>NC_069127.1:19873136-21073136 GCF_026914265.1 Mya arenaria | reverse complement strand
CTAAAATCAATAATTCTTTTTCCGCAACGCCTTATGTACATGGGAATGTAAGGTATACATCCTCAAATATTTACCTGTAATATGACGCATTATGAGTATGTAATGGATAGGATTGAAATAGTCTATTCAACTGTCCCGTCAAATATGAGTTAATGTATGCAGGATCGTATATCCATATTCAAAAACATTGAAGGCACATTAAATTCCTCTCTCATATCTTTAACCTTCTATTAAACTTAACCATTTAACTTAAATAAAGCCTTTTTTATTTTTCGTTACTTTGATCCACTGACCCAATTTTTGTTTGCTTTTTTTAGACAAAAAATGCAGCTTGAAAACAAATCCTCCATCCCTTAATTTGTGCTGGACAATGCTTTTTTATACTGCTGGCATATTATATACATATACTGAAGTATATGAGAGACAAGGAATTTTAAGAGTGGCGAAAACTTATCTCAGCGGAACATATTGAGATGGGCTTTTTTTTTATACTTTTTAAAGAGCTAGACATTAACCCTTAGGCTGCTGATGGCGATTTTAAAGGCTTTGCAAACAGCTTGGAACCAGACCAGACACCGAGTTACTCTGCGCCTGGTCAGGTTCCAAGCTGTTTGCCACTCAGTCAATATATCCCCAAAGTTTTAAGTAAATTTAAAGAAATTTAGAATAAACCAGACGACATTTTTGAGCAGACGACAATTTACCCAGCATGCAAAGGGTTAATTTGGCAGAAGCAAATCACAGAACTAATAAAGATAATTTTCCTTTTTATGTTAAAATAACACAAACCATAACTTTACATTTGATCGAATCGAAAAGTTAACTAGAAAATTGCTGATTTTTATTTTCCATCCACCTGCAGACAATTTTATTTTTTTAGCAAGAAACCCCAAAAATCTGATCATGCCTATTTTAGTTCTACATCGACATAAAATAGTTTGATCAGAGCATGCCTCATAAACTGTCAAAATAATGTTTCACTTTTATTAACTATTCATATATTAATATTAATGTTTTTTACCAAAAAATGTCGAGCAAAGAATGTACCAAAAAACATCATGTATCATTACGAAAAAGGGATCGTATGTGTCGCCACTTAGAAATTCCTTTTACTTATCAATAAACAAATGTAAAAAATATGTGCGGATTGACTTTTATTTTTAAACTCCCTTTACAGATTTCGTTACATGGACAGAATATAATAGCAATACGGTTACCTACATAGATAGATAGTGATCAGTATAATAACTTGATTACTCTTCTTTGAAGTATGTCTGAGTGTCCTTAAATTTGTCACTACTGTTAGTTACAAATACATTTACATAATTACATAATCATCATCTTCACATTACAGTCTATTAACTTTAACCATAATGGACAAGTTTAACCATTAGTCCATGATGACATTCCATTGTTGTCCATGCTTTTTAATGAATTTGACCGAGTTTCAATTTTTACATGTTCCTGCAGTAAATGCTTCTCATTAAAAACTTAGTAACTAAATGTTACAGTGAACTTTGCCATATATGGCCCTGACATGGTACACTGTGCTTCAAGCATGCCCTGACATGGTAATCTTTGTTTCAAACATGGTATACTATTGTTTCAAACATGGTATACTATTGTTTCAAACATGACCCTGACATGGCTAACTGTGTTTCAAACATGGCTTTGATGTGGTTAACTGTGCTTGAAGCATGGTCCTGACATGGTAAACTGTGTTTTAAACATGGCCTTGGTATGGTCATCAGTGTTTCAAGCATGGCCCTGACATAGTAATAGGTGTTTCAAACATGGTCCTACTGTGTTTAAACATGGAAAACTGTTTCAAATCATGCCCTGACATGGTAAACTGTATTTCAAACATGGCCCTGACATGGTAAACTGTGTTTCAAACATGGCCCTGACATGGTAAACTGTGTTTAAAACATGTTCCTGACATGGTAATCTGTGTTTCAAACATGGCCCAAACTGTGTTTAAAACATGGCTCTGACATGGTACACTGTGTTTAAAACATGGCCCTAACATGGTAATCTGTGTTTCAAACATGGCCCTGACATGGTACCTTGGGTTTCAAACATTGTCCTGTCATAGTAAACTGTGTTTAAAACATGGCCCTGACATGGTACCTTGGGTTTCAAACATTGTCCTGTCATAGTAAACTGTGTTTAAAACATGGCCCTGACATGGTACCTTGGGTTTCAAACATTGTCCTGTCATAGTAAACTTTGTTTAAAACATGGCCCTGACATGGTACCTTGGGTTTCAAACATTGTCCTGACATGGTAAACTTTGTTTAAAACATGGCCCGGACATGGTTCCTTGGGTTTCAAACATTGTCCTGTCATAGTAAACTTTGTTTAAAACATGGCCCTGACATGGTACCTTGGGTTTCAAACATTGTCCTGTCATAGTAAGCTTTGTTTAAAACATGGCCCTGACATGGTACCTTGGGTTTCAAACATTGTCCTGACATGGTAAACTTTGTTTAAAACATGGCCCTGACATGGTACCTTGGGTTTCAAACATTGTCCTGTCATAGTAAACTTTGTTTAAAACATGGCCCTGACATGGTACCTTGGGTTTCAAACATTGTCCTGACATGGTAAACTTTGTTTAAAACATGGCCCTGACATGGTACCTTGGGTTTCAAACATTGTCCTGACACGGTAAACTTTGTTTAAAACATGGCCCTGACATGGTACCTTGGGTTTCAAACATTGTCCTGTCATGGTGAACTGTGTTTAAAGCATGGCCCTGGCAAGGTACCCTGGGTTTCAAACATTGTCCTGACATGGTTAACTGTGTTTCAAGCGTGGTCTGACATGGTTAACTGTGTTTCAAGCATGGCCCTGACATGGTATACTGTGTTTTAAGCGTGGTCTGACATGGTTAACTGTGCTTCAAGCATGGTCTGACATGGTTAACTGTGTTTCAAGCATGGCCCTGACATGGTACACTGGGTTTCAAACATGGCCCTGACAGGGTACACTGGGTTTTAAACATTGTCCTGACAGGGTAAATACATTGTTTTCATTATAATTATGTTTCTCACACACATTCATGTTTTTCTATCTGAAGGAAATATCCTAGGTCCGGCATTGCTAGCATGTCAGTGACATTTCAGACAACGCGAAAACTTTTTCTTCTTCACAGGACACTGCGACAGGTAAACACTGAAAGTTTACCTGTCGCACCAAATTTTTACCTGTCGCAATGTTACAAACAGTATTCAGTTACATCAGTCTAAACCTTGATTTAAAGCCTCTTTTTAAAATAAGTTTTGTAATTCCCCATTATAACAGGTTGAGATCTTTTTGGTTAGATTTGTCCTACAGTACTATAATAAATTACAAAAAAAGCTAAACATATGTAAAAAAATCAATATTCGGATCTTATGTCATAATTTTTTTCTTCCCTTGCCTCCCAAAAAACACATTTCCGTAAAATAAGAGTATTAGAGTACGAGCTGAAATCGGAACCTTACGCGTTTTATCGGCTTTTACGGAAACATGTCGAAACAGGATTTAAAAATAGTGATACACGGATTAACACGCTGAATAATCATGATATAATAGTTAAAAATACCTCTGAACATTTATTTAGAAACTGAAAGTAAATTTTCCGAAAATTAAACGGTGCTGACTGTATTTTTTCACCGGACATTGTGACCGACCAAAACAAAAGTTTCGTCGGTCAAAATGAAAATATACCGGACATGTCCGACTGTCCGACGGACATTCGCATTGTCTGAGTCATTTCAATATCCTATCATTTCAATACACATAAAACAAATATTTTATCACTTAAAATGTAACTATTTAAACATTCATGTCCTCAACATTTCACACAATGACAAACAGCATAGAATTATGCACATCAGATGGCTCTTGACAAAGAATACTAAAAAAGTTTTAACCTTGAGGTTTTGTTGAACCAGACGTTTTGTTTTGCATAGGGTACAATTTCTTTGTTTTCAAAGTACTTCTTGTCAATAAAAAGGTTATAGTCGAAGAAGCTACAACGAATCTATGAAGAATTATTTCTTCATATAGACAAAGTGTCAGTGACTGTACTTTTAAACACAATGTGGCCATCTTTTCTCAAGGCACCTTTTTTACGATCACTTTTTCGCATTACTTTTTCCGATTAGTTATTGTATTTATATTTTCGAAATTCAGAGAGCATAATTTATCAGTTTATGACTTTGAATGCGACTAATTTAACACTCACTAAATATTGAACTGAAATTCTTGATCGTAAAATATTGTGTCTTACGCTCATGTATTGAAAAGATGGCCCTTATGTCATTTAATAATGAGAATACAACCTACACTTCTAGCTATTGAAATTACAGAAAGGCAATCATTAAGTACTAGCTATAGGCTTAATCATTAAGAATATCAACTTTCGCTGGTGTTTAAAGGTCCGCCCACTGCCGCTCATTTGATACACACTCCCTATGTCAGATCTGGTGCTGACAATGTGTCAGTCAATGACATAGTTATCTAAGACAGTTAAAAGACTTGAAATAATATTTTAATTATTAAGAATGGGCAGTGAGCATAGCGAACGAACCTTTCTTGATCATTAAAATATTATTTCATGTATCTACATGTTATCTAACTATTACATATACTCTCATTTATTTGGGCGAGCAGCAATTTTATTTCAAAAGCTCTCATTTGAAAGCATTTTAAATGTTACAAAAAATAATGATATTTTATGTAAGATGTAACTTCAAAGTTAACATAAATGCAAATGAAGTAGGTGTCGCTGACAAATCAGTGTACGCCAACTTGACAAAGTGCATACTTGAGGCGAAAAGCTTTTAATAAACAGAAAAGATGTATTGTTTGGTGGGTGGAAATCTAATCCTTATAGCTGAGCATAACTAACTCTTTTCAATATATCAACATCTTTATATATCAACATCTTTATAAATAAATTTTTCTCATTTTTATTGCTTTTTTTAAGAATTTGAAATTTATTAATGGTTTTCATTTGCCTACATTTTAAAGAACTGTAAGAAAAGCCAAGATGTTTAAAGTACCAGCTTACTGTATAGACTTTTCATCACAATTTAAAGGATGCTGGTTGTCATTTAACCAATCTAATTGACAAGTACCGGTAATTAAAGGAAATATATTTTATCAATAAATGATAGCGCTTGGTTGTATAGTCCAATGTATAACTTTGATAATATCTGACAAACAGGCTTACATTTGCGACATATTTGTACGCTCTTGAAAGTAACAACCCCCAAAAGAAGAAAACATATTTTTCTAAATAATTTTTGTGTTCATTAGAAAATCTTCAATCTGCCATTCCAGCAGAATTTCCATCAACTAAAAACACCACGTAACTAAACGATTCCATCAAGGGTCATAACTCTACAAGGAAAATCCGACCGGCACTCAGTTGGTCACACATGAGCAGAATTGGACATGGTTAAAATAAGTACACTTATTGATATGAATGTGCTGACATTATAATTTTAGAGTTCAAGTCACATCAAGCGAGGGCAAAAGAGATTGATACATGTGTTCTAACTTTTCATTGTTCAAACAACGATCACCAAAACAAAACAACGATTAGAGTGTATTAAGACAACAAAAAATGCAAGACTAAGAATCGCCCGATTCAAATGAAAATATTAATAGTATGAATACTTATGAAAGTGTGAAAATTACAACAGAAAATACCTCAAATTCAACATCTCTCTCTGGGATGAAAGCTAGGACCCCAAACAGCAAGGATGGCCCTGATACTCCATCAGTCTCATCAAAAGACGAAGCAACGCTGGAGCCGCCCGAGCGAAAACCAGCCTCTTCCTCCTCTTTTGAGGTTGTTCGTTTCCGCCTAGAACCTTTGTGGTGTATCCTTGGTGATCTGAGTTTGCTAAGTAAAGTCTTGGCTCTAGTCACCCTGGGTGAGCCGACAGGGGATGGTGACTTCGAATCAAGCTTTCCTATCAGCTCATCAAATAAGTCAGCCTGCAGTCTGCCCGGGCTCAAACTCTTTGGACGCAGAGTCTGGCTGCCCGTGATTAGGTGCTTTTTCTTGTTTTTCGTTTTATGATCAACAATGTCATCGCTCGATGGAAACTTTGAACGAGCAAAAACAAGGCCTGAAGGTGGGTCTGGGGCCCGTCGCTTCTTCCTCGCTGTAGCCGGGGAGTCAGGCGTAGTGATTATATCCGGAATGTTCCTCCATGTAGTGTCCTTCATTGATCGTGACAAGGACAGACTGTTTCCTCCCTCAGAGAATAACTGTCGCAACGCATACTCTGGGAGAGATTTAAATCCACAGTCATCATCCTCATGTTCAAGGTAACACTCCATCATGTTAGAATCATAATTTCTCACAAACATACCATTTCTATCATCATCTTTATTCAACACTTGATTGGATGTGTATTCTGCTATCCGACTACCTGTATAGTCACTCATATTGTCATGAACTACCTAAGATAACTGTTCTTTTTTAACACCCACTGTGTTTACAAGGGATTATCTCCGTATCTTCATTATGTTCATAATTTAAACTCCTATAAAGCATGGGTTTCCTCATGCATTTGACTATATTTGAGAGCTTGCTTACACACTTTCAATAACTCTTATGTCGAATACAAATTGATGCAATGTTGCCCTAATAAAATTCCTTTATTTACTTCTAAATAAATTAGAGCTTAAGTGGTTATTAAAATATTTTAATCCAGGTAAACACAAAAAGGCGCGTGATAACATTATCTTTCAACAAACAGTAAAGGCAATTTTATTACCTGTTATCTGTTTCAACACTAGTTTGAATAGTGTACTATTATCATAATTTCCCTGTTCTACATTGATAAAAATTGATTTCAAACTAAAAATGAACACGATAAAAAAATCCATAATAATTATAAGTTACTTAAATTAAATAACTTTTCTTATAACTTTTAATTAGCTTACACTACACTGGTTATAATTCCATTATTATGGAAAAGCTGTGATTTCTTACATAATACATTTAATAAAGTAGTTTATGTAGTGTATTAACTAAGGTAACCTTTAAAGTACCATGTACGTTTTTTTACATCCACCATTGACATTTTTCACATATTTACGTCAAAAAACCATCCAGTCACTGATATCCTTACATAAATAATCTTCAACAATTATGTGTGCCTTTTCATATGGAAAAGAGGGTATTAAAATTTTCGCTAAAAAATGTATATGATTTCGTGAGCATTATAACACCAAATTTCATGGCCCACTCGACATTGATAAACAGATTTTAAAAATCCTCTTCGAAAGTAAATCATAGAACAGCAGATTATAATTCAAAGTTACGACACATCCCGTGCGATTTTATTAAACTTCCATAAGCATGATAATCATCTTATATTGGATACACAGGCCTTTTCAAAGGCAAATTATGACCGAAATATAATAATAAAAGTTAACAGTCCGAAAATCTTTCCAATCTCATATCAAAGGTCATAGCCTTGTTTGTTTTCATCTTTTCATACTATTTGTTTTTTTGTTCAGTAATATGATATAAAAACACTTCTTTAAAACATCCAAATTCCACAAGTTATCGAAAATGGGCCACTGTATACACAAATAATTAACACCAAATTAATGAACAAATCCATAGACACTTTCAAAAACAACAAGGAGCAATTCCACAGTAAAGTCCGCACCAACGCTACCCATGGTAACCTAAAACCAGATATCACATGACCCAAGCAGAGGGCACCCTACAATTCTTCCCGGCTGTTAAAACAGCGGTATTTGTCGAAATATATATTTAAATATGACTTGTCGACGGTAATACTAGCCTATCCAGCAGCGTTGACCTCTTTAAAAACCAGTGTCCAAATAATTGCACTTTAATTGTTGTTCCCTTTTTTTGAAGTCGGGCACCTGATGCATAGTCAAGTTTCAATTATCATCATAACATCATGTAACATCCACTTTCAACACTTGACATGACACAGTTTTGACAATTAAAGTCATCATTCCATACATTAATTATTTTCTCGTGCAACTTGATAGTTATGCTCACTATTACGATACTTTACGAATAATATTCAGTCATTATTTTTTACGTCCAAGTAAAGACTTCGGTATGCAAAACAAACGTTTTCATCTCGCTGACATAAAACTTTTCGCTGTTATTTTAACGCATCATTCTAATGATATCTATCATTGATGGGAAACTTCACGCTTTTCTGACTTTGAAAGTAACGAATTTACGCCATGTACTTATCAAAGCTTTGAATACATCAGATATTACATTACCTACGTACATTTTGACCTGTTATATACTGCTAATGAGAACCACCATAATATCTTCAAATCACTATTTTTTGGTAGTCAAATCCTGCCTTTCATTTAACCATTGAGTAAATACATGCAAACATATTCTTTTATTCAAATTTGTGCAAGTAAATTGTAACAATAGTTACATGGATATGATTGACTTATACAGGCAGATGAATGGCTGAATCCATTTTAGTGAGGGGTTCTGGGGTCACTTTTAGGGGCTGCAGTAGGTCTTTGAGGGTGGGAAGCACAGCCAAGAGGCAAAGCTGGCTTTATTTAATAGCTCCTTTTAGGGCTCTCCTTAATTTGAAGCAAATGGGAGTGTCAATACTAACAAAAAATAAAGTCACACCCAGATCCAGCCAATTATTTACCTTTTCTAATCATTTAAAAAAAATCATAACCGCTTATACAAATAGAGGAAATGTCCTGAAACAGAATATTTTCAAAAGTCTTATTCAAAAGGCAATGTATCTTCCTTCAAGGAAGTGGCAGTTATATAAAGATTCATAATTCATAATAGGTAAAGCTTCCCTAATGCTGCTCAATAAACTACCTTTCCTGACAATAAAGGTTAATGACACGATATATATCATCCAAATTGTATTTTATCCAGCATTTTGTGACATTAAACTCTTTTTTTTATTTATTAATCAGTCCCGAATTTTTAACCAGCACCTTCATTTTCAACAACATCATAATATCCACTGATAGAAATCTGTAATTTCAAACCAGTGAAAATAATAATTACAGCTTCAACAATTACTCAATTTTCAATTTTTCACATCAGTTCATCTTGACATTCATGTATGAGAGTTTCACCCCTATGTACAAGTACACTGTACAATCCTCCAACATCAGTACCATCCCCAAATGTACTGACCTAGGACATAACATTGTTCATTCCAAAACATTAAAAGCTGTTAATGTAATAGAAGAGTAAATGTATTGGTCTTGAGTGGATCTAAGAACGATGTAGCTAATCGTATTACTTGTTATTTATAACTCACTACTGACCAATAGTGTGAATGAAGGCAATGATGTATGATCATACAATTGACTTGAGTTGCATATTAAATACCACCCCAGAGCCTGTTTCACAATCTGAGGGCTTTGATTAGGATATTTGAAATTGAAAATAATTGAACTTCCTTGCCAGCAGTTTTGAAAGTCTTTCTTCCAAACATGAAAAGTTTGACTTTGCAAAAAAAATTTAATAAAGTTTCGAAGTTTCATAGTTTCAAGTCTCACAAACACTTAATAGCGGGGACCATTATTGTACAATTATTCTCATAAGATATGAAAGAATTTGCTACTATAATATGCCAGCTGATCGAAAGTGTACTCGAACAATTTTATTTTAATTCAAGATGTAGTTTTCACTTTCGGAAGTTTTATTTAAAATGATAGAAGTTTCTGTACTTCAAATTAAGGCCAGAATATATAAAAATGAAAGCAATTTTAGCAATTTTCTAGGAAGTATAATTATAATAATAGTTCCAAACTTCCTCTAACGGAAGATATTACATATAAATAAAATGTATTTAATAACATGTACAGCTAGTTTAATTTGAAAATTTAATGTCTAATATAAAACAACTAAAATACAAAAAAGACATGAAATTTCATGAAACCCTTGGCCACATTTTTATGTATCCCTGTAAGAAGGGCAACCTGGCCGAAACTGCTCCCAGGCAATAACCACCCATATTTACCAACAAATTATCTACAAAACCAGCCTATCTTTGCTAATATTTACTTTAACAGCTCAGTTACCAATTACTTCAAAAGGTATTTCAGAATGAGCACAGAAAAACACTCAGATAGTGGAATTTTAGTCTCATTCATGATAAAAAATCTTTTCTTTAATGCATGTAGATTTAAAATGCATGGCAGAAGAAAAAATGAGAATTCAGCATCCATTTTTTATTTCATAATTCAAGGGGCATAACTTACATGTAACAAATGTTATAGCCAGAGTTATGGCCCTTATGATACACATGCTCATATGTTCATTATAAAGTGAACATAACTGTACCATATTTTTCACTTTAAAGTGTGTATTCAATGGTTTTCAAGATACAGCCAACTCAGGCAACTTTTAAGCTTTTGCCTTATGCCTGAATATTGCCAGCACCTTATATATTTCAATACCTTGACCTATTTCTTCTACGAAAATAGATTTGAACTAAAATTGAAATTGTATCATTCTTTTTCATGCCGTTGAACTAGCCTTCACTTTCACGAGTTTGCATAAAAAATGTGTCAAGAGGTCATCAATTTATAAAAGAGATAATACAGGCATCGAATTATGAAATAGGAACCTATAATGACTTGTAATGATCGATATACCATACCCTTTAATTAAATATCAGCCAATTTTCTAACTAATGATATTTCCAAAAATTCTATCAAAAGTTAAAAACATTGTAGAATATGTATAATGACCACAATATTAAGATTCAAAACCAGTTTCGTGTTTCACAGTTTGTGATCTGAACTATCTATTACAGACAACCTTTAAATAAAATACAGTCAAATTATCGAGATTCAGTTGCATTTAGGTAAAGAATATAGCAAAAGTACAAAACTTTATAATTATATACTCTCAGATCAGGAAGAACTATTGTGATGGAAAAAACCCATTACCTATATACTCTTCTCAATATTATTTTCATACCCAAATGCGCATTTATTAAAAATGCAGAAAAAAAGCACTTTTAACGCAGAAAATATGCGCTTTAATTATGCAGAATTTTTTTTTGTTTTAAACTCAGAAAAAATGTACTTTAGTGCATTAATGCACTTTAAGTCCAAGATTAATATGCTTTTAATTCAGAATAAATGCTCTTCAGTCACAAAAAAGTGCACTTTTTCCTAGTTAAAAATTCACAATATACAATCTTTTAAATGAAAGAGTGAAAGTACAGAGATTAAGTTACAAGTTAAAAAATATAGCAATTGCATGAAGTCACAGATTAGGAAGAATTGTTGCAATGAAAAAAATGACTGCATTGCAGAAAAATAAAATAGATTCAAATTAAATTTAGTTTCAGTCACAAGATATAATCACCAATATAGCAATGATACTTAACAAACACGATCATATCCTTATCAGATCAGGTGTGGTACTCTTTTTAAGTTATTTCCTTACTTAAGTCACTTTCCTAATTTAAGTATTTCTTTTAGTCATATGAAAAAAAAGAATTTCCAAAATACATTATTTTCATTGACCTTATTGAAAAAAAACTGTATGTTAGTGTTAAATACACCTATACACATTTCTTTTAATTTAACTATGATTTTTTTTAAGAAATTGACTTAAAAGTTAGAAAATGACTTAAGACGCTTTATGAATACAGCCCCAGGCCCTTATGTCTCGAAAGTTCTTAAGTTTAACAAGCTTAAGTAGCTAATATTTCAATATGCCAAATTCCTTACTTAATATTGATGAACAAACTCAGGGTGGGTCACCTTAATACTTAGCTTTAAAAAAATCGGGTTGCTCAGGAATTTTTGTGAGTTGGTCGGGAAATACCAATAACCAAACATTTTTTATTGTGTCCTGAAAATACTTTGACTTAGATAACATTTTAGTTTAAAACTTCATTGTTGTCAACTGTACAAACACATTATTTTGAGCAAAAACATCGAGCCTAACATATACTACAAACTTGTGGGTTTTATATTCAACAACATTTGTTTTGTGAATGTAAACTCCATTAATTGATGGCACATAACATCGGTTGACTAATTGGTAGGTCGTTTCTCCGCGCCCAAACAGAAATTCATTTTAAACAACTGTGGTTTTATACGCAACATTAAACGCTGCATTTAAATCGGGCGATCCTCTGAAATTAATAATATGTATCGGAAAATGACTAAATTGAAAGTCTGGTGACAAATTATGATATCAATGAACCAAAATACTTTCAAAGAAAGGCCCGATGACATAATGAATTTCCTGTTTCATTTTTAAGTGTCATAATCTAGATGTACATGATAGTAAACAAATGCAACCACAAGGAATATTTTAACTACAACCGCAAACTATAATAAAACATTTTTGTCAAAATTTGAAATCAATTATCAAGATTATGGTTTCCTAAATGAGTGCGTGCACTATTTTATCGTATATTCATTTCTATGACAATGTTAGAATCACTACCATCATCATTTCGTTAGCAGCACCAGCAGTATTGATAGCAACATCATTTAGTTCCATCAGCATTGATGAACCATCAGTATTAGGCAAGCATTAGCATTATCACGGACAGAAGTAAGAATACATCACCAGAAATAAATCCTCAATAAACAACACATTGGACTTGAATTACAGAACATGTTTCATCATCTCAGCACCAAAATAACTTACAAAAAAGTCCATGAGACAAATTTCCACAAGAATCACAATAATTACATTAACATCAGAACATTTCAGACACTGACAGGAAGATCATCATTTTCTGCAGCAATAGTAGCAGCAACAACAACAACAGCTGCATAATCAACAGCAATATCAGCAGCAGCAGAAGAAACATTGAATTTGGTCGGGAAAACGTATAAAACACCATATTAATATCTTTGAAGAAGAATGCTTTAGTCCTAAGCAGTAACAATTAACAACATGAACTAAGTCATAGTTATGCACCAGTTAATTGTAACCATGTCCCACCCAAGTCAGGGAATAGCCGGGTTTTTGACTTTCGGTCCAGCCAATCCTCGGTAAAATCCCCTCCCTGCGGGGACACACTGTTGGTAAAATACCTGCCACATGCCCCAACACCCCTTGGACATCCTAGGTACGGCCAATTCCCCGCTTTTTGGCGTGAAAACAAAACCACCGCACTCACTCGACACTGCGGGGCCACCTGATAGGTAAAAACATGGCCCATTTCCCCCGCTATCCCTGGTATAAACCCCAGACCTGGGGGGCCATGGTTACAATTGACTGGTGCTTTACAAGATAGTGTATAAAATCTTATAGATTATAAGGAAGGATGAAGCGTTCAAGGAAAGTATAACCTTCATATTCATTTTAAACAATGTTGTAAAACTGTGAATCTTTACCATTTAGGGTGGTACTTATTGGCGACTGATATGTCATATATAGGCTGGAAATGTAGGTTATATTTCTATGACATGAAACTGACGGACTTTTAAATTATAAGTAAACACTTGAACGCACATAATTCATAACTCAAAAAGCCATATATTTTTTTCTAAAGGAAAAATCTCCATAAAGCAGGTCTAGATCAAATTTATGTAAGCTGTAGCATTGTAATGGACAATAACAATGTCAAGATGATAATTTATATAACGATTAACTTTAAGCAAAAGGTTAATGTGTCTAGAAAAACATTCAACCAGTTTCAAGGCATTGACTAGTCAGCGGTCAAGGACAAACTTTTAATTAACCAATTAATTCAAGCATTATTAAATGGTATAGTATAATAAGGCTATTTAAACTGCAATTTAAATCACATCTTTAGATGGAATTATTTTGGCAATATTAAAATAAACAAATAATTACTACCTTTGTTTTCTTCCGTTTCTTGAAAGTGACAGCCAGTCGTATAGATTCAGGTTTTACCTTTTTAAATCTCTTTGGTATAAATCTCATCACTTCTTTAACATTTCCATCAAATAAAATAACACATAATATAAAAAAAATATTTATGGAATTATGATTATCCAACCTATTTGTAGTAACAATCAATGCAAGCTTGAACAATTCATTTTAAACTTAACTCTGAAAAATTCAAATTTTCGACATTTAAATGTCACCGGAAATGGAAATGAAGCTCACTCACGAATCAAAATAAAGTGTGTATACTGCTACACTTACCGTGTAATACATAATGGTCATAACATTTCCCACCTAAAAAAATGTGACAATGTCATCATTTAGGAGTTAGATTACTGGTGATAAAATATTTTGAGTGATCTTATACCTTCAACTTATTTAGGTAAATGTATCATTCGCATTTGCCTCGTAAATATAATTTATACACTTACAAATTACAAATACTTGCCATCCACATCAATAGCGAATTCAGGGTGGGAGGGGTTGGGGGATGCAGTCAGTGCGCCCCCTCCAAAATATGGTAGAGAATAAATTTATGCATGTCATTACATCAAAATGTTCAATTTTAGACTTAAACTAGCCAATTTATTGTTACCGGAGGACCTGCCTCCCTCCACCCCCCCACCCCCTTGACATTTTTGCATGCCCTTGCCCCCACCCTCCCCATTTAGTGTAACTTCTCTACCATCAAACCCAGGATCCACACCTGCACATGTGCTGTCCTTTTAGAGTTGACATAATTGATTCTAGTTTGTTAAACATGGGAAGTAACGTCTACATTTATCAAACTGTCATATGCTTGAGTTAGCTCCCTTTACAAAGGCTGAGCATTTCTTTACTGTATATAGTTCAAGTCTTAGCTAGTAACCGAAAGAAAAGCACAATATAAATGGAAGTCGTTTGCCCAAATTTGCAGACAGAATTAGTGTCTATCTGTAAGCTGTTGCCATATTTTGGTAACATCAGAAAAGTAAATATATCATCATACAGTCATTTAACAAGAATCACACACCATCTCTAAACAAACACTGCTGCTATAGAACCCCAGCGTAATATAATCATCGCTTTTGTTACACTAAATATTAGAAGATTTCGTACAAACTTGAATAAATAAGGAGAATACTGTATTCAAAACTTATCTTGTGCAATAAATCAACAAGTATTTGTATGTGTTATTAGTTTGTGAAATAGTTTGGTGCATACAAATAGAATCGCTGAAAAAAGGCTTAAATTTCATTAAGAATCACATTTCTCATAATTCATTTGGCAAACAGTGCCATTTTTACACAATGTTTAAACAGACAACAGTTTCACCATCACTGAAATAAAATTGAATGCATGAAATAATTCTGTAAGTTTACAAACATTACAATAAGGTAACAGATCTAAAGTTGATACTCGTAAAAGCAAATATGGCAAACCTCGACTGATGTTCACGGCCTTTTCAAGTGACTTAAGCGATAAAACTGCTTTTGCCATTACTTTGACAAAATTTAACATGGATGTGAGAATTAAAGTTTTGAAAAATAATGAAACGTTGGCCTAATCGTGGCAGCAATCTAAGTCATTCCTGGGATGTTACCTCAGATAAATAGATGCCGCATCTCCCATAAAACCTAAATTTTACCCTGTAATTATATCCCAGGTAAGTTAAGAGAGGCAGAAAGTCCCCAGCAAAGACATAACTATCATATAATTACAAGGTTGGACCAGCATATGTAATAGTATAGAAAATCTTATGTATAGAGAGAGAGCATTATGCATAAATGTACAGGAAGCATAAAATACCAGTTTAGACTAGCAAGATGCATGGTGTTGGGGCTGAAGTTGATGATGCCAATGATGATGATGATGATGATGATGATGATGATGATGATGATGATGATGATGATGATGATGATGATGATGATGATGAACAGACCTCATTGGAAAGACATAAGGGTATCGTAATATAATTTTGGCCAAACATTTATAGTCAGTACGTACGGGCAGCTGAAGTAGGTCATCTAGTGTAAACTCGGAACTCCCCCGACGTAATTCCAGAAACTCTACAAATGACTCGTCTTCTGCAAATTTCTCTTCTAATTTCCTAGAAAATGAAAAAATATGTCCCTGTTGTGATATCAGAAAATATAAATGTTCATGAAACTTGGTACATATGTTGACATTGACCATGGTTGTGTATCTGTGCAGTAAGACGTAACGATAGCATCACTTCCAAATGTCGAAGCTACAAAGCCCATGCATGTATTCAGTAGCAATGTTTATAGTGTTTCTAAATTAGTTTATTACAAAAGATAACCAATGTTCACACAGGTCCTTTATATCATGCTGACAAATAGTCTGACCAAGTTTCATGAAGATCAGATAAAACTATTGTATTTATGCCATGGAAAAAAGTTAAACTCAAAATTGTTAACAACACAGGAACTCAGTCCACCCTGTCCCGACCTCCCATTTTTCGTCAATTTATTACCCAATTTTTTTTTTTTAAAAATCTGATTTAATAAACTATGTAATTATTGAAGTAATAAATGAGGAAAAAACATTTATTTATCATCTGATAGAAGTGTTTACCTCTTGATGGTGGAGTTGTATTGTTCGGCATAATCATTGTAATGGTTCCAAAACTTGCTGGAAAACAGGTTCCCTGAAACAGTCACATGTTTCTGTAAAATCCAGCACTGAAAACTTTACACTTCTGAACAAATTCAAAATGATATCAAAATTCATTAAGACTGTAATTTGAAAACAGAACATGGTAAGACCACATTTGTAAATCCACCACTCGAGACTTATAGTATTTCTGAAAAGTTAAAAGATGTCATCTCTTAATACTGTCACTTGAAACAAAATACACAACCATTTTTCATGTAAAGGCATATATTAATTCAAAACATGTACTTCAAACATAATCTCAAACCATTCTGGCTATAAACAGGACGTTAGAATTACCAATTATGATGCTAATAAGGTTTAACTTGACCTAATCATTCAATCTTATTGTCCGTAGTTTTCGATGACACTTTAAAAATGTAATTTTAAACCACATTAAACGCATATCAGAATCCTAAGGAGATTAACATTATAATCTTAAGAGCTGATTTTATCAATAATGACTTCTAGAATTACATTTTACCGACTAAAATGACAAGTGAAATATACAAATTATACACCTTTTCAGATCTAAAAAAGTTTATATCAGTAGCTTTATATATATATATAGATTTAATATCCCTTTCAATATAATATCTATTTACTCATATTACATTGGTTGTATCATTAATTTAAGTATTTCTGACAACTATGCCTGAAGATATTCAAAAAATTCAGTTTACTAGCTATAGAATCTATCAAAAAACTATATTATAAATCAGATTTAATGATAACATAAATAAAATAAAAGCTACAATCGTAATGTGATTATATTATAGCACATACTAGTTTTTGTTGGTAGTTTTTATTATCAATAAAAAATAATGCGAAAAAATTATGTTTAAAAAACCCAATCAGAGAAAAATTACCACTGAAAAAGGTATGATATTATATTAGAATGGAAGTATCATTTTAGGTATCTCTTCAACCGCCATCACGCTTTATGAAATTATTATTCCTAAATTAGTAATTCTGCACTGCACCTCACATAACAGCTGGGTAAGTCAAGCTGGACCTCACATAACAGCTGGGTAAGTCAAGCCGGACCTCACATAACAGCTGGGTAAGTCAAGCTGGACCTCACATAACAGCTGGGTAAGTCAAGCTGGACCTCACATAACAGCTGGGTAAGTCAAGCTGGACCTCACATAACAGCTGGGTAAGTCAAGCTGGACCTCACATAACAGCTGGGTAAGTCAAGCTGGACCTCACATAACAGCTGGGTAAGTCAAGCTGGACCTCACATAACAGCTGGGTAAGTCAAGCTGGACCTCACATAACAGCTGGGTAAGTCAAGCCGGACCTCACAGGTGGTGTCAAGCATGTTCTTACAAAAGTCAGTCTTTATTCAATTATAACAACAAACAGTGAATTGCAATATCATTGTCAACATGACCAGTCTAACATGAAAATATTGGCTTTTCCTACAATGCCTACAAGTATCTAAAACCTATCACAAACACTCAAAAATATAGCACTATGCATTCCGATATAAAAGAAAATGCTGACTTCATGGTAGATGAATTGCTCAGAGTTATTGAACAGCTTATAAAGAAATATGTTTCAAATTAGGTATCATAAAGCCTAAGCTATCACTTATTACCTAGCTATCTTTCTCCACATTGACAACTACCTAGCTATCTTTCTTCACAGTGACACCTACCTAACTACCTTTCTTCACAATGACCACTACCTAGCTAGCTATCTGTCTTTACAATGATAACTGTTAAACTATCTTTATTCACAATGAAAACTGCTAAACTATCTTTCTTCACAATGAAAACTGTTAAGCTATCTTTCTTCACAATGACAACTGTTAAACTATCTTTTTTCACAATGACAACTGTTAAACTATCTTCCTTCACGATGAAAACTGTTAAGCTATCTTTCTTTGCAATGACAACTGTTAAACTATCTTTCTTCACAATGACAACTGTTAAACTATCTTTCTTCACAATGACAACTGTTAAACAATCTAAATTCTTCACAATGAAAACTGTTAAGCTATCTTTCTTCGCAATGAAAACTGTTAAGCTATCTTTCTTCGCAATGAAAACTGTTAAGCTATCTTCACAATGAAAACTGTTAAGCTATCTTTCTTCACAATGACAATTATCTAGCTATCTTTCTTCACAATGACAACTGATAATCTATCTTTCTTCACAATGAAAACTGTTAAGCTATCTTTCTCCGCAATGACAACTGTTAAACTATCTTTCTTCACAATGAAAACTGTTAAGCTATCTTTCTTCACAATGACAATTATCTAGCTATCTTTCTTCACAATGACAACTGATAATCTATCTTTCTTCACAATGAAAACTGTTAAGCTATCTTCCTTCACAATGACAACTGTTAAACTATCTTTCTTCACAATGAAAACTGTTAAGCTATCTTTCTTCACAATGAAAACTGTTAAGCTATCTTTCTTCACAATGACAACTGTTAAACTATCTTTCTTCACAATGAAAACTGTTAAGCTATCTTTCTTCACAATGAAAACTGTTAAGCTATCTTTCTTCACAATGACCACTAACTAGCTATCTTTCTTCACAATGACAACTGTTAAACTATCTTCCTTCACAATGACAACTGTTAAACTATCTTTCTTCACAATGAAAACTGTTAAGCTATCTTTCTTCACAATGAAAACTGTTAAACTATTTTTCTTCACAATGACCACTAACTAGCTATCTTTCTTCACAATGACAACTGTGAAACTATCTTTCTTCACAATTACAACTATCTAGCTATCTTATACCTGAGACTAGGTTCCTTAATAGTGTATACAAATACAGTTTTCACTCTTAGATGCACAAGTTACATGATCATAATCGTGGCACAGGTGAGGCCCTGGTACAATCTATTGGTAGAATTAAATTGTTTGTAATTAAGTCATTGGCAATAAGCTTTGACCATTGATTGATAAAAAAATATATCTCACGTAATCAGCTACAAGGGCCTCAAACACATGTATTGGAATCAGTAATGGGTGAAAAATAGCTAATCTATGAGACTGTCCTCATTCGTAATAACAACAGGGTTCTATAGCTGTAAAGTTTATGTCATTGTTTCAAACAAAAAAGCCCGGAATATTTGAATATTAAATTTAAGAAGTCTCAATGAAACAATTAAAGGTTATTATGCATGTTCATTCTCACGCTACTTTATAAATTATGCATGGCTTTGCATAACATTAATCTTAGGATATAAATTTATGTCTGCATACAAATTAGAAATGTCAGCTATTATAATACTATTAATGATCAATAATTTATAAACAAGACAGTTATTGCTTGAATATAATATTGTTTATTTTGATTTATTCAGTGCAAAAATTAAAGCTTAAAATTACTTTATTTTTTTCATTTAATAAATAACTAAAAAATATAATTGCAGTTAATTCAAAAGTTAATTTTGTAGCAAATAATTTCAAATAATGAACTATGAACTGTTTAAGCTGCCAAATTTAACAATGCAAAATGAAGGAAAGTATATTAAATTACCTTAATATCCATAAACTCAAATAAAATCACAGCACAAATTAAAAAATATCCAATTTATAAATCCAAATGTCACCCGAGAGAAGTCAAATATCACTAAAATCCAGAACAATAAAAGTTAAGGGAATAAATTCACCATCTATCTATTGAATTAGTTATCAGCATCTGTCCGATATCATGAAATCAAAATGAAATCCAATATTCACGATTCACTGATCAAAAACTTTGAAACAACTTTAAAGGTCAATGTTGCAATTACTTATTTAGCCTTTTGACCAAGATTGACCAGCATTCGGTCATTGAAAAGTTAACCACTGACCCGTAAAAGTTGACCAGATAGCTATCTCTGAATAACATAATTGTTAAAATGATAGCCACCACCTTGACTTGACTAAAGTGACAGTTTATGTACATTACTTTGACTTGAGACCTCTCATTTGATCATAATTAGCTTAAAAGGTGACACAATTACGTAACGGTCAGCCTTTCCTCACTAATTGCCTTTACTAACACTGTCCTGATTGCCTTAAATCAATGTTTAAGTTAGGATCTTCTTTAAACCAAACATCCATTTAAAGAGTGTTGTGTTTCGAGTGTTCCATAATAAGATAATGTAAACATTTTATTTATATATTCTTTAGAATACCAACAATATACGTGCAATATTTTGACGATTTAATTGCCATACTTTACTTATTCTTAATCCAATGCTCATATATGCACTATGTTTTGCTACAGTTATCTTTAAGCCCATCAATATAGCAAACCAAAGTACTGCAGATTATTTTTTACACCGATGCATGTCTGTTTATTTCAGTTGAAAAAAACACCTTACTGGACTATTTTTAATGTCTATAACAAGCTTCATTTAATTTCTTGAACAGTGTTTGATAGGGATATCGCCATGGTTCAAGGTTTTGCATGACAATTTAAAATTGCAGACGTCGACGACAACAAACTTGTAAAAACAGAAGAGCAAATATGACCATCAGTTGTTTTGACGTTTCCTCTAATAAAGATCATATCAGTGTATAAAAGGTAAGATTTGTATTACATTGCAACTGTGACCATATTAGAATTAAGCTCTAAAGAGCTCTTAATAGCTTAATTTGATAGTGACGAACGCAAAACCCACAATTTGCCGGTCAGGATCGATTTTGACTTTGCCGGACCGATTTCTGTAACAGAAAATGGCTAAAAAAAATTTTTTAAATTTGGGCTGAATCAGTAAAAAAAAAAGAAATTGTAATTCTCAAACAGTGCTTGCCATACCACACACCCAAAACCAGGGGACATTCTTGCTGTCAATAACTTCTGTGTTGATTAACTTCGCTGATAATGCTTATTTTATATATATATATATATATATTATTTTTTTTGGGGGGGGAGCGGGAGGGGGGAATGGGGGGGGGAGTCGTCGGGACTGGACCGATGAGATTTTAAACTTTAAGAAGCCCTGGGGGCAAACATGTGCAGTGTAAAAAATCTACTATTAGATTAAAAATCATTGACCATTCATAACCAGTACTAATCATAAGCAAGGTCGCTGAGTTGGAATAGAGTCTGGGACAGTCTGAGTCAAAGTGTGATACCTTAAACAGTTGGCCATAGTCACTGATCAAGTATGTTCATATATACATTATATCATCATGGTCGCAACACATTTCAAAAGTCTAATCCACCTCTAAAATTCTTCATATTATTTTCTTATATTATCCAATAAACTCTCTGATACTCTAAGCACACTTAAGCAATAATATCAGTAGTCCGGTCTCGTTCAATGAGTCTGTTGCATTGTGGGAGAAGCCGGCCTCTTGCTGGTAACCAAATAACGGAACTGCCGAGACACTTCAGGCACAAAAGGTGTTATAACAAGGGCCCTTGAAGAGAAAATATTTGGAGAATACATTTAAATCATCAAAAGAATACGGCTATTCATGGTACAAACCTTTTCAAGTGTATTTAATCATTTGGGTGGTAATTTTAAGGAACTACATATATTAAATTGTGTTGCCAAATCAAATAATTAAAACTTTCAGCTTATTATAATAATATGATTGTTTAGAAACTGGACATGTTTGTGAAATTTGATTAAGAATGGATTCAGATTTACCTAGTTTTGGGCAATTTAGAACGCAAATTTTGTTTTTGCATAATTTCTGATTTAATTTGCCAAAAATAATTGTTATTTTATGACATGTTGGTCTTTGAAGAAAATGAAAAACTTAATGATTGTACTAAATAAGTTTAGATATTAGCTATTAACATAAAAAACTAACAAGTTTACATAGTTTAATACAGGATCTTAACATAAATTGAAGTTGCAATCTCTACAAAACATAATTCTTTAATTTTACATGAAAACATACAAAAGTATGGCTTCTACTAGCCATGAAGTCTGTACAGATTACAAATCTGTTAGTCTTATAATGCAAAGTCAGTACAATCTAACTACATTAGAGCAATAATAATCTATCATGTGGTAACGCCATAAGTAACTATACAATGTTTCAATATTAAATGGAGTGGTTTTGGTATTCATGATGAAGAAAGCTAGCTGATACGAATCTCTCTTGAGTCCATTCCCTGGGCAGAAACCAGTACTTGTGTCCTTTTTGAGAGGCCAGAGCTCTGGGTGAGAGGTAATCACCTTTACCACTACACCACTCTGGTAGGGCTTGAGCCCATGACCTCTGGTTGAGAGGTGGACACCTATACCACTAGACCACTCTGGTGGGGCCAACAACCTCTGGGTGAGAGGTGGACACCTATACCACTAGACCACTCTGGTGGGGCTCGAGCCCATGACCTCTGGTTGAGAGGTGGTAACCTATACCACTGTATCACTCTGTCTGGTGGGGCTCGACCCCACGACCTCTGGGTGAGAGGTGGACAACTATACCACTAGACCACTCTGGTGGGGCTTGAGCCCACGACCTCTGGGTGAGAGGTGGTCACCTATACCACTAGATCACTCTGGTGGGGCTTGAGCCCACGACCTCTGGGTGAGAGGTGGTAACCTATACCACTGTATCACTCTGGTGGGGCTCGACCCCACGACCTCTGGGTGAGAGGTGGTCACCTTTAACACTAGACCACTCTGGTGGGGCTCGAGCCCACGACCTCTGGGTGAGAGGTGGTCACCTTTAACACTAGACCACTCTGGTGGGGCCCACGACCTCTGGGTGAGAGGTGGTCACCTATACCACTGTATCAATCTGGTGGGGCTCTAGCCAACAACCTCTGGGTGAGAGGTGGACACCTATACCACTAGACCACTCTGGTGGGCTTGAGCCCAAGACCTCTGGTTGAGAGGTGGACACTTTTATCACTAGACCACTCTGGTGGGGCCAACAACCTCTGGGTGAGAGGTGGACACCTATACCACTAGACCACTCTGGTGGGGCTCGAGCCCATGACCTCTGGTTGAGAGGTGGACACCTATACCACTGAATCACTCTGGTGGGGCTTGAGCCCTTGACCTCTGGGTGAGAGGTGGACACCTATACCACTAGACCACTCTGGTGGGCTTGAGCCCATGACCTCTGGTTGAGAGGTGGACACTTTTACCACTAGACCACTCTGGTGGGGCCCACAACCTCTGGGTGAGAGGTGGACACCTATACCAGTAGATCACTCTGGTATGGCTCGAGCCACAATCGAGGTGGTCGCCTATACTGCTAGACCACTGTGATAAGGCACGAGCCCACAACCTCTGGGTGAGAGATGGTCGCCTATACTGCTAGACCACTGTGATAAGGCACGAGCCCACGACATCTTGGTGAGAGGTGGTCACCTATACTGCTAGACCACTGTGATAAGGCACAAGCCCACGACCTCTGGGTGAGAGGTGGTCACCTATACTGCTAGACCACTGTGATAAGGCATGAGCCCACGACCTCTTGGTGAGAGGTGGTCACCTATACTGCTAGACCACTGTGATAAGGCACGAGCCCACGACCTCTGGGTGAGAGGTGGTCGCCTATACTGCTAGACCACTGTGATAAGGCACGAGCCCACGACCTCTTGGTGAGAGGTGGTCGCCTATACTGCTAGACCACTGTGATAAGGCACAAGCCCACGACCTCTGGGTGAGAGGTGGTCGCCTATACTGCTAGACCACTGTGATAAGGCACAAGCCCACGACATCTTGGTGAGAGGTGGTCACCTATACTGCTAGACCACTGTGATAAGGCACAAGCCCACGACCTCTTGGTGAGAGGTGGTCACCTATGCTGTTAGACCACTGTGCTTAGAAGCCCACGACCTCTGGGTGAGAGGTGGTCGCCTATACTGCTAGACCACTGTGATAAGGCACAAGCCCACGACCTCTTGGTGAGAGGTGGTCACCTATACTGCTAGACCACTGTGATAAGGCTCAAACCCATGACCTCTTGGTGAGAGGTGGTCACCTATACTGCTAGGTCACCTATACTGCTAGACCACTGTGATAAGGCACAAGCCCACGACCTCTGGGTGAGAGGTGGTCGCCTATACTGCTAGACCACTGTGATAAGGCACAAGCCCACGACCTCTGGGTGAGAGGTGGTCGCCTATACTGCTTGACCACTGTGATAAGGCACAAGCCCACGACCTCTGGGTGAGAGGTGGTCGCCTATACTGCTAGACCACTGTGATAAGGCACGAGCCCACGACCTCTGGGTGAGAGGTGGTCACCTATACTGCTAGACCACTGTGATAAGGCACAAGCCCACGACCTCTGGGTGAGAGGTGGTCGCCTATACTGCTAGACCACTGTGATAAGGCACAAGCCCACGACATCTTGGTGAGAGGTGGTCACCTATACTGCTAGACCACTGTGATAAGGCACAAGCCCACGACCTCTTGTTGAGAGGTGGTCACCTATACTGCTAGACCACTGTGATAAGGCACAAGCCCACGACCTCTGGGTGAGAGGTGGTCACCTATACTGCTAAACCACTGTGATAAGGCACAAGCCCATGACCTCTGGGTGAGAGGTGGTCACCTATACTGCTTGACCACTGTGATAAGGCACAAGCCCACGACCTCTTGTTGAGAGGTGGTCACCTATACTGCTAGACCACTGTGATAAGGCACAAGCCCATGACCTCTTGGTGAGAGGTGGTCACCTATACTGCTAGACCACTGTGATAAGGCACAAGCCCAGGACCTCTGGGTGAGAGGTGGTCGCCTATACTGCTAGACCACTGTGATAAGGCACGAGCCCACGACCTCTGGGTGAGAGGTGGTCGCCTATACTGCTAGACCACTGTGATAAGGCACGAGCCCACGACCTCTGGGTGAGAGGTGGTCACCTATACTGCTAGACCACTGTGATAAGGCACAAGCCCACGACCTCTGGGTGAGAGGTGGTCGCCTATACTGCTTGACCACTGTGATAAGGCACAAGCCCACGACCTCTTGTTGAGAGGTGGTCACCTATACTGCTAGACCACTGTGATAAGGCACAAGCCCACGACCTCTGGGTGAGAGGTGGTCGCCTATACTGCTTGACCACTGTGATAAAGCACGAGCCCACGACCTCTTGGTGAGAGGTGGTCGCCTATACTGCTAGACCACTGTGATAAGGCACGAGCCCACGACCTCTTGGTGAGAGGTGGTCACCTATACAACTGCATTAATCCACTCTGGTGGGGCTAAAGCTCACAACCTCAGGGTGAGAGGAGGACAACTATACCCCTGCATCACTCACACTCCCCTTCTAGCAGTCACCCCACATAATCATGTACTGACTTACCAACTTTGGTACTACTACCATCCCAGCTTCCTATGGCATCATTCAGCTGAAAATATACAAATAACAAGACATATCAAAATGTACAAAATCTAGCTCAATTAACAGAGAAATAAATAAAATATAACATAAACTAGTACAATAAATATTGAAATAACTTGCTCAAATTACACATATATCAATAACACATAATATACAAATAGCATAGCATATACAAACAAGCCTTTCATGAGTTATCGTCCGGAAACCGTTTTTCTATTTTTAGTAACAGTGACCTTAACCTTAGCCCCATCAGCCCCAATATCGAACTTGACCTGTATCTTCTGATGTTACACCTGTGTACCAAAAACTTTTCAAATCTGTCTAGCCTTTCATGAGTTATCGTCAAGAAACCATGAAAACCGAGAGACCGACCGACCAACAGACAGACCGACCGACAAGCTCACTCCTACATACCCCCTCAAACTTCATTTGTGGGGTTATAATTACATGAATATTCCAAGAACACAAAATTTACAATAATAAAAAATATGCAAAATATTAAAAACATAAAATAATAATACAACATATATTAATAACACAAAAGCCTGCAATGCAAAATGCGTGCAATGCAAATATAATACAAACTATCTGAAAGACAAGAAATATGATATATGTAATAACATCTGCACACTGTCAAATATCTTACTGCACTTAAGGCATTATGATGTTCTTTTTTAGCCAAACTTTATGTAATAGAATTCCATAACATATAATTTATATCATAAAAACTGTCAAAAGAAGCACCCAATATCTAGTAAATAAAATTTTGATGCAATAAACTAAATATAGTATTTCATCATTTTTATAGAATGTTAAGTTATTCTTAAGTTATTCGGATTGTACATAATTAACCGAATTTTATTGCTGTTACATGATATAAACAAGTAATTATAACAGGTATAAAACAGGAAACTTGATATAGACACCTTGATATATTATCTCAAATGGCAATAAATTGTGTTAAATTATCTCCAAATTCAAGAAAAATTCCCATCTCTCCTGTTTTGAGATCTTATTACATCTTCCTTACAAAGCATATCAGTCAGGGTCACAGATTTTGAGAATTTATTAATAAATATAAACAGTTACCACGCGTAAAATGTATTGATGGATCCATAAGAATAATATCAATAATTCTTAAAATCAGGTTTTATTTTAGAATGTAAGTATGACATAATTATGAAATTTCGGGACATAAATGCAAAATGTACATTACTGCAAACAGATACCAACATTCAGCCATTTGTGTGAAACACCAAGGGGCATAACTCTGAGTTTAAGCCACAGTTACGGGCCTTATTGCTGTTTGAAACATGTTCATGTGCAAACTTAATTATATGTTATATGTTTTTTATGCTGTATTGGACAGCAATTTTAGGTAAGTTTTTGAATGATAACTAATCTATGGCTATGAATTTAATACCACCGTCTTGTATATTAAATTAATTTGAATGGACTCTCTCCTTCAAGTCTTGGATGTTTGTTTCTCGGGGGCTGTATTCATAAATCTTTTAAGTGAAAATGTGCAACTTCTTTAAATTTTCCAAATTTTTGACACCAAACATTTAAACTCTATCTATTTTTTTTCATCAAAATTATTCATATGCCTTTATTATCTGGACCTTTTTTTGTGCTTATTTTACATATTTTTGTTGTAAAAACATTGTTAGTTTTGCTTTAAATTTAACTTAGAAAAAACAACATTTCTTCAATAAGTTGAACATTTTCACTAACATGTTTAACAAATTACTCCCCCTGATCTTTAAACCAAGAGCACCACAAGCGGATGCCAACGCCGATCTATTGCTATTTTCAGTCCTTAAAGGGGCATAACTCAACAATTGTTTAAGCCAGAGTTATGGGCCTTGTCACACAATCGCATACCAGAACAGGTAGCATGTATATCAAATTCCATGCCAATATCTTGAACGTTTTGTTTAGTATTGCAAGTATTTAATTAATTCAAATTCTACACAAAAATTTAAAGCTGCAGATGGCGATCTTGCAGATGACAACCACATGGCTTATCATAATAATCACAAATTTGTTTTCTTCTCCCAACAACGCAGGTAAAATTAAACTATCAGTATCAACTACAATATTGTAAGAAGTCTTTGTTATTACTTTGACAATGAAATAATTAATGAGTTTGACATTTACAATCTGAATTTTAATATTTTAAAAGATTCTCAAAATCTTATGACACTGTAAACAGTGCATAAATGTCTCCAAAAATAATTGTTATTCTGTCATTAATTAATACATGCATGTTTGTAAGTGATCACAGGTTTGGGTGTAAAGAATACTGATGACCATTATTTTATTAATTAAAATAAATTTGAATGAATGATAAACTATTATCAATGTAACATTTATATATAATTTACATTTTTTTAATTTGAATTATTTAGGCTGTTTTAAATGATGTGTATTTAGGCTGTTTTTACTTATGTGTTTAAAGGCTGTTTTTACTGATGTGTATTTAGGCTGTTTTTACTGATATGTATTTAGGCTGTTTTAACTGATGTGTATTTAGGCTGTCCTTACTGATGTGTTTTAAGGCTGTCCTTACCAATGTGATGAAGTCAAGAAGATCTATTTCATTCAGACCTTATTTTGTACCATGTTGGTACAATACACTCATCATCTCCATAACTGACTAAAACTGTCAAACTTACACTATGACTTTTGGTCAGCTTAGGTCGATCATCAGAAGGTCCATCTGATTTCACAGATCTGTTTTTACTCCGACTCAGTTTTCTAACAATTCTTTTCTGCATTGTGTCGTAATATTTTTCACTACATAATTATCTCATTAACAATAATCCCTTTCTTTCTTCTTTTAGCCATCCCTATAATTACAATGTACCTAAATGCTTACACACTAGGCTCACCAGGTAAGCCAATAAAATATGTTTGTGGTCAAATGAAATTTATTAATTACTACCTCACCAAAATGGCCACATGGACAAATTCCATTAAAAGGTTATCCCACTTTATATGTATACATTTCACCGCAGTTACATTAATCATATAAATCAACTATCATGAATCATTTAGCCAGCTTCCTATATACATGTACGGTTAATAGTTCAATCCTTGTGAAATGCAATCTTCTGATTTTTGATTGAAATCAGCCATATCGTTACTAAAGTATAAAGAATCAAATTTCCTCTGGCCTCAGATCAATTGAATATAACAAACCAGTGCCCGATTAGATGTAACGAATGCACTTTTATCCATCAATTTCATTCACTCATCCGATAATAATATCCATACAACGCGTATATCTTCGGTTACACAACAGTATTAGCCAAATATGCGAGGATCGTAACCTCTGTCATTATATTCCTTGTCTAGTTGTAATCCGTGAAAAAAGACGCATCCTTATTGTCTAAGGTTTCACGATGCAGATGAGCAGTTAACGACTAGCCTTTCACAGGTGCGACTTGCACGACCTATTGAAATGCTAAACATACCATCATTGTTTTTACACAATTATCTTTCAAAAAGAGCAAACTGGCTTACGTGAAATTTAAGTCCATACTTAAACTAAGAATAATAAAAAGTAACTTCAAAAAATTAAAGTTTCATTTTTAATGAGCTTTCCTTATAGTTTTCAGCTTTAAATTAAATCAAGAAAAATAATCATGGTTCAAAACTTTGATCATACCTAAAGCGTTAAAATTTATTTTTGACGTTTTGCTACCATGATGGCCGATGGGGTTTACCAACACTTCCTTATATCACTACACTAAGATATGAGATTGTTGTATCCATGAATCATAGAAAAAAGGTAGTTAATTGATTATGAACAAGGTAATTATTAATAACAGAAAGAAATACTTAATTGATAAGTTTAAAAAATATGATTCTTTATACAGCAGATTTAAAAATTGAATATGCAGCATTAGCAATTGCTTCCCCACCTGAATGCATTTGCATCATTTCTATCATTAAAAGTCCAAAGAAAATGAGTTTGATGTCTTTTTCTCAATTCTTGGCTATAATTTAATGCTGAAATCCACTCCACGACAGAACCACTTACAAGCTAACATTGACGAATTATTATCAAATAAGCTTTCAAGATTTTATTTTTAATAATCCATGAATGTTAACAAAATGTTGAAGTCGCTACGTTCACACTTGTATTACAGTACAACTAAAATATTTGTAAAAAAAAACGCATGTCCATTGCACAAATTGCACGTTCGTTGTCGCACCTGACCATCTCACACAGCTACAAAAAAATTAAAATTGATTGTTTTAAACAATTCTTTTTTATTTTTTGTGTGTCAATCCACGAACCATGTTTTTTTTTTATTGTCTTTTTTATATTCATGATTCCATAATCATCAAGTGCTATTGTCACACCAGTTAGCTCCACCTTATAAACCTACAAAGCTGTAGGTCGCAACACTAACAAGTCTGCTTTTTGCATTGAGCTTTCTAAAGTGGTAAATCAATCAAATGTTGAAGTCACTATATATGTACTCACTCGTTTCACAGTACAACTGAAATATTTGTCAAAAAAGTGCAAATTTGAAATATTTCCAATCCACAAATTGCACGTGCATTGTCGCACCTGACCATCTTACGCAGCTACAATAAAAATAAAATGCTTGCTTTTAAACCCCCCCCAAAAAGTTTAGATTTTGAATGTCACTCCATGTACTGCATACTTCTTTTTATATTTTCATCATATTTATACTTTCACAATCAACAGGTGCTATTGTCACACAAGTAGCTTCACCTCATAAACCTGAAAAAATATGGTGATCTTTTCAAACAGAAGTATCTTTTCCGAGTGTCAATCCACACACCTCTCGACACCCTCGAAACTACGAGAGGGTCAAAGTCTTTGAAAGAATATTTACTTTGTGAAATTTAATTTTTTTGTTGCAAGTAAAAATAAAACTTGGTTAAAAATAACATCTTCTTAAATATTTAAAGTAATTTGATTCGAAATGAAAATATTATGTAGTCCTGAGATTTTTAATTATTTATTTCTTTAATTTGCCCAATATTTTACTTATTAAGTCGGCCTTCGTTCCAGCACTGAACAAAAAATTGAATAGAACGTTAAATGAACAATAAAATGTACAAGTCATTAACTGCACGACTTAAGCTATGGCGTGATAAATGAAAGAGCATGAAACAATTAAAAGCCATTAAGACAAGTGTAACTCGTCGGAAAAATAACTTAAATTCTAGACGGAATGCTACATTAATCATATGTTATTCGAAATCATTTTTGCAAAATACAGTGATTTATAATACCTACACTATTACCGTATTTGTCCTAATAGCTTGATGTGTATACTCTAAAAAAAAACATACAGACTGCATAAAAAAATTAAGACTATTTTCCAGTGGCCATAATCAATATAATTCCTATCAACTATTATAAAAAAAACTACTCATCAATTACAGATAAATTTAAGTTGGATATTGAATATGGTTCTAGATTCTAGACCAAGAAATATTTCAAAATATATAAAAAAAATAAAGCTCATTTAACAACCCAGCTGCTGTCACAACAGTATAATAGTAATATGAGATTGTTTTTTTTCCTATTGAAAGAAAAAGTTGTAACCTGAGTAGTGGTATTATGTACTGGTTTTTCTTACTAAATGTGGCCAAGGACATGAGGCTGGTATCAAGCACTCAGTTCTCTGTTCATTTAGGTACATTATGTTCCCGGATGTTGTCCAAGATGAACTCACTATATTTAAGATTAACAATGCTTGCAACTTGAGTTTATATTATGCTTAAGTCAATTAATGGTTGTTATTCTTTGAATTCAGTACAATACCTGCAATCAGAAAGAAAAAATACATAAATATCTCAGAGATAAGTATATTTTCTGCTTGATTAAAATTTTGCTAATTTCCAGCCTATTATATTAAGGGGTTACATTAAAAATTAATGGTGCTTATCTTCAAAGTGAGTGAATTTTCTTAGGAGAAACATGTCGCACACTGTTTTTTATTGCTTAAATGTATTGGATTAAACTAAATTTTAAGGATTAATATTAATGCATGGTTGTCATGTACGGAAACGCTAGAAATGGCATTTTTTCCAGTCTTACATATGCCTAGTTACACTGAAATGTATAAGGAAATAAATTGGTAGTTAGTAACCTTTAAAGGCTTATAGTCTTGACAGTCTTAGCACTACAGTGTCTTGGAAATATAATTACTGGTAGATTATAGCCTTCATTTTCTAGCCAATGAAATCGTCTATTAGCTTTCAATAAGTATCACACTTAATTCTTAAGAATTGCATTTTTACATCTTTACAGACATGACATCATAATTTAATTCTCCGCCTGCTGAAAAATCTGAGTCAGATTGAATGATGTAAAATCTTTATGACTAAGAAGGGTTCACTTTCCTCCCTTTCTGGCTTTGCCTTTGATAATTCATTAAGATTGTACACCTATAATGTTCTTATTTCCAAAATAAATGCACCACTGTAAACTATGACCCTACAGTATTTTGATGAAAATACTAACACATATATATATCATATTTGTTTGAAGATCCTGTATACTGGCACCTGAGTTGATACATACTTTCAAAAAAGTTGTAAATCAGACGCCAAATTTAACTTTTATGACATGTTCAACCATCGAAACTGTCACTGTCTAAATTACCAGATTCCAACATGTGATAACTGCTCGAAGGACATTTCAGGGCCGTAACTGTAGCCTTTTGACTGAACATACACACCTACACATGGAAAAGATATAAATATTTGAAGGTATTATATTAGTGTGGTCTCAATATTTTTATAGGGAGTAGGAGCAGGAGGGGTTTTGGGAGGGTTGTACCCGACCTCTAAGATTTGTTTAAAAAATACAGACATGAAAGAACCTTTTTCAAGATATCCAGATGCCAACATTCTGTGGAATTAAGATAAAATTCAACCAGTTAAAAGTGACATGTATATACAGTCCTTAGCCTACTATCTCTAGATATATGCATTACCAAATTTTCATGGAACCAAAACTGATTTGTACACCCAGGCATACTGGAGTATGCCATTGCCATTAGGTATGCCCCTGCATTGAAAGGAGGTTAAGAACAAGATATTATAAGTATATTGGTGACTAAAAAATCACCCAGTGTCATGGGCATTAATCTTTTCCGCAACTTAGCGATGGCCTAGGAGTCAGTCTTACTAGTTACTGTTGGTTGATGGTTAGCACACTCGCATCTCAACATCAGGCGTCCCAGGTTCAATTCCCAGCCAGGGCACATGTGATGATGTGAGTTAGTTTTGTAGTCCCGAGGCAAGACAAGTGGGTTTCCTTTCGGCACTCTGGCATTCCCCCACTTCACAAGACCGCACTCTCAAATAACATTGTTCCAATAAAAGTGATTTATATAATGTTGTAGTAACTTTAATTGAAATTATTGTAAAATAATAATAACCTAGTTATTGTTGGCCCCCAGGGGCATATTATGCATTACACAACTAAGAAATCTTCTACATATGACTATAAATAAATACATTATAACATGAACCTTTCATTATGTAAAACCCATGGAAAGAATAATTTCAAACTAAATTTCAAATCTACTATGACTTAGATCAGACTCAAGTCTACAATTCAAACTTCAACTCATACTTTATAAGTATGCAATCTCAGAGTTGCAAAATTGTAATTTATATAATATATGTAAGATTAGATATATTACAAAAAAATATAAATTACTGATGATCCTTCGGATACTATATATTATGTTCATATGTATGTGTCTACCATATCATATTTTTTTCTATCAACATCATTTGTTAAGTCGCTAATTAACAACATACCATCTTTATACATTGTAAGACATTGATGACACCTTTCTTTGTAAGATCTTTTTAATCTACTGATAAAGATGCAATGCAGACATGTATAGAGTTAAAAGTTGGAAAAACATTAGTGTTTGTGTGACATTATATATCATAAATGATATCAGTAAGATAAAAGACGCACTCTTACTCCAAAATAAGCAGTCCCAAAATAAATACAATTGTTTTAATTTACTAAGATGTATTCATATCGAAAACAATGGTTCTTGTGAAAAAAACTGTGTTTAATTTAAAAGAAAGATTCCGAAAATATGGTATTTCTACCTTATGCGACGATAGTTGATCACTGTAAATATTTTAGGGCCCAACAGTTATTTAATATTTGTGTGTTTTCAGCTTTTAAATACACAGTTACAACTGTGTTATCAGTCATTGATATTTTCCATAAATGTATAATTTAGAAAGAAGTTAAAGGTTTATCAATCAAAATTTATGTATGTTATACATGTGTATGTATGGATTTTAAATACGAGTGTCACTTTATATATAAAACAAAATGTGCACAGTTGTTACGACTGATAATTATTTTAAAGATTTCTGTTGTATTTGCATGAACAATTGTATTTTGATGAAAAAGCCAGAAAACGATAATCGTATACCTTCTAATTCCACGCGATCATGACGACGAAGCAATTCTATAAGTTATAGAGTACTCGCAATGACTCATTTGCAAGTCCTTGTGAAATGTTAAATAACTTTTACTTATCAAAATCCCAACACAAACATTGCATGCGAACAATACGATGTGTTGTAAAGTCTGACTCCTTTCTATGAAAAACGAAAGTCAAATCAATTCTTTGGCTGAATAAATATTTACGTTAAATCAAGAAGTCAAAAGGTTAATACATTATTAATCATTATGCGGAGATATCGTGAAATTTTACAATCAGTAATCTATCGCTCAAACCAATATTAAAATATAATTGTCATTTGAATGGCCCCCGAACTGTTAACAAACAAAACTCATTAAATCTTAGAAATGTTGACATTACTTATTACAAACAAATAATTAAGATTTAGTTTTCTGAAGTAAATGTGTTTTCTTTAATTGTTTTTTTTCAGGCTGTAAAGATAAGTGTATGTTGGTAATAAAAAACTAAATGTGGTTATACAGTTCTGTACAGTTCATTAAAAGGTCACTCCATTAATTGAGGCATTTAAGGGCCCCAATTTCTCAAAATATTTTAAAAGGTTTTAATTTCATATTTAATTTAACCAAACAACCTACTTATAATTAATTTTTTAAAATCAAAAAAAGTTTATTGAGGAAATCATACAATATTTTTTCTTTAAAAGTCTTAAAAAACATTTTAGAATGAGGATATTGCAAATATTATACTAAAACGAAAATAGTGCGCTCAGCTCTATCCAGAATGATTTAAAGTTGCAAAATCATTCATTGAAAAACCTTTGTAAGTTAATTGCCTATGGCATACAAAAATTTATACAAGCTATTTTATGTATTTCATTTAAGTTTCACATTACAATAGTGTTTAGCATTTCAACTGCACAGAACCGGATATTTTGTTCCTTATAATTTCAGAAACACCTGTGAGAGCTGGGCTATAGCTCAAAGTCTCGGAGTTTTTTTTAAACCTATTATTTGTCTTGGTATTCAAATATATATTTTTTTAATATTTATCTAATCATGAAATGACAGCATATGTAATCTGAATATATTGAAAAAAACAACTATGTTTGACAATGAAACAGGAAACATCCTGTTCACTCTGCTTATGTCATGTTTATGATTTATATAATGTGCATCAAAGTCATGAGCGGCGAAATCAAATGCCCTAACATCATTGTTTAGTTCATGCTTCATTAAACCTTAAAATGATTGCACTATTCTTTAACAATGATTTGAAAGTAAGTGTTTTATTGCAATTTACCATTAGTCACGTTTCATTTGACAAACAGAAGTTTTATAACATTTTATTACATGTAATCTGCAAATGTATCGCATTGTGTTACATCAACTGGTTTTTATGATCTCTGTTATTACTTTGTTTATTTTGTGTTTGTGAGTTTTTATTTCAGAATTCTTTATTCATTTTGCAATATGTTTCTAGCTTTCACCTGATTAACATCTAAATTTTAAATGATAATGCCATGCGTATGATGTTTATCTAATACAGGCGCATAAGTAAAGGGATAGAAATCAACAAATTGAAATGAGTTTTGAGTTTTGTCAACTGACCAGTTACTTCCCTGATTATTATTACTAAGCTACTAAAGGGACATAACCATGCTCTTGTGAAGTTTATGTATTACCAACATTGGTGACCCCCCTTGCATGTAAGACTGGCATGTGATTAAAATGCATGGGCTTATGCTTTGACACATTTCAGCACATACATTAAGAATAGAATATCAAAATCATCTCTATTTGTAACCAACTTTTTTTCTTCTTTGCATCTTCTATGACAAGTTCAAATGTCAATATGCAATATGAGTCCCATTTAAAACAAGTGGGAGATTTTCATCCTCAAACACTTCGCTCAACGCAAGCCTATTATATAAAGACCAACATACTTTATAAATAAAGGTACTCGATGTTCATATAAGTTTCAGTAATTTTAAATTTAAATTCATAGTGGCCTCATATAATTCTGGCATCATTGGAAAGTGTATTGATACCTAATATGTAAAGTAAATTAGCACTTTGATCAATTAATTGAAGTTTGTATTGTTGTTTTTATTATAACTGACAATCAACATAAAATGACCTATTTTTCTAGAAAAAAAAGGTATGTTTGCATTTTTCAGTAGTATTTCTGAAATCATATAGGGTGATTTTACCAAGGTTACCAAAATTCATATATTTGATTCCTTAATACAAAAACTAATTAAGGAAAATGAGTAAGTGAAATGAGGCCTAGAATGATGCACCATCAAAGTAAGTCCCTATCCTCAGACAAACCAATAAGAAATTAAACGTAATGGCAATTTTGTCCGAAAAGTCAATTTAAGCTCTTACCTTAGATATGACCATGGCTGTGATTGAGATGATTGGCTCAAGGCTTACAAACAACACCTTGTGTTCGTCTGCAGACATTGATGTGAATTTCCTGAAAAAAAATGACACATTGTGGATTACCTGGGCAAGAAATGAATGTAAGTTTATGAATCAGAGAACTGAGCAGCCCCAGGCTCACAAACTGCAACTTAAGTTCATGCACCGAAATCAACGTGGACTTTCTGAAATTTATGAGACATGGGGCATGAAAGAGGCATATATATAGCATTTTTAAATATCAAACAGCACTGCTAGTGGATCCTAATGCTCATATATTTTCTCAGTAAATAAAGGGGCATAACTCTACAACTTTTTTATGCTGAGTTATGCAAGTTGCCAGATGTGAGAGTACAGCCGAAACCCGAGGGCTCGATATCGCTTGGCTCGATTTCCTCATAGGCTCAAACTTGATGTAAAGGACTAATTTTTATTAACTCTTTGTAATCATTACTGCTTGGATTGTTATTCGCGAGGCTCGAAGAATTTTGGCTGATCCCTGTGATATCAAGGGAATGGGTTTCTACTGTATTGTCATAGTGAACATTGATAACAAGCATTTAATATCTTAAAAAATTATTTTCGATCAAGTTAAGACTACATTTAAGATTTTGCACGCTGACATTGACACCATGGGCGGTATTCATAAACCATCTTGAATACTTTCAACCAAATGTTGTTGTTTTCCTAAGACAAATTTAAAGAAAACTAACATTGCTTTTATACCAAAAGTATGAAAATAACCTAGAAAATCGTCCAATTAGAAAATGCATATGATTAAAATTTGATGAAATATAGAGATAATTTAAAATATTTATTGGTAAAAATTAGAAAAAGTTGAAAATGTTCACTAAGGGCTATTCCATTTAAATATATATCCCCCAGGGGAAGGCCCTTTTATATTATGCCACCCCCTACAGAAGCAAATTTACCTATTTGGGGTTCAAATTAGCTTTATTAATACAGCCCATGTGGGAGGAGGAGGAGGAGGAGGAGGAGGAGGAGGTGGAGGAGAATGTATGAAATATACAAAGCTATGTTTCACCATCCCTGACTGATGTTACAACCTACGGTTGGAGGTAGAACAAACCTGAAGGGTTCGGCATAATCCTCCAGTACGGCCTGCAGATGGGCCAGGTACACCCTCTCTGTCGCAAACAATTCCTGCACAATGTACAGCCGGTGGTCCCATACTGAAACAACAAAACAGTTCCCATAAGTTTTATTCAATTAATCAATGTTCAATTGTGAAAAACACCAATATCAACAACACATACATATTGACATATGCAACATTTACAGATATGTGTTCATTCAGCTGATAATGGATATACATATTCATCCTTTCAAACAAGCCAGTTAGAGCCAAGTATTCTGTGCACTCTATTTTGGTTATTGGCCTATGTGATCGAGTCTTACCAGGCCCTAACATCAAACTAAATGATCTACTTACCAAAATTTCAGCAATAAACTATATGCCAGTCATTTTATGTTTAACTAGAAATGTGTCCATAGGACACGGATGCCCCCACTTCGATTTTTTGTCACAGAAAATAAGCCATAATGATTATTCAGGATAATCTGCACATATAGGATAAGTTGAGTTGAGTTGGGTTTTACGGCATCGCAAGACTGTATAGGTTATATGGCGCCATTCAGGCAGGAAAAAACTTGTTGGATCCACATTGGACACATACTTTTCAAGAATTAGATTGGAAACATATATTTTTGAAGTATTTTTGGCAAAAAAGGGCCGTAACTCCTAAATGACTAAAGCGATTTCCATGACTATCGAACTTGATCAAGATATTATGGTCACAAACATGTGTTTAAAGTTTGGTGAGGATTGGACAAACAGTTTTCAAGAATTAGATTGGAAACATATATTTTTGAAGTATTTTTGGCAAAAAAGGGCTGTAACTCCTAAATGACTAAAGCGATTTCCATGACTATCGAACTTGATCAAGATATTATGGTCACAAACATGTGTTTAAAGTTTGGTGAGGATTGGACAAACGGTTTTCAAGAATTAGATCGGAAACAATCTTCGGGACGTACGTACGTACAGACAGACAGACGTACGTACGGACAAGGGCAACCCTATATGCCGCCACTTTGTGGGGGCATAACAAAATAAACAATCTTGTTCCAGCCGTCACTGATGCTGCTTTGAAATAAATTTTGTTTAATTTGTAATACTTGGGCTGGTTACATTCATAAAAACAACTTAAGTCATTTCTTAACTTCAGTTGATTTCCGAAAGTTTTCAGAGTCAAGTTTACAGGAAATGACAAGTGTTTTTAACCTAAAACTATATGTATAGTACAGAAAAAATTAATGAAAAGTAAAATATTTTAGGTATTATATCATTATGACCAGTGAGAAAATAATAAGAATATGCATCTAGTTAGTAATGAATGAAGATGTTCTATTCATACCCGACCAAAACTATAACCTAAACTAGTGCACGATATGAGAGACCCAGCAGTGGTATAAGTTATAATTGTAACCGGGTATACGATGTATATAGCGGCACTTATACTGTCTCGTTATAGAGCTAGCTTTTATAGCGACGCGGTAGAGTGTCCGCCTGCAGAGCGAGAGGTCGTGGGTTCGAACCCCGACAGGTGCACATAGCAATTTGTGCAGTCTGTTACATAATAATTCATTATTCATTGGGATACTTCAAACAAAGTGCCAATTTATACCCAGAACCTCTTTTGGAACAGAATGGTCAAGACTTTATCTTCAAAACTTGAATATTTCGTAGAAATTGATGGAGTGTTAAATTAATCATAAGTAAAAACTTTGATCAGTCATTGAATTAAGAAATCAAGTTTCAATTCAATCAAAACATGTCCAAGTGTTTCCTGATATTAATGAAGCTTTATTTATGGAGATAATGATATATATTAATAAATTAAGATCTTTAAAACTATAAAAGATGGTCACTGTCATGGAGGGCAAAACACTTTTGACTGTGAAGTGTTTTGTTGCTGTGAAGGAGATCGTAAACAGCGATTGGCTACAAATGGTATCGCTTATGAGGTGAACATTACAAGAAGGAGTGAATGTGTTATTCCAACTAAAATTGGACCTCAGAAAAGTCAAATTCCCTGTCATTTGTCAATTTCCAACCCCATAAAAAAGGGGGTTGTGTTATTTCTGGACAAAAAGTAAACATGATTGTGGTGACATTTCAATAACTGTCACTAGATTTAGATTGTAAATAACCCTTCCTATGTCAAAGTCACAAAAATGTGCTTTTTGGGCGGACAAGTAATATTAGAAATGACCATTACAGAAAAAAATGTCAGTGCATTAACGTATACCAAGGGCAGACTACTCTGACAGTTTTAGACAATTACACCAGTGCCACGACTTTGACAATGCATTTACAGGAAAAGGCATTAAAACTTAAGTCATCTTTTGCCATTTAGCAGAAACTGAAACAAAAACAAAGACGAAAATTCAACAGACCTGTGAACTGTGTGTTGGATAACTGTTTATCTGGGCACTCTTGTGTTGGGCTCAGTATAGCTGTGGTGGAGGCCACGAGCGCCCTGTAGCTACTCATGTGTTGGTACTCCATCACCGCCCAGACCAGGGCGCGACTGATCTCACCCTGGCCATACCAGCCCACCTGTAAAACATACACAAAAATGCTAGATAAAATTACAAAATGAAATCTGAAGCAGTACAGAGTCATAATTTATGTACAACTCCATCATGGCCCGTCCAGCGTGCACCCGAGTGCATCCCAGCCCGATGAACCCACCGGTAAAAAATACACACTAACGTTGCTTGATAAAAGTAAAAAATAATGCTGCAAGCAATATGGAATTATAATTTAGGCGCAACTCCATCATAGCCCATACCAGCATGCACCCAATCTCACCAAGGCCTACCTGTAACACAAACACACAAATCAAAGCAATTTTGAGTGCATGTATTAAACAACCAGGATTATATTTAGTACCAGACCAAAATAAGAAATAGTATCTTACATGTATGTGACTACAACCAGTCATCTAATTTCTTTGATTTAGTAGCATAATTCACAAAGAGTTACGGGCCTTGCTTCATCAGTGGTTGAAGCGATAAGGAAATGTCAACACTCGCCTGCTTCTATTGGTGATAGACAAGGAATATAACTAAAAAAAAATATTGTGAGTCGAGTGATGGAACTTAGCACACATGTATGTTTGTCAACATTTTATAACAAGTCATGACCATTTTGTGTATTAAGTTCCATCTGAGTACCATGAATAAATTCTGAATTAAGGCAGAAGGCTTACAGGTTTATTTTGCATGAATCCTCTACCAACAAACAAAAGAAATGTTTACCATTTGACAAGATTTTGAAAGTAAAAATTGTTTGCTTATTTCGTGGAAGTCAACCTTTGCGGACTTATGTTCTAGTGGAATATTCTTTTCAACTAGCCATATATATAGTTACTAAGAACTCTTGACAATGTCCTGAATGAAGGAGCACTTGACCCATTTCAATCCAGCCATAAAGGTGGTATAAAAGGCAGTAGAATCAATTAGGATTAGTACAGATGCTGACAGGTCTATGAAATCTGACAGAGAAAATTCCAGACATTACAATTGCAGGGAGACATTACAATTGCAGGGAGACATTACAATTGCAGGGACAAAATTATGGCTAGTTTTCATTTCTGTAAAAAATCAAAAGATCTTATTCTGATGAAAGTTTTTATTACAGGACTGAAGACATATTAAGAATACAGTTGAACCCTGTTGACTCGAATTCCTTGTTGTCTCCAACTAGATGTAAAGGACCGATTTCACTGGTCCCTGGGAGTTCGAGCCAATGGAGTTCGACAGTTTTGGTTTTCAAATGATTGTCTGTTTTTTCTCAGTTACATGTAAGTAAATGTGCTAGTCACATATTCACGCATACAGTCACCAGAAATCAAATGCAAAGTTTCATTTTCATGTTAAATTATTAATAACTTATGGACAAAGACCTAACGCTTTGCACATCGACGCCTAAGATGATTACACCATATGTGTGACAAATACTTCAACTTATTTAACTTCGAAAACAGAGGAGGTAAAAACCGCTTATAAATCATTATGACCTCCCAAGGCAGTTACTCCCATAATGCACTTTTTTCACGCATTTGAATATATAATTTTTTGAATTACAAGTTTAAACACTTAAGTGGGTATTTTTGCCATCACGAAATTGCTGTCAAATTTTATCAGCTTCCTTCCCGTATTAAATGATTTTGCCTAAAGATACCTTTGTCATTAAAATGCATGTGATGTGACTTCAATTAAATGTCAATGCACAAAAAAACCCACAAAAATGGGTTTACCTAATGGGTTTACCTGCCCATACATATCAAAATTCGTTCCTACATTTATGAAATGTTAAGAGTGAAATTATTTTCATGCTTTCTTTTATATTTATCTGCAAAATCTCAAAGGTTGCATCATCATATTTATAATGCCTATGAAAATGACATAGTTATAATTTTGAGATACAGAATAATAACTGAAAAAATAAAATTAGATATTTTTGTTGTTCATTCTACTGACAGTTACAAGCACCACATTAAGTGTGTGGAAATTGTGTTACGAAATAACAGAAACTATTTTCTATGGGTTTAAAGAGGATTTTATGAGACAAACATGTCAATAAAGGATCCAACAATGAATATTGTAGTTTAATCCTATTTCCATACAAAATTTAAATGTCTTTCTAAACATATATTCTTATTTCGATTCATTCATCAAAACAGACTTATTACAAATACAAGTTTATAAATGAATATATAAGTATACCAGTTTACAAGTTTAATATACTCGCTTCTCACCATGCCGACCCAGGTTTGATTCCCAGCCTGGGCGCATGTGAGTTTGGTTAGTGGTCACCAAGCCAGACAAGTGGGTTTTCTCCGAGAACTCCAGTTTCCCCCATAACACAAGACCACACTCTGGCGCAACATCGTGCCAACAAGAGTGATAAATATAAGTTACAATAGCTTGTTTCACAATTGTTGTAAAATTAAATAAGTTTAAACTAATATAATATGATGTTATAATTTTATTATTTTTTTTTTTTATCTTGTTTTATCCTGCATCATTTACCTGCTATACAGTCCATAAAGTATTCCAATAGCTAATTATCTGTAATCAAAATTTTCACTAATAATCAACAAATAATCCCATTTATCTGTTTCAATATCAGATAATCTGCAATCACAGTTTCATAAAAATCTTTCGCTGTTTTGGGTAGGTCTGATACCTTGCAACAATCTCCACTATCTTTGACCATCAGTTTCTGATTTAAATTCTGTTGTTACGGGTAAGTCCGATTTCCAATTGCTCACAGCCACCATAACTTTACCACAGTCATTAAACACATTAAAGTATAGTATTCTTCATGGACATTTTGACCCAGCGAGCTTCAGGCAACACTTTCGTCAACATAATCTTATCATCGTTACTAATCTCGTAGAAAGTTTTCATCATTTGTCCACTTCATTAACAATGGTCAATGTACATTAACAATCCCTTCACACACTGGTTTTTCGATTTTAAAATGTTCAATTTAAATTGCTATCAAACCACATCCAGCTCCTAAATGTTCTATAAATTCACAACTTTTTTGTACATTAATTTTCAACAAACATTGACCTGATGCAATGTATCACTTTAAACTTTCAAAAAAAAATCCTTCATTTGAAAAATATATACAAAAACCATATTTTAATTGAGACATTTTCTGCTAAAAATTTAATGTACCGTAGACAAAATTATCAACCTTCTTAAACAAACATTTAATGAATTATGATCTTAACAAAAAGTAATTGATTAAAAAAAATCTTCTGATCAATTTGTTATCCATCAAACTCTATTGTTTATGTGCGGCATATTTTCCCTCATTAGATTTTCCCAAAATAACTTCAGAGCCTGACTTTCTCGAAACAATATTTACTTCCAACAATAAAAACGAAATTGTATATACATCCTACAATAACAAATTATATTGGGAACTGATTGGGACGAACTATTTCATAACAAAATTATTATAACGGAACAGATTATAGGTGGGTTGTTAGTTTTGTGCAAATTTAGCCGTTGTAACGATGGTAATCTAGTTTTACTGCTAAATAATTCATCGAACATTCCCACAGCAGTGGTAGGCAAACACTTCATAATATAAACAATGATAGGTACATTTTGTTTCAGATTTAATAGAACAATTGGTCGTAAAGTTTCATGCGCCGACTTCTTGTAATAAAAGTTAAAACACTCCGAAGAGTCAATAACATCAAACTTCAAACAAGTTATTGAAGGATTCATTATTTATGATATTTTGAAAATTTGGGCATATGATTTATTACAGCATATAGACTTTTATCTATTTAAAAAAATCAACAACAAAGCTTACTGATGTATTATAATACAGACATGAAGAATATTTATGATATGGTGTACAGTAGAACTGCTCATTATAAGGCCAATATAGATTCATTCCTTGTTTTTAATCTATTTCTTTCTTTAAATGGGTTGGGGGGGGGGGACATTTTATTTTCTTATTTTTTATTCTTATTATATGACTGTTTCACCATTGAATATGTGTTCATGCTCTATCTTATTGCATAAGGGACCTTATATATGTGCTTTTAGGCAAACCATGATTGTATTAATTCTCCTTTTTTTACATTTGAATGTTATACATTGATACTGCAGGTATGAATAAACACTGTTCCCAGACAGTACTGGACCAATCCACAAATACTGTCCCAAACAATTTTATCTGAGTCAATAAAATTTAAGGAGCAGCAGTAAAAAAAGGGGGCGGGCAAGGATGAAAATCTTGCAATTCTCTTATAGTCACCTAATGTAACTATTTTAGTTTTTAATGACCAAAGACAAGTTATTGGGGATGCAAGGAAATTTTCTTCGGCTTACACTCACTCATTGGGGAATGAATCCTTTGCAGGGCCGGGTCCAGGATTTGACATTAGGGGGGGTGTAACTTAAGGCTTTTTGTTTTGCATCCCTCCCTCAGAACCGAAATGTATTTGGTTTAAAGTGTTGAAAGAGGGGTACTCCCCATGAAAATTTTAACAATTTCTTGTCCGAAAAGGTGCATTTTGTGCGTATTTGCATGCTGGGTGCATCCCCCTCCCACCCCTGGATCCGCTAGTGCTATGTAGAACACAAAAACCTGTGAGGTAAATAAACTTTTCTGACATAATTTCAAAATTTGGGGGAAGCTGAGTAATTAATTTAAAAGAAAATTTCAAAAGGATAAAGGCCTTTTAAATAATGGCCCCTGCTATGCATCTGAAAATATCACTGAAAATGTTGCGTAATTAGCACTTAAGAATGAGCTGAGGTTCATTGTTGCATTGATAAATGTCGTTGGTATTTTATTTTCATTTCCAAATATTCAGAACTTTATGATTATGTTTCCTTTCATTGAAATAAAACATGTTTAATCTTACTTTAAAAGGAAGTAAATTTTATTAAACAACTGACTGAGCATAAAGGGTATGACATTAAAATATTGAATTGGGGGGAAAAAAATCTGAAGAAATATCTATGTCATCAATATATTAAGTGAAAAGAAGAAAAAGAGTAAACAATAGATTCTTATTACATTGTATTACAACAGCGCATTTAAATCTAAAAATGATTAATTTAAAGTATGTATCACTGCACGGCTGAATTCACCAGAAATGCCTATCCGGTGTGCTATACATGAGTTTATCAACTCTGGCTACAAGTGTACCAAGTTTGATGTTAATATCCTAGATTTTTAAGTCACGGCAAAGGCAAAGGTGTTTGCAAAACATGACAAAGTTGACATATGAAGGCTACTGACAATACTTTGATATTTTTTTCCTCTTAAACAAACAAGCAATCTAAAAATCAACATTGTATTTTTCGAAAAATAGGCAAACTATGAATTTAAATTATAAAATACAACATTATATTTTTCGAAAAAACAGGCAAACTATGAATTGAAATTATTTTCTTTGAAAACAGACAAGCTTAAGTTTATAACATTAATCTTCTTCAACCGCCTCATCGATATATATGATATACTTGTATTCCTTTGATTGCTTATTTAAATAACAAATGTTAGAAAAACTCCTTGTTCAGAAAGTAATTTATATAATTCAATTATCTCAATGAAAAATGATTGTTGCATGTAACAAAGATATCTATTACCACAACAGTAAATAAATATCTACATGCTTCAATTAAGCTGTCAAGCATCTTTCGCTCACGAGATGTTTAGATAACTCGGCCAATACGTAACCTTGGCCTAAGACAAACTGCAAGCAGTTTGGGACGTATTTTGATAAAATCTCCCCATATTGTCCTAATATAGCATAACAATAGGCTGGAATGTTTTTGCCGTCTGAATCTGATATATCATGTTTTTATTTGACAGTTACAGACCTGTACTTTCATATGTTCATCGCTTATTTACCTAATTATTTGACAATTATTGATGTTTTGACAATAATTGGAGAATGATACATATGTTACTCAGTGTCAGGTGTAAGCATGAACTATTGGGAGTGGTGGTGATGGAGGGGAAAGTGGGGAGGGGTGGTGATGGAGGAGAAAGGAGGTGAGGGTGGTTTTGGAAGGGGAAGGGGGTTGGTGGTGCTCAATTGGTAAAATTAGAATCATGTCCAAATTTCATGAAACTCATACAATTAGACTTAGCTATATAATATATACATGAAATATACTGGATGCTCAGTTGATCTGAATATCTGAGAATCCTGTTCTTGTAAGAAGGGCCAGGGTTCTACAGTTTAAAAGACAACTTTGTTAATTGGCTGTTAGATAAATCTTTGTTCAGAGTTATCAGTAGTCAAAATTCACAAGCCAATTGAGTATTTTGGCTTGTTTTAATCTAAAAGTATAATTTTGATGACTGAATGAATGGAAAATTAGATGAAGAATAACCAATCCTAGATGAAATTGCACTTTTCTATTTTGAGCTTGCAAGATTTGTGATTTTAATTTTGGAATTAGAATTTAATCGAAGAGGTTATCTTGGCTGCCATGTTGATTTTGTCACATAACTTCCTTAACTAACATGACGTAGATTCTAATTCAGCCATTTAATTGACTATTAAAGGGATTATATTTCATCAATGAATAAAATGGTTCTATAATTCAATGATTACTTTGACCACCTCTGACGAACAGCCTCCGACAAGTGACCAGGTGGAGTGAGGCCCCAATTTGCATCATGTTAATTTCAACAGTCCGAATTCACAGTTACGGACCCAAATTCTGGTGCACTAAATTGTCAATTCTGTTCATTTGCACGGTTTCACGACCTTATCCAACACACTCACATGCGATAAAAGAGGACATTTTCTATTTACCTATTTAATTCAAATTTATGATGTTGTTCAATGAAGCTGATGTTAATTTCCATGATTAAGTATTCACCTTTATGTCAATATAGGTCATTTTATTGTCATTTTATTTGATACTTAATACTGTTCAGTTAATTTAAAAGCATCTTATAGTCTTATCCTGTTACAAGGATTCAAAACACCAGAAACATTCAATGAAGCTAGATTATTACCCCCTTTTGTATCATTTTCTTGAAACACTGTATTGACTTTTGTTCCAATAAAAAAATTATTATTCTTAGGAAATAAATTCAAATAAAAAGATATATACATATGCCTACTCTTTTTATCTTCAATAAAGTTACCGAGCCAAATTGAGACTTTAATTAACGGTAAAAATATAGTAAAAAAAAGCTTTTCAACAATGCCATTAATACTTTGTTTGGCATAACCTTTTCCATCCTTTTCAAATTTGAGTGGGACGGTGTTGAGTTTTTACTTTCATACCCTATAATTCTGTGATAAAAAAACAACAGCAAAAATATGACCAAGAAAGAGACTTAATATAACAATTATGTGATGTGGGCATTTTTTTGAGTCAGAAGAGGGTACCGTAATGTCAAACAAATTATTTATCAATCAATATGGTCGTACAAATCTGGAAATGTCAAATCACCATACCTTTCGGGGATCTTTATTCCACTTGTAACCCCAGCATGACATCAGTGACAGGTCACCCTCAAGCTAACCCTTAAACCCCTTAACACTTTACACCTATCTCCTTAACCCTTGTACGCCTTCACTTATCACAGAACGACCTTAAATTCCATGTCAGCACAAAATATTTCATAAACACTGATAATTTTTAATGATTTCTGACATAATTAAATGTCAGTCTTAAACCACTCAATCTCTTGTTTATTTTTGCTGTCGTTTGACGACTTATTGGATAACTTTAAAGAGATAATCCAAGTTTTCCTACTTCAATAAATAAAATCCTGTAATACGAATTATAAGAATGGTAACACTTTGAATGATAAATTTTACACTAATATAAAATCTAATTACACCTTTTGATCGTAACAAATAAGTCTATTAGAGAGACAATTGTGTTCAGGTCCCACACTTAAATAACACAAACAAACACTTTATAAGCAATCCTGAAATAATTACTATGTATTCCTACTATTATTCACCAAAACCCAATCAACACCTGACAAAGTTGATGACCCGAAAATTTTCTTTAATATGCAAACAAAACTATATGCAATATTCTGCCCTTTTTGGTAACAATGACTATTTTTATTGTCTTTTTAAAGAGACAAGAACACACTGTTTATAATAAGCAGTTATCTGGTTTGATTAAGGTTGGAAGATAAAGTTAAATGTCAAGCAACCTTTTCAATAAACAAATTTTGATTAGAGTAGCAAAATTAGTTCAAAACAGACTGCTCATCTTGATAAAGATAAAAATCCTCACAAGTAAATAAAATTGCAATACTTGTATTCTTGCGAATGATTGTTATAAAACCCCAAAAACTTCCAAATAAGTAAAAAAAAGTAATGCAATGGGCCGATTGTTCAGAATTTTTTAAAGTTAACAATATTGTTAACGTCATCATTGTTAACTTCCGAGTCTTTTACTTCTCCGGTAGTTTCATGGATACATGTGATCTGCAGTACTTCCTACAAATTTAGAGAACTGTGCTTCAGCTGTCCTTGTTTTATTTAATTATATAGGCACACCATTAAAAAGTTGACCTTTAAAAGTTAACAAGAATGCTGGTAACAAAATTGTTAACTTTAAAAGAGTTCTGAACATCCGGACCAATGAAGACCCTTCACTTGACTACTATGATAAATTGGTTGATTGTCCAGAACATTGTTAAATTTAAAATCTGTGTGTTGTTAACTGGATCGTAGATAACTTTCAAATCTTTAATACTCTAAAAGGTTTATGGACACACATGTGATCTGCAGTACTTTACACAATTATTTAGACATCTGATTCAGCTAAGTTTGTTTTACTTAAATATATCAGCCCCTCATGAATTGTTCACCTTTGAAAGTTAACAATGATGTTGTTAACAACATTGGGCCGATTCTTCAGAAATTTGTTAAAGTTTACAATGTGATTAACAAAATTGTTGTTAACTTACAACATGAATAAGTTGATGATGTGCTTATGTATTAAAATACAACAGGTACTGCTAAAATAGATGTCTCTAATGATGTTAGAAATACTGCAGATCACAAATGTATCTTGTAAATTTCCAGAGCAGAATAGAGTTGAAAGTTAACAAAGATGTTGTTAACAAAGTTGTTAACTTTCACAAAGTTCTGAACAATCACCCCAATACTGGTAGTTTGTAACTATTAAACTCTCAGTTCTGTTCACTTTAAAGAGGTGAAAATGTTCCTTTAAAATCTTAAGTTTTGTGGGCAGAGCAGTTAATTCAACAACTGATAAAACAATGGAATAAACCATTTGAGTAATCATGATATACTTCGCCCCAATTCAGGTGTACTAAAGAAATCAAAAACTTTCTATTATTCACGAGACAATAGGCTGGCCTCGCCTTCCTACACGCTAACCGAATGAATACGGATTTTGCCTTATCTCATTCTAATTCTTACGCTTCGTGTTCATATTAGATACGGGCTAAACGTAATCTGATTATTACAAATGGAAAGAACAAAATGTGAAAAAATGGCGTTTCACGATCGGAGCTTTTCACTGAGTAATAAAGTGACAACCATGATTGTACACGATAAGATTTGGTAAACTTTAATTGAGATAGTGTTGCCAAAATAGAAAATTTGAACAATGTAACAAAATATTATGAAACATTGGTGTGAAAAGCTATTGTCATTAATTCTTGAACTGTGTAAAAAACAAAAGTGAATCAAAGAGTTGTGTAATTGTCATACATTTAAAATGTGCAATATGATATATCTGATCTCTTTTTAACGAGTGCTTGATTATTTATTTATTATACATAAGACAATAGTCTAACTTTTTGCGCTCAATTTAATTACGTCAGCGTAAGTTATAAAAGGCATTATCTAACATTTTCTAATAATACAATATACATGTATACAGTAAACAAGTATAGAGTTTGATTAACATAATACAATTTACTTAATACTTTATCTATTATCATCTATATAATCGTAATTCAATGTTTACATTGTGGCATCTTTCATTTTGCAAAAAATACAAGATGCAAAAGAATTATAGCATATATAACAATACACTGCCAAGTCTTGCATACATTAAATACTTACAACTATTTTTATTCAAACAACAAAATTATATCTTATAATAACTTAAATTATAATTAACTCATGGATTAACTGATATTGTTTGAAGACAAAATCTTTGTAATTGGTATGCATCCTAAAACAGTATTAATGATTTTTTATTTACTTTTAAATAGGCTTAGACAATAATAGTACTCAGTCTACATTACAATTAACAGTGTATAAATATCATCTGTTGAATATGATAAACAATTTTTTTTGTTAAATTTATGTAAATAACAATTTATCTACATTGCATGCATATTTAATGCAACTACAAATATTACTATTTATGTATATAATGTGTATTTTAGGCCAATCACGTATTTGCTTACTTAATAAATAAAAGTTGAGTCGAGTTGAAACCAATCAATTGACTTACCAATTAAGTATGTTTTTGGTATCCTTATTTTTAATTCCAACGTACCGTACAATTCCAATTACACTTATTTTTGCAGCTTAGGGTACAAGTAGAAGTTGTGACACTATATCTGCATCCCAGATATTCACACTAATTAAATCGCAATAAATAACAAAGTTGTCACAGAATCAACTATTCCTTGGTACAGCAGCCGTCAATGTACTGTTGCAAGCTCCAATTAATACTGAAATATGTCCTCATAAAAAATCCAAAAATAATACTCCCTCAAATAATTATCATGTACTTCTAGCGTCCACTTATATATAAAATTAATATCAACAACAACACAACGAAAATAAAATCCCAATAAAACTGTCCAAAACTCATATATTGGCCAAGTTCATCGTACTTATAAGGTCAGCAGTGTTTTTGACACAGCTGTAAAAGCAGACACTAATTAGCAGTAGAAGTGACCACAGCCGGAGACATCAATGTTCATCCCACTAATGATAACGTATAGGAGAACGCAGCAGATACCGATCATTACCGATCAGGGATGTTGACTATACTGTTCAACATTAAAACAGTATCACACACTTTAAAAATGATCTGATACTTTTGAAAATGATAGACCTTGTAACTTTATTTTCGTGTTTTAGAGACACAGTCCTTGCTGTAGGGTTTAAGCCATGTTTTATAAAGGGTAGACCATGCTGTAGAAAAGGTACAGCGTGCTACATGAGAAAAGGGCATATTATATCTTAAACATTATGAATTTGCCAGGAATTGTGTTCAATTAAAGTGAAAAGAGGTTCCTACTGCCAAATATTGAAACTGTGTTTGTATTTTTAATCATAGTATAAGTTTTAATGAAAAAAAGAGAAAGATTTCATTATCTTAAGAATTAACTTCTATGAATAAGGCAGAAGGGTGCACAATATTAACTGCTCTCCATGAGGGCAGAATGGTGCTACCAAAATAGGAAAGGGTTCAGGCTCCCTCTAAAATCTTTAGCTAAAACTCTACTTGCTGGTTTAGAAAAAGGCAAGCAACTTATCAATTTACACATCAGGTTTCATACAATATAAGTTCAGGGTATTTCAAATTCCCAACACAAATGAGACTGGCACTTCACCAAGCTTCCTTAAATTGTCTTCTTATCCATTAAAGTTGTTGCTAACCTTTTCTACCCAGTATACTGATTAAGTTTTGATATAGAAAAGATAACTGAAAATTAAAGTGATATCTGTCAGTTATCACCAACACCAATCTTAAGTGATTCAATATCTTAAGGGGCAAATATAACACAGCTATATATCGCAAATGGTTAACACATGATTTAAGTGCTAATGAACCCTCAGGCACGTGGACATAGATAAACCAAGAATAGGCTGTAAAAAAGAGTTTGATTTTATTTACTATTATGTAATAACTAATTTTTGTTTAATTCAATACATCTTATTTTTTTTACAATTCATTGGACACTTTGTTACCTAGCTAGCTTGTGGGAAGCACTTAACAAGAATATATGACTTTATAGCAAGAGACCTTAAAGGGACTAGACACCAGATGATACAACTGCAAGAATTTTTTTTTTCAAAAAAACTAACACAAAAATGATATCATTGTGTACAATACATTGAATCTTTATTTAACTTATGTATCACATTGCTTACAACACATGTTTCTTTCGAAGTTTTTGCATATTTTTCCAATTCGAAAATTAACTTGGTCTGTCTACCATGTAATTCCCTATATGTATCAGTACTTATCACATAACTTTCACATGCTAAATATACACACTTTAAACTGGGAAACCATAATTCGCTCATTCCAAACAGGTAAACTCAGTTGAGACAAGGACAAAATATTCCTTTAATCATGTCAATTATTTATTATCATCATCGTCCTAGCTCATACTGACAATTCTAGGCTTATTTTGAGAAAATACTGTATTTGCAGATTTTGGGACCATCTGGTGTCTAGTCCCTTTAAGCTTAAGTTTTAGATCATTCTATGCCCATATTTACTTGATACATGAGTTTGAGATTCAAGACTTAAACCAGAAGTTGTAAAATTACCATTTGAAAAGCAGAAATTGGAACCATTGCTATGTATGTATATAATTTTTTATTTATTTTTCACTACACATAAAACTGTATTATATTTACTCTTTTCAAATCTTTGCATAACTTAAATGACAAGTCTTTTTTAAAACTGTTGTTTTGTTTAAAGTTTGTTGCTGATTTCTGTTTCTCTGTTGCACTTGATGGTCAAAAAAATTATGTGTTCACCAAGCATCCCAAAATTCCCATATTTTTTAAGAGTATCGGATACTTGAACATTATCTTTCTCCACGGTGGAAGAGGTCACTCTCAAATGTGCATATATAATGATCGTTACTTAAATTTACACATGATTGTCGTGCACACATGATAATGCATACTAATTAGTGGCTATAATTCAAATATGGCAGTCACTGAGTACAACATAGCAAACAGCTTGACTAGCCTAGATGATAACACAGCATCATACGATGTGTTTGGTTTTATTTATCCTAGATAAGTTCACAATAGGTTTCTGATGAAAACTATCAATAGATTAAGCCAAACTATATCACCTTTTTCTTTAAATAATACTTCTTTACAAGATGTTGAATTAGGGACAATGTTCAGAATGTAATATATATTATATTGCATCAAATTACTCTTGAATGTTTTTTTCTAATTTGATGGAAAAATATTTGAACAATCTACCAACAAAGCTCCACAAAAAATGACATTACAGGGAAGTCTTATATTTAACAACAAAAGCAGACATCCACACATATACATGCCATGTTTCTGGAAGACTCAACAGGTGTTTTTTTTTTGCTCAGAAAATCAGGGGATTTTTTCAATAAACTAGGGGATTTTCATGAACATCATTATCGCTCTGGTGCTGGCACTTTCTTGTGTGTTCCACTTTAAAGGATTGTATTTAAACTAGCACAGTTACTTGAAAAGTACTGTTTTGAACATATTTTTTGTAAGAAAATGTATTGTATAAAGTAATCTAGTCTACATTTTTTAAGCTTGGCCCAAACGGCAGGGGATTCCCTTCCCTCCACAAGGCATATGGCATGTATGTAAACATAACAATAGCTTCTTTCCTAAACAGCAAAGTAACATTCAACAAAGCTGTGATTTAATACTGTAAGTATAGGTCTATTGATTTTATCCATTCTTGAAACGTTATCTCTTGACATAAAGCATCATATCTCAAGGAAACGTTATCTCTTGACATGAAGTACCATCTCTCCAGGAAACGTTATCTCTTGACATGAAGCATCATCTCTCCAGGAAACGTTATCTCTTGACATAAAGCATCATCTCTCCAGGAAACGTTATCTCTTGACATGAAGTACCATCTCTCCAGGAAACATTATCTCTTGACATGAAGCATCATCTCTCCAGGAAACGTTATCTCTTGACATGAAGCATCATCTCTCCAGGAAACGTTATCTCTTGACATGAAGCATCATCTCTCCAGGAAACCTTATCTCTTGACATGAAGCATCATCTCTCCAGGAAACATTATCTCTTGACACGAAGCATCATCTGTCCAGGAAACATTATCTCTTGACACGAAGCATCATCTGTCCAGGAAATGTTAACTCTTGACACGAAGCATCATCTGTCAAGGAAACATTATCTCTTGACACGAAGCATAATCTGTCCAGGAAATGTTAACTCTTGACATGAAGCATCATATCTCCAGGAAACATTATCTCTTGACATGAAGTATCATCTCTCCAGGAACTGTTATCTTTTGACAGGAGTCATCATCTCTCCAGGAAACATTATCTCTTGACATGAAGCATCCAGGAAATGTAATCTCTTAACAGGATGCATCATATCTTCAGGAATCGTAATCTCTTTATAGGAAGCATCATCAAGGATGCAGCGTCAGCACTAAACAAAATGACATTACTACAGGTGCAGCGTCATCACTTAAAGAGACATCAAGCAGCAAGAAAACGTCATCATTTAGGGAAGCGTCATCACATCTGCAACTTACATCACTGAAGAAATGACATTACATGATAGGAAGCATCATCACTCAAGGAAAACATTGAAGAGCGGGAACTCTGCATTCTGAGGCTGGAGAAGGTCAGCCAGGAAGCAGACAGTTCCCGCCCACCCCTCGTAAAGGCTGTAGGGGCTATCAGGAATCCTGGCCCCCTGGAATTCATGACTGAACAGAAACTCCGCAAACTTCAAGGCCCGGTAAAGGTGCTTCTCATCTCCTGGAAAATAAAGAAAGCAGCATGTCAAATTGTCTGCAAAAAAATCTTGACAAAAGTATCTTTTAAAACTATCAAGAAATTGCGCATGCATATCATCAGTTAATAGGCAGACTTCATTTTATATGGGTATAACAGATAGTTGATTGTATTTTAAAATTTAAAACTATCAAGAAAATGGGTTTATCAAGTTTATGATAAAGGATTAAGCATTTACAACCATTTATTATGCATCAACACTGAATTACAACATTTCCAACAATGTTATTGAATTTTGGAAGCATTAATATTGAATAATACAAATTTTATTCAAATACAAGGGAAGCAACTACAAAAAGGACAATACCTATATCAAATGATATGCAACATCACAGCAGAGCACAGACACAGGACAAAATACACCCTCAAACAGGGGGTATAAGTGGTTGTGGTTTAAACAATTTTTATTTTTATGAAAAAGTACAAATGACAACAAATTTTCAATACAAATCATTAAAAATAAGATTATAAGACAAAACCTTTCAAGATTAGTTTATGAATGCTTGATTATGAATAAATACAACCATGTGTCAAAACATGTATATGCAAAATGCATTTAAGAATACATGTATGCAAATTTTGACGTTATATGAGAATGAAGAAAAGTGTTCTTATGGAAAGTTATCCACCTTCTATCTAAGACGATGTGAGTTGAGTCCTATTATGTGAGTGCTTTCTCAAAAGGCCCCCAACAAAGTACACAATTACAAGCAAAACAGAAATGAGTGTGATTTTGATCAGCAGTCCTTATAATCAACTTAAACTGCATAGGCGTAAACTGAAACAAAAGACGAAAATGACGAATACCAGTAAGCCTGTAGAGAAGTAGGAATACATATCCACTTCCCGCTACCCCATGACAGATCCCGGGACCCTTCTTCAGCAGGCCCCGTTTCCATGTCAGCTCCCCGCACCGAAGACACGCCTCCAAGTACTTCACGTCCCCCCATACACGATACGCTCGTGCCAACAGGTAAACCACTCCTGAAAATTATTTGTGTTAAAACTAGGGATGGCAATAAATACTACTGTTTTGCAATTTTGATAAGCTTCAAAGGGGCTGTACTCCGTATGATGAAATAGCGAAAATAAAAGAAAATTGTCGAAATCTGACATAAACTTGGTATCGATGTGTACAATGCATTGAAACTTACTAACGTACCACATAGTTTACAAATAATTTATTTTTCGCAGTTATTTCGTATTTTTCCATTAAAAAAGATTACTAGGTATTTTTATTATCACATGATATTACCAAGTTAGGTATATATCTGAAATATTCCACCCGGTAAGAGTAAGTCTTCGTAGCGTAGTGGATACGACACTAGACTGCAATTTTGGCGACCCACGTTTGAAACCGGTCTCCGACTCAATTTTTTGTTTTACATTTTGGTAATTTTTTTTACAATTACAATATCAAAGAGTAAAATATTTTATTAAATAATTGCTCTGAGATTCGTTACAGAAAAAAACTTTTTTTGGTGCCAATCTGGTGTACAGTCCCTTTCAAAATATCACTGAAAAATATTTCATTTTTAGTATCAAAAATGAAATGTTGTATCTCTATTTATCTATTTTTATTAAATATGCAACACTTTTACAATTAAAGACAAATGATATACATGTAAGTCACTGAAAAATACAAAAAGCCCCTATTCTTTCTGGTTGCCACAGAAACATTTTTTTTTTCATGATCCATTTTTGTCTTACAATAAATATAAAATGACGTGGATCTAGTCATAAAGAGTGGTGACATTTTCATTTTTTGTTGCCAAAGCAACCACTGACAAAACGAAAAAAATACATACAAATCCCCTTATTGCCATCTATTCAGATATAGTACTCACTTGCCTTAATGTATACATGTAGCTTTTATCGAATCCAATCAAAATGTGGTATTTTCACTCTTTCGTTGCCATTGCCACGACAACTTTTATCAGACAAAAAAAGAAATGATGTGCATAATCATCCAATGGCCCTCTATCAACATATCATTTTTAACCGCTTTATTTCTGGAGTTATTACAGCTTCCAGCTTACAGTTTTTTTTGACAGATAGAGGCTGTTGTGTTCTCTGTAGCCACTCTATATGTATATGCATGTAATATGATACCAAAACTTCCGGAAGATATACTTTCATGAATAAAGCTCATGAACGGTCATCTGTTGTTTCCAAGAATAGCTAATCCCCGAACATATCAGAGGGTAAACCTTTAGTCCCCTCCGGTGAAACCAGTATCATTGCATAAAAACAGGTGCAAGTAATAGTTACATCACTGGCACAACCCAAGAAATTGAAATTATACACAAGCACGAATATGTAATTTTAATCACAAGGGTAGTGGATAATTTAATTGTTATGTATTCTTTTGTCAAGGGCATTCAATAAAAAGCAGGTAGTATAAGTGATTAGGGTTGTTATTTATGCAAACAATAATTATGTCACTGCTGAGCACAGTTATCTAATTATTACCATGTGAGCTTATGTTTCAACAAAAACAAAGAAATAGAATGTTGTTTTTGGAAACACTAGATGCCAGATGGCGACATGGTGAGCGCATTGAGAGCCTTTGACACAGACATAAGGCTCTACCAGGCCATTTTCAACACAGAAGAAAATGGAGTTGAACAATATGCATATGACTATTATGTTTATTGTGACATAGCATTTGGTTATGTTCTATTAGGTTTAATATGTAAAATAGAGGTGCACCTCTAAATTTACAATGTACTGAATTTATCAATGTATTAACTAAGGCTTCGACACTTACAGATTTTCATGAACATGTACACGGGACATGAAACCGAAACGTCACCATTAATTAAACATCATAGTAAATAAAAACTGCCTGTATGCCTGTACATGTATGTATACAGTAGATATCTACATGTTTCATTGACTCATTGTAAAAGTGGTACGGATGCATAAACGTCCACTAGTTTTTTAGACTGAATATATTAATAGTCAGAACCTGGTTTTAACTTTCTGATTACCTGTTATCATGAATCTTTACACAAATTAATTCAATATATTTTTTTAATATCCTGATCGTTCATTCATATTTACACCAAGTACACACTCATGTTGTGACATCGTGATTTTCTATTTTTATCACGACCATCTTTTTCAAATTTAGTGAAATGTTGCCACACCGTGTGCCTAAAAATCTGACATTGCTCACTGCACACAATACCGAAAATACTGGAAATATTCGCATGCTTTTTACTCATGTGACTGTTTCGTTTTAAATGGTCGGCCATTTTTTAAATGTTTCAATGTCGCCATTTACATGTGTAAACGCGGAAGCCTTAGTATAAACCAAACTCAATTTAACTTTTGACTTCTAAGTGTGACCTTGACCTTTAAGGTACAGACCTGGGACTTGTGTGCAACATGCTGCCTCATCATTGTGAACCTTCATGGCAAGTTATTTGAAAATCCTATCATGCATGGTCAAGATACAGCCCGGACATGGTTCAGTCCAGACCAGTCCTATAAACTGTACTCATTTTGACATTTAACCTCTAAGTGTAAACTTGACCTTTGAGATACAAACCTGAGTCTTGTTGTGATGCGCCATCTCATCATGGGGAACCTTCATGGCAAGTTTTTTGAAAATCCTATAATGCATGGTCAAGATACAGCCCGGACAAGGTTCAGTCCAGATGGACACACTTATGTATGCACACACACACATACAATGACATCTATGCCTCAAGCGGACCCGACAAAAGACAATTGTCTCAACCCATGCTTGTCGCACTCTATTCCACGACATTTTATGTCAGGAGCAGATTGGTGGTGTTGTGCCAATGAGGTGAACTTTTTACCTCAATTTCATGAAAATCCTTCTAAAGGTGATATGGAGCTGACAAGAAATCTATGGCTCGAACCTTTGACCTTAACTGTTAACTTGACCTTGCGCTAGTGTGCTGTTATGTTGGTTTTGCAAGTCATTTTAGTGTAGTGAACATTTTAACGAGTTTCATGAAAATCCTCGAGGAGTTTCTGAGCAGAACTGAAATCTATCGCTGAAACTTTTGACCTTGAACTGTAATAAGGAACAAACATGTACATGTGACAGAAAGACAGATGGATTGACATCCGTGCTAAAAACAAAATTACTCCCCCTGCATTACATTGAGGAAGGCATAATACTTTCAATATCATACAATACTATATATAATACTCCAGGGAACTCACCAGGGGCACCATGGCACCAGTGAACCAGCTCCTCCTTGTCGGGCCGTCGGGACTTCACCTCGTCCATGGCGGGTGGGAAGTTGCCATTCTCCTGTTCCAGGGACAGCAGGAAGTCCACGCCAGACTTTAGTAGGGCCTCAGTGTCAGGGCTTGACTTCACAAAGGATGGGAAGCACAGCAGCATTTGAAGGATAGAGGACAGACCATGGGCTGCACCTGTTGGATTATATGGCAGTTGATAGAAGGGGGAAGAAGATAAGCTACTGATATACATTGAATGGCAATTCATTTTGCAGGTTGACATTAACAAAGACTAAAATACCAAAAATTCAATTTATATGAGTGTTTCAAATATATACATATATATGGAAGTAATATTCAACTATGATAAGAATTTTATGATAAACTTCTTTTCAAATGTTTGGCACGTCAACACTTCTTACCTTAATTCCTTATTAATTAATGAGCAACCAAATGTATATAACTTATACCATACATCATTATGATATTGTAAGGCAAATCAGTTTTAAAATATACAAAGCCAAAATGCAAGAAATCCAACTACCCAAGTACTCGGTGTTGTAGTAAGCATACATGAGAGGAATGTTTGGGGTTCTGCTGGCATACTGTCTGCCTGACTCCAGCGTGACCTCACAGAGTTTCTGGACAGCAGCATCACTCACAACCTGTAGAAATGCAAAATCACTGAAAAACTATTAATTACATTCATTTGTGTTCTAACAATGTTTAGTGTTCCTTTAAGGTTAAAGTACATAAATTAATTATAATGTCAAACATGTATTTACATCTTACTGTGTATGGTCTGTGCAAGTGGTATAATTTCAATGTTAAAGGCCCATATTAAGCTGGATTTTATTATGTATTCAAATGTTGGTTTTTCTGAATATTTTAAAGACATATCATGTCAAGTGCTCTTCCAACTGAGCTAGCGAGCCCAGACAACATGCAAACTCTCTTGATATGGGCAAGTGGGTTCAGTGACATCTTATCCCCACTCTGCTGTAATTTGTCCCAAAATCCTCAGACTGGACAGTATACTGTTGTTGACCTCTTGACTCACCAAAATTCTTAATCCCTTTCATGCACAAGTAGAACACTAAGGCACTAGCCACTAACTTATATTGGCACAAACATACCACAATCATAGAAAAGTTTATTTCCAAGTAATTATAATCAAACCCCAAACCCCTAGTAATTCTAAAATGCCGTCCAGGCTTCTGTTTTTAATGAAATTTAGCCTGGACTGAACATCATTAAACTAGAAATGTGTCCATAGGACACGGATGCCCCCACTTCGATTTTTTGTCACAGAAAATAAGCCATAATGATTATTCAGGATAATCTGCACATATAGGATAAGTTGAGTTGAGTTGGGTTTTACGGCATCGCAAGACTGTATAGGTTATATGGCGCCATTCAGGCAGGAAAAAACTTGTTGGATCCACATTGGACACATACTTTTCAAGAATTAGATTGGAAACATATATTTTTGAAGTATTTTTGGCAAAAAAGGGCCGTAACTCCTAAATGACTAAAGCGATTTCCATGACTATCGAACTTGATCAAGATATTATGGTCACAAACATGTGTTTAAAGTTTGGTGAGGATTGGACAAACAGTTTTCAAGAATTAGATTGGAAACATATATTTTTGAAGTATTTTTGGCAAAAAAGGGCCGTAACTCCTAAATGACTAAAGCGATTTCCATGACTATCGAACTTGATCAAGATATTATGGTCACAAACATGTGTTTAAAGTTTGGTGAGGATTGGACAAACGGTTTTCAAGAATTAGATCGGAAACAATCTTCGGGACGTACGTACGTACAGACAGACAGACGTACGTACGGACAAGGGCAACCCTATATGCCGCCACTTTGTGGGGGCATAAAAAGAAGCCTGGATGGCATTTTTAAATTACTTTTAGTACAAACCCCCTGCTTGCTTCCAATTGGCCCATATTTATATCCCTTTTGTCCGAGTCAGTTCTGTGTACAATAATGAAATTTAAAAAAATACATGTAAGAATATTAATAAAAACCTTTCTGCCAAGTTTCTGGTGCAAGTTCATGACGCCACAAAGGTAACCAGCTCTGCCAACAAACAGCTCATCTGACCCACACCGAAGGAAGTTCATTGGAGTACAAACATCAGCTATTGATGAGAATTTATCTAACAAAATTGACGCATCTTTTGTGGAGCCAATGTTTTCATGAATCAGACCTGAAACTGCATGCACACCAGCCACCCCAAGGAGGAAAGATGCCTTGTCTTGTTGTGAGGCGGCCACATGTTCTTGTGCAATATTAGAATAGATAATGGCACGCTCCAAAAATATTGAGCGCATGTCTTTGAAGGCTTCATTTTGTGCAAGATAATAAAACATGTAAGCGATTCCAGCATTACCAACGTACAGTCCACCATCACAGTTTTCAAGGGTTGCAGGCATCCCTTGCAAAATGGATTCTGCAATTTGACAGACTTGAGGCATCCATTTTGAGACATCAATCACAACCTTGACATCTTCTTTATACTCAGGGAACTTATTCTCAAAAAATCTCATTGCAGCTTTCGAATGACACAGTCGAGATTGGCAAAGCAAGCGATTTTAAATTAATTATTGAAATATATGCAGCATCCGAAATCATTAACAATGTCAGTAGTGATGCTAAAACCTGGTACCCGGTACCGCCGGTATCACTTTCCGATGGGTCGGTACAAAACGCAGCGATTTACGCAGCCAATATAAACATATAAGGAAAACGCAGCGATTTGAGCAGCCAGTATAGACATATATGGAAAAGTGTTATTGGCCCTATTGCGGGAGCTCAAGTGTCATTAATTAAACAAACAAACTTTGGATTCATTTATTAAGTGTCATTATTAACAAAAATAACATGATGACATTTGGAAATAGTGAAGAAATGTTTAGTTGGCGGCGCACGTTACAAATGGTGGCAGCGGTGGGATGATGAAAACTGCCAGAACGGAGTTGCCTTACCCTTAAGAGTCCCAGACCAAGACTCGGGACGAGTCTTCTCGGAGGGGAAAGTAATGTAACGGTCCGCGGTAGGCGGCGGATGTGCGATCATAATAACGTTCCGTTAAAACGGAAGTACGTTCAAACCGGATGTAAACTTGGTTGGTAATATGCAAATTAGCAAAGCCCGGGATCTGTGAGAATAGAGAAGTTAGTGTAGATAAAGACTAGTGGACCCCTTCAGGGTCGAGCATGCTTTTCCCTGAAGGGATATGTTGGTGTTTGTTTCATTACGCCAGAAAGCTCGGCTATCTGGTGTTGTTTGACGTTGCACGTTACAATACATAAAAATGTAAACTTAATTACATAAAAGACGTGTCACACATGGCGCAATTATGAAATAATTTTGAATGAAGAAATCACTCGGGGATTATATATATCGTATAAATAATTACGGAAATAATAACTAACATATATATCAGTTCATAGTTAACTATGCCTTATTTGACTAATTTCTGTTAAATTTATTTACAAAGATCACACGTATACTCGGCATTTGCGAAACGTCAAGCGGCGCATTTACACAATATTTGTGGTACCATTAGTCGCATTGAACCATATTATCAAAACACTCCGGATGATGTTTACCGAGATCACGTCACGGTAACACAATAGTTGGATGGTAAGAAATATCAAACATAATTTGAAGAAAAATAATTGTAAGAAGTCGTTATCGAAATGCTGAAAGTGTGATAGACATATCACTTAATTAATGGTTTTAACGTATGTTTAAAATATACCTATTTGAAAAATTAAACAAGAAAATCATATCAATGGAGAGTGTAAAACAACAAGTATGGATATGGTAATGTGTTATTTCCTTCAATAAGTTTAAGAAATATTCTTAGGACAAACTTTTAGTAAGTTTGTATAAAAACAAAAAGGGCAATAATTTCATATTAAATATTAAAAACAGTAATAGTTCCTGCACCCTGCTCATTATCCTCTGGCCTTAGTCGTTGTTCCAAGTTTTATCTCCTTGCCCGGCTTTTTCTGGCCCATATTTGAAGTATCGGGACAAGGCATCTCTGGTTTTCGCTTCTGTACAATAAAAAAGGCTGTCTGAATGCTTCCTGGAAGAATGATATGAACAACTTATTAGGTAGGAAATCATATTGCTAACATGGTATCGCTTTGATATAGTTTATTATGCGGTTAACATTCCTGTAAAATATATGGTGCGTATATTAACTTTGTATAGAAGAGTTTGTTTATTATGTTATGTTCTGTATTTTGAAAATTACTATAGCATAATGATATACAGACCGGAGGAATAACCATCGTCGGCAAACCCCGTCCACTGCCGTTAATGTACACGTACGCCGTCTTCCAACGAGTGTCTTCATCCTAAAGAGGTGTCCAGTCATTGGGTCACTCGATTGCTGTTTTTTTATCTTTCCCGGTCCTTTCCGACAAGTTTTGTTCTCAATTTTAAAGAGCTTCAATATGAAGAATTCTTAACTACCTTAGTTACAATTGGGTCGTATCAAACGTAGTACACAGGAAAAGAAAACGTGTGTGTATTTTCTTAAATAAAAAAAACTATAAATGCTTTTGGTTTAAAAACTAAACCTTTATTTTGTATTTGTAATCAGTAAAATTACTTACATTGTGTACTTCATGTAGATTCACACTAGAAATAAGACAAGTTGGAAAGGCTTATTCCGTTATCTGGACTCATACACCGTCTTTTCAAACAAGTCACGAATAGAAATTTGTCACTACATCAAGCATGGACATGGATGCGCTAGCCGCGCTAATTGAAACGGATGCATATGTCTCTTTTTGAACATTCTCCGTACTTCATAGAAACTGTTGAAGACATTTTTCTAGTTCCTGTGTTACCTTTAATTTTAGTATTACGTTGCAGTCAATGCTTATTTTGAAACATAACTGGTTGCGTGGTTCCCTGCGTAATGATAGTCTATACAGTACGACCCGATAACGATAGTGTAGGGGGGGGGAGCATGGGAAGGAACTCCAGACTGCATAACTGGTAACTCTATAATTGTTGTCTGCTTTACATTTGACATGTCAACTTCCGGCCAGAGAGACAACGGTTTGTTTGCAGAAAATGGCATCTTTTGTGCTTAAAGTTTTAGCAATTACATTGGGGGTGTTCTTTATACTTATAGGACTTCTCAAACTTTCCCCGGCAATTAGTTCTGAGCTATACAAAGAAATGGTAAGGGGTTTAACTTTAAACTTTCGAAAAAAATAAATTGTTAGATCTTTTGTCTTTCAAAGGTTTTGGTAGTGTTTTGTTATAGCCTTTTGGTCCATCTTATCAATGTGTGTACGATCCATAAGATGGTAAGCTGGAGTTTATCGGTTTTAATTATTGAGTGTAACAAACAAAAGCAGTGAAGTTTGAAAATCAATTGGTGAATATCTGCCCTTTCAACTAGTCTAAAATAATAGACGTGTTATATGGGATTCTTCCAATCCCTAACGTCTAAATAGGTTTGTGCAAAAGCAGGGTTTTTTGAAAAATATTGAAATTGTATTTAGAGAAGTATTTTATGATTGAAATAGATAATAAAGGTTTATATCCATATTTTACCATGTAAGTGCAAAGATATTTTGCACAAAACAAGCATTAATTGCGTTAAAACACAGGATTTACCTTTCCAACAAAATGAAACTTGACTGACACAGACAACAATTATGCCAAGTGTAAGAACTCTGCCATCTCCGGCAAGCTTCGAGATAGACCTCGGTCCTCGTAAGTACAATCATAACAACTTGCCATGCACGAAGTGTTCCGATTGTTGTAAAACTGTGGACCGCAGGATCTGAAGATGTTCAGTGCCTTTGATATACAAAAAAGAAAGGACTAAATATCTTCAGATGTGTTGTTTATCTCATTATATATCCCAAAATGATTTTAATCAACATTTTAGTGACAAACAATGATTCAGAGGCCTGTGCTTTTGGCACAAAACAATATGTACATGTATGTGAAGGATTTGCCATATCAAAAATCATAAAAAAAATCTATCAAAGTACAATTATTTGGACTACCCTTTCTACCAATAGTGTTTACAGTTTACACCCTTGTGCAATATTTAAATTGACATTGACATAATTTTGCTCTACTTAATTATTGTCAAACTGGTGACCGGAAAGTTAATAAAAGCTTGTCTTTGGTGAGTAATGTTTCATTTGATAAAAGGTCTCATTTGTCACCATTTAATACGGAACATTTTTTTTACCTTACGATGAAAAATACAACAAAGGCTTGCAAGTAAAGGATTCAATGTGATTTATTTATGTTTGAAAACTGCTTTTCCACATATTTTTTGAACCCCTGGTATGTTTTTTATCTTTTTTCAGAGAAAGCAGTACATCAGGATGGCTAAAGTGTTTCCTTTAGTAGCCTTCACTGGGTGGAAGCCAAACGCTCATATATACCGCAAGATAATAGCTTCTATTGAAGTTACCTGTGGAGCTGTACTCATAATCATTCCAGGTAAGAACTAAGCTTAAATACAAGGATCAGAGATATATTTAGTGATGATGTGTCATTGGATTTGTCGAAGCAATCATTGGTGTTCACTTAATCTAAAGGGGATTTTCCATGTCAAAAACCATAAACAAATCATTTCTACTGATAGCAATACAAAAAAATACAACTAAATTCATAAGAGTAGCTCATACATACATTCTAGTTTATGAACTGAATTGTCAAATAAATTGTTGTATAAATTTACTATTAAAATGTAATGTCCTTTGAATTTCTTTTATCTATAGTTGAGTATGTGTCTATAGTTGAATGTTTGTGTCTAAAGTTGATTGTGTGTGTGTGTCTATAGATAATTGTGTGTGTCTATTGATGATTGTGAGACTAAGTTGATTATATGTCTACAGTTGATAATGTGTTTATTGTTGAATGCCTGTCTATAGTTAATTATATGTTTCTTTAGTTGATTGTGTGTGTCTATAGTTGATATGTATCTATAGTTGAATAACTGAATGCTATAGTTGATTGTGTTGTTTTTGCTTGAGATACATGTGTCATTAAACAGTGTAAGTTATTTGCTGCTGGGCTCGTCCCTGATTAAAGCCTTCATTGCAAGAATACTTTTTCAGGACCGTTGAAGACTATTGCCAATATAATGATGATTCTGGTGATGGTGAACGATGTTGTTGCCCATGCACAAATCAAGCACGGGTACCAAAGAATGTCGCTTCCCATCGTGTTCATTCTTCTGCTCTCCTGTAGACTTCTCATATACTACCAGGTATGTTTCTCCCCATAGTGTTCATCCTGCTGTTGTTCTGTAGACATACAGTACCAGGTATGTCACTGTATATCATGTTCATCCTGCTGTTCTCCTGTAGACATTACTTCCAGGTATGTCACTCCCCATCATCTTCATACTGCAGTTCTCCTGTCAGCTTCTTATATCCAGAACTTGTGCATATTTTTACATAAAAATTCAGTAACCTATATATACTGAGCACTAACTGTGTGTATAAAATACTTATAATCAGATCTTTCATTCTGAATACTTCAGGAGATACGCAGAGAGCGGGAAGGAAAAAAATCAAAACAGGAAAATGTTGGTCAAGAAAACAGTCAGGAGCAGACAGTGGGCAATAGTGAACAAAGGGAGGAAACCATGCCTCAGGAATCTAAAAAGACCAAGTAGAGTTATCTTAGGTTGATGTGTGTTTTATACATATTTTGATGTTAAAGAGTCAGGATTTTTATAGCTTATAAGTTATTTGTTTTCCAAAGAAATAAGATGAGGTATGGTCATAGCTGTGATGTCGGAGTCATTGTGGGAATGAGTGCAATTTTTTTTAATGTTGATCATTATTTAAACAATTCACATGCAACTTGGTTCACATGCTTTATAAAGGCAATGGATATACAGTTTATGCATATGTTTATTCAGTTCTATCACACTTGCTAAGATATGGTTGGATTTATGCACCATAGCCATACTGATAATTTAAAACAGATCAACGTTTGCAAGCACTTGTAGTACTCTTGTTTGATGGACTTGAAGTGTCTCTCAGCGTTTCTTTTCTGATGGGTTTTTGCAATAGTATATATATATATATATATATATATATATATATATATATATATATATATATATAAAACTTTTAGATTATGATTAACCTTTTGTTTTTGTTATGACTTTTCATTTTGATATTACATGTATTTTAAGTTTATAAATTATCTGTATTAAATTAGATACATTGTATTTCTGTATGTGTTTTTTCTTCATATATTTTGATTTAGGTTGTTTTTCTTTGATATCTTTGTAATTTTTTATTTGTATTTGTATACATGTAAATAGCTTGAAAATAATCAGAAACATTTGGATATGTAAAGTTGCCACCAAAAATAAAATCTGTGGAGACAGGCACTATATCATGAAAAAAAAAACAAGATTTTATCGAACTGGTTGAATTAAAAAACAAGTGATATGAAATGAGTTAATTCTTTGATTTTTAATCAAAGTTAGCGGAAATGTTAATTGATTGGTCAATCTTGACTCAACTTTTATTAGTGACCAATCTAAACATTTACATGTGCAGACAAGTCTTCAGAACAAATTATTTGAGATATATATGCCTGCTGATTACAGTGTTGTGATTTGAATTATAGACAATTTGCAAATGTTTTTTTAAGACAGCTAATGAGGCACAATACTTATAACAAAATGTATAGATTAACCTTTACAGAATTTGTTTTCACTGACAACGTCAGATATAGTTATCTTGTGTGAAGTAATTGTGTTGTTTAAATAGTGCTCTTTTAGATAGGACTCTGTACTAAGCTTTCTCATGGCATTGTTGTTTCTATTTTTCACACCTTGGTATTATATCTTTTGCAATTTATGATGTGCCATTGTTTCAAGTATTCTCATATACATCGCTTTCACAGAAAGAACATTCAAACAGTTATTGCTCTGTATTGAAAATACTAACACACAATAGTCTTTGATGAAGTTAAAGCAAAGCAAGGGCTTATTAAAGTACATATCACGTTTTCAGCTTGTCTTTTAAAAGAGAGGTATTTTATTGTGATAGCCTTGTTGTCTCTGTTGCTGGCAGCATCTTCAACAGCTTGCATAGATATTAATTATTATAAACCTTTGCTTTGACTCAAAAACTGTGCAAGATATTTAAATGTTACTTAGTACATATGTCACCAAGGATAATATGCACATGTGTAGGTAGGTTCATAATTTTGTGTTAAATGAATATTGAGTTGTGCTTCTTTTTGACTGAGAAAAAACAGACAAACGTTTGTATCAGCTTCTGGTGATTTTGTTACAGATTCAGTAGTGAATGTCTTACCTTTTGTGTGTTTTATGAGCAAGTTATGTTTATGATAATACATGTTTTTTACTATATCAGTCATGTACTCATAGCAGCATTCAATGATATGTCAGTAGCAGTTTCTATGTGTTCTCTTGTTGTACTAGATAGTTGGTTTTACAGAAGCTGAGAAACTGTAAATTCTGGTATTTATACACCTGGTTATAGAACGAGGCATATTATAGTTTCACCTTTAAAGTACGAGCCCGCAACAAACAGCTTGTTGTCCTATTAATATAAAGAAGTATGGTCATACTATTTTAGACAATTTCGATAATTTACCATATCTATTGAGTCACTCAAGAGTTACTGCCCTTTAATTATAGAATTAGGTCTTGTCTGATAAAAAATTTAAAAGCCTTTGTCCTATCATCACCAAATTTGGTCAGAATGTGAATGGGCAGAATATCTTGTTCAGGTTTGATAACCAGCCATGTTGCCTCAGTCACTCCAGAGTTATGACCCTTGAATATGGAAAAAAAACTCTATTAACTGTGTCAACACTCTAAATTAGGCTAATGTACAACCAGTTATCACCAAACTTTGTAAAAAAATAGATGGCATACTTAGCCACAGGTTAAAAGTAGATGTTTCTTTTTTCCCTAAAAGCTTTTATGTATTAGGTACTTACTTACATTTAAAAGAAATCCAGCCACTTGATTGAACAATATTGTCTGGCAATGTATTATCAAAAAGAATCTCAATATTATTCTACATCTTTTTACATTTACATGTTGTGTAGTATTATGTAAGTATCTATTTTTTACTTTATTACAGATGCACAGTGTCACTTACATGTAGTTTTGCAAATAAATGTGTGAAATAACCTTTTTCATATATTCTTTTGTTTTCAGTCTAAATAAAAGCAACTTCACCTTAGGAAATAAATACTTAATTATTATACTTGGTAGACATACATTATTTTGGGACACCACTAAAGAATTACCAGTACAATGTTTATGGACATCACTCAAAACATACCATAATTTATGACAGACTTTACTCAAAACATTCAGTAACTTCCGACAATAATTTAGGATGGACTTCACTCAAGACATACAATTACTTAGGACAGACATCACTCAAACATACAATAATTTAGGATGGACTTCTATCAAAACATACAATAACTTAGGACAGACATCACTCAAACATACAATAATTTAGGACGGACTTCACTCAAAACATACAATAACTTAGGACAGACATCACTCAAACATACAATAATTTAGGATGGACTTCACTCAAAACATACAATAATTTAAGACAGACATCACTCAAACATACAATAATTTAGGATGGACTTCACTCAAAACATACAATAACTTGGGACAGACATCACTCAAACATACAATTATTTAATGGACTTCACTCAAAACATTCAATAATTTAGGACAGACACCACTCAAACATACAATAATTTAGGACAGACATCACTCAAAACTTACAGTAATTTAGGATGGACATCATTCAAAACATACAATAATATAGGACAGACATCACTCAAACATACAATGATTTAGGACGGACACTTCTCAAACATACAATACTAAAGGACAGACACCACTCAAACATACAATGATTTAGGACGGACACTACTCAAACATATAATATTTATGGACATCAATCAAAACATACAATAATTTAGTACGGACGTCACTCAAAGCATACAATAATTTAGGGCGGACATCACTCAAAACTTACAATAATTTAGGACAGACATCACTCAAAACATACAATAATTTAGGACGGACATCACTCAAAACATACAATAATTTACGACAGACATCACTCAAACATACAATAATTTAGGACAGACATCACTCAAAACTTACAGTAATTTAGGACATACTTCACTTGAAACATATAATAATTAAGGACAGACATCACTAAAAAACAATGATTTAGGACAGACAACACTCAAGTTGTGTCTCTAAATATGGTATGTCTTTGAGGGGTGTTCTAAATTATTATATGTTTTAAGACAAATGATATTTTAGGACAAAACGCAAGACAAACACTATTTTAGAACACTACATCAAAATATACATTAATTTTAAACATCAAAGGAGATAAACACTATTTTTGGACACCCCTCTTAAAGTATACTATTTTAGAAACCCACTCAAGATATACACTATTTAAGGACACCCATCAAAACATGCGCTATTTAATGACACTACTGGAGATTTTAGGGACACCCCTCAAGATATACACTATTAAGGGACACCACTCAAGTTATACACTTTTTGGGGACACCACTCAAGATATACACTATATAGGGACACCACTCAAGATATACACTATTAAGGGACACCACTCAAGATATACACTTTTTGGGGACACCACTCAAGATATACACTATATAGGGACACCACTCAAGATATACACTATATAGGGACACCCCTCAAGATATACACTATAAAGGGACACCACTCAAGATATACACTATTTAAGGACACCCCTCAAGATATACACTATTTGCGGACACCACTCAAGATATACACTATATAGGGACACCACTCAAGATATACACTATATAGGGACACCCCTCAAGATATACACTATTTAAGGACACCACTCAAGATATACACTATTTAAGGACACCACTCAAGATATACACTATATAGGGACACCACTCAAGATATACACTATATAGGGACACCACTCAAGATATACACTATTTAAGGACACCACTCAAGATATACACTATTTAAGGACACCACTCAAGATATACACTATTTAGGGACACCCCTCAAGATATACACTATATAGGGACACCACTCAAGATAAACACTATAGGGACACCACTCAAGGTAAACACTATTTAAGGACACCACTCAAGATATACACTATATAGGGACACCACTCAAGATATACACTATTTAAGGACACCACTCAAGATATACACTATTGAGGGACAGCCCTCAAGATAAACACTATAGGGACACCACTCAAGATATACACTATTTAAGGACACCACTCAAGATATACACTATTAAGGGACACCACTCAAGATATACACTATTTAGGGACACCACTCAAGATATACACTATTTAAGGACACCATTCAAGATATGCATTAAAAAGGGACACCAGTCAAGATTTACACTATTTAGGGACACCCCTCAAGACTTGCACTATTTAGGGACACCATTTAAGATATACACTATTTAGGGACAACTGGTTGTGATGAACCGGTACAGTCAAGGAAAATGAAAGCACTGATAATGCTGAACGGCTTGAGGGATAATTCCTTCAATTTCATACTTGCCTGCCCGCGCTCCCCCAAAATCATTCACTCACTCACCATAAAGCTAATTTCACTGCTAGAGCAGTACAAAAGGGAGAAATTCGCAATGAATTAATTACGTATTGTATATCTGAGTTCCCTCCCCTGCAGTTCCTTATTTTTAGAAACAAATACTACATACTCCCACTTTTAACTGAACATGACCTTATTTTGTAAATCAAACATTATTCCGGGTCTGTTATACGAATTGATTTTTATTGAAATCTGGTACATCCTAGTATAATTTTCAACTTCACACGGACATTGAATTTTTGTGGTCCATTACAAAAGACTTGAGCTAAAGCTCAAGCCTTAAAATAAAAAAACGCTTCGTACTAGATTCTAATTATGAGATCATCTTCTTTGCACCTTATTAAAAGTTTAAAAGATAACATACTATACAACACAAATATGGTTGATTTGACATGCCTTTATTTTCCGCCTACATGGCTATGTACACAAAGTCACTCTAAAACCTTCCTCACGTAGACTGAAATTGTTAATTTTAAAATGGCGCTGCATATGTGTTCGATGCTTACACTTTTCTTTAGTGTTGTTGTATTTGGAAATGGGTTTGTGGTGGACGGTCAGTCGGACTTGGAGAACCGCTTAGCGAGTCTGGAAAGTCGTTTTAACGAGATGGCTGAGTCATGCGTTTACTGTCCAGGTAACTTCTTTTGTTTTGTCTCAATATCAAATGTCATTTAGACTTCGTTAGAAATCATAAGAGAATAAACTACCAAACTCTTAGACAATTCATTTCAAAGAGCCATGCTTATATGCAAGATGTTATACGTTAAGCCATTTCCGTTTTGTTTTGTTTTTGTCGGCAAAACATTGCAAGTTTAATTAATATTGTGCAGGAGTAAATATACACAAGTTTAACGTTAAATTGTAGGAAAGACATTCTTCTTGAGTAAAACTTTCATTGAAATAATAAATACTAGGTCCATTTTAGATAGTTCGCATTCAGTGAAGTCACACCCAGCGTTCATGGCAGCTTTGTCGACTGATTTAAACAATTGTAATAATGACTCTCCAGTCGTATTTAAAAACGTGAAACTGAACGTTGGTTCGCCGTACGACGCAAGGCACGGCACGTTCAGAGCACCAAGGTGGGTACAGCTAGACGGAATGCTTATTTTGTAATTAAATTCGAGATGGAATTCTAATGATAAGAAGCTATTTAATCAATTTCAAAAAATAGTATGATACTTATTTCAATATGATATTGTCATTCGTTGTATTAATAATTAGAACAACACACGATAGGTACGCGTAATAGCCTATGTGCCAGATTACTTGGTAAGTTTATCAAATTTGGAAGCTGTAGGGAATAAAAGTAATGAAAATTTACATTATTCTACCAGAAACGGTACGTACTTCTTTGCCGCGACACTGACTGCGAAGCCGAACAACGGTTTCCACGTGAAATTCGTTGTCAACTCTCTTACAAACGAGGTGGGATACCTGTTTTCTGACACTCAACATTCGGGCCATTTCGAACGCTCTACGTCAATTGTCGTTCATCTGAACACTGGCGATGACGTCTGGATGGCTTGCGTTACTGGAGGGGCGAGTAACGTGATTGGTGGATACTCGGGTATGCAGCACGACTACCATTCGCACTTCGAAGGATTTTTAGTTGATTAATTTAAAATGAAATGTGATTGTATGTGTATGTATTCATCTCGGGATTTTGTATGTAAAGGTGTTAAAGTTAAGATTGCTTTGTATCTTCAATCTATTACTTAATTTGTTGTTAATTTAATCGAATGCCATATATCCCAGTACAAAAAAAGTCATGTGTAGATTTCTTGATAATTAATTCTTTGGACAATAAACAACGCGGTTTTATTCTAATACCCATGTATTAATTGCTTAATAAATACCACACGATACATGTGTTTGGTCGCATACCACAGAAAAGATTCGTGTCTTCCTAGTTTCAGGTTCAGTGTGGTCGAATCGGTAATTTTAAGGGGATCACATATCGCATTTTTTCTACTTTGACTTTGAGGTCCGTACACATACTGAGTTCATTGCATATGTTCTGTAAAGTCGGTGATGAAAATTGCATATGAAAAATGAAACCGCATATATTTGTAGAATAGATATTGCAAATACAAATGAAAAACTCTTAATTTTAACATTAAACTCTAGATCCTTTGGATATAATTTCGGTTACAACATTACCAAGTTTCATACATTTATGTTGCGATAAAAAGTTTGCTTTTTTAAAGTAATGAGCATAATTTGCATACTTCATACGGACTCATGTCAATGACATCCTGGTCTCATCCCTCGCCCCTTAAAATTGCCAAAGAATATAAAAGGCGAGAAGTTTTTTTTACATGGTCGCCTCTAATTTATCCCCCGCCAAATCGAAGGTTTCGGGAGAGGGATTTTGTTTTGGCGTTGTCCGTCCGCCCGTCCTTCGTCCGTCCGTCCGGAACCATATCTTGGTAGGAATTGATCAGAAAATGTTCAATCTTGGTCAGAATGTTCCCCTTGTTCATATAATTTTACTCAGTGAACCTGCAATTGTCTCCCCAAAATCCATAATAAGATGCTATCACGTAAAATCGAATTTCGCATTTTTTTCATGAAAAACAAATACACCAATAGTTCAGTTAAAGATGCTTGGAAGTGAAAATGTAATCAAGCAACTGCTTTCTTTGAGAATACTGATAGGTTTAATGTATATATTGAACAGAAAAGTGCGATAATGTCAAAAAACATTGCGGTTTTGACATTGGCAATTTCAAAGCGCAAGGAACGAGACAGCGATGTCCTTGACAGGATTCATAGACATGCGTGTTGTGTTTTGTTCATGTTAATGTATAATATGTGGCGACGAAATTACTAATTAAGGGTTTGGAAATTGCGCACTCTTTCATGTCTTCAACAAATTTGAAGTTAGATATACTGCTACCTCTCCTTATCTACTGTCCTCGTCGAAATATAATGTTATAAAGTCAATCCTTAATTCTCCGTTGTGGACAATTTTAGTGGCACATATAAATAAAATGCATCTGAAACTGTTCTTGTGTTTTGTTGGAGTTTTGGGAAGGACACATTCGTTCATACTAAATGGAAATGAAGGGTATGACATTAAGGACATTAACACTCAAACTAGATAATTTCTTTAATTTTCAACAGGGTCAGCAAACGGTGTACGTATACATATCGCCTCCTTTATTCGCCATTGTTGTCATGCATTCAAACAGTAGATTATAATATTCGGAAAGTACCTCAGGAATATAGGTTGCTTTGAGCATCGCAATACGATTGTTATGATTATAGTCATTTCCTTTAAAACTTGAACTTCGCATTATTCCAGCTATTCCACTTATCTTACCATTGACGTTCATTCGAACTCGTGCAATGTTTGTGGTCGCTGACATTGCTAACTCGACATTCATTCAAACCTGACCAATGTACATTGCCATTGTATGTGGCCACTGGCATTATTAACTCTACATTTATTCGAAGGTGTCCGATATCTGTATCCATTGGATTTACAAAACCTCTTATCCATATTTGTCAAATTTATGGCGCCATTGGCATCGTTAGCTCTACATTTATTCATACTTGCACATGGCTGTGGCCATCAATGTGGTTAACTGTATATTCAAATTTATCCAATGGCTGTGGCCATCGACGTTGGTAACTCTGCATTTATTCAAACATGTGCAATGTTTGTGCCCATTGACATTGTAAGCTCAACATGTATTCAAATTTGTGCAATGTCTGAGGCCATTCACATTGAATTGTGAAAGCTACATGTTTTAAACTTGTCCAATATCTGCGGCCATTGACTTTGACTGGGATTTCCCATACAGTCCAGAGCCCGGCTTCCGCCCCCCGCTGACGGTCTCCCAGCTAGAAGAGATGGGGTGGAAGATGGTGTTTCGGGGAACTTCCGGTAACGGCCAGGACACGCTCAAAGCATGGACGACTGGTATTCAATACATATGTCATACTTATTGAAATGTAATACTATATTAATATAATACTTTAATTACATTATTGTTCCGAACCATCAGCAGCTGTAAAATCTGTTTTCTGGGACATAACTCATATTTTTTGAAAGTCTCTACATCTGACACAAAGCCTAGAATGAAATGAAAAAGTTCGAAGTTAAATATGAACTTAAAATAACCAGGCTCCACAAAATACTTAAGTCATATCAACTCATGTCACCAAATTAGAGCATGGTATGATTTTGAATATTATAATAATAAATAGACAGTTTTATCTGTGTAATATTTTTATGGACTTTTGAGTGTATACAAAATATAAACCAATATAAGACTTTGAATTAGTGTATGTAGTTTATCCCTTTTTGCCCCCGATGGGCGGCATATATAAATATACTTAATATAGTAATCTGACCGTCAATTCGTCCGTCTATCGGTCACTACGATTTACGATCAATAACTGATGAACGCAATGACGCAGGGTCTTCAGACTTGGTAGGTAGGTTGGTTATGACCAGCAGATGAACCCTATTCATTTCGTGGTAAGTGGGTCAAAGGTCAAGGTTGCGATAACCTTTAGCTGAAAATCCGTTTCCAATCAATACTGAAGAACGCTTAAGTACCGAGATGAGTTGACACCCACTTCCTATTGCAGTGACTTATCATTTCAATGTACATACCTAACTCTTAAAAAATGTTACAGGTCAATATTTCCAAACTTCATGTGAAGGTAGGCTAGGCCAATAATGTTAGATACTAAAAGCTATATGTCCAAACAAGCCAAAACACTAATGGCTACCTGCCTTATGAGGCCTTCCGGGAGTAGGAGGGGGTATATATACGAATATATCACCCATTGATTACCAAATTAATATATATATATATATATATATATATATATATATATATATATATATATATATATATATATATAGCTTGATATATATATATATAGCTTGATATATATAATGATATATTCCGTTGCAGGTGTCGCCACATCTGACACCAAGCCGTATGACATGAAGCGGTCCTACACCAGCCATTACCGCGACTCTCTCTTAACAACCCACTGGACTGCACTCGGCGTGAAACTGGTCAAGTTCGCGTTGTACAAGCAGTCAAAAGAAGTAGGATACATTGTCTTTAACGGCACTGGTTCCGACCTAACGTCATGGTTCGACAGAACTCGAGTTGAGGATTCCAGCTGGTCTGACCTGACAGCGACAAACGCGTACAATTTCTTCTCGATTCAAGGGCATGATAACGGCCTTCATCTTGAGCGCACGTTCTTTATTAACCAACAATACGGGGGCTGTGACGCCGACAAGGGAAACGTGGTCGTAGTAGAACATGACGGTGACTGCAACTGGGACCACCAACCCCGCTACCCGCAGTTCCTCTACTCGGACATGAACAGCGCCGACTTCTGGAACAGGCGTCAGTTCGGGAGGGACGATTTTCTCGCTATATTTATATACACTGGATCACAATAAATTGTTTCGGAATAAAAACTTTCGCTTGCAAAAGTCAAACAGATATATACATTCAGAATATGATTTTTAGGCTCAAGGCATACTTTAGTACCGCAAATAGAAATCAGATATCGTCGGATCTCCTTTTTGATATGACATTTTAAGAGAATTAATGCACCCGGGTTACAAAATGGAACGTATGATGGTATTCATGGATGGTAGCACTAGTTAAAAGACCGCTTTTTCTCCCACCTCAGAAAAGTAGATCCAATAATTTAACCATGCTAGATATTCTTATCTTGCCCACGGGCGAAGATAAAATTCCCGTATGGAACTCCTTTTACCATATTGTAATTACCTCCCTTGTTGAAGACTGTCGTCAGTAGCATCAAGGAAATCTTGTCTTATGGTAATTTTTAGAACGCTAATTAATTATTTCTCGCTCCAATTGTCACCATAAAACAGTTTTAAGGCACCATTCAATAAATAATGCTTCATTCTCCTTAGAACTATTTAAAAAGACCGATTTGACTATTAACATTAACTGGATCACTGCGCGTATATCCATGACAACCACGTGCTATCGCATATCCATACGCAATTATTTTCACTAAGCAAAAAAGAGTTCCAGCAAAAAATACATTTTTACTTAATTTTGTTTAACTGAGGTGGGAGAAAAAGCATCTACCATAGCCGCTCGTATAAGATAGGTTCATCCCGGCCCTCGCGCAGGGTGTTTTGCGGAAACTCGGTAAACCTCGTTTCCGCAAAACACCCTACGCTCGGGTCGGAATGAACCTATCTTACACTCTCGGCCATGGAAGATACTTATATTCTCCCACCTCAGATAAGTAGATCTAATAATTCAACCATGCTAGAAGTTCTTATTTTGCCCATGGGCGAAGATAAAATACCCGTATGGAACTCCTTTTTAATGGTCATCACATTGTAATTACCTCCCTTGTTGACGACTGTCGTCTGTAGCATCATGGAAACTTTGTCCTGTGGCAGTATTTAGAATGCTAATTAATTGTTTCTCGCTTCAAATGTCACCATAAAACAGTTTTCACGCACCTTTCAAGAAATAATGCTTTACTCTCCTTAGAACTATTTAAAGACCGATTTGACTATTAACATAATCTGAATCACTGCGCGCATATCCATAACAACACACACATCCTACACTCGGGTCGGAATGAACCTATCTTACACTCTCAGCCATGGAAGATACTGTACTTATAATTTAAGTGCATCATATTGCAACATTAATGATAATTTGAAAGCAAGCCGAAGAATCTTAGTGACAATCAATACAAACACATGTATAATAAACATCAATTTTGACTAATAAACCATTAACTACTTACTAAATAATGCATTTATGAAAAATATTAATAACTGATAACAAAATTGTAACCGTGTATTTAATAGCAGAAAGCGCAAAAATATTAAATGATTGGTGAATGCTAAAAGATTAACTGTGGTCTACTATAGTCTCATAAGGTATTTTATGCGTATTTCTTTCAAATTCAACTTGGTATCCTTCATAAGAACCATTGCTTTCGATATTTATTCATCTTTTTGGAATATTAAAACAATATTATTAATTGTGGTAAATATTTTTTGTGAATAAGAATGCATCTTTAGATAAATCTTGGTGAGAAAACGAGGGGAATAGAAATGTATAGATAATATCGCAGAAACTACTAACTTTACCTACTACAAATACCAATACATGTGTAGTCAAAATGTCCGCAGTCAATGTCGGGTTTCATTTAATCAATTTTACAATAGCAATGAAATTACGAGATGAAAGCAATGTTAAACCTAGTACATATATGTTTATCAGTTACTGTTATGAAATTAGGCCAAACCAAATCATTTCTATGTTTAGCGTCCGCGGTCGGATAAGTTTTTGCCCTCGCCATCGAAAATAACCTACACAATTTATATGATCAACGAACTTGCCGATTTTTTTTTTATTTCCTTTACATACTTAAATAAAGTATTTGAACTCACTTTGCAGTGGAAATCTATCTTGCAATTGAGAATGGTCCAGAATGGACTAAGGAGCCTCTGGTGTCTATATTCTAGATTGGATATCCTTCATTTGGTAATCTTTTTTTTTCGTGGGTTCGTTTAAACATATTCAATACTGTTTTTCTACGCGACGTCAACAAAGCGTCCGTTTTTTTAATTGTTGAATAAAAACGTGGTGACTGCGTGTCAGATCTTTTTTTCACATAATTTTACGATAAAAATATAACAACACAAAGACCTACCTTTTTTGTTTCACCTGTGCAGATAATGAGCTTATTTCACAAAGCAATGCCATTTTACGTGCTACATACATTGTTGAGAGAAAAAAATATAACAATTGTTATATATCCTATCTAGGAGTGGAATGAATACGTACTGTGATGAAGTGAGAAAGAATCAAAAATGTACACAATACTTCTAACGAAAGTATTTTTCAAATTCTGATATTACACAAGGTAAAATGACGTCATATTTGTAATAATTATGTCCATGGCGTCAATTCCTGATAAAAGGAATACATTTTATGAAATCAAGTGGAAATATCATGTTTTCCTGTTATAATCTATATTGAAAATGAACTACTGTCAAATAAATCGTAGTGGGAGTTTAACGTATGATATGTCTTGCTGGAGTTTATACATTAATACCAATGGTTTGCAATTAAGCAGGGTTTTTTTTCAAATTTACTCGTTTACAACATTTAAAGTGATACATTTTCTGACCAATAGAAATTTAGGAATGTTATATCACACATGTGATACAGAAAAAATACGCGATGCTTATATTAAAACGGAAGCAATGCATATCATGTGATAACTGCTTATATTGTATCAGTGCAATTCTGGTATAAATAAAACCACAATAAATGTTCATTCATTTCCATTCCTCCATAAATTAATCCACTAAAAATCCTTCAAAATGCGAATGATAGTCGCGCGCCGTGCCCGAGTGTCCGCCAGATACGTGGCTATCATATATGCAGGCTATCCAGACGTCATCGCCAGCGTTCAGTCTGACCACAATTGACGTAGAGCGCTCGAGAAAGTCTGGATGTTGGCCATCAGCGTACAAGTATCCAACCTCATTCGTAAGCGAGTTAATGACAAATTTCATGTGGAAATAGCTATCTGGACTCGCGGTCAGAGTTGCGGCAAAGAAATAAGTACCGTTTCTGGCAAAATAAGATTTTTATTTGTTTTATTAGTTTGAGATTTACATCCCGCGTACTTCTGTCCATCTGCTTCTGCGATAAATCGGGTAATAATTTAACAAGAGGGCCCTGAAGGCCCTGTATCGCTCACCTGATCCAATTCAAGTGTGAAATAAGTGTTTTCAGGGCGAGGGCAATTGTGACAGGGGGAGGGAATAAGTGTTTTTCAGGGCGATGGAAAGTGCAACGAAAGGGGACTTAATTAAAACAAATTTAGGACTACCTAAAGATCATCAAGAATAACATTCTGATCAAGTTCCATGAACACATGGTGACCTAGTTTTTGACCGCACATGACCCAGATTCGAACTTGGCTTAGAGCTAATCAATATAAACATTCTGACTAAGTTTCATGAAGATACATTTATAAATGTGACCCTTATAGTGTTAACAGACTTTCCTTTAATTTGACCTTATGACCTAGTTTTTGACCATACATACCCCGGATTTGAACTTGACTTAGAGATTATTAATATAAACATTCTGACCAACTTTCATGAAGATACAGTTATAAATGTGACATCTAGAGTGTTAACAAGCCTTTCCTTCAATTTGACCTGGTGACCTAGTTTTTGACCGCACATGACCCAGATTCCAACTTGACCTAGAGATTATTAATACTAACATGCTGACCAAGTTTCTTGAAGATACAATCATAAATGTGACCTCTATAGTTTCAACAAGCTTTTCCTTTATTTTGACCTGGTGACCTTGTTTTTGACCACACATGACCCAGATTCGAACTTGACCTATTGACCTAGAGATTATTAATATTAACATTCTGACCAAGTTTCTTGAAGATACATTCATAAATGTGACCTCTATAGTGTTAACAAGCTTTTCCTTTAATTTGACCTGGTGACCTAGTTTTTAACCCCAAATATCCCAATATCGAACTCGTCCAAGATTTTATTGAGGGTAACATTCTGACCAAGTTTCATTAAGATTGTGCCCAAATTGTGACCTCTAGAGTGTTAACACTCAAATTGTTGACGACGGACGACGATGGACGACGGACACAGGGCGATCACAATAGCTCACCTTGAGCACTTCAGCTAAAAATCAAAATAGATTGCGTCTGGCCCTTTATACACATATACGAGCGTATATCTGCTATAAATTTCGTACGTAGTGGCACAGAGTCAAATGCATATCACAGGAGCAGAATGCGTGGTTATGCCACACCCGTATGCCCCCCCCCCCCAATTAATTTCCAAACAAATATCCCCAAGACTTGTAGAAAATGATGGGAGAACTGTTTCTTGGACTAAACCAAAAGAATTCTAGTTTTCAATACTATTATTCTGTAATGTTTTTAAAGGGAGTCGACTTGCCCCTGTACTTCACTATATCACGCCTCCAACATTAATGACATTAGCTTCGCTCTCACCCGATATGGTTACCTTTGCCATGTCTATCCCATTTTAGATCACGGGCTTATAATATATACCGATGGGTCATAACTTTGTGAAATTTCAAAGTGCTGCTTTAAAGGTGATACAGCATTGACACAACGACTTCTGGGTCCTAGAAATCCCAATTTGTCTTTATAGGTCAATATAACGTTTCATTATGTCTATAGAAATGCTCCTAACATATCTTGTAATAGTTAGTATTACAGAATCCTTTGTGTAAACAGGTATATGTAACTTCTAAAGAATGATTTATCCCGACATGCTCCATATTAATTATGTTAAGTTATTAAAGCTGCACTGTCACAGATTTATCGTTTTGACAACGTTTTAGTTATTTGTATTTCAATGAACACTTTTTTGCGTAAATGTCTGGAAACCAGTCATATAAGATATGTTATATTGTGAGTCATCCAACATGACTGAATTGAAGGCATTGATGCCTAAATCATTTGATTCTGAGACAAAAAACAGTGTCAAAACTGACAATCTCTGAGAGTGCAGCTTTAAAGAAGTATTCCAAACAAACAACACTCACAATATATCTGTACCCACCTTGGTGCTCTGAACGTTCCATGTCTCGCGTCGTACGGTGAACCAACGTTTAGTTTCACGTTGTCAAATATGAGCGGAGAGTCAGGAAAACAAGAGAATGGGTCACTCGACAAAGCGGCCATAAATGCTGGACGAGGACCGGAAGATGTCATTGGATGTGGTCCACCTGAATTGGTTATGTTTTATAAGTAAGTACTTCATCTAGTGATTGACTAATAGGCTGTATAAGACATATATATTATTAAATCTACTTCATTTAAAAAAACAAACAAGCCACAACATTGAATATCATTGATCAATGACCGCATTCTGCTTAGACGTCCATTACTCATTTACTTAACACACATCTTTTAATGAACGATGGTTTTACTAAGACAATATTGCTTCGTGGAAGTATTTTATAGCAAAATCAATCCTGCAAAAGATATTACAAATTGTTAACAACATTTGAATTCGCCCATGCAATTATGGACAAGAAGTACCGTAGATGTAAGATATGAGTAAATGTAGATAGATCTCTACAACATATTGTTAAGATAGTAATGAAAATTGCTATTATTGTATGTCATTGATGTAAACATGTTTTGTATTATTGTCCGTTGGCCGTAAACTACTGAATAAACGTTACTTGAAATCTGCCTAGGTGTCATATCCATTTGATCATTTATAAGAAGGAGTACGAGTCCACCTTTTTAAAAATCCGTAGGGTCTCCGTGCAAGTCACGTGCCTTCGGGTCCTTTACGATCTTTTGTAGGACGCAATCGTAGGAGATGTATGTTTGTTCGTACGGCGTTCGTACGTTTCACGTACGGGGTCCGCACTGTATATGTATGACAATAATAAACCACTTCAGTAATATCTAAAAAATAATCTCATTTTTGGCTAGTCAGCAGTGGTACTCATAGAAAAGGTAAGGGAAGGCTCCCGAGAAAATGCCCGGGTCTGATTCAGAAGTAGAATTGAACGACACAGATTATGCCTCAGAGCGTTCATGTCGTGCGGAGCCCGTACGACGAACGTCAAGTCCTTCGTACCCCATGCGGTCATCACAGGTTCCCCATCCGGTATCCGTAGTATCAGACAGACATCGTATGTTGACCGTGCGTCTCCCTTGAAATACTCGTCCGAGCACCGGCAAGCTCGTATGAGTTAATAAATCCGTACGATGCTTGCAAGAGTCAGCGATGTCCGTACTAACTCCGTGAGATCTTGCAAAATTTCGACTGACATTCTACTTGTATGGAGCTCGTAGCGTGGATATGCCCGGGGTATTAGTTAGAAGTCAGATAGACGAAATAAAACCACTAGTTTCATTGAATGTATAATTATATAAAGTTTTAATTCAAATACACGCTCTCTTCTGACTAAAGATTGTCGCTAAAGGGATTCAAGTGAAATGGCATACAGCTTCTTACACATACATTTGATTTATTCTTCCTTTTCCTCACCTTCTATACATAGTTTTGTTTTTACTCGTTAATTTAAGGCTGGATTGTAAAGATGTTGAAAATGAATCACTCCCGAGTCTGTTTCCTGGGGAGAAACCAGTGCTTGTTTCCTTTTTAAAGGTTATGAGAAAGTACCGCTAGATGGGATTGAATCTAAAACGTCTTGGGTGAAAGGCTGACACGTATACCACAAGAACATTGTCATCTTTATGGGGATCGAACCAACAACGTTTTGGGTGAAATACAGTACATTTACCACTACACCACTCACACCATTGTTAAGAACCGAACACACAACGTTTTGGATAAAAGACTGACACTTGTACCACTAGATCACTCATACAACCTGTTAAGGATCGAACCCAACATAACGTCTTGGGTGAAAGGCTTACACATGTACCATAATACTTACCTCACGCTGGTGGGGATCGAAGTGACAACGTCTTGGGTAAAAGGCTGACACATGGACAACTACACCACTCACACCTTTGCGGGGATCGAACCCAGAAAATCTTGGGTGAAAGGTTGACACATGTACCACAAGACTACCCTTACGCTGGTGGGGATCGAAGCGACAACGTCTTGGGTGAAAGACTGACACATGTACCACAAGACTACCCTTACGCTGGTGGGGATCGAAACCACAGCATCTTGGGTAAAAGGCTGACACATCTACTACTAGACCACTCACACCTTCGTGGGAGTCGAACCAACAACGTCTTGGGTGAAAGCCTGATACATATACCACAAGACCACTTTCACACATTTTCACACTTACCTGGGCAATGTGCACAAGAATGCGTGATCTCATTCAGTTGACTTTCCACAGTGGCGAGACGGTTTTCCAAATCCGACTGAACGTCCATAACAAATCCATTTCCAATTACGAGCAAACTAATAAGGGAAAGAATCGAATAAATATGGTACACCACCTTAAAAAAACAAACGCTCCACAACTCATATGAGAAGGCCAGCCGAGTGATCTACTGGCATAGCCATGTTGGTGAGAAGAATAGGAATGACATTTTTGTTATATCTATTGTCGCATTTATATGACGAGAATTACCGTCTAACTATTGCATGTCATATGTTCATACAGTCGTCGAAACTATTTCAATAGTATTGTGTTTTACCTGAGTCCATTCCATACGTCTATGTATTATTCTCACGTTACTGTTCATTCATTTACTTATCCGTTCATTTAAATATCCATTCATTCATTTTTTGCAATATATATTTCCCGCAAGGGAGATTTGAAAACAGCATAATAAATATGAGCAAGATTAAGTATTTTGTTCATGCTTAAAGTTGTGGTTGTCATGGTAACATTTTGATTGCCATTTAAAACTTCAATCATAATTTTACAAGAATTTGTCACCAGTTCAATAATATGTTATTTTGTGTAAGATATATAACTACAAATTATATAAAGACATGTGTTGTTTCAATTCTTTATCTAAAAAATATGCCACTTTTTGACACTTTCATCAATAAATTGATTGACTCCTGTGCTTCTTTAAATTGTCATAACAACAAAAGTACTTAAGATTTTGACCTCAAATTTTCGCCAAATTGTTTCTAATGATGTACTCTATGAATAACTACCAAAAAGAGCAAATGTCATTTTTGCACCTTTGTATCCCTTTTTACAGGCATTGACACAGTTAAACTATTATTAAAACGTCCAGTTTTAAAGTTGTTTTTTGACCGTTTTTTACTGAATCACACAAATTATATATTTCTTAAATTTGTTTCAACACGCTATATTTTTTCAAATGAGTTTATACTAATACATATTAATAAATTTGCCATTAGTCTGGTATGATATTGTTATAAGTATGTGTAATTTAGTTTTCAGCACACACTATTGGTTTTCTATTTATATTTCCCACTTGCCAAAATAACGCGTCCTCAACATATCCTTGAGCAAATTTGGCCCCGTCTGTATCTTTGGCCGGGGTGGGTGGGTGGGGGGCTTATCCTGGGGATATGTTAGGTATATAAACACTGCATTTTTCCTTTTATAACGAACAAAAGCATACGATATGAGGCGCATCGCGCGATTTAGGGCCTTCGGATATAATTATTACAAATGAAATAATCATTAATAAAAAATGCCAAAAATACTTATTTTTTCCAAGTATATCAAATTCTTCAAAGCTTCTTTCTTTAAAAGGTTTATCATTGGTGCATCATTTTTTCGACGATTTATGACCACTGGTTAACTCATGTTTCCATAGCAACCATGGATTTGGTCCCGACATATTTTGACTGCATTAATAGTCTGTGTTTAAAACGGCCAAATGTATTAAAACATAAAAAAAATGATTCATCATTTTTATCTTATGTTTCTTAAAGGTTATGCGTTAACAAAATAATTTAAATCATAACCTAGTTGTAATATTGATATGTTAATTTTGCACGTCATTTGAATTATGTGTTTTCGTAACGACGTCATGCGCATGACGTCAAATTTAGTTTTCAAAATGCGCAATACATAGTCTCTCATGTAAACACGTAACTTACGCAATTCAAATGATATCATCATGTACATTTCAGAATTTCTTCCAGAAATATCATTTAGTTCAAATACCTTAAAACATTATAATATCAAATATATGACCGAAGGCCAAAAATCGCGCGATGCGGCTCATATGCCAATGATAACTGTAATAACTGTAGATAAAATTTGGACTTTGACGACAATAATTTTGGGTTGAAAAAGCATCTTGTGCATACTTATCGAATTTTGTGTACATCCACCCTCAAAGTTGTGTGAAAAACAGATTTTGAGGGCCCCCCCCCCCAAAAAAAAAATAAAAAAAATAAAAAAAATAAAATAAAATAAAAATAAAAATAAAATAAATAACACACACACACAAAAACAAAACAACAACAACAGACAAACAAACTTTCTCTTTAGAAAAGGTACACAAGTTATCTAAAAGAACATGCTTCTTTAAACTAATACAGTCGAAACCCATATAATTCAATACGCCTTGCGCTCATACTTGCATGTACATGTTACAACAGACTTCAGACTACATGTTACCAAATCCGTTTCTTCACCACACAGATGTTGCTGCTTGAGGTATTGGAACTGTGTTCAGTAGATGGAAGGCTGTGATCCAGTTTTTAGCTGTGCAGCTTGTAGATTTCCAGGGATGTGATTTGTCCGCGGATTCGCGGTATTCCGGGGATCTAATGCCCCAGGGACACCCCTCCCCCCCCCCCAAAAAAAAATAATAATATTTTTTTATCTGATTAAAAAAGTTACTAGAGTGCTTTTGGTTGTTAGAGTTGATATTCCTGTGTGCATTAAATTTCAAGTCAGAAAAACCCTCAAAAGAGCTTCTAAAAAGCCAGTTTTTTTCTTTCTAAGGCAGTGTGCTTTTGACCCCAAAAGTGCCATAAGAACCCATGGCCGAATGGTTTCAGCCCTTCAGCTGCCAGGTCAATCACATCCCTGATTTCCCACCTTAAATATTGGCTATTTAGATAACGAACAGTTTTCAATGTTCGGCTATTCTAATGAAGGCATGTACACTATAGAATGGAACCATTCGGAACTCCTCGGCCATTTTTTCAAAAACAACCTCGGATGTATGCCGGTACATCTGTTGAAGTAGTCCGTATTTTTTTGAATAAAAGCATTAATTAAATGTAGTGTTTAAGAGTTGTATTCATTGCTCTCAGTTTAAATTGATTGCCAGTGAAGTGTATTATTGCAAACATGATTACGATTCCCAAGAGTTAAGTCATACATTTTAACTACTAAATAAGATTACTACGCGATCTATTTGCAGCGGACTTAAACGTACCACTTTTTAAGTATGTAAACCGTCCATATACATCCGAGGTTGTTTTTGAAAATAATGGCCGAGGAGCTCCGAATGGAATGGAACATGTATGCGGTCCAACATAGAACTAGGTGTCCTCAATATCAAAGGTCATACATACTAGTCGTTGAGTGTAAAGCTGAAAAGATAACACTTCTCTAGTGTTGAATACCACAAGACATATATTCGAGTTACATGATCGGTCATGGAATTTAGTTTGTATCAGAGTTTGTTAATCTTTGTCATATGCTACCAGTTTTGTAAATGTAAGTGACTTTCATTCGCATTTTAATTGTTTATATTTGTGATATATATGTATATATATTAAAATCAACCAATGAAATATTGATTACTATCAAACAGTCTATATTGAACATACATGTATTTATTCAGTTTAATGATATATTGATTTCATAAATTCACTATGTACAAAAGATATTATATAAAATGTGTCTGAATATATCGGAGTCATACTTTTAAAACGCTTATACGTTATATAAGTTCCTCTCTGTGATGGTGTTTACTTGATCTGGATTGCTTAAGAAAGATAGGGTAGAATAGGGACTAGCGTTTATTTAGTTTTCACTAGAAATGAAGTCATACAGTATGTGAGAATGATGATTCAGAAATAGAATTAAATACTTCAAGATACTAGATAACACAAGGGTTGACTTTATAACATAATGAATTGAAAACAACATTAAAAATTCTCAGAATATGAAGAAGTGGTGTCACACAGATTGACCCCAACAGTTTGGCCAGTTGCAATGTCTTCCATCATAGATTAATTTCTGAAATGCACGTTAATAAGTAAACTTATGTCGTAAAAACATTGATTATCGTCGAAAAAGATACGACTTGTATTAAACAGAACTTTTGTTTAATATGTATATTTTACTTGTAACCAAAAACTTTCATTTTCTATTGGTGTGTTTTTATGTTCCTTAACCAGTAGTATATTCTCTAAAAATTACCGATTTCTTTCCATACATGTCAGCCGAAAAACTGCGCTGTTTCGAATGTCAAAACCTGCCATTTCCCCGAGACTGTGGGAGAGTATCAACGTGTAGCCCAAATGAGGTTTGGCCCTGAATTTTATATAATTTCCAATATTAAAACAAGTGATTATTTTACAGGTTTTGATATCAGGTAATTGTGTCATTAGGCACTTTTAACCTACCATTTGTCTCTTAATTCGTAAACAAATATGCTGATCAGAATGTAATGGGGGCATGTACGTTTGGATGATGACCGGGCAAGTGTTTTAACAGTATTATGACCTCTCGCGTAACATCGTATGCCAGCGCGAGTTCCATGAAGTAGGTTAATATAACTTCCTTCACAATTGCTGTACAGTTAATAAAGTTTTAACTATACATTTGATATGTTGCAACCGCCTTCGATAAATCGCTACTTTTATCGGTTATTGTAGCTGGAACGAAAAAATATGACAGACGTCTCAAAATTGACGTCAGTGGCATATTTTGAAGACTCGTAGATTCAAAACTGTTCCGAATATTAAAAAAGTAAAAACAGTCCCTAACTGGGCATAAGCTCATCTATTCGTATACCAATTTTCAGTCATTAACTCGAAAATTCGTTCATAGTCGCGTTCCACTTTAATCCACTTGCGTTTGTTTTGTCTAGAGCTATTTACGTGACTTGTATATCTTTACAATGGTGTTTTATAGCAGGCACCAATATCTCGAAGTCACTCATATCAGGAGAAGGCTAATCTGACTATTTTTGTATTGGTATTATATAAGTAATATTTACATTACAGGTTTTGGACTTTAAAAGGGAATCATCTTTATGAATTTAATATGACGATGAACTATGTTTTATTAAGCAAGTTGGCTTAATGAAATAAGCTATTTAAGCTTGTTGGGTTAAATAACTTTCGAAAAATTGGGGCCTGGATGTTTTGACGTTATGTCAATTTCCGAAGTAATGTGGTTAATATTGTTAAAACGTAAGCTTTTTGAAAACTTACTTGATTTGATTGCATTTTAAGGTGGTAAATATTTACTTAATTGTTTTAATATTTGTATTCCAGTATTGCTCGGTTGAGCAAGTGATCACACTAAATGGAGCCGTTGTTTACAACACGGGGTGTAAGTCAAAAGAGGTTGGTTCTTTAAAAGGGACACTTATATTCACTTAAAATGAAACACTTACTAGTATGTTCACTTTAAAATGTACACTTATATGCCCTAAAAAGGGACATGTGTAATCACCAAAAAAAGGGACACAACTATGCATGTTTACACGTTTATTAAACATTTAAATGTTTCATTCGTTAGATATTACATTTAGTATTTATAGATTTACCCGATGAACGCTTGAAATGGCGCCTTTCGCTGCATACTTTCCTTATCAAAACGTTCAGCTTATTTTTGCTAAACATTATTTATTTATTTTGAAATATGACTCTATTTTAATTTTCATATAAGGCATCTTTAAAGGTTTCGAACAAAAAAAAAACAGTTGAATACTTCATATTTCTTGAGGAAATCACTTAATCTGCGAACGCAAACATAATCATTTGCCGGTTTTATTTTAGGTATGCCAACACGTGCTTACTCATGGAGACCGTGTTCCGCAACTTACCCACCAACAACGGAGCACTGACGTCACAACTTGTCTGGAGTGTTGCACGACGTCATTTTGCAACAACGCAGGATGCGGCGGCGTAGGTCTGATTTTCAATTACTTAATGTTTTTACAATTACAAAATGTTTTTTGTTTACACAAACATCTCAAGAAGAAGCGTCGGTTGTAAGGTAGACATAACTTTCGAGAACCGGGATTCTGTGTATTTCTCTGTTGTATTTTTTTTTTTAATTTGATATGGTCAAATTTTTACATGTTCACTCGAAAACGCATTTTTTATGAAATGACGAAAAATAGTCCACAATTCGGCCAAGAAAGTGAAGGGTCGGAAGGAAAAAATATAGGGTTGGGAGGATAAATGGAACCAAACATTTTTATGTACGCTTATGAACAAAATTTACAGATATAATCATGTCGATGAGATAATCGTACACTTGCGACGAGGTTTATATACCAGAGCTGCAATGTCTGACCAATAGATCCTAAGATGCATTGTTAAACCAATGGGAATGGTCAACGCTTTGTCTTACTCAATATACACTCTGTACAGAATCATATGAACAATGTGAATGCCAAGTAAAATGATGGATGGCGTACTAAACTTGATCTAAGAATTATACTAAATAATTTATACTAAAGACGGAGATTTTTTTATATTGTCCACGTCATTTTCTGAAAAATTAAAAATGCACTCTTACTCCGAAATAAGATATAACACAATTAATAAAATTGTTTTAATATTCTAAAAAGATGAATAACAATTGTTCAAATGAAAACAATTGTTCATATGAAGGATACCGAGAATTTGAAAGAATGAGCATAAAACACGGAATTTTAACTTAGGAGACTATAGTAGATCGCAGTAAATCCTTTAGCATTCAGAAATCATTTAATATTTTTGCGCTTTCTGCTATTAAAGGGGCTGTATTCCGTACGATAAAATAGTGGGATTTTTTTGTCGAAAACTGACATAAACTTGGCATCGATGTGTACAATGCATTGAAACTTACTAACTGAAGTACCACATAGTTACAATGTATTTTAGTTTAGCCGTAATTTCGTAGTTTTCCATTAAAAAAAGATTACTGGGTATGTCTACCAAGAAGAATTCATTCCTAATGCGTGATTTGCTTGTCGGTGTTATCACGTGATATTAACGAGGTAGGTGTATAGCTTAATTATGCCACACCGTAGCTCAGTGGATACGACGCTGGACTGCAATTTTGGCGACATGGGTTCGAACCCGGTCTCCGAAACATTTTTTTTTTTTACATTTTTGTACTTTTTTTACAATAATGATATCAAAGCGTTACACATTCTAGTAGATAATTGTCCTTAGATTCGTTACAGAAAAAAATCACATTGACCGTAGCAATACCGATGTAGTACCGGCGTAGTGATACCGTTGTCCAACCGATATAACAAGAACCTATGTGCTACAGATTACCTCATGTCTGTAGCGTTAGTGTAATTCCGAGGCGCCGCCGTTGGTCTACCGATGCGCCACGGTTGACCGAAGCTATATATAGCGGAGTGATACCGGGGTACTACCGTTTAAGTTTTGTTGCTCACAACGAAAGTGAATCGCCAGATATTATGAGCATGTTAGAAAATTCATACCGTGGCCAGCCGTTGTTATTTGTTTCGTCGATGTTCTGACGATATACTTCAGTTCTTAACGATGTGATATCGTTGCGCTACCGTACTAGTACCTATCCCCGAATATCGCCAACTTTGTGCTTTGGCATCATTCGGAGCTCCTCGGCCATTTTTATCGAAAACAACCTCGGATGTATTTGGACAGTTAATATACTCAAAAAGAGGTACGTTTAAGTCCGCTGCAAGTAGATCGCGTAGTAATTTTATTTAGCAGTTAAACTTTATGACTGAATTCTTGGGAATGTTAATTAAGTTTGCAATAATACACTTCACTGGCAATCAATTTAAACTTAGATCAATAAATACAACTCTTAAACACGACCTTTAGTTAATGATATAATTCAAAACTTAAGAACTACTTCAACTTATGTACCGGCATACATCCGAGGTTGTTTTCGATAAAAATGGCCGAGGAGTTCCGAATGCTTTTGTATCGATGAGCCAAATCGGTTAGGTGCGACAACTGTCCAAACAACTGTATGTATATTAGTGCTAGAGTAAAAATTCAATAACCAATGCTTCACTATTTGTTTCCATCAGCTGTGCCCCATGACCAACGTGGACCCTACTGTTTCACGTGCAGCGAAATCAACCAGCCGGAACACTGTGAATTTGTATCCATTTGCCCTCAAGATGAGGTATAACAATTCTTAACTTTGCCGCAGAGTGTTATTAGTAATAATCAAATATCGTAGCCTAATAGTTACATAGCAACAATTAAATAATATAAGTTTGTAATAAAATTATAAAAAAACATATATATATATCTTAATTCTTAACTGGTATTGAAGCAATATGGATAGCGACAGAGTATCCGGATTTTGGAACATTATTTTACCAACTCCAGATAAGCAGATCCAAATATTTGGCCATGATGGAAATCCTTATCTTGCTCATAGGCAAATATAAAAAAGTAGCAAGCATCCGTGTGTAAAATATAGATTAAAAAAAAATACATTTTTTACAATATTTTGTTTAATTGAGGTGTGAGAAAAAGCATCTACCATGGTCGCTCGTGTTCCCAACCGTCACATAGAGTGTTCTGCGGAAACTCTTTAGACATTGTTTCCGAAAAACAGTCTAGGCTCGGGCTGAGAAGAACCTTTCATACAATCTCGGCCATGGAAGATACTTCTAATCTCTTTTAGTTATTTGAGCATGTTTTCCAAGTCATTGACAAACTCTAAAACCTGTTAATTTTCAGATGTGTATGCTGTTTATTCCACACGTGTATATAAATCATCCTGACCCTATATACAGAGGACAATGCAAGTCCGAGAATGTAAGCCTAATTTATTTTTACATACACTTATTTTTTGGAAATATGAGTCCTTCACCAAGTGCAATGTTTAATACTGATCTTAATTGGAACTAAGAACGATGTAGCTAATCGGACTGCTCAATAAAAATAACGGACCTATACGGTAAATGAAGTCAATGATGTATGACCATCAGATTGACATAATGTGCATAATGAATAGCAACCCAGATTTGTTCAAATCATATCCACACGGGCCTGGTCGTAAAGTACGTACAAAAAGATACCTCATTTATTTTATTTAAGTTCATACGTATTTCAATCAAGCTAAATTGTGTCGAAAGTAGATAACTTACATACTCACTATGACTTCCCTTTCCTGGTTAGAAAAACAGCACTGCCTGGTGCTCTTTGAGAGGAGCTATGTGAATAAAGCTTGGAAGGAATTGAATTTATAATCTCTTAAATAGTTAAGTATTAACCACCTGTCCACCCTTTATACATGAATCTGAAATATATCTGCAGATATGCAAGCGTTCAACCAGCACTGATCAACCTGGAGATTGTCCGGCCTACTGTTGCCGTGGTGACTTCTGCAATTCGCAGTGTAACCCAACCACAGCTGAGAACATAACTACGCCCCAACCGCACTTAGCAAGCACTACACATGTGGTTTCCAAATTATAGTATCGATTTCATTACTAATGTTGAGTGTTATTAACTGTGTTATTAAAGTGCTTTGTTTTCCACAGTATATACATATTATGAATATGCATACATAAAATTTTCTACTTTACGTTTTTTTCCCTAATTTCTTGCTTTATTTGAGAGGGGTTTAGTTATATAAGACAATGGCCATCTCCTCAATTATGTGCGAAAAATTCCAAAATAATTCACACTAAATCCGACAACGCGTTTAAATTTCGCTATTTCCAAACGAATATTTATCCGTTACAAGAGTACATTTTGAAACATTTTGGACTTTCCTTCCCTAACACGTTGCTTAGAAAATTCATTTATCATTTACATATTCAAAATATACATAATATGTGTAAGGGTCTGGCGTCAAAAGTCACAAAATCTTGTATATTCAGATTATTCGCATATACAGCAAAGCCAAAGTTCAAGGTTTTATCCTGGTTGTGGTTATTTGGATATAATATGGTTATTAATACTGCGTTGTGATCCGGGAGGTTGCATTCGACTCGAGTGGATTTTTGCAGGTTCGGATTTCACGAGGCGCGAGCCGAGTGAAAATAAAATCTGCAAAAACCCACGAGAGTCGAATACGACATCCCGGATGAAATTGCAGTACTAATAACCCTTTTATTATATTCATTACTGGTCAGATCACTCTATAGCTACATGTTTTCATAATAAATGTCATTTTAACGACGCACTATTTTGTTTTATGACGTCTTTTTAACATCGCGCATCGATACTTGTTATGACGTGTCATCACAAGAGTGTAATACGGCCGTATTGCACTGGAGTGGAATACGGACTACCGTATTTTGCGATAGGTATTGCGTGTGGATTTATGATGGGTATTTATTAAATATTTTTATTGATATTTTTATGATTAGCTAAATATTAAAACCGACACGCCAAATCTGAAACGTGCTAGTTATTTGCGTAACGTGTGCATAATGTATGCAATGTTTGACCAGCGGTAATGCGTTGTAAGCAACACAATGAATCTAGTCAATCGAGCCCTATTTGCTAGTTGGCCAAAAGATTGCCTGAAAGTCAACTGATCTAGCGTAGAAACCGTGAATATTCACACGCGTTCTGTTTTAACTAAACGGACAGAGAGTTACAAACTTAGGTTTTGTTAATAACTGTATTTTTGTAAGGCTAAGGGTCTGAACGTACACAGTAAGAATAATTATACTGACGTTGACGAACGTTGACTCAAGACAAAGCTCCACATAATTCCTAATAGTCACATCATTGTGTTTTTGCTGTTATCAAATCTCTTAAGTGACCTAAATGTCGCCATTTGTTCGAGTTGCGTGTACTTAAAATTGGATTTGGTTTGAACATTAACAAAGGGAAGGACTGTTTAAAGATAAAATATGCTAACGGCCGCCTTAGTAACCCACTCCTTAACTTAATATAAGTGAGAACAGTTCCAAAATATAAGCCATTGACTTCTCCTCTACTCCTAAATGTAATGTGTGTGCAAAATATTCCAAAGTACTAGACAATAGTCTCCTCTCTCACTCCTTAATGTAATGTTTGTGCGCAAAGTTCCGAAATATAAGCCATTGGCCTCTTCCCTCATTCATAAATGTAATGTTTGTGCAAAAAGTTCAAATATTAGACATTGGCTTTCTCCCTCACTCTGCAATGTGATGTTTGTGCAAAAAGTTCCAAAATATAAGCCATTGGCCTCCCCTCTTCTCCTAAATGTTATGTCTGTGCAAAAAGTTCCAAAATATAAGCCATTGGCCTCCTCCTCTTCTCCTAAATGTAATGTTTGTGCAAAAAGTTCCAAAATATAAGCCATTGGCCTCCTCCTCTACTCCTTAATGTAATGTTTGTGCAAAAAGTTCCAAAATATGAGCCATTGGCCTCCCCTCTACTCCTTAATGTAATGTTTGTGCAAAAAGTTCCAAAATATAAGCCATTGGCCTCCCCTCTTCTCCTAAATGTTATGTCTGTGCAAAAAGTTCCAAAATATAAGCCATTGGCCTCCTCCTCTTCTCCTAAATGTAATGTTTGTGCAAAAAGTTCCAAAATATGAGCCATTGGCCTCCCCTCTACTCCTTAATGTAATGTTTGTGCAAAAAGTTCCAAATTATAAGCCATTGGCCTCCCCTCTTCTCCTAAATGTTATGTCTGTGCAAAAAGTTCCAAAATATAAGCCATTGGCCTCCTCCTCTACTCCTTAATGTAATGTTTGTGCAAAAAGTTCCAAAATATGAGCCATTGGCCTCCCCTCTACTCCTTAATGTAATGTTTGTGCAAAAAGTTCCAAATTATAAGCCATTGGCCTCCCCTCTTCTCCTAAATGTTATGTCTGTGCAAAAAGTTCCAAAATATAAGCCATTGGCCTCCCCTCTACTCTTAAATGTTATGTCTGTGCAAAAAGTTCCAAAATATAAGCCATTGGCCTCCTCCTCTTCTCCTAAATGTTATGTCTGTGCAAAAAGTTCCAAAATATAAGCCATTGGCCTCCTCCTCTTCTCCTAAATGTTATGTCTGTGCAAAAAGTTCCAAAATATAAGCCATTGGCCTCCTCCTCTTCTCCTAAATGTAATGTTTGTGCAAAAAGTTCCAAATTATAAGCCATTGGCCTCCTCCTCTACTCCTCAATGTAATGTTTGTGCAAAAAGTTCCAAAATATAAGCCATTGGCCTCCCCTCTACTCCTAAATGTTATGTTTGTGCAAAAAGTTCCAAAATATAAGCCATTGGCCTCCTCCTCTACTCCTTAATGTAATGTTTGTGCAAAAAGTTCCAATGGCTCCAAAATATAAGCCATTGGCCTCCTCCTCTACTCCTTAATGTAATGTTTGTGCAAAAAGTTACCAAATATAAGCCATTGGCCTCCCCCCTCATTCCTAAATGTATTTTTTGTGCAAAATGTTCCAAAATATAAGCCATAGGCCTGTGTGTGCAAAGAGTTCCAAAATATTAGACAATGGCCTCACTCTCACTCCTAAATGTAATATTTGTGCAAAATGTTCCAAAATATAAGCCACTGGCCTCCCCTCTACTCCTAAATGTAATGTTTGTGCAAAAAGTTCCAAAATATAAGCCATTGGCCTCCTCCTCCCTCCTAAATGTAATGTTTGTGCAAAAAGTTCCAAAATATAAGCCATTGGCCTCCTCCTCCCTCCTAAATGTAATGTTTGTGCAAAAAGTTCCAAAATATAAGCCATTGGCCTCCTCCTCCCTCCTAAATGTAATGTTTGTGCAAAATGTTCCAAAATACTAGACAAAAGTCTCCTCCCTCACTCCTTAATGTAATGTGTGTGCAAAATGTTCCAAAATATAAGGCATTGGCCTCCTCCCTCATTCTTAAATGTAATGTTTGTGCAAAAAGTTCAAATATAAGCCATTGGCTTTCTCCCTCACTCCTCAATGTAATGTTTGTGCAAAAAGTTCCAAAATATAAGCCATTGGCCTCCCCTCTACTCTTAAATGTAATGTTTGTGCAAAAAATTCCAAAATATAAGCCATTGGCCTCCCCCCTCCTAAATGTAATGTTTGTGCAAAAAGTTCCAAAATATAAGCTCCCCTCTACTCCTTAATGTAATGTTTGTGCAAAAGGTTCCAAAATATAATCTATTGGCCTCCCCCTCCCTCCTAAATGTAATGTTTGTGCAAAAAGTTCCAAAATATAAGCCATTGGCCTCCCCTCTACTCCTAAATGTAATGTGTGTGCAAAAGGTTCCAAAAAATAAGCCATTTCCCCCCCCCCCCTCGCTTCTAAATGTAATGTTTGTGCAAAAAGTTCCAAAATATAAGGCATTGGCCTTCCCTCTACTCCTAAATGTAATGTGTGTGCAAAATGTTCCAAAATATAAGCCATTGGCCTCCCCTCTACTCCTAAATGTAATGTGTGTGCAAAATGTTCCAAAGTACTAGACAAAAGTCTCCTCCCTCCCTCCTTAATGTAATGTTTATGCAAAAAGTTCCAAAATATAAGGCATTGGCCTCCTCCCTCATTCTTGAATGTAATGTTTGTGCAAAAAGTTCAAATATAAGCCATTGGCTTTCTCCCACACTCCTCAATGTAATGTTTGTGCAAAAAGTTCCAAAATATAAGGCATTGGCCTCCTCCCTCCCTCCTAAATGTAATGTTTGTGCAAAATGTTCCAAAATACTAGACAAAAGTCTCCTCCCTCACTCCTTAATGTAATGTGTGTGCAAAATGTTCCAAAATATAAGGCATTGGCCTCCTCCCTCATTCTTAAATGTAATGTTTGTGCAAAAAGTTCAAATATAAGCCATTGGCTTTCTCCCTCACTCCTCAATGTAATGTTTGTGCAAAAAGTTCCAAAATATAAGCCATTGGCCTCCCCTCTACTCTTAAATGTAATGTTTGTGCAAAAAATTCCAAAATATAAGCCATTGGCCTCCCCCCTCCTAAATGTAATGTTTGTGCAAAAAGTTCCAAAATATAAGCTCCCCTCTACTCCTTAATGTAATGTTTGTGCAAAAGGTTCCAAAATATAATCTATTGGCCTCCCCCTCCCTCCTAAATGTAATGTTTGTGCAAAAAGTTCCAAAATATAAGCCATTGGCCTCCCCTCTACTCTTAAATGTTATGTTTGTGCAAAAGGTTCCAAAAAATAAGCCATTTCCCCCCCCCCCCCCTCGCTTCTAAATGTAATGTTTGTGCAAAAAGTTCCAAAATATAAGGCATTGGCCTTCCCTCTACTCCTAAATGTAATGTGTGTGCAAAATGTTCCAAAATATAAGCCATTGGCCTCCCCTCTACTCCTAAATGTAATGTGTGTGCAAAATGTTCCAAAGTACTAGACAAAAGTCTCCTCCCTCCCTCCTTAATGTAATGTTTATGCAAAAAGTTCCAAAATATAAGGCATTGGCCTCCTCCCTCATTCTTGAATGTAATGTTTGTGCAAAAAGTTCAAATATAAGCCATTGGCTTTCTCCCACACTCCTCAATGTAATGTTTGTGCAAAAAGTTCCAAAATATAAGCCATTGGCCTCCCCTCTACTCTTAAATGTAATGTTTGTGCAAAAAGTTCAAATATAAGCCATTGGCTTTCTCCCTCACTCCTCAATGTAATGTTTGTGCAAAAAGTTCCAAAATATAAGGCATTGGCCTCCCCTCTACTCTTAAATGTAATGTTTGTGCAAAAAATTCCAAAATATAAGCCATTGGCCTCCCCCCTCCTAAATGTAATGTTTGTGCAAAAAGTTCCAAAATATAAGGCATTGGCCTCCCCTCTACTCCTAAATGTAATGTTTGTGCAAAAAGTTCCAAAATATAAGCCATTGGCCTCCCCTCTACTCTTAAATGTAATGTTTGTGCAAAAAGTTCAAATATAAGCCATTGGCTTTCTCCCTCACTCCTCAATGTAATGTTTGTGCAAAAAGTTCCAAAATATAAGCCATTGGCCTCCCCTCTACTCTTAAATGTAATGTTTGTGCAAAAAATTCCAAAATATAAGCCATTGGCCTCCCCCCTCCTAAATGTAATGTTTGTGCAAAAAGTTCCAAAATATAAGCTCTCCTCTTCTCCTAAATGTAATGTTTGTGCAAAAAGTTCCAAAATATAAGCCATTGGCCTCCCCTCTACTCTTAAATGTAATGTTTGTGCAAAAAAATTCCAAAATATAAGCCATTGGCCTCCCCCCTCCTAAATGTAATGTTTGTGCAAAAAGTTCCAAAATATAAGCTCTCCTCTTCTCCTAAATGTGATGTTTGTGCAAAAAGTTCCAAATTATAAGCCATTGGCCTCCTCCTCTACTCCTTAATGTTATGTTTGTGCAAAACGTTCCAAAATATAAGCCATTGGCCTCCCCCCTCCTAAATGTAATGTGTGTGCAAAAAGTTCCAAAATATAAGCTCTCCTCTTCTCCTAAATGTAATGTTTGTGCAAAAAGTTCCAAAATATAAGCCATTGGCCTCCCCTCTACTCTTAAATGTAATGTTTGTGCAAAAAATTCCATAATATAAGCCATTGGCCTCCTCCTCTTCTCCTAAATGTAATGTTTGTGCAAAAAATTCCAAAATATAAGCCATTGGCCTCCCCTCTACTCTTAAATGTAATGTTTGTGCAAAAAATTCCAAAATATAAGCCATTGGCCTCCCCTCTCCTCTTAAATGTAATGTTTGTGCAAAAGGTTCCAAAAAATAAGCCATTTCCCCCCCCCCTCGCTTCTAAATGTAATGTTTGTGCAAAAAGTTCCAAAATATAAGCCATTGGCCTCCTCACTCATTCCTAAATGTTATGTTTCTGCTTAAAAATCAAATATAAGCCATTGGCTTTCTCCCTCACTCTTAAATGTAATGTTTGTGCAAAAAGTTCCAAAATATTAGCCATTTGCCTCCTCCTGTGCTCCTAAATTTAATGTGTGTTCAGAAAGTTCCAAAATATAAGCCATTGGCCTCCTCCTCCCTCCTAAATGTAATGTTTGTGCTAAACGTTCCAAAATATAAGCCATTGGCCTCCCCCTCGCTCCTAAATGTAATGTTTGTGCAAAAAGTTCCAAAATATAAGGCATTTGCCTTTTCCCTCACTCCTAAATGTTATGTTTGTGCATAAAATTACCAAATATAAGCCATTGGCTTTCTCCCTCACTCTTAAATGTAATGTGTGTGCAAAAAGTTAAAAAAAATATTAACCATTGGCCTGCTCCTCTACTCCTATATGTAATGTCTGTGCAAAATATAAGACAATGGTCTCCTCTGCATCTTACATGGTGTAAGAAATAGTTATACTAGATATAGTGGCCATTCTATGGAAAATTCTTCTACTACGTAAAGAATGCAACTGAAAGTGAGATGTCGATTATATTATTGGTCGAAGTCAGACAAATATATGAGTAGGTTCGACGAATAGATGAAATCAAAGAATAGATCGCTGTTTATATAATATACATGAACGTGTAAGAACAGCGGTGTAAGGTTGGCCGCTATCTGAAAATGAATAATTCAAACGCTTGCGATAACATTTATTGACCGCTGTATATAAAGATGGCGAGATAATCGGCCCTCCCAAACTGACGCCTGTTCCAGAAGTCGGCGCTATTCATGTCCGAGTAGAGGAACTGCGGGTAGCGGGGTTGGTGGTCCCAGTTGCAACCACCGTCATGTTCTACCACGACCAAGTTCCCAAGGTCGGCGTCACAGCCCCCGTACTCTTGGTTAATGAAGAAGGTCCGCTCAAGGTCAAGGCCGTTGTCGTGACCTTGAATCGAGAAGAAATTGTACGTGTTTGTTGCCGTGACGTCAGACCAGCTGGAATCTTCAACCCGAACTCTGTCAAACCATGACGTCAGATCGGAGCCTATGGCGTTGAAAACGATGTATGCTACTTCCTTTGACTGCTTGTACAGCGCGATCTTGACCAATCTGACGTTCAACGTCTGCCAGTTATTGACGGCTTGGTCCCTGAAATGCTGGTCGTACGAGCGCTTCATCGATACGGGTTTTACGGTCGTTGTTTTAAGACCTGAAAATACGAGCGAAAAACAAACATGTTACTCTTATTGTGGCCTCCTTCTTATTTGCACCATAACAGCGGGCCTAAAAACTCCTTTCAGATTTAACATACATGTATTTTGATTTGTAAAATATTACCTCAAATCCGTTGTTAACGTATCTATGAAATCTTTCTATGATTTAGTGTTAATCATGAATCATTCAAGTGTTTTCTCTCCATATTTAACGGTCCGGTCTTTCTTTCAAAGTTTTAAAGACTACCAACTTGTAAAACTGTTGAGTGCAGCAGTATGCTTTAAACGACTTTCAAAAATATGGAGAACAGAAATATTGACCAGCACTGACCATATAGCTCTCAGTGAAATGATAGCAAAGATACGCAACACATACCAGTATTTAATACATGTTTGCAATTTCCAATGGACAAGGGTATATGAATTTATTTTAGGTTGTAAGAAAAATAAATACTTATCAATAACACATTTCTTTTAACTCTCTTTAAACTATGTTGTAAATGAACAGTTGTGTTGTCCGCGCATAGTTATACCGATATAAATTATGTCTTTATAAAGAAATGTTAGCTATAACAAAAAACACAAACTTATTCGCTGCCTATTTATTTAGACTGGTCGCTGGTCTGACGCCGCTGTTAAGGGAAAGCGCTTTGCTTAAAAAAACACTACATATTCACGCGCATACCTGTAGTAAGTTTTAACGACATGTTTCTTACAAAATCGGGCTCTCTTGATTTGATCTTAATATATTGCATCAAATTTCATCTTGTTTATTAAACTGTAATGCTGGTATTGCCCCTTTACCGTTCGTCCACGCCTGGTGTACGTCCGCACCGTTACCGGAAGTGGCACGAAATATCATTCGCCATCCACTCTCCTCCAGCTCCCCTACCATAAGCGGCTCAAAGAACGCCGCCGATGGCCTGTGGAAAATAAGAGGAAAAGTCTCGTGTGCATGCATTTACCAGACAGAGTACTCATACTTATCACAGTGTGTGTATACCACGTGATAAAATGCGTCATAAATGCTACGTCGGAACGCAATATTTCGCTTCGAATGAAGACTTTAAACAAAGATAACTTTACTATTTCTTCACTATTTTAAATGAAAAATAGCGCAGTCTACGTCGCTTACAGAGCCCCGCATTCGGTCGTTTACCAGAGTTTGATTGAGGGTTTCATCAAACACTTTGACAAACTTTTTCGCATAACCGCTACTTGATGAAGCACTGTTAAAACAGGTTTATGGAAACAGGTTTGTCGAAGTGTTTGAAGAAACTAATTGCCTAATCAAACTCCGATGTAAGGAAGACGCGGCTCTTCAAGCAGCATAGACTGCCCTTTGTTTCGTTTAGAATCGTGTAGAAAAAGAAAAGTTATCTTTGTTTTAAGTCTTCTTTTAAGCAAAATGTTGCATTCCGACGTAGCATATATGACGTAATTGATCACGTGGTATACACACACTGTACCGTGTCCATTTAAATCATAATATTTTGACAATTTTAGCGTTTATATGTGTCTTTTTTTGGTGTATGTCTGACCTTTAATCAGGATCTTGGTTAACATCTATGCTACTGGCCTTGTCTGTGTAGTTGCCATGGTTCCAATACAGTTGGCTGCCAGATGACAAATTTAACTAGCTCAATATAACGGTTGCCAGACATGAGAGTTTTTATCAGTATTATAGATAATACATATAACTTATTCTCATCTTTGATCATCTTATTTACATCATTATTCTTCGCATCTTACCCGTTACCATCCAAGACAAATCCAGCTATTCCTTGAAGAAGTGGAAACAGAAAAAACAACAGCATGTTTGTACGTCCGATATTCCAATGCCTTCGTTTTGTTATGATAGATAAACTAGGCGACTGTCCTGTGCTGATAGTGGCGCGGATGTGCCCTATTTAAAGGTATTCACTCAGACTTTATTGCTTCAGATAAGGCCCAGATGTCCGTAAATTCGCATTGCCATATCACTGAACTCGCAATGGGTTTTTTAAAAAGTCTTTGCGGGTTAAAACGCATTGAATGTATTTATATCGCATTCACATTTTAATCCACCATATTGTGAATCGGGAACAAGGTTAAAACTCGATTAAATTTGGTAGAATAGAGAGTTGCCTTTTCCGTCACTTAGAACATAAGTATTTTCATTTCGTCCGGAAAACATATAACACTGCAACAGAAAATCATATCAAACATTTTCTATAGAAAAATAAGTTTTAAAAGGACAGCGGAACCCTAGACGGACTTAGGAGCCCTAACAGCGGAACCCTAGACGGACTTAGGAGCCCTAACAGCGGAACCCTAGACGGACTTAGGAGCCCTAACAGCGGAACCCTAGACGGACTTAGGAGCCCTAACAGCGGAACCCTAGACGGACTTACGAGCCCTAACAGCGGAACCCTAGACGGACTTACGAGCCCTAACAGCGGAACCCTAGACGGAATTACGAGCCCTAACAGCGGAACCTTAGACGGACTTAGGAGCCCTAACAGCGGAACCCTAGACGGACTTAGGAGCCCTAACAGCGGAACCCTAGACGGACTTAGGAGCCCTAACAGCGGAACCCTAGACGGTTTTAAAGTACTCCATATTACAAGGATAAAAAGTTTGAACGCTGAGGAGTTTTTACAGTAATTGATGATAAATTTTATTGACTGACTTGTACTACTCATATTCTTTTCAATGAACAATGAGTGGTAAACAGAGTATGTGATGATAATCAGCTTTAGTTCTGATTGAATAGTATTATTATAATGCATCTTTCTAAATTGTTTCACGATTCTGCATTACAGTGAGCTGTTTCATTTAATGTATTCGTATATATATATTTACAACAGGTGATCTTGACTTTATATATATTTCGTAATTCTATATATTTCGTACCTCAAATTTATATTTAAATACGCGTCTCAATCATCGAATTCACAACGTTAGGGGTGGTATTTCATGTTACTTTGTAATGCATGCGCAAATATTACATCTCAGTTTATATTTAACGTGTTTTAGGGGTGATTTTTGCGTAGTTCTCGAAACTCTCCACTGTTTTTTTTTTATTTGCATTTTAGTGTTGAGTGTGCACATTTCATTTGCTTATGTAAAAATTGTAGAAAGAATTAGCAAACATGTTATGATTTTCTTGTAGCTGAGTCATTCACTTTTCTGAGAAGGAAATAATATTTTGTCAATTATTTTAGGATTAGAATTATTTGACATTGTTTTGGACAATGTGGTTTGGGGGATTTCTGGACATAATTACCTTATATATATTTTCTATATAAAAATAATGATATTTGATCAATTAAAAATAATTTTATTGAAATGTCATATTATTACTTATTATACAATATGCAAGAACAAAAGAGCCATAGGATGGTGCTATGTGACGATCACCTGTGGTATATACCATGCACTTGTGATTTCGTGTGTTACTTTGTATTGTTTTGTGTTAACACATAGCTCAATTATTTGCATTGATAAACATAAATTTGTAAACTTGGTTCCTTTGCCCCGTATATCCCATATCGGGTCACCTACTAACCCCGTAACTTATAATGTGGTAAAAAGGTAGAACGTCCGTCCCAAAACGAAGCTTAAAATACGAAAAAAAGGGTTCCTTTTATCCCTACATGCATTAATCTCTCTTGTTAGTATCAGAAGGAAGTGAAATATCGTAGAAGAAGATTTTAACAGTTTTACTACTAATTAGGCTCCGCATGGGGCTCGTACAAGGAACGGAAGAGGGTCCAGTTCTCACGGACTGACAACTCATTTTAAGAGTATCGTGTGTCCATGGCCAGCTTAAATACGGGCCCTTTTTGTGTGAGAAGAGGAGGATGTCCATGTGATCTATTGTCGTATATGAGGATGAAACCACCGTCTTATGTACGCCGTATTCAGTGGCTTTATTCGGGAGTGGCCAACGCGGTACGCAAAAGCTCAAAATTTGACATTATTCGGTACGCTTACCCTCAAAATATTTTATTGATATTTTTTAAGCAGTATTCGATTAAAATTGAAGGCGTACTCGGGACGCAAGAGAGAGGGCGGAATGTGCCCTCATATATAACTTTTTGTACATAATGACCATTCTTCGTATGAAATCAATTGTTGATGTTTTAAAGTGCGCGGAGCAAACATTACAGAACATTTCACATGAATCACACATACATGTTTTTAGTTCCAGAAAGTGTGTGATTGCATACTTTGTATTGTATAATGTGTACCCACACCGACATAGCAAGCATATTTTAATTTCGACAATAAACATAACTTTTGTTAAATTGAAAACTAGGTATTTACACGCATTCAAAGCTACATCTTGACACGGCAATTATTGTCCCAATGATACTCCAATGCATTTATTTGCCTCTATTGACCAACAAATGTTAACAAAATGTGACAAATAACCCTATGAGTGATTTGTCATCTATTCTTGTGACCATCAAATAAAATCATTTCACAGTTAAAGTAATGGTTATTTGAATCTACTTCACCGCCCATCATTGTTCGGCCTACCCATTTAGCTTTACCATAAAATCGTAAAAGGCTTGTAGCAGTTGTCGTCAGTGGAGCGTACAGGGGAATGATTCTCCTCCAACATTAAAAGTGGCTCCGCTCCGCCCCTCCCGTCTGTGAGTGACATTTGGGTTTGTGCGCATGCCTTTCCGTATCCCGGGTGTTTTAAGAGAGGGATTTTGAGAATTTTGGGACAAATCAATTTGTATGTTCCACGTTCAATGTTGGTGTTTAACAGAAACGTATAAAACAGACTATGGATACTGAAATAAATGTTACTGATAACTCGCCGGTTAGCAGTGGGGATATGTCACTCCCAACATCCAGTCCCGGGGGTACCAGTGTCCTCAGCCCCGGGATGATGTATGACAGCGATTCGTCGCAGGAGAATCACGATTTCATGGACGACAATTCAAGGTCCGCTTCCGGTCTTTCAAATGGGCACCGGAAAAGGCGACCTGGCGGGCGGAGCCGCGACGCGCTGGCGGAGAAGTTCATGGACGAGACTGAGGTACAGGAACTGCGCCTCAAAGTTAACTCTCGGGAGCGGAAGAGGATGCATGACTTGAATTCTGCCTTAGATGGCCTTCGAGAGGTGATGCCATACGCGCATGGACCGTCAGTAAGGAAACTGTCAAAGATCGCTACCCTGCTTCTGGCTAAGAACTATATTTTAATGTTAACGAACTCCCTGGATGAAATGAAGAAACTTGTAAGTGATGTGTACAGGTCGGACAAGCGTGGATCTCAACCGCCTCCGGCGCCAGCTATCCCGGCGCTTCACTCTCCTACCACATCGACACAACCACCTCCTCCACCACCAACCGCCCACGGGCATCCATTTCCTATCATCCCCACAGCCAGCAGAATCTCCATCTCCAGCAGCGCGTCGATCGAGCGGCCAGGAAGTAAGGACTCCCCGCTCAATACGTCGGCCGTCATCTGCCCCGTCAGTGCGCATGAACAACACGTGATCCATTCACGATGGCACGCGCCGTGCACGTGCACCCAGTGTTTATATTTGCATTCGAGGCGGACATACCCTATGGGCATGCCGCACTTATATAGCCCGTACCCCAGGAAGGACTCGGGACATTCGTAGTGATGGAAGAGACGAACATGTGCACGCACACTCATAGACAATGTGATAAACAAGATAGAATTCGTTATATGTGTGCTTCAGGCTACAAAAAACTACATTGCCTTTATTTGTGTGAAAACATTGCAATCTTAAATGTTTTTATTCTTTCAAATTGTATGAAATTCGAACTTCTTATATGCATGTACACATGATATAATATATATTAGAGACATGCTATGTACAGTAAAATATTTCATTGTGTTATGATACTGTTTAGGAAAGTGTATATGCTTATTCTTGGCATTGTTTTTTTTCTTCTAAATAATACAAATACTACTAATACTTCTATTTTATAAACAACACATTAATGTGAATCGAAAAACAACAACTACTTTGTATCATGTGTGTGGGGGCTGTATGGGGGTGGGGGAAGAGATGCAAACTGTTCACAATTTAGACTAATACGTATTGATTAAATTATATGTAAAATATTCATTCGTAAATTTATTATTGTCTTCGGACCTTAAAATTATGTTGAATAAATAATGCTGTTATCGGATGCCATTTTCATTATATTTTATTTCAGATATAATTCGCAATTTAACTTACTTTTCCGAAAACTCGCAACCATATCAAGTTTTGCGCTGTATAAATACAATTATTTTATTTTCCTTAGCTAATTTCATTATTCAGTCAAAACTAATTGCACATGTTCAATGACACTTTGGTAAAGATGAAGACTGAATGTGTTTCACATTTTTCTATATCTTTTTAAATTTACCTATTTAGAAAAAGATGAAATAACTCCCTGCATGAGGGGTAGACAATATATTAGACCTTACTTTTTAAATGTTTTCCATGAATAAAACCGTTATCTTATAAGGGCTTAATTGACAAAAAGTTAGAGTTTCGTGTGATAAGTTTTGAATTTATAAATTCCTGCAATTTTCAGAGAAACATTTGCTTTACTTAACAAAAGAGCATTTGAAAAATATTGTATAAAATAAGGGCAATATCGGTCAGGATATTATAATTATCTATATATATCATTTGATATAGATATATGCTTATACAGTATTTGCGTTGATCAACATGGAGGCATCATCTTATTCGCGAAAACAAATTTCAAAACTATGTTTCGTGTATCCCTGATCATTCGTTTTTAGAATCATGCGACTTATTACACAAGTATCCAGTATCGGATCCAGTTATGTCCTATGGTTATGATAAAAGCATAGTTAAAAACCTTTTAGCATTCAATGTTTATAAAACATTCCTGAAAAGACACTGCAATTACACACCTAGCTAAGTATTTGATCGTTATATACGTGACGATGACTGTAAAAAGCGCACAAAAGGTGGAAAATCAAAAAAAATATAACTGAGGCCGAACAACAAGAAATTACTATCAAAACTGAGGTATTCATATCAACAGAAAGTCAATTGATGTTTCAAAATTAAATTAATTACGAATAATTTAAAAAAAAACACACACACTTTTCAAACAAGATTGAAAATTGTCATGAGTACAAAAAATAAAAATAGATGATATATGAATTACTATTAAAGAATGATTTTTGAAAGAAGAAACTGACATATGTACTAAGTCAAAAATACAGTTTTCATAGACTGAACGAAAGCTTTTGATATTGTGTATAATAAGGTAACGCAAAAATGTTTTTTTTTTACATTCGTAACTCAAATAGGTAGGGAAACAGATTCCTTCTCATTGCTTTTAAAATTGCATCTAAAACAATATAAGTAAATGTAGTTAAATAATGTTTGGTCTATTCCATGTGGAGTCACACAGTGAGTGATATTTTTGCGGATGCGGACCCAATGCGGACATATATTGACTTTAAAAACATACAGAAAACGGGTAAAGACTCTAATTTACGGACAACTTATTAGCAAAGATGCGGAAAAACATAGCATTTAAGCAAAACACACGGTCAGTAAAAATGTAAAATGTGTTTTGACTTTTGTTCAATTTGGAAGTTTTTATACATGAAAAATGTATTTTTTGATAATGCATATTTAACAATTGCATACTGTTAATGTGAAAAAACAATTGCAAACCTTTGAAAGTGAAATACATTTTTACTACCAGATATAATGTATTGATTCGTTTTGCGAACATATGTAATATGGTTTCCATTTTTAAATGTGGATACGTAACAAAAAACGGTCCTCGAGTGGAACGTTTCTATACTATACAAATGAAGAGATCCCAAGCATATAATTTTGCGTTTCTCCAGGGATTCGTTTCTTTACCTAAACCAACAATCAAATACGGAAAAATAATATTCATAGATAGTTTTAGATTTCCTCATCGAACCTCACGATGTCACGTTGTATGCTGTTTTGATCGCAAAATTGCATCGTCAGTCATAGATCTTACATATTTCAAGAGTGAAATGATTAATATATTGGCCTTTGGTTGGAACAAACGTGTTCCATGATATGGACAATTCTTATTGCTAGGACAGGGTACTCCGTGCGTAATAATATATAATTATATATACGGCAATGGAAACTACAAGAACATACCTGGTAATATCATGTTAAACAGCACAATCATTCAGGCCCATACAGGCCCAACGGACACTTATCAAGAGACAAAAATCTTCACAAGACTGCAAACACATATATCAAACTTTTAAGTAAATGTTAGGGTATGGTCAGCTGTGAAATATTGATAAGAACTCGCTCTGAGTCTGACGCAGTGGGCGCTCAACATTACTCTAGGTCGAACATATGTCCCGCACTTGTTTACATAGCATTGTCAAGCGTTCATCTTGTGGACATGAACCAGGTTGGTTCAAATTGCGTCCATGCGGCCCATCCAGCAGAAAATAGTTTTTATTAAATTTAGTTCCATATTTTAAAAGGAGATTTATAATCAGTTCTATTAAATCACAATTCTTCATTCGGTTATGCATTTTTGTTCAGTATTCACTACATAGTTTTCTGAAATGATGGCCTACAGGCATATAGGTGGTATGCCTCAGGTTATAGCGGGTTCCGTCTAGAGTTACGTGTTTTAAATTGGCTAACAGGTTAAGATGAAGCTAACAAGAACTGTGTTGTCTTTTAAGGTATTAAGTATTTGCTTTGATTTTCAGTTATGTCTAGTTGTTCGCTACCGATTTTGCTCATATTGAGTTTACACCTCTAAGCATAGGTGGCATATGTGGCAGTATCAGTCAGTGATGGGGATTAAAATATTCGTATCTATACACTTATTTACGATTTCAGACAGGTTTTAAAAAGGGCAGGCTGTTTCAGTAGAGGGACATGATGGGGGAAATGGGCACATTGTATGGGGCTCTGAAGAATTGGAACGTTATGATTTTGACAGAAACTGTTAGAAATTGTGTTTAATATAGGTTTAATATTATGTTTCAACAGCCAAATATGTACAATGTGTATGTATTTATAATGTTATCATATGTTTTAATCAAATCACAGTCCTGAGCATTTCATTCTATGAAGGTAGGAGGGTCCCCATGCTGGTCTCCATGAAGGCAGAAGGGTGCTACCAAAAAGGACAGGGTGCAGGCTCCTTCCATAACGCTTTAGCTTAAACCCTATATATATATGTTTTTTCACTATCACTGACTGATACTGCCCCTACTACCCCCGGAGATCCATTTCATCAAATATTATTAGAGCGATTTCGTACCAAGAGTCGTACTGCCCTGTTAACAAATATATTCTTGGTACAAAACAGCTCAAAAAATGTTCATTGCCCTACGTCCTACTGGTTTTACAAACACAGGTCTTGGCTAGTTCATAAGGTTAAAAAGAATCGTGGCATTTCAACTATTAGTAACTCGGTTTCACTTCTTTGGGAAACTTCGGTTACTTCAAATTAGTTTCTGTCAATATGCCTACAAAATCAAGGAATGACTTTATTTAAATGCATGTTTTCCAATAAAATGTTGTTGTTTTTCTTTCTTTATTGAAATTTTATTTTAACATTTTATTTGGCAAAAACGATCGACATGTTTGACAGCGTGTTGTATTGATTTACGTATCATGAGTTTGATTAATAACATATTATAGAAAAAATAGTCAGTTGGGTTTAGATGGAAATCCTATATATTATATGGGTTTTATTGGGATTTAGGCTGCAACATTTATCTTATACAGCCGATTTCCTTATCTAAGTAAGCCAGTACAGTACGCTTATTTGTTGTGAAAATTATTTAACAAAATTAAACATGTATAACCTTACCTAATGGTACCATATATAACGCAATAGATAATTACATTTTAGTGGCACAAGGTTCAAAAATCTAATGGCAAACTAATTAAACCACCAACAAACATATCGTCCGAGCGCTCCTTCGAAACGATAATCCTAATAAGTAATAATATCTATTTCATACGTCTAAAATATTGCAAGATTTAAAAATATAAATAAATAAATAAATAAATAAATAAACGGGCACCTGGGCAAAATTTCCGTATTGCAAATTGGGTTCTCTGATTCCGTGTCATACAGAAACTTCTAGCGCATACGCAAGTCAGAAACATTTCTTAAAAGAACTTAGTCTAGGACGTAGTTTGTCTGTCGAATTTTAAGGCGTTTTTAATGAAAAATATTGTTTTATTTCAAAATACTTTATACAGCATGAACTTTAAAAAATACTACGTTAGTCGGTTGATCTGTGGATTGTGTCACTCCTTGTTGCTTGGGTTCGAACCCATATCGCACGAGACCGCGAGTACAACTCCACAAGTCGACCGACTTACATGATATTACGGATATATTTCAGAAATAATTGTAAAATAATAGTTGATTGGTCAGTTTGAACTAAGTTTATTTGATATAAAGTGTTCTATTTATTTAATAGTTAATAAAATTCTTGGTCTAACGCAAGTTTGTCGCAAGCTGGTCCAATATGATGTATCATAAATTTATTATATACATCTTGTGGCCGGCTTCCTTTTTTGTGCGCAGAAATAGTCTCAGGAGAGTTAAAAATCAGCGACTGAACAAGTTCGGATAAAACAATAACGCACTCAGTATTAAATAATAGCAAAAATTGGGTAACCGCCATGAAACGATCAGTAAAGCCAGATTAGAGGAGAATGCAACGCGATGAGATGTGACTCACTCTTTGCAACAACGATGCTAGGACAATGTGACACAAGTAAATATGACAGTCAAACAAAGCGACAAGCTTACCTTTAATGCATTGAACATTATGTCAGTTTTGAAATTTAAACAAGTTTTAATTTGTGACGACGCTCTCTCCGATTTTGAGAGCTATCTGATCTAATGAAATTAAATTCGGATATTTTTTTTAACATAACAACTTTTTTTTAGGGAAAATTCAATATAATGATAAATGTCTCTGCCTTTGTGTCAAAGAATTGTTTTTTAGTTGCCTTTATATTTATGACGCATTTCATCCAATAGTAATTGAACACGATTTAATTGAATTATTTCTTAGGAAAATCTTAAGAGTGCAATTGCAATTTTTCATGTCGACTTAAAAGGAAATGAAAGCGACAAACGGCGTTTCTAGTAATGCAAAAAGCCTACTTCAGCGAAGTGTCGTTAACACATTTTCATTTAAATTTCCAAAAATGAGCCTTATAATAGACTTATAGATTTTCCTAACATGAGATTGATTCTAAGTGTTCCATCTAAGGCTTCATCGTGTGCATGGAACTGCTCGAAGACGGGTTTACAAACAGCTTGAAGTCTCTTGTGAACAGATGGCCCCTCGCTGGAAGTCCTCCAAGCAGGATGGCCAATGAGCTAATAGCTCGGCTCTCGTATTGTCGAGGGCACTAATTAAGCAGCCATTTACACCCAAAAGTGTAAAATTATAGGGACCAGAAAAAGATCAAAGAAAATGATTTACGTCATATGGGTTATTTATTGTTTAACATTTTGTTGTCCGACTATGATTGCTTGAAGGAAATTTCTCATGCAAGCACATACAATTACAAAACCGATTATTTTTTAAATGTTAAATATTTACCATATAACACAAATACAATACCAAATGCGATATCTGCCATTTCAAAGACGTTCATTGTTTTGTAGTATATTTTGACCGTCTGTTGCAAATCACTCATGTAAACTTTTGGTAGCCATAGTTTAATTAGTTTTCCATACGCCTGCTCTCTAATATTATAGATATTGAAATAGAAATCGCCACAGGTTAGAGTTTCATTTGACACCATCAGATACTTCAATTTTCGCAGATAGAGCAATTTTCAGTGCCAATCGTAGCCAAATTAAATTGCAGCAATTTCCAATCGAGCGAATTTTGATCATGACCAATTAAATTTCAAATTTGCCAGCCTCAGCTGGCTGACCGCAGGCGACAGGGCGCGCTCGTCTGCTGTGGTTTGAATGTCGTCTGCTATAATTCGCTTGTCGTTTGCTATTGTCCAACAACACGTCTGTCTCTGTGGAACAGATGACTCGGCCCTTAGTTACGTCAATGGTTAATTTGTAACGTAAATTAAGTGTTATTTTCATGCGGTTCGATGATTTCAACAATGTGTCCCAGTGCCCGTCTCGATTTGTTGGACTGGCCATTGAATGTCGGGTCAAGCTGAAATATAACTTGTAGGGAATATTCCCCATGATCATGTAAACGCTTTTAAACTGAGATGATGTTGTGATGATGTGAACATGTATCGCAAAATATCTATACGTTTATCTTTGTTAAACATGTGTAAGTGTAAGATAATCGTGTTTTTCTTGATGATCTCGTGTTTTGTAGTTTGTTGTAAGGTTGAATAGTTTGACCCCATATAGCTCACATAATGGATAGATCAAAGTTTCACTTTTTAATTACTACCTTTTGTATCAACTATTTTGATTTATTAAGTAAAGAAAGAAAACATAGCAGGGGATATATTAATTTCCACATACTACATTGAATAGGTTTTGAAACTGAACTCCATACGGGCCTAAATCTAAGTTTCTGAATCAAACACAATTGTAGGCATGTGGCAACCGGTGGAACCCTTGAAACAAGGGGGCGTAGATGACTTTCATCTTAGATATAAGCCGGTTCTTTAATGTATTATTCACAACTGGATATGTCATTGGCTCATTATTTATAAAATATTTAACACCTAAAACAAATAACGACATTTCGATATGATTCCAATACTAGTGTCATAAAATGAAAGGTGATAATCAATTTGTAGCCTACAATTTTCTAAGCGCCAAGGTGGCGATATAAAATATCCATATACAAGACGCTTTATTACTACCTTGAAACAAGTTGATTGAAAATAGACATTTGGGAACATGATTAATAGCGATTTCGATTGTGTGTATAAATCACCTGACTCGCTTGTCCACGCTACTGAAATGTGTGTTTTAGATTGTTTTCGCAGATGTTTCCTCACCTAACCAAGCCATCATATCATGTCGTTTCAACTTCACTAATAAATCCGGAGCTATAATATCCCCTTGGTGCACACCCTGCTGCGTAAAATACCACCCGAGCCCCCTACATCAATCTCCCGGCTTTATACGCGCTAAAGCCTATTGTTATCCGTGTAAAATGGATATCAAATGCTTAAGGAAACGATCGGTCTATCATCTTGGATTTAACATCTCCTACTCTCAATTAAGGTCTCTACCGAATTATTTAAATCAATAAACATACAAAACAGTCTTGGGCGACTTTGAAATCTGAATATAAACAAAGTACGTTGTCACCAGCCTATTTGATTTGTGGCATGTTTAAGTATGTGAAAATACACTCGATCCCGAAACAAGCTTCTGTTATGTTAATGGAGACGAAATCTGAATACAGTCACCATGTAATTTCTGTCTGTATGTTGATTGAAAAAACGCGTTTAAGTCTACTCCTATATCAAAGAATAAAAATACAAACAAATAAAAGAACAAAGTAATGCCAATATCATTTTACACCCAGTCTCTTTCACAACTAACAAGGGGATGCGATTACAATATTCTTCCCGATGGCAAAAAGATTTTTTGCAATTCTATTTAGAATTGTTTGTTTCAGAGCTGTGTTGCTGGCAACAACTTGACGCTTAAATCACTAAGCTTCCATCTTACCATGTCAAAGCAAAGCATTAAATGCAAATAAGAAACATATTTGTTTGCTTATATAATTTTTAAGCGATTACCATGCAATCCGTTCTTCAGTTAGATCTTATTGAAATATGGCCGCAGATAAAAGCTAGCATTTTGTACTTCATATCATATCAACTATTATAAAGAATGCATGTTTGTTGTCTTTAGGCTTTTGTTGATTGTTTAAGGGTTTTAGCCAGGTAATTTAAAAAGGAAACGATGTCGCAGAAGAGGGAAATTACCATGCAATCCGTTCTTCATTAAGATCTTATTGAAATATGGCAGCAGATAAAAGCTAGCATCTTGTACTTCAATTACTATTGTACTATTATAAGGGATGCTTGTGTGTCGTCTTGTTTATCTTTTGCTGATTGTTTTAGGGACTTAGCCATGTAATCTCAAAAGGGAAGGATGTTTCAGAAGAGGATCATGTACTAGGGGAAAAAGGACTCATTGTTATATAATTTGGATCATTATGAATTTGACAAAAACGTTTAGAAATTGTGTTTATTTGTAATAATATTCTGTTTCAACTGCAAAATATGTCAAGTTTGTATGTATTTATTATCATATCATATGTTTTAATCAAAACAAAGAAATAATTAATTATATGTTTTCGGAAGGGTAAACATGTTGATCTCAATTAAGACAGAAGGGTGCTACCATCCATCCATTACTATTTAGCTAAAACCCTTTGTATTTTTGGCTTCGGTCTGCGATGCTTTAACGATCACAGCGAGTGTTTGGATGCTTGGCTTGTTCCTACAGTCTTCCGTTGCAACATTTGATTTTGTGTCTATGATAAATTCAAGAAATGATACATGGGAAATCAGATAGCCATAAAAAGTAAATCGAATGAGTTTTAAAAATACATCCTATTTATATAGTCGTTTAACTTTGATTCCGTTCGAACAACAAGTTCAAGAATATGATGAACGTTTCGATGCGGATTAGGTATATTATTCAATATTTATATGAAAAATTACAGAAACAACCTCAGTAGCCAAAAGTTTAAACATGAACCCCATTTAATGGCACCAGGGTAATCGCCAAAGACATAGAACACAAAAACAACAAATCACAAACAAGAAACATGGAACAACAGCACAAAACTCCACAAACAACACAGTGCATATATACTATATAAAAAACCTTGGCGTGTTAATCAACCAGAATGCCATATCAGATGATGTATTAGAAGAGACGGCAAGTGAACGGTTTTCTACATCACGCAGAAAGAAAAGGGGTTTTAAGCGCCTTCTATTTGACAAATGACACATCTAGTATGCTTCATTTGCTCCATATCAATTCAGCGTTTGTCATATGAGTATTTTAATGGCCTTGGAAGATTCAAAATGGAAGATGAGTAACTTGAAAACAATAATGATAAATTGATCAAATAAATCAGTATTGAACCGAATGTCAAGATTGCCAGACACTCTTATAGGATTTTCTACCTGATTTCACCAGTATCAATATTGGTTTGTCGCATGAATTTTAAATAATACAATTTAAATACCAAAAAACTACATTTTCATTATAAAAACCTTTCCTGTCATCAATTCAGTATTGATGAGTTTTGCGCTTGTTTCGGAATGTAGAGATTGGAGATTCTTTGGGATGAATAACTCATTCTAATTTAACATTAAAAGGCATGTTCACGTTGCTGTTTCTTTTCCATTTATCTTAGATGCCTTTCTTTATGTTTTGACATGAACAAAATGGCGGTACAGATGCGCGCGCATCTGCCAAATACGCGGTCTTGCACTTTTCCGATCACTTAAGAACATATCCGCATCTTACATCAATTATATTCACGGCAATAATGATATCGGGAATAAAGTTGTTGAACGCTCAAAAGATCTGATCGAGCATGAAAGCACCATGTATTGTTCGAGTGGTGTAATTAATTTTCTATGACACTTTAAGAATTTACAACGTATTAATGCCAGAAGGAGACTGGAAATTCACACAAAAGACTCGGCTAAAACCGACGGTTATTGCGTGAAAACAAATTACTACCCGAAAGAGGCGGAGAGGGAATTTTCACGGCCATTAAGTCTCCAACAGTGGCCATTACAATTAGGTAATACGTTTAGTGACACAACCAAGCCATTGCGGTTGAGGTACAGTTAAAAGTAATCATTAAGGTTGGACTGATTAATGGTTGTCATTACAGCTTAGCGCAGATACGAATAACTTATTTTTGTGGTATGGACAACATTTTCTGTGGTACTTTCCGCTTTCAATGCGTCACGTTCTAAACGCATGCACCAATTGAATAAAAGTTGTCAAGATCTTTAGTTTGCAATTCCTCACAATTGAAGACGTCCAGGCTTTCTCTCATTTTTCGCAATACTGTGCATTGTTTGTGTTTTCATGTTTCGTTGAATGTATTAAATAAAATGTATAAATTATACGTATTATGTCATTTTTAGCGTTTAACACTTAGGCCTGTTTGTTTTAAATCCGGGAAGTAAAGATAAACAGTTGTGTACATAATTCCTATTATTCTCAATCGTCCTTGTGAACTTTAAATGTTGCATTTAAAGGTGAAGAAAACTTTTTGTGTCGCATTTATTGATATTGCAAAGGCCTTCGACATTAAATTGAAAGTGAAAGTAGTTTTTTTTAAAAATGTCAAAAATATATAAGAAAATTATATATTATTAATTTATATTATGTAATATAAGATTTTCACATTTCATACTCAAACACCAATATTCTATGGCTAAGCACTGTCAACTGGCCAAATTTCAACCAGATAGCTGTATAAATTAAGAATTTATAACAATTTAAAATAGGCCACCCCTCCAAAAGCTTCCTCTATATCATATTTAAGCAACATTTTTTCAGAAACAGACTTCAAAACTCCTATAGTTCAGCTTCAGGCTATATGCAACACATACTGAAAGTTTGGCAATGATATATCAAACACTAAATGAATGAGACAAGTATTAGCACCTGTGGTATTTTCATAAAAAGCAGAAACAGCCATTTCCCTCAAATGTTAAGCCGCAAACCTTTGAAGAGCCATTATTTCCTTATGCATTGGAATAATTTGACCAAGTAAAGTTTTCCTTGTAGCTTTTAATGGTGTCTATAGAACAGCACCACAAAACTGGCCTGCCTACTCTTTTAAGATTTTTTCTAAGCAAAATAAGGTTTTTCCACTTCATCGGCTTAGTGTTTTATATAAAAAATGACATAGAGCCCAACTGAAATGCCTCAACTTGTCAAAATTTTGCTTTTCTGGTCCACTTATATACAAAGGTAACAGAACTGTTCAGTTTAACACAAGAAATTTAGTGATAATGTGTTAATAGACAGTCTAAACAACACTATATGCCAAATTGTTGGCTTCCGGGACAAATGGCGCAACAAAGGAAATGGCAAAAAACACACCAAAACTTAAAGATTCATGACAACTGCTAGTGTTTTCATGTATGAGGTGGCTACATGATGTAGAAAATGCAGAGATAGCATTATTATGCCCATTTTTAAAAAAAATTTACTTTAAGAATCTGTTTTGAAGGCTAGATTTGGCATTAAATTCAGAGTACAGCACTTCACTATTGTCTATAAGATGCTTATTTACACCTGATTTGCTATAAATCTCACTCATTGGAATCATTTACACACAAACAAACACTACAGAGTTGACTAACATCTTCATTCTTCTGAAATATTGGATTCAGAGCTGCATCTCCTGGATTCAGATTGCAGGACTACCGCCTGGGGAAAAGGCCGCAGCTAACTGGAGCTTATTGGCACATCATGATCTGCAAGCAAGACACAAAAGCAATGTTTTACACAAATAAAACTATCTGCCACTACTGTTAAAGTTTGAAAAAGGCCTGTAAACACTCATTTGAGGCATACACAACCTTTAATATAGTCATAAATGTGATAAATATGCAGAAAAGTTCATGAATTCAAAGATTTTCAGGACAAATTTAATAGAATATATAGTCTTTTGGACATTTTGCAATCAGTTTTTAACAACTCAAAGGTAAACCTCATCTTATTGAGTACCCAGATGCATTTTGCAAGCATTCAAACCAGACATGCTTAGAATTTCTTCTTACTTGGAGATGGTATTCCTTTCTTGAAAATCCTTGCCGAGAGCCGGTATGGAAAACCACAGAGACCACAGTTTTACCAGCACTGGTTCTTGTCCTTGAAAATTCCTCTGTGGCTACAGCAACCAGGCTGGCTATTAAAATAAGCAATAAATTAGGGTTTTTAAAACATTTATACTGTATTAAGGTTGTGTTTTTTAATGCATTAAGGGAAAAGGCTCTATTCTTTATGAAAGCTGCTCACTTTTTATTTATTTTGCCTTGAGAAATGTCAAGTTTTTCAATGAATAAATTGAATAAATGAATGAATTAATGAATATATATGAATGATTGATAGAATGAATTAATGAATTAATGAAAGGTGGCATTATTTCTTTAAAATTGGGATCTCATTGTGTTGCTGTGATTGTTAAAGTATATGTTTTCTTGTCCATAAGCTGAAAATCATATGCACACTAAATAAAACATCATTCTGCATCCTATGTGCAGTAAGTTTTGTTTAATTGCTTATAGAATTTGCAATTATTGTAATGTTTGCTTAAAAGAGCAAACAAAATGTGTGAATAGATGCACAATACAGACCAAAGACTGATACAAGTCAGCAGTTTCATTAGAAAATAATATTATTATTAAAGCCACACCAGAAATGATTGACAACATGAAAGAAATTCATTTAGGAATGGAACAAACAGTCTCAATGGGCTTTTATGACCAAACTGTCTCACTTTGTACTTCAGTTTGGATACCATTTTCTAATATATTATCTTGAAGTACTTACAAATTACAGCATGTTGGCAAACACCAAGTACAGCTTGGCCTCTGGTGGGCAGCTTGGTGGTGGGGGGGGGGGGGGGGGGGTCTTCAACAGACAGTTCCTCCTGGGTCTGCTTCCTATGTTAAAAAAATCCCTCCATTTATACTTTGGAATTGAAAGTGAGGCTTTCATTCATTAGTTACCATCATTTGGAACTATTTCCAAACATTAAATTGAAAGTGAAAGTAGTTTTTTTTAAAAATGTCAAAAATATATAAGAAAATTATATATTATTAATTTATATTATGTAATATAAGATTTTCACATTTCATACTCAAACACCAATATTCTATGGCTAAGCACTGTCAACTGGCCAAATTTCAACCAGATAGCTGTATAAATTAAGAATTTATAACAATTTAAAATAGGCCACCCCTCCAAAAGCTTCCTCTATATCAGGCGTGAGACCACAGTTATTTTTACTATATGTTTCATATAGACACTAACCTGGCTTTTGACTTTATACACACCCCAATTGAAAAACAAGGACATGGCATCTCTAGAACAATTCAAGACACAAAATATAATCACAAGAAAACACCATGTTAACCATTGACCCGACTGTCAAAATTGAGTTCAAATACATAACCCTTCCGCCAGGGAGTCAATCGGCTACAAACAACTAATTTTCAGACTTCCACAAGCTATGATTTTTCCAATATTTACATTGAAAACTATCAATTTCTGCAATAGAGTGTCAACTTCAGTCAAGTTCTCTGCAAAAAGAACATTTTTTGCTTCTTTTTCATTCAATTTTAATAAAATATTGATACTTGAACACAAGCACTCTTTGTTTCTGTATTCACATCCGGATCTTGGTCAACGGGGGGCAGATAACTGTGGTCTTGAGCCTTATAAACCGGAAATTATCACAAGATGCGCAGTACAATCACGTGCACAGCGCGGTAGATTTCATTTCACATTAGATTCACGTAAGCCGTCGAGACGTAAACAAAGAAAAAATACAGGTTTGTGAGCGAAACATTGACTTTGACAGACATTTAAATTGTTCATTCGAGTGATATTTTGAAAATGAAAATAAACTGTAGGTAATTAGCATTTATGTATTCCTTTTATGACTTCTGGCTTCAACAGCCAGGGTTCAGCTCATGATAGCTATTTTTCTTGTCTGGCTGCAATCAGACCAGTTTTAGTTTCTTAATTTGACTTTCGAAATATTAAATACTTCCAGACTTTGCCAATGTTTATCTTAAATCCTTCAAAGGTAAATTACCAATGTATAAACCGATATCTGCTCGAGTTCCATATTTCAAACATTCTTTTTGAAAAACTGCATAAACCAACATAACAAAGAGAAGGAACGTGTATTATTTTACTTCATACTAATTTCTTTTAGCTTGATTGTGATGAAAGCTGATACTAAGCTTAATAGAATCACACTCGAGCCTGTTTCCTAGGTAGAAACTGATACTGGAGACCATTTTGAGAGGCCGTGAGAAAGCACACCTGATGGGGATCGAACCAACATTCTCTTGGGTGAGAGGCAAACACCTATACCACTAGACCACTCTTCTCACCCTTTGTAATCATGGATTTATGCAACAAACTCCCAAATAATCTTCCCTCTATTGTGTTGTAACAGTCTGTAAGAGGGGACACAAACAGGGGACGGGATGGCGCACATTGCAGCTGGCCGTATGATTCTGATGAGGCAGAACGACAACAAAAATGTCCCTACAGAGAAACTGGCCATTCGCAAGCACAACATTCTGGCTCAGGAGGCAATGGCTAACTTCAAATACAAGCCTAATCCTGTTGACCCCCAAAATCCAGTTGTGAGTATGAGGTTTCACAAGACTTGTTTCTATTTCATTAGTGTTATTTTTTTCCAATATTTAATACATTTAAATATAACGAGAATATCAAACAGATTCAGGTCATTGTGGCTGTACAAAATCTTTTCTGATGGAAAATGTTATTTGATTTTGTCAAATAAATGTCAAGTTTAATTAATATGATGGGGAAATTGTAACAAACAGCTATCAAGAGTCTGTGACAGTCTTTTAAGCCATATTATAATTGAATTTGTTAGGTTCTCTAAGTTAGGTTTTTTTAGCTTCATCATTCTGTTTTTTTTATGGAAATAAATGTCTAGGTATTGTCATCATAAGCCTGTGTTTTGTGAGCAACTAGTCATGTCAATTTTTTTTAACCTTGGCTGTAGGCATTTGTATAACTTATTGGCCCATAGTTAAGGCTTTGAAAATGGCGGAGCCCCACAAACATTTGTTGTGGCATGCATTTGTTGTTTTTGTTGAAAGAATTTCATTTTTGATGGCTCTGTTACTCGCTTGCTATTTACAGCAGCCTAGGAAGGGGCTTCGTCTGGAGAGTAATGGCGGCTACATTAACAAGATTCGCATGGATTCAGTCAGTGGCAAACCTAAGGAAGCCAAGAAAGTCCCTCTGGTTCGAACACACAGCAAGGTCTTCTTTAAACCAGCTGCAGGTACTACAACTATTAAATTTTAGTCCCTGAGTTGCTTTAATGGACATACAAAATATGTATTTCCTTTCTAAAATTGAACAAGTATTTCTAATTTTTATACTTTTAGAATTGCACATTTTATGGTTTCATGGTTCCAGGGACATAATAATGCCTTCATACTACTTTAGCTGATTGAAAACATGTATTAAATCTAAAGAGCAGTGCAGGGATTTCAAATGTTAGGACTTATACCCTGAGCCTTACTGAACATTTTGCTATAATAATTTGTAATCATTATAATTTAGAGCCATTGCAGTGGTTATCTCTTTGTCACCTGTAAATAAAAATAGAAGCTGACAGTCCTTTTTATTTGTATCTAATTCTCTTGGCCTCTATTAAAGCAGAGTGCAAAAATTCATTGAGAATGGTTAATAGAAATGGTATGTCATACAATCACAGGTCGGAAGAAATCTGTCGCTGAGAAGAAGTTCACAGTTGATGTGCCAGATCATGTTGCTCACGGTAAGAAATGTCTGTTGAATTAACTTCACTGGTGTCAATAACTATTGATACAATGACGCTTTAACCTGATTATGACCACCCTCGATAATTACCTACTTTCTTTAACAAAATGCTTTTTGGCCCTGGTTATCGTGTGACTTGTCAGTCTGTCTGACATTATATTTGTTGGCAGCTGCTTTAAATCAAGATTGCCTTGAACACACAGAAATTAAATATTTATACAATTTAGTGACTGAATAAAGCATCTGCAAGTTTGCGGCTTTGATTTTGGAGCCTGACATTAAACATGAATCAATTTGGTAAGTCAATTGTGTGGAGGGGTCCTCTCTCTTTATGTTTATTTTAGGACACCTATCCATGATCGGCTTCAGCTCCTTTGGTGGGTCATAGTGCACTGACAAAATGTTACCCTGGTTAGTCTCGGCTTCTTAAGTTCTTTAATGTGCGCAAGTGTATAGCACTGTCATAATTGGGACCCTCTTTAAATGTCCCTCCTGGAAGACAATTGTATTTTTAGTGGTGAAACTGGGGATTGAACCTCAGTGAGACCCCTGGGTTGATGTGTCAGTAGGGAATTGTGTCAATCGTATTGGTCAATGACTTAAATTTATACCCCTCTACTCACAGACATGTCCCCTATGGATGTGGATTCGCCGCTGGTGATGATTCGTAACAAGATGACGAAGAAGCCGATTCACGTTCAGGACATTGATGCCATGAATGATCCACTGAAGAGCTCCGTATATGCTCAGGACATCATTGAATATTTACAGGTACCTGACCTGCAGTAGTTTAAGCCTTTCACTTATTGACTCTTAGCAGAGTTTTGTTGCAATTAATGGCCGGCTGAACAGACATATGCTCAGGACATCATTGAGTATTTACCGGTACCTGACCTGCAGTAGTTTAAGCCTTTCACTTATTGACTCTTAGCAGAGTTTTGTTGCAATTAATGGCCGGCTGAACAGACATATGCTCAGGACATCATTGAGTATTTACCGGTACCTGACCTGCAGTAGTTTAAGCCTTTCACTTATTGACTCTTAGCAGAGTTTTGTTGCAATTAATGGCCGGCTGAACAGACATATGCTCAGGACATCATTGAGTATTTACCGGTACCTGACCTGCAGTAGTTTAAGATTGTCACTTATTGACTCTTAGCAGAGTTTTGTTGCAAACAATGGCAAGCTCGGCGGAACAGATGGATACGCTTAGGACTTTTTTGAGTATTTTAAGTATACATCATGGGTAGCTTTGACTGTTTTCAGACTTCTACCATATCCATTAATTGTCACACTCTAACTTGAGGTCTTAGATTCATATAAATGAACAACTTTTATTTATGTCATAATTTGCATGACATGCCATATGCATCAATTATACAAAGGCATATTAGTGTTACTTAAGAAAAGAAATTAGCACCACTCTATATAAATAAAAGCAATATCTAAATGTTCTACTAGCCTGAAAACAGAAATCAGGATTTTGATTTAGGCTAGTGCCAATTTCAACCACTTTATTAATCCCATATTGAGTTATGCCCCTTTACAAACATGCAGATATATAACACATGAGGATTGGCATGTGTTGCAGCTAAGTCTAGGACAAGTAAAAATTGTGCTTCACCATTGTCTACATTTCACTATTAGTCGGGTCCGGACCGATAGATGTTCCAAGTTCTTAGAAGGCCTGAATATTACATGTGTGACTTTCAGGCGGTGGAACGTCGATCTATATTCCCGAGTAACTTCTTGCTGGAGAAGAATAGAGAAGTGACTCCGCATGTAAGGACTGTCCTCATGGACTGGCTCATCCAAGTACAGGTTTGTGAAATACTGTTGCTTTATGTATAGCTTAAGCTGGTGTTAGGTAGGGCTGTATTGAATAGCCAACTTAGATATAACTGTAACTTTATTTAGCTGTAAAAATAACTGGCCAATAGACTGTACTGAATCACAGAGGTATATCTCTAAGGACAAGTATTATATTGAATACCGCCCCTGGGATGGTTTTAAGTACTCCCAGTTCTGCTTTTGTAGAAATATGGTTTTTCATAGCATTGGATTTGCTTATGGCTTCATGCAAAATCTTAAACATTGGCTTAAGAGAGATTTTAACTTGAAACCAACTGAGAAGAACAGATGGCTGTTTGCCCCTTCGGCCATGCTCGTCTTACTGAGTGTTCACAGTGACTGCCATTGTAATGATTGATAAATAGGCTTATTTAAAACAAATAATTCTGTAACGTTTTATTGATCATACTGTTAAAGATTTCAAATATGAAAGCTCTAAAATGAAGTGTCTCACTCTTGTGTGGACTATTGTACCCCATCATACAGTTTAATGTACTTGATTTAGATATAGGTATCATTGAGTTATTAAGTGTTATAATGTTACAATTTCATGCAGAATCACCAGGAGTTGTCTCAGTTCACCTTGCACTTGTGTGCCAACCTGATTGACAAGTTCTTGGCAAAGCAGAGGGTGCTTCTCAACGTTGTCCAGCTAGTCGGAATCACCGCCCTGCTTCTTGCTGCTAAATACTATGAGAGGTTCCCCCCGGATGTAGGTGCTTTTGTTAATTTTATATCTTTGATAATAATTTTCCTCAAATTTTACTGATAGTGTTTACTTGGCATTCTAATAATCTTTTTAAATAGGCATTCCTTCTCTCTTAATGATAAAGGTCTTACTCTGAGGACAGCCATCATTTTTCTGGAGCATCATCTCATTTGGATTAATACAATGAGCCAATTGTTCAGAACTATGTTTATGTAAACAGTGAGGTAAACAGCAACTGTCAGGTTATTAAAATTGGTATGTCGCTAGGTGGGAAGATGGCCTGGTGTCAAACATTGGTTTCCTTCCACAAAATTTGAATTAATGGATAGCAATGAAAATTGGTGTGTAGGTAGATTTTGTTAAGAGCTATCGTATAATTGCTTTTGAGGAGGATGGGGTCATGGTCAAGGTCACTGTTACTAAAAATTGCCTATATTAAAAACTTAGTTTCGTTGCATTGCCGCGTTTCTAGTTTAAATGTGAAATAGTTGGTGATATGCTTATACATTGTACGGTCACAAATGTATCCATTAAAATGCTATAACAGAAAAGATTTGAAAGTTAATGCCGTAATGATGACATTGTCATTTTAATAAAGTTCTGATCATTGGGCCCAATGTGTCTCTGGTTGAGATTAAACCTTCAATCTATTTAAGTAAGAGGCACACAGCTACATCATGTCAACTTCATATCACCAAACTTTAAATGTTTGAGTTGAATATTGTTGCCCTTTGTTCACCAGATTGTGGACCTGTGTCGGCTGACAGATGACACATATGTTCCAGACCAGGTGTTAAAGATGGAGCGCTGTATGTTGCGTAAACTGGACTTTGACCTGAACATGCCTGGCCCCATCGTATTTGTGGAGAGGTTTCTCATGGTCAATGACTGCGAGAATAAACATCTGGTAAGTGGACATTCTTTGTTTGAAATGTTGTTCATTGAATATATAACACCTAAATTTCCAGCAAACAAACTCACCAATCAACTTTCATAAAGAATTATTCTGAATGATCTTGAATTGCACTTAATAGACTTGTGGTCATATTTTGCTTAACAACTATTTATTTCAATAGACTGTAGTGACGTTCTTACTACTTTTCAAAAGTATTTCTAATATTGGTTAATCTTTTATACTTCTTGTCAACATTGTACTACTACTAGAAACTGGTTAAAATTACAAATTTGAAATACAAAACTGTTTTAACTTGGAAATTAATTGCCAGCCTATTTAAAATGGCATATATCTTTTAATTGTACACAAATCATATGTTTTTGTTTTTGTTTTGATCATTTAAGTCAAATGAGTTGAACATTAAAATGCATTAAAAATAAAAGGATTTTTTTTGCATCTATTAAGTGTAAACATATATTGCACCCTTTTAACCCTTATTGCATTTACTCCTAGATTAATACTTATTTCTTTGATTCACAGATTGAGAGCATGTCTGTATTTCTACTTGACCTAACATTGACCGAGCTGAGCTACGTCCATTTCTGCCCTTCCATGCTGGCTGCCAGCGCAATCTATGTTGCCCGAGGGCTTCTGGCCTGCGCAGAACTGTGGAACCCATCCTTTGTTCACTACACCAAGTATACTGAGAAGGATCTCGATGAGTGTGTGCGCATGATCCGCAAATCCCTCAGCAAGCTTGGCAAATCCAAGTTTCAGGTAATCAGTTTATCAGTGGTGTACTTGAGCAAAATGTATTTGTAATCCTCTATTTGAACAATAATTTATGCTCTGTATTTAAGGAATCTGGGGTGGTATTCATGAAACATCTTATGTCATTTCCTAACTTAGATCATTTTCCAAAGTTAAGTATCTTACTGGTCGTTTGATATAATATCTATTAATACTATCTGAAATACTTTATATCTTCATTGATGTCATTAAAGCAACTGTGCACCAGATGACCAATTTGCAAGAAAAAAAGAAAATTGTCGAAAACTGACATAAGCTTGGTATTTATGTGTACAATGCATTGAAACTTACTAACTGAAGTACCAGATAGTTTACAATTTATTTAAGTTTAGCAGTTATTTGGTATTTTTCCATTAAAAAAGTTTACTGGGTATGTCTACCTAGTAGAATTCATTCCTTATGCGTGATTGGCTAGTCGATGTTATCATGTGACATTACCAAGTTAGGTATATAGCTTAAATAAACCACTCGTTTAGGTGACACGTGTTCGAACCCGGTCTCGGACACAATTTATTTTTTCATTTTGGTACTTTTTTTACAATTATGATATCAAAGCGTAACACATTCTATTAAAGAATTGTCCTGAGATTCATTACAGAAAAAAACTTTTTTTGGTGCCAATCTGGTGTACAGTCCCTTTGCTCTACAATCATGCGAAGTTGGGATTCATGGATTTTAATATTGTTTGATAGGGTTTTATGTGTATGGAAAGCAATGTAAAAATATACAGAAACTAATATTACAAAGGAGCTTTTATTGCCTTGAAAGATTGGCAAAATAGCTCATTCTTCGTTAACTTTGATTTCAGTTGAAATCAAGAAGGAAAATACTAACTTTTATAACTTTATCTGTAACGAGTTTTCAGCCAGAGGCACAATAAAACCTGTTTGCACACTGGATACCTTATATGAATCAGCAATTAGCAGTGAAGTAATGGAGGCTATTCGTTGCCAAAAGTCCAGACGTGTACTTCACACAATGTGCTTCTTAATCGTACTAAATATCTCTTACATTTGTCAATGTAGACATGCTATTTGTTGTTTCTATTCGTCAGTTTTTCCGTATTGATTTGTCATTTGTCATTATAGTCGTCAAAATGTATATTTGTCATATCGACCCTGTATAAACTCACTAAAACATAGATCGTATAACTTGCCTTTAACAAGATGATGATGTAATTTAGAAAGCCGAATCATGCATATGTAAAACTGCAATCCTACAGTTGACACTCGCATTCGTAAAATGAACATTTGCAGTCCAACAAGTCCAGGTTTACAAAAGTCAATTGACAAGTTCAGAATTACAAGGATAGACGATTTCGCCTATAGCTTATATGGTAAATGTCACCGGAAGAAACGAAGGTGAATGGGCGGAGCTAATGAATCAGATCTTCTTTCGTTTATTTCCCTCGAATCAAGCAAGGGAGATAACATCTTTGCCTTCCGCCTGTAAATTCCCGGTTGTAAGTCTGAGTACTCTCTCTTTATTTCACAATAAAAACTAAAATTAACTTCATCTTTTATTTTATTTTGACGATCAATGTTCCTAAATGGGTTATAAATCACCATATTATTTAGTCAATTGCAGTTGGGTGTATCTGAGCTGGGCTCACGGACCCAGATTTATACTGCCACTGTCAGTTGTTTTTTTACTTATATACCCAAGCAAGCAAAAATTGTCCATTTATTGTATTTACAAGTGGACCATGGGCGGGTCGTTCAGTGGGGGGGGGGGAGCTGTAGGGCCTGTGTCCCCCCCCCCCCCCAGTTGGCCCGCAAGTAAACTTAAAGGTTATTTTTTGTCAATATTTCTCAGAAAAAAATACTTAATTACGCCATAATGCACCAATTCAGACTAAAAATATTTAAAATATTCTAGGGGGAGTACCCCTAAACCCCACTTCCCACATTTTAAACATATTGATGTCATGCCCACTCGAGGGATCATGTCCAAAAAGTTGTACCCCTAACTAACACCCCTCTAACGCAAGTCCCTGTTCAAAACCTACTCCAGCAAACCCACGAAACTTTTGATGGACATCATAATGATATCCACCTAGTTTTGTCTGATGTTATACATTTACTATCTTAATAAGCATGTATGGTGTAAACGTGTAATTTCAATACATCATTAAAACAAAATATCCATGTGGATGGAAGAACAGCCCTCCAACCCACTTGTGTCCCCCAGTTATGAATTACGGGATCTGCCACTGTGAACCATAACAATCAAGTGGGGGATTTCAAGAACATGAAAAAATAGATATCGTGAGTCTTAAATTAGAAAAACAAATGTGCGATTTTTCCCCTCCAAAAGGGCTAGGTCCGCTTCACCTAATTGTGAAAAAAAGCCCTGACTGTTGAGTGTGGGTAGGGTATAAAAGGTAGCAGCAAGTAATAATTGTTTATTAGCAATAAATTGACTTCATCATTAAAATACTTTATTAATTACCTATAAAATAATATTCGTTACAGTATAATGTACGAGTTATATGAAGTTGTAATCTAAGTGTATTTTATCCATACAGTTCCAGCTACCAGGTAAGAAACCTCTGGGGCATCTTAGTGAATAATTTCAACTTAATGAAATTTTAGATTTTTATCTTCGTAAATTTTAAATTATCTAATATTACTTGCAATCTTAAACATTGCAAAAAGGCAAGAAAGTGTCCTCTAATGGTAGAATTTGAAATAGTGTTTATAGTAATTTAAAGCTGCACTCTCACAGATTGACAGTTTTGACAACCTTTTTTTTGTCCCAGACTCGGCTGATTTTGGCAGCAATGCTTTCTATACAAATAATAAGATTACTCACACTAAAACAGATTTAAATTGTTTGGAAAACTGCCGACATTTTTCATTTTTCTTAAAACGTTTACTGTAGTATCACTTTTAGCCATAAAACATCAATTTGCGAACGTAAAACTGAAAAACTGTATCTGATCTTTTGTCAGCAGTCTTATACCACTGGTATTCAGACATTTACGCAAAAATTGGCTAATTCCAAAACAAAAAATAAAAATAGTTGTCAACACGGTCAATCTGTGAGAGTGCAGCTTTAAAAGAAAAATAAGACAATGGGACTTTTCATTCTTGAAGTATAATTTAATGCTAATGACTTACATTTTGTTGTGTTTGAGTCAAGTATCATTTTGCATACATCTCATTTCATGTCATATGTGCGTATTAATTACTATTATATAGACAAAAACATGTTGATATATCATATATTATTTTATTCGACATGAAATAATTTATAATCCATCCTGTTTCCAAATCGTAGTCCATAATGTCATGATATAGATGATTCGTAATGTCCATAATAAGGTTCGCAATGTCCATGGTCCAAAATATCCATAATTGGTTTAAATAGAGCCGAGTGATAGTGGAAATTTCCGAAAGACGTAAGGAGGAGTTAAGACATGGTTAAGGCGGAGTTAAGACATGGTTAAGGCGGAGCTATCTATAAATAAAATTAAATTCATCTCTACATCTATATGTTACGTCATCTCAGTCACGCTTGACTTTTATGTGACGGGTAATCATGTTCATCTCGTAAACATGTTCAACTGCGAATGAAAAGTCACCACCATACAATGTACTTTGTAGAACTATGAACTGAAATCTGTCTTCTACACACCGCAATGTAAAACTCGGCATGTGACTTTCACAGAATGACGTCTGTTGAATAGATGCAACGAGAATAAAACTCCAATTGGTACAATGAAAAATGAAAATGTGCAGTGTAAAATGTAAACATACAACAGATGAGTTGGCGGTTGTAAAATGTAAATTGGTAAATTATCAATGTTACAAACCTAATATACACACATACACGTCTGGACTTTTGGCAGCGAATAGCCTCCATAGTGAAGCGCCAGTTTTTAAACAGTGCTTTGAGCTTTGTAACACCTTTGAGATTCTTAAAGCTAAGAAATTCTTGAATCTAAGAACTGCTTTATTTATTGCCTGGTACATAAATGTATAGAATTAATATCTTCCCTTGTTCCTTGTTATGGAGATACTTAATACTAAACAAATGCCTTATTCATCTCTTGGTTACATTTTTGTATGCCAAAAATATTCATAATAAATCGTGGGTTTAATGATTTGTTAAAAAATGATAGTTTGCATTGTCATACATTTCTATTCATAATAGTGATTGTTGACTATAGTTGCTATCTAATTGGTCAATTCAGGGAGCAAGGACAAAGTTTGCCCACCACAGTTACCATGGCATCAGTAAGCACCACTCCGTCCTGACGGCGATCAACCTGTGGCCAGAGGAGGAGAATGATGTGTTTGAATGCGAGGGCACACTTGTGTAAATAAACATTGTGTCCCACAAGTTTGTCAGTGAGAAAAACGGCATTCATTGGACATTTGTGGTTCTCTTTTGGGTTTTAAGGACTTCCAACCCATTTTCATTTTCTTGATAAGCTTCTGTGACAAAAGTTACCATTATTGGGTCACTTTTTGGCTTAGCCATTGAAGGAATGGCAACCAAAGACCTTATGAATATTGTGTGAGAAAAATTCTCTTACTTCGGACTATTTTGGGCTAAGGTGTTGAAGGATATGCAACCCATTCCTTTGGAACACAGTGTGAAAAAGATAACCTCCCTTAATACAACCTGCAATGGATTATCAAAAGAAAACATGATATTTTTTACAAGCATCTTGAGTGTAAGAAGTTATTTCCCTTGAGCATCTTGAGGGAGAAGGGTTACCTCCCTTGGTTGTTTTTGACAAAGTGCATCCCTTTGGTTATTTTACACAAAATAGTACTATTATTTATGTTAACTTTGTTAAATAGTACAGACATAGGTGCTGATTTGTCTGCTTAATTCATACCAATGATGGTGCTGATGTTTTCTTGGATATTGAATCATGCTGAATTTGTTTTGCCATTTGTACAAAATGGTGATTTTGTTTTCATTATGATACATGTAGAATTATGGTTTTCTGAGTTTATGTCTCAATTGTTTTTCATTTTGAATCATTTTCTCCTGGAATGATATATGTTATATTCATGTGATACTTATTTATTATTATGAAGTGAAAGGAGAAGTGAAATTTAATCAATTGAAGTTACTTGTGATACTTTTTACATTTTGTGTGGTGTTTTTTTTGAAATTGTGAATATTTGTATTCATTAAAAATGCTTGATATATCTGCAAGCAAAATATACTGCAAAATATATTGTCCATATTCCGCTTAGAGCAATAGAGCCATTATTTCTATGTAGGATGTATTTTAGTACGTAACGACAAGTGGATTTTGATATCATTTGCCTAGCGAATTCAATCCACTTCCGTCGAATACTATATTATTTTTGAGAATTGAATATATTTTGGTATTATATACTAATGCTGGTACATCATTCTTATTTACAGTTGTAATTGTTTAATCCCTGGACAAAGTATTTCAATATTTATTAGTTTCGGAAGTATTTTCGTAGCCTTGTTGTCATTGCCCTTTATATCTCATTGTACTCTTGTATAGTTGTTTTTTTGACAGAGCGTTTTATGTACATAGAAATTGTACAGTCGTGTTTGATGTATTTATTTATTTGAAATTATTTGCCTCACTTGTACGTCTTTCATGTTTGTCTTTGTCAATTTGTCTTCCTACATTTTCATTGGTCTATTATTGATGACTGTGAATTTATAGTTATTATGTACATGTTGTATTTGTATATAGATATATCCATGCAATAAGAATATCTTTTTCGGAAGTAATTGTTGTATTCGTCTGGTCACGTTCATTTATATTTTGTGAGCAAAATTTCAATTCAATTTGTAACAATTCTTTTTTTTTAAATTGGTATGTATCTATGCAAAAAGAATATCTTTTTCCAAAGTAATCCTTGTATTCTTCTGGTCACGTTTATGTCTATTTCAATTAAATTTGTAACACTTGACATGGTATTGAACTGAAAATCTTCATCTTTTGATATGTACATTGACAAGATCACCCTGTTGTATATTTGTATATATGCATGTTAATTGTGTATTCCAGTTATGTTCATTTCCAACATTTGCAATCTAGTGCTTCCTTTTGAAAAAGTGCAATTTTTCCATGTTTGTGTTTCTGTTTGTCTTTACACTTATTTTCATATACATGAACACACATATTGTGTTCATTTGATTCTGGTAATAAATAGTTTCTAATTTTGGTTATGTATTTGCATATTTTATATTTTATTTAAAGGAAAAAATGTCAACAACCTTTATAACTGCTTAAATAATTGAAAGATTTCAAAGCATCTTGGCACAAATGTTCACCTCATAAATCCCAGATGCAGAGCTCCAGCCACCATCCTTTAAGTTCACACTGAAAGGTCAAAGGGTCAGGTAGCAATTTGTTTGTCTGTCTGTGTCATTACTTCTTAACTGATAAAAAAAGATTTAAACATAGTATTGTGCAAATTTTACCACAGCCTGCATGTTCCAGCTTATAATCACCTTCAAGGACAATGTATATGTAACGTAGTTTCAAAGGTAATATGTTAAGTTCACAAAGGTAAGCTGTTGTCATGGGTCACTGTCATCAGTCATTGTCCATATTTTCCTTCAAATGACGAATCCTCCTAAACCACTTGGTCAATTTCAACCCAACGTCACAGAAATGATTCTATTGATTGCCATGGCATCAGAAAGGAAACACTTTAAAAAGATTCTGCCCAGAAACCTTTAAACTAATTTAGAAACAATTTTGCAGAAATATCTTATCAATTTCCTTCAAACCATGTTGGTTAATTAAAAAAAATGGCTGCCAGTGGACAAGACTAGGTTTCACTCTGGATTTTTTTTGAAACTTCAGAAACAGCTGACTCAAATTCAAAACAAATAAACAGAAATGTTCTTCATGTGACCCTTGGCTAAATTCCCTTCAAGTCCGGTTGCTTGGTAAAAAAACCCATGGTTGGTAGATATGTCTTGAGGTCCTTGACCAACTTTCATCAAATCATCTTAATTCCATAGCAATCATCACTTTATCAACATTTGATCTCCATAGCAACAAGTAACTTCCTTGGCAACATTTCTTTTGCAAGTTATAGACCTATATGTTAACAACCATTGGCCTACATAGCAATCATCAATTTTTTAAAGCAACAAGAGTTTTTCTTAGCTCGAATGACTACCTCGACAATTGCTTGCTTCCCTATTTACCATCAGATTCCTTAGCAACCATGGACCTTCCTAACAATTTCTACCCAATGACTTCCATGGCAACTGATATTCTTATAAGCAATAACTTGCATCCATTGTTTTTACAGGTATATTGGGCAAAATGTTGAGCCTGTTGAAAGAGCCATTGACCCAGACATAATGCTCTTAAAATGCAATTGCAATACAGAACAACATGAGTTGAACAATACATGCAAGGATCATTTCAACCTTTGACCTTGACCTTTGAGGTCAACCTTTAACCTTTAAGTGTGACCTTGACCTTTGAGGTGCAGACCTTGGTAATGCATGTCGTCTTTATCTGCCGAACCTTCATGGCAAGATTTTTAAAAATCTTAAAATGCATGGTCAAAATACAGCCCTGACAAGAATCAGCTCAACTTTTTACCTTAAACCTTGACGTTTGAGGAACAGACCTAGGTCGTGTGCGCAACAAACTGCCTCATCATCATGAAGCTACATGGCATGTGTTTTGAAAATCCTATTATGCATGGTCAAAATACAGCAAGTTCAGTTCAGAAAGATTCTGGTACGCAAACTTAAAGTAAATTCTAAGTCGAAAAAGGGGCATAATTTTGTCAAAATGCTTGATAGAGTTACCTCCTCCTGTGTACAGGTTGGGGGTATGATGGTGAACAAGCGTGCAAAGTTTCAAAGCCAAATGTCAATGGACTTTGAAAATATTTGAGGTGGTACGCAAACTTTAACGTAAATTCTATGTAAAAAAGGGGCATAAATCTGTTAAAATGCTTGATAGTTACCTCCTCCTGTGTACAGGTTGGGGGCAGGATTGTGAACAAGTGTGCAAAGTTTCAAAGCCAGATGTCAATGGACTTTGAAAATATTTGAGGTGGTACGCAAACTTTAACGTAAATTCTAAGTCGAAAAAGGGGCATACCGTAAATGACTGGGTATTAGACACCCTTTTTTCCCTCAGATTTCGATGCAAAAAAAATGCCTGCGTATAATACCCAGTAACAATTTTTTAACTTTTTTTCTGAGGTTGATTTCAAGTCTAGATTTTGTTTAGATTTATGTAGAAAGGGATGTTACTCGGGTCACATCAATCGAGTATATATGAGTTAAAACGGCAGTTGAAGATCGGGATACGGTATATCGTAAAACGTTTATAATTTAAACAAAAATATGTTTCGATTAAAGTTATTCAATATTATTTTGAATAATAAATTGAATTGAATAATAATTAAACTTGCATATATAAAAAAGCCGAAAATGCCAGACGATTTGGCATCTTTTCTATGCGTCTTTTAACCAAAAACATAGATTATTAGTTTTTTCTTGGACTTTTCAGATTTTTTCCCTGCGTCTAATACCCCCTATCGTCTTATACCCAGTCATTTACGGTAAATCTGTTAAAATTCTTGATAGAGTTACCACCTCCTGTGTACAGGCTGGGGGCATGATGGTGAACAAGTGTGCAAAGTTTCAAAGCCAGATGTCAATGGACTTTGAAAATATTTGAGGTGGTATGCAAACTTTAACGTAAATTCTAAGTAGAAAAAGGGGCATAGTTTTGTCAAAATGCTTGATAGAGTTACCTCCTCCTGTGTATAGGTTGGGGGCATGATGGTGAACAAGTGGGCAATGTTTCAAATACATATTTCAATGGAAATATTTGAGGTGGTAAAAAAAACTTAACATAAGTGGTTACGCCGACGCTCGGGTGACTAGTATAGCTCACCTTATTCTTTGAATAGTCAAGCTAAAAACTACTTTTACTCAACAAATGATGTAAACGATTTCAAAACCACCAGGGATAAATCCTTGTATGTTAGCTAACAATATCCTAAAATGTACATTACATTTTGCTTTCCTTCCAAAAAGGGGAAAATACAAAACCATGAAGGATGCTTAGGTTTTATGTTTTTATTCATGTTCATCATATCAAAGTACAACGATACCCTCTGAGTATAAAACAATTAAAAAACAGACATGCAACACGTTTCATTAAACATATTAACACAAATAAAAAACAAGAGATAATAATTTAACATATACAGAATTGTTGAGAAATTACTCGTTAAATAATATAACAAAATCAAAACAAGTGAAATGTGGAAAATGCCATAAATCAATAAATGACTATCATCAAATGAATATTCTCCATACTGTACACGAAATATTGCGTGGACACAATGCCCTTTATATCCTTGTGGTAAACAAAGTCAACAAAAAATTTACAAATGTGTATTTTCTTTACAAACAAAAAAGTATGAATTCCGAGTCCTAACATTTACATTATAATAATTCCATGCCATTGCAAAACACATACCAAGAAATGTTCATAGAAACCTGCCTGATACAAAACTAAGGGAACATTTCGTTACTAAGGAGAACAAGCCAATCACTACTAACACTGCTATAAATTGAGCTAACATTTAAAGACACTAACAACATAAATATAATCTGAAACAACTAGACTCTAAGGTGTTGGTGCTTGGCACAATATTATTTGAATAGTTCATTTTTAAAAAGAATTAAGCACATACATGGGTGAAAGTTTAAAATAGGGTGTTTCATTACTAAAATGCCATTTTTTACAATACATGAGAAATATTATATATACTAAGTTCAGTATTAAAACAAGAAACCATCACCCATGTACATACGTCTATACACAGTGTTCTTGGAACATATCATACAGGTACACATAATTATAAGAGAAAGCTATATATACAAGATATTACACTGAAATTTTAATGCACATGGGTATAAAATAGTACAATAATTCTCCCTGAGAACAAAGGGATGAAAGTTGAAAGGTTCTATTTACTGTTTTACTTAATGTTACATAGAACCTCTTAACTCTCATCCAACAAAATTAACTAATATATTTTAAACCTATATACATGCTTCAACAACAGATTCATGTGTATGGTGACCTGATGGCTTGACGCAAGACCCATAACTTCTCCTATTTTTATATGGAGTTATGACGCTCTAGCACTGAGGCCTTCAAATGACGCTCTAACACTGAGGCCTTCAAATGACGCTCTAACATTGAGGCCTTCAACTGTTCTACGTACAAAATATAACATGCATTTACATGCAGTCTTGCTAAAAAGATCTAAGTGGTTACAAATCTTTTCACAAAAAAACACTTCACTGAAAATTGAGCATTCAATGTAAAGTAAGACTTTTTAGCTTAAAAAACAAAATTCACTAAATGATTTAAAAAAGCCATGCCTAAGAATGTACAATTTTGATAACAAGATCACAACAACCAGGTACATTTATAAACATGATTTTACTAACTAGCACTATCTTTAGCAAGCGGATGAATTAAACATGTAAACCAATAAAGAACACAAGCAACAATGTAAGGGTTTTTTAAAAGTGATATATGAGGACATCCTTAAAAAAATAAAAATATGGTCAATCTTATTGACCAAATACAGAATATAAGATAACTTATATGATTTCAAATAGGCATTTCAACTGCTTTATTCCTTTCTTATAACACAACACACTTACTTGCAGTCTATCAAATTCTCATACAAAAGATACAGAGTAAGTTATAAATGTATCACAACACAGATGATAGCGGACTGAAAATCCGTGAAACCGGGGTTTAAGTGGACCGAGTATCCGTAAATTATTTTAGAATAAGGGTTTCAGATCTGAATCTCGGTTAATTTAGACTCCTCTTCAAATTGTTTCCAATGATTTGATTTATATCCATTTTAAGGTGTTTTTTTACTGTTTTTAATATTTACTGGCCAAAAACAACAACAAACTTAACAAATGTACGATAGTCTGAAATTGAAGTCTTAATCCTGATGTGAGGACAAATCCTGCATTTCATCATCCCTATCAATACCTTCTGTTAATGGAGTGCTTATTTTCGTGAAAGGTTGACATCAACACAATTGTCAACTCTAGCATGTTCTGATCGTTGAGCAAAGTTCTAACATACATGTATGCATGTTTGAGTATATCTATGAAATAATAAAAAAAATAGTGATGCCATATTGACTTTTTAAGTGTACCAGTATTCCAAATAATGAAAAGCAGCACAAAAATATGTTCAGCTGTGAAAATCGCAGCGTCATGTAGCAAGGATTTGGGCTCCCAGCCAGATATTCCGTCCGCTTACAGGCAAGCATCTTATATATATTGTTGCTCGGAAAAATAATTGTTAGACAAGTAAAAACTTCTCAAAATATACTCTCACCTTAATGCAAGAACAGTGGTGATTTTACACAGTACTTTTAAACACACTTATATGTTCTTGTATTGGGGTGATGAATGATGAACCATTAGGCATTGATACCATGATGGTTTTAAAATTGAAATGTTTACAATAAATGCGCAAGTCTCTTTGAGATCATTTAGAATGACAATGAAATGAGTGATTCTAATGAAATAAGAGCGCAGCGTTTCACTTACATATCTTGAATACTTTTTGTGTGTTTAACTGTTATGGCCAAAGGTAAAGTTTTTTCAAGCCGACAACACTGCTGCTATCAATGCCAGCAACAATGTCGAATCAAGGCTTTCACAAACCATTACCTTGAATTTCTTCATTTCATTAACAGACCAGCTAACAAATGAAGTATGCAGAACTACACCATAAAATACAATGATTGTTAACTGCATGGTGTAAGAGAATATTCTATAAATACTTCATTGATCACAGACAAGCACAAGACATAAGAAATAAATATGCATCATCAACAGATCTCCTGCATACAATTAAGCACATTCATTTGCGATCGTAACTCAAATTCAGACAAATTTAGTAAATTGATCGCATAGTTTCTAGTCATTTTTTTTTCAGGTAGACACCAGCAATGAGGAATGAAAACCTAGGGAACACCTTTACTTCGCTTTATTTTGTTGTTGTCCAATTTCTATGTTGTTAAACATAAAACAAAACATTTGAAACATATACCCCCGGTATTTGCATTGTTAAACATGAACATGATGAAGGAAGCATTCAAAATATGGCACAGAATTTCAATATTTTTCATACCATTACTAACCCACTACTTCGATTATGTATTTGTTAAGATCTAACATCAAACAACAAACCAGTCAGCAGAAGGGCCATAAAAATGGCACTACACGTTTTACAATAAACATAAAAAAGTCCCTCTGTAAATCTTATATCATCTATAAAAGTTATAGTAATTTTGACATTCTCTTTGCCAAATAGCTTGTTAGTATCTACTGCACAATGTATGTATTGAACAACTACATCAGTATTCCCGACCATAACACCTCATTACAAATCCCCAGACCCTTGACTTAGAAAGCTGAAATGATATCTTCGATCTTTGCAAGCCAACTGAATTTGGCGTTCAACAATATCCACTTTAATTCCATCCTTCATTGGAAAACTTTGATTTCAGAAATCAAATTTAATCCATGTCTTTAACATTTTCTGAACAGCCAACCGCCTAAGAAATATCTGCATGTCAGAAAAACAGTCACATGCCAGAGAAAACATCAAGCTCTCATCTGAACATCAAGCTGAGAATATCCTGTAATACTGGGCTTTGCTGATGTTGGCTGCCCAGATTCATGAGTAGAGATAGTTAAGAGTCACACAGGCGTTGATCAATTTTTTATCTAAACACCTTATTAAGTATATCCCATTGTTCTGAGCTCTGGTTACAATGTTGGCAGCTCAGGTTTGCTGGTAGAGGATAAGACAGTCTATATATGCAGGCATTGACCAGCTTTCCCCACAACACCTTGAATAGCGTATCCCCGTAGCTTTGTGTTCTGGGTAGATTGTTGGCCACCCCAAAACGCCTGTAGAGGAGTTAATGGGCACACAAGCACTTTGAAAACAGCTCTCATCCAATCACTTTGTTCAGTATATTCCTGTAGGTCTGAGCCCTGGTTACATTATTTGTGGGTAGGGGATCAAACAGTATAGAGACAAATAGGCGTTAAACCATGTTCGTTGGTAGAAGTAATCAAACAGTTTGGAGATACACATGCATTTTGAAAACACCTCTCACTTGAACACTTTGTTGAGAAAATCTCCTTAGCCCTTCAGCTCTGCTTGAATTGTTGGTGGCCTGCAAGAATCGGACAGTCTAGGGACACACAGTTACATTGAGATCATCCCTCACTTGAACACTTTGTTGAGAATATCCCTGTTCTGGGCTCTGCTTACATCGTTGGCAACCCGGGAACATTGGTAGAGAATCGGACAGTCTAGGGACACATAGGCATTTTGAAAACATCTCTCACGTAAACACTTTGTTGAGAATATCCCTGTAACTCTGGGCTCTGCTTATATCGTTGGCAGCCCGGGAACGTCGGTGGAGAATCGGACAGTCTAAGGACACACAAGCGTTGATAGTTCCCACCTCCTGGCTGCCAATACATGTGCCACATACCTGAAGTGTAAGATTCAGCATGTACATTTGATGCACACAAAGTTTTCAATTGATGAACAGTACGTTATCAAACAGGTCAAACACATGTAGATGGCAAACAAATTTAACTGAACGTTGGTATCAGCGATATCACATTTAAAAGTGATTACAATTACAATTTACAGTTATACCAGAATCATAAAGCAAATTATAATTCCATGTATTGTTTAATTTAAATCTTGGACTTAAGAAATACCTTCTATTCTTTAAATTAGATTGCACAAAGTTTCGTACATTTGTCTCCTTTTCAAGTTCAATATGCCAAAGTGTGCAAGGAAAAGAGATCCACAGACTGACCAATCAAAAGCCTGCAGTTTACCTGGAGGACATGTGTGTAGACCCTCTCCCATCGTGTGATGCGCTCATTCAGCGTGACACACACCAGCTGGGGGTCAGACATACAGTTCCGACATATTGGCGTCTTCGTCTGGGTCTCACACACTGGACAGCTGCTTGTGGCAAAGTACTGAGATATTGTGCCCTGAAATACAAAACAAAAGCTTTGTAATAAAACTTACTAAATAATTTTTTCAAACCAAAAATTAAGCTGTGCGATAGTTGCATTATTAAAACTTTTGCTCATTTCAAAATGAGTTCAATTAAATGAAATACTGCTAGGGTTGTGCTTTTGCAAACAAAAAAATGCCCAGCATGAAAAATTATTTACTTTCTGTAAAGAGTTTGAATTATTGAAGACAGAGCATCGGTCAAGCCTCTTTAAAAGAGCTTTTTTGTATAGAATGGCCTTACCTTTTTTTGCTCTGTACCAATAGTGTGAGTAGAAACTTTCCCTGCAGAATGAGGCATTTCCTGGTACCTGTAACACGAAATTGGTTTAGTTTTAAAATAATAATTTATATTAGCTTGATTACGAGAAAAAGGTGATAGTCTATAGGCAGTGCTCCAGCTAGCCCGTTTTTCAATGGCGCAGCGCCCGTGCCCCTTTTCTTACCGCCCTGCCCTTTTTATGAGTAGTGCCCTTTTCACAAATACTCTATTAGGGCCAATTATTCCGTTAGTGCCCTTTTTACTATTGATATCATTATGAAAGAGCAGCAGCCCTTAATCCGCTGTCATAATTTAGACAAATTACGTAATACTTATGATAATAGTGATCCCGCTAGGTGTCACCATGCCGCCATTGTCTGCTTAAAATATGCTGTACTGCCCTTTCATCTTCCCATGTGCCTTGTCCAAGTCATATGACAGCTAAGTGTGTATTTGTGTAGTGAGCAGACGACCTGTGTATTCATAATTGGTCATCTTCTAATCCAATAATTAGGAAGAGCCAAATACGGGAACAACGGCAGGAGGCGGGGCTATTTAATGTCAGCCAATCAGAATATACATTGAGAACTCGTTCATTCAATCATGAAAGTTCATAAAATGCGATAGAAAATGTGAAGGGATGGTGAAAAGAGTTGTCAAGCACAAATCTTTAAAAATAATTATATTGTACTGATGATACTCGCCATTTTAATTAAAAATTGTTGATTTGAAGCAGACGGTCACTGCCGATTTGTAAACATAAGAAAGGTGGCGCTGACACAATCAAATACCTCATCTTTTCAGTAAAAGTTTTGAAAGTTAATTTCTAAAATATTCATGATGAAAATTTCTTTGTTACCCACAAAAATATGTTGATGTTTTATGTAGCATTTATTTACCATGTCCACGATCTTGTCAAAATTCGCCGAAACCGCCATTTTGTCAGAACATTTTTCTGAGTTATTTTTATCAATGCTCTGTTCTATAAGTGATTTTTTAAACCAGGGAAGTGATTTTTATTTTCATTTTCTTCTAAAACATCTGCATATTAAACATTATTTTACCAAAGACAATTAAATAACAGCCAGGCTGAATGTAACATTCGTACCCAATCGCGATCGTACCAAACTAAGATTCGTCCCCAACATATATCTTTTTTTTTAAATTTATTTATTTGATTGCTTCAAATGTTTAACTGTGTTTGTTTTTTTCTTCATTTAACATGATTTTTTGGAGAAATATGTGACATTGCACTAAAGAAGATGCCAAACAAGTACAACCATACTACCACAGACAAAAGACAAATTTTAATTTTGATATTAAAACACACCCTTCTAATTTTAGAGAAAAAACAACAACACCATTTTGTATAAGTCTGAAAATCATGAAAAATGATTTAAATTGAGCATGTAAACAAAACAAATTCTAGGGGCAGACCCGCCCCCCCCCCTTAAAAAAACAACAACAAAAACAACCTTGTGACAGGGATTGACCCCTCCCCCCAATCGCCTCTACACGACTCATGTAGCTTGCCCTTTTCAAAACTCCACCCTGCCCTTTTCAAATCCTGGCTGGAGCACTGATAGGAGGACACCTTAGCCACTGGACCGCTCAGAACCGCTTAATTGATTTACAATTATACAATTGTTTCTTTCCCCAAGATCTCTAGGATATGACATCTTTATTGGCAGTCCTTGACAATATTATATTTTTTGCAATACTACTAATCAACTGTAATTATTTTACTGATCAAAGTTTGTATTGTACAGCTTAGTTTGTATAGCTGGAGCTTTATGATCATCTCATACTTTGAGGGCAATTTCCAAATATTGAAATTGCCTTGAATATCATATAATACTTTTAAACAATCAAAAACATATGCCCTAGGTATGAATACAAATTAAATCTGTTCAACAGCTGCATCAGACAGTAATTTCAAACAAATTTCACTCACCATGAGAACACATCCACCCCAAGAAGAGACAAAAATCGGCCTAGAGGAGGGAGAATCTGCTTTGTGATGTAGTATGTGGCATTGAGACGGAGGGCGGGGTCAGCAAGGACCTCCCCTGGGGTTCGTACCAGCTGGATGAGGGGCAAGCCCGGGCTCCCGTACACAATCAGGTACGGCACACGTTCACCCACTCGTGGCTCCGAGCGACGGTCGGATCTCACCTTCTTCCTGAATGATAAAGACACATTGTTAACAAGAGTGATCAACTGTAACAAGTGCGCCCCTCAAAATTAAGTTTTATAAATTTCAAGCAATTCAAAGGCCATAATTCTGAATTGACTACAGAACAAGGTTGGTTATTGAACCTGACTGAGATTTTCTGCCTATACGTATTGTCAAAGTTTGGTGGATGGGACCAAATATTCTTGAGTTACATCATGGACAACTAAGCGGATGCTACCCGTACACCCAAAGTGAATCCATATATCAATGTTGAAATAGCTATCAAGAGAGACAACTTACTTACGCTATTTTAACACAATCTGGTTAATGTTTAGTCCCATGTAAAACAACACCATTGCGAGTAATTGCTTTTTCTTTTGATTTTTCTTAGTTTCCAGCATGGCATAAATTGAAAACTATTTATTAATATATAGTCATGCTATACATCGTATGTGTATTGTTTTGAGTTACATGTGAACTTTTAATATGGAAATTGTAATTGGACTTTTAACAGACGATCAATTTTTTGCATACTTGACTAACAATAGCATTACTAAGATAATATTAAGACCATTTTTTCAAAAAAATTCACAAGCTGAATACACCAAGAAGACACTAACTTTGCAATCTCCAAAGCAGGCACACATGCTCCAGGCTTGTAGCCAGACATTCCGCGGTACTCTTTAGCGAAGATAAAATCCTTGAGGGAGACGTTACCCTCCATGACGCGCTGACACTGCTGCAGAACGTATGCTTTTACCTCTGACACATCACGCTGTGTAAACAACACCTTGATGGACCTCTCCAGGATCTGTGTTTCAGATGAATGAAGATTCAATTAAAGACACATAAAAGGATTATGTAATTACTTGTAACGATAATATCATTTCCTGAACAATTAAATCAATTGTTTCTTTATGTTGAATACATTCATCACGTATTGGCCAATCTGTGGTTTAGTGGTAATACACTTGACTGTCAATCCAGGGGTCACAGGTTCAATAGCCCGCCACACCACTAAAAAAAAAACTAATTGTCTTCCGGGAGGGCCATTAAATGGGGGTCCCGTGTGACAGTGCTTTGGTGTATGTTAAAGAACCAGGGTAGCTCTAACCAGGGTTACATTCGGTCTGTGCACTATGCTCCAAGGCCCTAGGGCATATAAACAAGCTTACACACCACCCTCATGTAATTCCTTATGTTCAAAACTTAATTCATTCTTCCTGAACAAATGGACAAGGTAAAGTGTATAAACACTGACAGAACCTTCTTAAACAAATAAAAACTTAAATAGTTTCAACTATGACAATAAATGCCCTCAGTAATAACCTTGGAGACAGCAGAACATGTATCCCGGCGAACTGTCTCTATGCCCTTAGCGTCGTATACGGGCTCCTTTTGGTCGGGCGTCTCGTACATGAAGCCCACATAACGCTTCTTGGTCTGCAGAACGCATGGAAGGTACACCTACAATGTTATAAGGTTCTCATTGTGAGGCTGACATTTATAATACACCATAATTCAATAGAATTCATGGTTATAATATTTAAATATTGTTTACAATGATTTCATCAAAAGGGTTTACATAAAGAAGTATTCCAAACATTTCCAATATTTATGCAAATCAACATTCCTACATCAAATTTAGAAACAATATACTGGTACATCAAGTAATATAAAACATCATTCCTAAACCATAAATGGCAAATGGAAAGAGAGCCACAACTAGTCATTAAGGAAAATTACATTTACAACATAAAATCTTAATAATCTGCAAATCAAAACATTTATGAACATAACAAGCTAGCAAACCTTTTCAAACTTGAGTTTGATGGGTTTAGGGAACATCTCTGTGACTGTCCGTGCAATCTCCTGGCCTATCTTAAATGCCTCCTCCTTGCTACGCCCCTTCAGCAGAATGAACATACTGTAATCAAAACAACATACAGTGTTACATTACTCATTTCTTTGCTGGAAATTGATCATTGACCACGCCTGGAAACCTTGCGCTAGTTAAATACATCCCATTTAAGAAAGATAAAGAAAAGATAGCCAGGGTGGTTTCATATTTGACCATAAAATATCTAGATAGAAACTGTCCAAATAAGATTAGGAAATTCATTACACTGACACAGCTGGTACCTTGTCTTATTATATGTCTTTAAAAACTTTTAAATCAGGCCAGCTTTATATTGATAGTCAGATTCAGTTAGACCTACCTGTCAGTGTCACCATACACGACCTTTGCCCTCCAGCGAGGGGTCTCCTCCACAAGCTTTATAGAGCGCTCCAGTGTCTCCCGAGCCTTGCGTACAATGCTGTCGGCGACCTCGATACACGGCATACGTCCGGAGTAGTTGGCTGCCGTATAGCCGTATGTCACATTGGCAATAAGCTTCAGACCAAGCTGTCGGGCATTCAACATTCGACTCAGTGTCTGTGGGATAGATAAGTATGACTTTAGGTTCACTGTGAGGAAATAAATAATCTAAATACATGTCACAATTACACAAGATATAAAACAATTTCATGGTTCTTTACTGCTAATCATTAACGGTCAACATTTACAACAGTGCTTAAAAGGAAATCATGTCAACAAAACAGCTAACTGTTCGCCAATATCGAAAAATACTTTTTTTTACCAGACTCAGAACTGATTTTCAAATGATGGCAGTAACCACTTATTAATATCCAGACAAGATGACTAAGAGATTTGCCAATGATAGTAGATTTGGAAGGGAAGGGACATAACTGCACAACAATTTAACCAAGAGTAATGCACCTTCATACTGATATGTTTATTATTATTTGTGATACATGTATATATTTAAACTGACTAATATTCTAATTAGCGTGCTATAATATTACCTGGAACACTAGATATGCTAAAAAATAAACACGTCTTGTAACCCCCTCCCCCCCGCCCCTCTCCATATGTGCTAGTTCATACCTTGTCTCCCTTGTAATTGCCCATGGCTTTCTTCACCATCAGTCGGGTTTTCAGGATCTCTTCTACCATCCTGTAGAAATGAGCAAAAACGTAATTTAAACACTTGCAAAGAATACATATATAATGGCTTCACTGATAAAATAAAATATCCCCTCGTGGAGCGTAAACTTATGACATTTTTGGTGACAGAAACATATACCAATAGAATACTCCTACTCTTTCAGACTGATTTCTAGTTTTTTACCTAATACATGTATCTTTCTGATAGTTTTGGATGACTATTTATAGTATTTATAATTTTTTATATACTAAACTGTTAAAATTGAAGCCTTCATCTTTACAATACAAACTAAACCTGGAGAAAACTGTTACAGTAGTCATAATGAAATGTATAGCATACATACACTGATATGACCCCTCTCTTCACCTCCTGTGTACAGAACACCACACCGTTGGGCGACACAGACACCTTCCCACTCAGTTTCTGTACAAGTGAAAATACGTTGTTATATCATTAAAAGCATATAATCAAAACAGCAAATGACAATGATTAGTCATTTGTCCATTTAAGATGTACTCTTACTCCTGAATAAGCAGTACCACAATTAATCCAATTACCGAGAAGGATGAATAAATATTTAAAACAATGGTTTTTATGGGATGAATAAATATTTAAAACAATGGTTTTTATGAAGGATACCGTGTTGAGTATGAAAGAAAGGTGCAGAAAACATGGTATGAGATGATCATTGATCACTCTAAATCTTTTAGGACCCACCAGTCATTTAATATTTGTGCATTTTCAGATATTAAATACATGATTTCAATCTTGATAACAGTAATTGATAGTTTTCACAAATGCATTATTTAGTAAGTATTTAATAGTTTATCACTCAAAATTTATCTTTGTTATATTAATTTTAAATATGAGTATCACTTAAATTCAATTTCCTTGCTTACAATGATGTTTTCTAAACAACAGAAATATTATTGATCAATGTGAATGATATGGATACAGGGATACCTCAACATTGTTTACTTCTCAAACATAGATGCATACAAAGACTCTCCTACCTTTATGACAGCTGGATCTAGACTTAGAGATGTGCAGCCAAAATCTATTGCACCTTCACTGAAAGTACAGAACAGAAAAATACTATGAACATTTGAACATCATGGCAATTTAAATTTTCATTAAACATCTTAGTACTGCTCCCTACAGTGGACATTTTTAAGCACTCTGCATTTTTTGTAAGTAGCAGAAAGGATATTCTTATTTATTTGAGATCCATCCTAAAGATATAGCTAAATAATGCTTGAGCCCAATTCCTGAATAGAAACTAGAAACAATCACTGTGGACCATTTCTGAACATCACAAAAAAGTAACGTTGCATTGGTTTGAACCAAATTGCAATTATTTCATGTATTTTGAGTTGAATAAAGAGAATTCATTCTCACTGAGCCTTGTTGAGGCAGTTGAGGCGTCCAAGACATGTGGAGAAGCAGTAGTTGTAGGCGATCATGATGGAAGGGTAGAGGGACTGAAAATCCACCACAACGACTGGGTCTGTGTAGAACCGAGATTCCGGCTCTAGGGTGAGAGCAATACATTCTGGAGCCTTCATCCGAGCCCGCTGGTGCACACTGGGCGACACAGGGATGTAGTTCATGGGCTTGGCCACTCTTAACATCATGGATTCTACCCGGTACTGTGTGGGAACAGAACATGGATGTTACTATGCCAGATCAATCACACTTTGTAATTTCTTATAAAGAAAATGCATATTACTGGTTAAAGCATGTGACTTTTTTGAAAATGCGCCAAACAAGTTAATATTTAAAACTCACAGATGCCTTAAGATTTGCTTTTTTAAGGGGTTAAAATGATATTTGATACAGGGCATGGTCAAGACGGTTTGATATAAACATTCAAAGAAGGCATATATAGTTATGATGAACCTAACTGATGGTTTCAGTTACTTTATATACAGAGCACCTTCTCAGTATTTCTTAAACAAGTGATAGATTTCATCTCCCCTACCTGTGATCCCCTGGAGAGTACATGGTAGAACTCGATGCCGAACACTCGGGCAAACTCACTGGTACGGCCAACCACATCGAGCTGATCCAGCAGCTCCAGGTTGGCCTTCGCACGGGTCATATAGTGTGACAATACCTTCCACCTAGACAAGAACAGGGTGTAGGTTATAGTTTATGGGCAAGTAAGAGTCTATAGGCAAGCAAGAGTGTACCTGTCAAACCTATAAGTAAACTAACTGATACATTCAAGCACTTATAGCTCTGCCAACATCCAGAAGGCTGTTTCATTAAGGATCCAGAGAGCTATTTTGCATTTAGGAGAGATTTTTTAAACAGTGCAATACTACTGTAAAATATTTTTTGACGAAAAAGCCCCAGGGGACAGACAAATGTGATCCACTGTTTTAAGGCCAAAAACATACAAATATTTGAAAATTATTTTGATTTACATGGAAGAACACAAGAAAGTTCATTTACGTTCAAACTAGCATTTGTTACTACAGTCAAACTCTGTTGGATGGAACTCCAAGCGAAAATACTTCGAGCTTCAGGAAATTCAAGTCAAGCATGAATCCAGTTCGAGCCAACGAGACATCGAGCCAAGTGAGTTCGAGGCAACCAGGTTCAACTGTATACTATCAAATCAACAGCCTAATGAAGCATTGCATGCAATTACTATATCAAAAACAATTAAACTTGAACACCTCCAAGGCTATGTGCATACCTGTGGAGATGAGTTCTGTGTTTGAACCAGCTTGTGAGACTACGGAAGGGGTAGAGTGGGATCCGTCTGTGTAACACATGGAATGCCACATTCTCAAAACTGTAGATGTTCAATGTCACCTATAAGGGGGAACAATAAGTGATTACATCATTTAGAGTTATGCCAATCTCATACTTTTATTTGCTTTTTAGCTAAATGAAATTACAAAGGTCAATATGAAAAGTTTTTGGTTGTTGTTTTTTTATACAAAGCCACTTGATAAAATTACTAAGGTTGTATGGATTTGGAGAATTTTGTTTGTTATTTATACAAAGCTGGATAAATATTTTAAAATAACAATACCTTATCCCTATAAACAATAAGCTGTATTATATACTAACAAACCTCATGTCTGAGCAGCCTCCAGAGGTTGAGTGTTATGCGGCCTGCAATGTGAATCTCAGACATGTGGTCGGCCCCATACTCATCCTTCTTTGCTGAATGATGGGATGCCTGTCGGGCGTCGGGCAGGCGGGACAGGGCCTGGGAGAGGTTGCGCCCAAGGGTGGATGCCCTTTGTAGAAGGTAGCCCCAGGATAGCTGTTGTATCTCCCAGCCAACCAAGATGTCTGCATCCCAGTTGAGAACTAGATCTATAAATGTTGTCAACAGTTCCATTTCATCCTGGACATATGTCACTTTCACACCAAGAAAGCCCGATTTCTCTAACAAGGTCATTTCATACTTTTTGGGATCAGAATCTTTTATTCCTGGTGATGTCTTATTGGATGGTGCAGATTGTTTCTGATCTGTTGATGATCCTGCCTGAGGTTTATGGGAAGATCCCATTTGGTTACTTTCTTTCTGATTGGTTGATGCTAGGTCTCCAGACTGCTGATTGGCCGACTCAGGGTGAACAATGAGAACACCGGTTTCCTGCCTAGTTCCCCTTTCTGCAGGGACATCATTAAAGATTGAGTAGAAGATGGCAATCAAGGGGTCATGTTCAGGGTCAGGCATAAGGTCCCCGCGGCTCTCAGCATGAACCTCCACACTCAGTATGGTAAGATATTGGAACTGGATAAAATATAGCTGATCTTTATTTCATCATTTCAATACACATTGAACTATGCACATAAACTAATTTAAAACACAATTAACTATATACGAAAAATTATATTCGCAAACATAAGGTTGGGTGGGCTGATTAAAATCATTAATCAACCTATGCTTGGACTTCAGTCTGGAATCCTTGTGTACAGTAAAACATTAACATATGATTCCCAGCACATGAAAACTGTATGTTAAAATTCTGGCATTTGAAATCAAAGATCTGTTTACTCATGATTAGATGTTCAGAGATCCCCCCCCCCCAAAAAAAAACAGAAGATACCAACACACTCAATCATAGTGGGTCGATTGTTCACATTGTTAACTTAAACAAAGTTCTAAACAATCGGCCCATTATTGGAAAAACTAAGCATTATTTTTCATGGTCTGCAGCTTAATTCTTTTAACAAAGATACCTATATAATAAGACATACATACAATATGAAGCATACCTCATGAAGTGCCTTGGCATCTTGCAGGTTTTGCTGGCTGTGTCTGAAGCCAAAGGAGTTCTTCAGTGAAGGGCCCTCAATCTGAGATGTGTCTCTCCTTTGTAGGGAAGGTGTGCCATACTGCTGCTGTAAACAATCAGTCAATGTACGGTCAATGAAATCAGAATGTTGAGCAGAACAAGCCTGAGGTCTTAATTTATTATTCGACTTTAATTTTTGCTTTATGCTTTGGCCATGCAGTGTGGGCTTTTATTAACAAGCCCTGCAAGCATTTTAAGTATCATGCTTTCATTCAAATTTCGACAAGTCAATACAATCGCATACATGTATCCATTATAACATAGACAAACAATTGAAAAATAACGCAACCATTTTCTTTTTTTAATTTATATAAATTATGTTCTTCAGAGCTCAAAAAAACTACCAGTAACTTAAATTAAATCTGTATGTAAGTTTACAGAAAGTATTTCACCAACCTTCATCTGCGTTGACAGTATTGCCCTCCTGAGAGTTGTCTCCGTATTTGTTGACAGGCGTCTCAGTGGGCGTATCCTCTTTGGTGTCACAAACTCCCCTTGACATTCACGCTCATCTTTACTATCATCTTGAGAGAGTTCAGGCTCACGACTACCAGCAATGGGTGTATATTCTGACTCAAAAAGATCTGTAGACTGTCGTCGTAACATTGGCGTACTGTGCAAAATATTTGTGTCTTCTGTTTGGCTGTGCTCATCAGTTGGTTGACTGCTTTCTGGTGTTTCAGCAGATTTCTCCACAGCTGGTGGTTTAATTGGGGTAAAATTGTCAGTTTTGGCTTTCTTAGACTCTGGAGTATATTGGTTGCCAGCTTTCTTGGCCTGTTGGTATTCTTGGGTATCCATCTTGTTTCTCTTGTTAGTATCTTTATTCCTCTCACCTTCTTGACTAGATTGAGGACTTATGGAGTCTGATTGACTATTCCATTCTCGTTTTCCGGTGAACATATTTAATCTATAGCTTCCTTTCTTCTTCTCCTGTGTTTGACTTTTTTCAGTGTCTTTAAGTTCCAATTGCTTCTTTGTTTTAACTTCAGAAATTTGTTTTCCGTTTGCATGATTTGAATCTTTAATTTCATTTTTCTTATGTTTAATGTCAGTGTAAAGTTGTCGTCCCTTGTTCCATAATTTGATGCTCTTCATAGATGGAGGTAGTAAGCAAGGTGTAATAATCACAGACTGGTCACCTGTGATTGCATATTTGAGTGCAGGCTCTTGTTGCAGTTTCTGGAGCAAATCTTGTGCACCAGTCTGGGAAAATGACAGCTGGCTGGTAGAACATGCGGCCTCTCTCCAGTGCCTTAAACCTTGGACAGACGGACAGGTTGGCTCAAACTCTTCTAATTCAGATACCTGAAAAAGATGAGGAAGTTACTTGAAAAGATATTTTCCATACAATCACTAGTCAATGCCTAGAGTATTACCATAAACAGTTATCAACACAATTATCTGGCTTCAGAAATTTCAACAAGCCTGACAATGTAAAATTTTAAATCTGAGTAAGCCTAGCAAACCATTGCAAAGATTGTAAGGTTGCCCTAACCTTGCCTGCAGTATTGCATGTGTTAAAGGCACTAGACACCAGATGATACGATTGTAAGAAAAGAGAAAATTGTCAAAAACATACATATTGATATTGATGTGTACAATGCATTGAATCCTACTAACTGATGTATCACATCCCTTAGGACACATGCATCTTGTGCACTTTGGGAGCATTTTTTCGAATTCGAAATTTACTAGGGTTGTCTACCACGTAAAAGACCACTAAGTTTAAAAAATATTGTCTGTAAATTTATCAAAACTCATCATGTGACTTTCACATGCTAAATATACACACTTCATGGCTTCCCGGAAGAACAGACATTGCAAGAAAGAAGTGAAGAACTGCCGCGAAACAATGTAGACAAAGAGCCTGACAGGTCAACATTGGTGATGAAATTGAAACTTTTTTATTAAAAAAGGTTAACTCTGATGTAAATTGCAGCAAGTTGCTTACACGCTTATTGACAGTTATGTGTGTGAAACATTCACATGACTTGCAAGGTGTTCGGAAAAGCCATTCCATGCTTTTTATAACTGGAAAACCATTATGTAATATTTATAAACAGGGAATCTCTGACAGCTGTGACCTATTATCGGCCGCATACTAGCTTGCTTTGACAATTCTAGTCTTGGTATAAGAAAATACTATATTTGTGGATTTTAGGACCATCTGTGACATAATTACAACATTAAGTCTTATGCCAGCTGTTGCTATAATTTATAATGATAATTATAAGTTCAGCAGTTTATCCGTCTCAACATGTGTTTGAACTAATTCTTATATGTATCCATAGGAATGCACATCAGAAATATAAACAATTAATACAATGGGTAATTATTTGATTATTGAAAATAATGTGTTTATTCTGCTCTAAAGTTAAGCTAATGATACATTGCCACACACAACATGCACGTTGCCAGAATAAATCAAGCTGATAACTATGTCAGATTACGACACTTTGTATCTTGCACCTTTTTGTCAAAATCATATTAATGTCACCATTCAAAGATACATTTGAAATTGACTTGTAGAAGTGATGTGCAGAGGAAGAAAACAATTAAAAACAATAACAAGCTCAAGTCAGAAACTCAATCCAAATGAGAATATAACTGAATAACAGTTTATACACATAAATGCCAACAACAACAACAGCAACAACACCAAGGCTATGACAATACTTCCACTTTGTTCTTTCAAAAACAGACAAGTTAATAAACTTCTTTAGGTATCAGACAAAACTGAACCAAAGCAAATATAAAGCATGATTTGAAGAACTGTAAGATTACATGAAACATGCATGGTGTGGCTACTTGCATATTGGGAGTGGCGGTGTACGGGGGTGGGGGAAGCTAGCTCACCAGCGAGGATGGGATCTTTATCACGCGACCACCTCCCTCCCTACAATATAACAACCAGCATGCCAGTCAACCCACTGTTTATACACCAAGTATACATTTGTGCATGAAGATTTTACAGTAGAATTTGAAAGTAGAACATTTATAGCATAATTATATTGTTCTTCTGTGGGTACTTTTATGACACTTGTGATTATTTTAATTATTGAAAAACAATCATCATTGATGATTTGATATGATTAATTTATCCAAATTATGGAAGTAAGTTTCCAGCACATGCTGTTGATAATTACTTGAAATTTGTAATGTCTTTAAATTTGCTATTTCCATGTATTTTGACATTTTCCCTTAGGTTTAGATCACAACGTCTATGATAAGGCTATCCTTAAAAGATGTTTGTTTGCAATGGCTTGTCATATATCAGTAAGTGGGTCGGTATGGATTTTTTTCTTTTAAGACACAACATCAAAGCTGTTCTAAAATCTGACAAGCTAAAATCATTCTACTTTCAAATTCCACTGAGTCTGAAAACAATTTTATTACTATTGAAAGCAACAAAATATGATATGATCTAATTAAATACATGCGTTATTTTTTATATAATTATTATAAATTAATAAAAATCTGATTAATCATTGCTATACAAAACATTTACCGGTAGCTTTAAATCTGTTTCTTAATAAAAATTTCATTAAGCTCCAGAATATCACAAAATAGTGCACACAGCAAGCGCATGCCAACAAACAACTAAAGACTAAATTAGATGATAACTAGGAGAATAAGAGTGCTGCAGAGTAAACACCAAACCCTCTCTGTTCTTTCCAGCTCGACACTAATTGAAGCAAGAGTTACTGATGTTGCTATATCTATAGACTGTCTTTATGTGTGTTTCAAGTTTCCAGTACCCTTGATATTTTTAACACTCTTAGGGTTTAAAGGCCAATGTTAAAGGTTTTGCACCACATTGCCATAGACAGCACTGACAATGCTATAACAATACCTGGACTGTATTCCATTCTTTGGAGAACAGAGAAGGACTGCTGAAACAGGATGGTCTATACACGCTATTTAATTTTGAAGACTAGCTGTGCTCTTAATGTTATAGTTAGAACCTAGCAAGGAGAGGTATCTTCTGTTATTTAAGGGTAAAACGGTGATAGGTAATGAAGGAAAGAAATACAGAGAGCCAAGAGTCTGTGAAATTTTAGGATTGTTTGGATTACCTTGACCTAGAATTGGGATGTGTTGGTAATAACTAATACTGATAAGACTTTTTCCAATCTAGGATAAAACACTGGTAGTGATATCAACACAAGTAAAAACTTCAAAATCTATTTTAATGGCACTTATGCATTGAAGTCTCATTTTTCATCGAAAACTTTTTTAACATGTAGCTATAACATACCATAAACATCCTATTAGACGTGCATACATGTACTAATGAATATGTGTAAACCAATGAAAAGAGCCCTTTACACATATTCATCTGTTTTAAGTTAAGAATTAAGGTAATACCTTAATTCTTAACTTAAAACAGATGATTTTTTCTCAGATGAAAACCTAAACATTGGCACTATTAGGTTTTACATGTAGCACACCTGCTCAGACTGCTGACAACATCCATATAAACAGAAACTCTATCATATAAATAAGATGAATCAACACGGTCCACCTATGTTGATAACAGATAATAAGATTTCTTATTCCTGTTGAAAGTTGTGTATTGATATATTGAAGCAAAGTGTTTCAGGGACCATTCAAATGATTTACACACCATGCAGTGAGTGAACAAAGCTATGCTATAGCTGAATATGCTGATTGGTCCGTTGCTACCTTTCGACTCCGCCTCCGCCTACTGTCTAAGTGATTAATAATTGTCACAAGCGTTGTCAGTATTTGATATTGATGAGTCAATATACATGCCTGATCATTGAATTTAGTGGATCTAAAAAAAGTTTGCTGAAAAATGGTTCTTATTCATGTTTTTAAAAAGAAATGAGTCTGGCATATCTAATAGGACATTTCACTAGTTCCTTAGTTTAGCTCCATCCAAACCAGCCAAAGTAATCCAATAACACACACTTATACATGTACATTATGCGGCAGTCAATGATTCTGTATGCCAAGCTCACAGACTGATTGTCAACATTCACAACACAGTCAACAACCCACATGCAAGGCAACATAAACTTGAGTGTATGCAATTGGAGATCACTGGAATATCCTTTTCTCACTTGTGTCTGTTTCATAGCAGTGATTCTCTTCTACCTCAGCCAATTATCTAGGCAACTTCCCATAGAGGACTAAGCCATCATGTATTTTGAATCTTCCAGTGATCTTACCATAAAGCAAGTATGAACAAAACTTAATTGAAACAATCCAAATTTTTAAGTGTAATGATACAACAAGTCCATATTTATGTATAATAACAGACGAAAAATAACTGCTATTTTTTACTACATGTAGATTAAAAACAACTGCAACCGTTAACAATTATTTTCCAAAGGTGAAATAAATCTATTAACTGAAATAAAAATTCAAAATGAACCATAAACAAAACACAACAAAACTGAAAGCTCTGGTTTGTGTAAGTAATGATGTATGACAATACAGTGGCCAGTGGTGACGAGATTAGAATATGGATGAGAGATGGATGCACTTCTAAGTGTGTCAATACCTCGGTTTCTCAGGCACGTCCCTGTGGTTTCCATAAAAAGCATTAATGTGCCGGACAGCTGACAGGCCATGCAGATTGGCCGATTCCTGAATACTCTCTCTTGAAGGAGGAGGGATTGTTGGTGTGATCACATGACAAATATGGCCGCCCTCTTCTTCTACCCTTGGTTTTGTAAGATATCCTTGGCCACGATCATTGCTGCCTAATTCTGATGATTCCTGACTAGACCCAAGTCTTTGATTTCCTGATTGTGCTGTATTTGAGCTAGATGACTGTTGAGCTTTTCCACCCTGATTTGATTTTTTCCTTCCCTCACCACTTCCGTATGAAACAAATGGCACATCATGATCTCCATTTACCTGACTAGCACATGTCTTTGTAGGACTGCTTCTTTGTGCTAAGTTGTTGACACATTTCAAAATGGACTCATTTACTCTATGGCTATGCACAATGCTGTATTCAGATCTAGCTGATGAATCTGACAGAGATCTACAAAACCTAAGGCTTGAAAAACCCTTGTGTGCAGAGGTAACTTCAGAAGAACTCTCAAACAAGTCTCTACTATGTCCACTGAGATCTTTAATACTCGGATTTGAGCTGTTATTCCCTGTTCTACAATTGTCAAAAGAGTTGCTACGATGGTATGGTACAGAATTTACTAAGCCTATCTGAGAATTACCTCTGTGATGAAAAAGCTCTCTTGGATCTTGCTTTTGTTCAACAAATCCATTCACATGTGTCAAACTTTGGATTTGTTCATCCTTAGCATCACTCTGAGACAACGATCTATGATATTCACCATTTCTATGTGTTTTTTGGTTTTCAAGGTTTCCATGAAACAACCCCCCATTGAGAAGATTTGCTGAGCAATTCATTGCATCATAAGATGCATTATTTCCCCTCTTTGCTGTGACATTTGATGAAAACAGGTTAGAAGATATCCTTTTTAAATCCAATTCTCTTCCTGTTTGAGCACGATACATTTTTAATCTCTTTATAACAGAACTGTCACTTAAGACTGACTGAGAAACTGCTTGATTATTATGGAAGGAAAAATCATTGCTATAAGATTGAATATGTCCATTCAAGTCCCCATGTTGAGTTTTCTTACTTGTTTCATGAGATTGCTCTGAATTCATGATATCAAATATGTTATTTCTATTTTCATCCCCTTTCTTTCTCATTCTTTGCTCAAATTCTTTGATTTCTCTCAGCTTTCTTTCTTTTTCATGAATATCATGCTTTTGCCTCTCCGCTTCACTATTATCTGGCAAATCAAACAAGTCTGCAGATGGATCATGACTAACATGCCTTCTAACATGATTACCACTTCTCTGCCTATGTCTGTAGCTATGCCCTTCATCATCTAAGTCATTTTCATCGCTAATGTCACTAAATTCTTCACTGTGTATTACATTGATGGAACCAACGGAACTGCAAGCACCTGGAGATCTTCCCAGTCTCATTTTACTTGATTCAAATTCCCCTGTTCGACTGAATTCAAGAGTGTCGCATTCACTGAGTTTAGCAACTCTCGGACTAGAATATCCTCTGGGTGACATTCCCGAAACCCTTGGAGATCTACATGGAATTAAAAATGGAGGTGCTCTGCCTTTTCCAGAATAGTTTAATCCTGATTTTATCTCTGCATCACTTTCTTCTTCAGAGTTCTCATTTTCTTCATCACTTGCAGATATTTGCCTGTTTGGAGTAAGATAAGGTGGTGGACTACTATCATCAAGCTTTCTTTCATCTTGTTTTTCTTCAACTAGAACTGGTGGACCAAGATCTGGAGGTGTATTGTTTACTACATCCATATCACAAACTTCATTGTCAGGTTCAGTCTTTTGGTAATGTTCATTACTTATACACTCTAACACAGGAGAAGATAAGTCATTGTTCATTTCATTTTCTATTTCAGCTTGACAGAATGACTTTATATCTTGTAAAGTGATATTTGTAGTTTTAGCAATGGCAATTTTACTTGGCGTTCCAGGAGCAGTAACATTCCTGTCATCAGCTTGACTTGCATCTTTTGTATCACCCTCATGCATATTTTTAAGAATATCCGTGATAGACAATTTCTGTTCCCTTACCTCCACCAAATTTTGGCCATTTTGTTCAACTTTTTGTTCCAAGTTTCTACTGCTGTTTTTCAGATCTAAAGTAGCACCAAATTGTATCAAATCTGCAGGAGTTAATGGTCTTGGTGGTGAATCACAGTCCTTGTCAGGTGGAGGAGGGGAGAGATAAGCTAGCTTGTACATGGTGTCTTCAAACACAGCTTGATGATCATCTGACCTGTCATTGTACGTTTCATAATCTGGTAAAGTTACAAATGGCCTAAATGAGCTGTCAGAATCGGATGCAGTGTCCCTACTTTTCATTGGTGATTGGTTGGAAGATGATGTGTCAATGTCGCTAAACTTCTGAGATGTAAGTTTTTCCATTGTAGCATCATGTAAAACTGACAGGGTACACATTAACTTGGTAGGTCTTGATGATTTTGTACGCTTTCGCCTTTTTGTTACAAATGCTCTACCATCATGTTTCTTGTTTGGCGTTTTCTTTTTCTTTTTGTTAAAATTTTCAAGACTTCTAGACCCAAAGGCTACTTTAACTGACTCTAGTTCACTCTCCTCTCCACTTGAACTAGATATATCTTTGATCCCTGTCAAGGAAGAAACATTACTGTTAGAATTAGTGAATTTGCAACAGCTTGAACAAGAACTGGGGCAGACTGACAGACACTCACCTGAGTTAATGTGCAAATCTGGCCGATCAGCTTGCTTTCTGGATTGGCACACACTTCTTCTATTGGTGTGACCCTCATCAGATGATTCCACTTCTTCTATAACAAGTGTTTGGTTGTTCTTTGTGTCTAGTATAACAACAGCTGAAGAGGAAGTTGAATTGTCCAAGGTAGAAGGATTATCCTGATTAACAGTGACACTTTTCTCTTTATCGTTGTCAGAGTTTTTTTCGGAAGTATCATTGTCTTCAGTATCAGAGTCTGTTTCAATGGTAAATTTCTGTTTAGCTGCTAAAAACTTTTCAAACTCTGCAGAAAACCCTGTCACTGCCTTGTTACAAGTTCTTTCTGATTTTACACCATCAAGATTTTCATTAACACTCTCAACAAGATCTTTATTCTGTTTACATTTATTGTAACCATTCAATTTTGATTCATGCATAGAATTTTCATCAAGATTACCAACATCCAGTTTGTTCACAACTACACGTAATTCCTTCTGTCCCTTGAATTTGTTAGTCACAATATAATCCACACCAGGTATTCCATCTGAATCAGAATCATATCTATAGTTAGATTTCTTACTCTTACACTTAGTCTTTTTTTTATCACCTGCCCCTTTTTCAACACTTGAACACCTCGAACCCCTTCTAGAAGATGTTGCAGAATTTGAACTTAAAACTCTTTTACTTCTTTTCGATCCAGTTTTGTTAGAATCACTATTGTCACTACTCTTTCTCCGTTTCGATGACCTTGAACTAACAGTGTCCATAGCACTTTCTTCTCCACTTATTAAAGAGTTTCTCCTTGACCTTGACATACTTGACACACTGCCCATACTACTGGAACGAGATCTTGATATCACCTTATCCAATATCAGTTTTTCTTTCTTTAATACTCCATGTTCAGGATATACTCCATCTCTCTCATCATAACTTGCATTCCTTTCATTTTTTCGACTGTTTAATGCCTTGGCAACAAGGGAGTTTTTTACACTTAGAACCAAATTAAAGTCATCATTGTCTTTATCAGAAGTTATATTGAAATCAGAAAGTGTATTTCCACATTTAATTGGCAAATCGTTTTCTTCCTTTACCCCAAATCTACCATCTCCTACTGATATCTTCTCACAGGAGTCACTATCTAAATTAAGTTCTGTCTTTATATCAACTATATCATCAATTGGTTCTTCTACTGAATCTTGGCTTTCATTCTTTGCTTCTTTGTTGATATCAACTTTCTCTTCACAGTTGTCTTTATCACAGCCATCAGCAATATCTACATCCTCACCTGAATTTTCTGCTTCTGAATTATTTTCAACAGCTACATCATCATTAAGCACACCTATTTCGTTAAATATCTGGCTATTCCCAGACTGATTTAAATCCATTCCATAGTCACTAAGCTCACTCTCGGCTTCAGCATTTGGAACACCTCCGCAATGAGCAGGACTTCTTCCAGCTATAGGTGTCCTAGATTTTATGGGTGTAAGTGTACCATCAGATGCTTCGGTTAGACTCACATCTTTAATTACAATATCACCATTATCTTCAAACTCCTTGGGAAGGCCTGGGTTATTCTGCCTAACCTTCAAATGTGGAGTATGTGATCCTCTACCAACGATACCTTTCCCAAAGTACTGAAATCCCTGTCTATATTTCTTCAGATGGGGTACGCTGGAGATGTTCCTACCAAACATGCTGTTCTGTTTTCTTTGGCTTGTTGGAGTTCGCTTCTGCTTTCTTGACTTATCCCCTGACTCATCGTCCCCATTTTTTAACTGAGCATTTGCCACATCATTGTTTTCACCTTGCTGGTTTTCAGAGCACTGACCTTGTTGATTCTCTTGCTGTAACTGAGGGTTCAAATGCTGGTCCACCTCGGACGTTTGCAATTTAGGGTTCAAATGCCGGTCGACCTCAGATCTCTGTAAATGAGGATTCAAATGCTGATTTACCTCGGACATCGGCAACTGAGAGTTAAAATGGTGGCCCCCCTGAGGGAAGACCTGACTTTTGCTCAGAGGGCTGTCTTCAGCAGATAGGAGATCTGCTATTAGAGATTTATTGGCAGCAGGAATATCAGCAACTTTGACCTCTCTCAGAGGCGGTGGAACACCAGCTACTTCTTGGCAAAGTTTTAATTGTTCCTGAATCTGTTCTACATGTTCATCACTGAGATTCTGGAGTTTGACCACCTCTGTACCAATCTTGAGCAGACTGTACTTACGGGCATCTTTAGGGTGCATTCTGACTTCCTTTAACTGACATCCGCTTCTTTCTTCCTCATCAATTCTGAACTTGATGCCTTTTAACTGTGGAGAAGGGACTGGGAATTTGTACTTGTAAAATGGTGATGGTTGTGGAATAAGTGACCTTTGTCTGTATTTAATCAATTCCATTATATCTTTGGCAACATTAAAGCCACTTACATGCAAAGGCTTCTCATTTAAATTGTCAGAAATTTGCTGCTTGTCATACTTCCTAGGTTGCAAAGGTTTATTCATGAAAGCTTCATTCACTGGCTCACTCATTGTTCTTTGTCTCTGGACATTGTAAGTATGTATCATAGTCTGTTCTGGTACCAATTGTGATGTGTCCACAGTGGTTTCATACAAAGCCCTACCCATAGTTGACTCTGAGCCTGCATCAAACTCTTGAGGCTCACTTAAGTCCATAGCTTGCGAGAGATGAAATCCTTGACCATCCTGATCACCATTAAGAAGGCCTTGGAATGACTGATCAGTCTGCGACTGGTTCTGAAAATAGTGCTGATTCTCTGGTTGTATCTGGAGATTCAAATGCTGGCCAAACTGTGATAGCTGAGAAATTTGTTGAGAGGCACCGTGTGCTCTTTGACTTAAATCTGGATACTGACCCTGAAGAGCTGACGTCTGTTCTAGACGGCCAACGCTTGGCTGATTAGAATTAACCACAGGGTCTGGAAATGTGTCCACACTAGTTCTGGCTGATGAGTTTGGATCATATCTTTCATGTGGATTGGTGAAATATTCAGTGTTAAAGCTTTGCAAAGAATTCTGCCTGTGCATATCTTGCCTTAATTGAGGGTTTTCAATGCCTTGGTCATTAACTGATTGATTCATCTGACTTGTGGGAAAGTTTGTGTTAAATTCTGCAAGCAAATCTGAGGCATCACCTTCCAACAATTCTTGAAACGACGGCTGATGCGACCAGTCACGGTTATTTGGCTGAATTCTTGAATCTTGACCGCTCATATGAAACTGCTGATGAGATGCATTCATTTGACCTGAAGGGAAACCTGTAGACATCTGAGGTATTGGTTGTTGCATCTGCTGTCCAGTATTAGCCATAGTATTACGCATAACACCGCTAAAATGTGGATTCACTGGAGAATTTGGTACTTTCTTTGGCCTGCCTCTTTTGCGTTTTGGGAAAGTGTCACCAGCAGGAGTACCAGCCGGCATGCTCGCTGATCTGTCAATGTTTCTAGGTCTTCCCCGCTTGCCAGTCCCTCCCCGGCCTGCTCCTCTCCCTCTAGTGGATGCTGGCCTGGCATTATTTTGCAATGCCCAGTCGGTGATAGCATTTCTAGAACCAAGAGGAGGGTCTGTGAATTTTGGACTTGGTATGCGGCTTATCTGAGGAAGCCCCTGTTGTGGGCTTGTCATGCGGGGATTGCCAGGGCTCAAGGCACTCTGTAGAATGCTGGGCTGTGAAGGACTGGCCATGGCTGGACTGTGCCGAACACCCAAATGACCACCAGCTGCAGATGCACCTGAATGAACGGGACTGAGTTGGACTGGGTGTTGCTGTTGCTGGTCTGACTGTGATCTCTGAAGCTGATGATGTCCTGCTAATGACTGTTGCTGTTGTTGTTGTGAAGCATGGTGACCAGAGATACCATATGGCATTCCAGGACTATGGGTTGGTACCTCATTTACATCATCTGTAACTTTCTGTCCACTGGAAGATGATTGAGTTGTAGATCTGGCAGTTGTATTGTCAGATATGGCCTTACTAAAGTTCACACCAAACTCTGAACCTCTTGTCACCCCATCAACCAAATGCTTTAAGCTATCTAAGGATGCCTTTTCTTGAAACTGCCGATAGTTTGACATGAGGCCACTTCTCATATTAGCCTGTGGAGGGGGAGGGGTTTCTGTAAATTGTTTGATGGATGAATTCCCACTGAAGAGTGATATAAGGCTGTCATCTCGTATATTGGAGCTACTTTGACTATTTTGCTGAGAGTATGACCTCTGACTTCTTGAGTTTTCCAAATCAGCGAACAAATCCTGTTGGCTGTCATGCTGACTTTCATTAGCACTTTGTTGCAAGCTTTCCTTCACACTTGACCCAGGGGATGTGTTGCTTGACAGCAAATTGTACAACTTTGTGTTTTCTATCTTCCTTTGAGAACCTGGACTGTACATATTAGCACTTTGTGGAGATTTATAAGACATATGTTGGTTGGTAGAATTTCCTAGTTTTTCTACACTAGAACTTCTCTGCAATGAAGCTCCAAAATTAGTCTCATTGTCACCTGGCAATGAAGATACACTGGCATTAGAGTTTTGACTCACACTTCTAAATGCCTGTTTAGCTGGGTTATCACTTTCTGGATCAAATAGTAACCTTTCAAGAGGACTGAGCTGGTTAGTATTTGAGCTAGGACTTGGGGTAGATGGCACAGAAGATCTGTGGTAGGTCAAGAGGGCATTTGACGTCACAGGTAATGACACTGGCGTAGCTGGTGGACTGATTGCTTCATATTGAGTATGTTTTTGGCTTTCTTCAGCAGCTCTCTTTGCTTTCGCTTGCTCTTTTGAAGCAATCTCAGCAGCAAGCCTAGCTTGATAGTAACGAGACACTGGACCCAATGGTTGCTCTGTGGAAACGTGCACTTGGGGTGGGCTGAGATGGTTCAGTGGGGGGGATATTGCACTCTGTTGCAGTCCAAGAGGGGTTCTCGATCTGCCAGTATTAACCACGCTACTTCTACTTGGAGGATCGCCATTGGCTGAAACATGCCTCATAAAGAAAATTTCTTCAGATTGCTGACTATGACTAGACTTTCCACCAGAATTACCACTATTTCTATTTACCGGAGAAAGGGCCTCTGGTGAAGGTACCCCCCCTCTGACCATCTGTTGATCGAGAAGCCTCGGACGCTGAAGGCAATATCCTTGTCCAGGACTCCTTTGATTAACCTTTTGTTGACTAGGGTTTGCATCAGTCTGAAGCCTTAAAGGCCCACCAATGCGTGGCACTGTAGCATTGTAAGGTATCGCCTGATTCGTTAAGTCCCGTCTTTGATAAATGTTCAAATCACTGTTTTCATACATAGAACCAGAAGAGTTTTTGACTTGGCTAGACCTTTGATTTAAAGATTCAATATCCTGAAATGCCATATTCCTATTATGTTGTTGGGCATTTTGAGAAAAGTCATTTGTGAACTGATCATCACTGGTGGGTGAATAGTGTGCTGGTATATTTCCTCTTATTGTCTGACCAGCTTGTTTACTTCTAATAGCAGATTCGAGCTTTCTATTCACCTGCATGTGTTGATATGAGGTAACATTGGAGGGCATGTTGGTTGTATCTCCCATCTGACTACAAGTAGGGCTGACTTGTGGTAAAGGTGTAGCAATGAACTGAGGAGAAGCTGGTTGAGTAGGGCCATATCCTTGGGATGCTGAAAACTGGCCCGGGTGGGCTTGATTAAACGACCTTGGAGACAACTGTCTGTGAACTTCCATCTGGTGTGGGTAACCACCCATGGCTGGGCTCATAAATCTCACACCATGTTGACTGTAGGGATTATCACTTGCCGTAGAAGTTGGAAACTGATGCCCCATAGGCATTCTATTCTGATGTTCAAACTGACCCATGTATTGTCTTTCCATAGCAGCTTTCATTTGTTGGTACCCTTCTTGAGAACGGGGATCAAAATTTGACCTGGGGGGTATCTGGTGACCCGGCTGGCTTCTATACCTAGGTCCTGGCCACTGCTGGTTTCCAGCGGATTGATTCCACATTGCCTGGTGTCCAGCATGGGCAAGGACATTTTGGTTGCCTGCATTGAACTGAGCGGCCATATTGGTTTCAGGGACGTCACCGAACGGGTTCACGGCTGCTATACTATTCTGCTGTTCAATGGCACCTGTCCGGGATGCTGGGCCTCGCATTCCCATTCTCTTTACCCCTCCTGCTTTACCTGAAAGTACAAAATAGTTTTTTACTCCAAAAAAGAGTTGTCAAAACCAAATTTATACCGAAAACATTACATAGTCTAGTAATACGGCATTTGATCATTTGACATATGCCCTGTCAATTTTTTCTTGGCTAGGTAATGGGCATAGCTGTATTGTTACTGGCAACATCTGTAATGGGTTTTATGTGAGAATCATTAACTGTTTTGGATTATGCCCCAAAGTTAAATAACGCATAACAACATACAAGCTAAAATAACAAGAGGCCCATAAGGTCCTATATATATTCTACTGCCTCTCACATACAAATGGAAGCAAACAGTGAACCAGATGTTTAACAATTGGTAATAACTATTACACAACTCTCTGAACAAAATTATATTTTTGCTAGGCAGCATTTCAGGCAAAGGGTAAGAACTATTACAATAGTACACAACTCTCTGCACAAAGTTGTTTCCTTAGAAAATTCATTTGCATTTCAAGGGCAATAATCCAGTCATGCATGGGTGGATCTGGCTGGTTAAAGAAAGGAACCAAGCTCTCATGTATTTCTTGGAACCAACTCTCATGGATATTTCACTATTGTATGAGTTTGATTAAATACAATTAAAACGGTAGCGCGTTTACAAGCAAATGTAGAGACAACAGACACCACGTCCAGAATTTATTTTTACAAAATTAACAAGAGCTGTCACAGAGACAGCGCGCTCGACTTTTCCGCCGCTTTTCGGTGTATGGATTGAAAAGTTTTGGCGAAACATGCATGGATCACTGTTAGATTAGATTTCAATGCAAAACATGATGTGCTGAGATATTTACATAAATTGAATGGAAAATATTTGAGGAGGTACGCGAAATTTAACGTTAATTCTAAGTTGAAAAAGGGGCATAATTTTGTCAAAATGCTTGATAGAGTTACCTCCTCCTGTGTACAGGTTGGGGGCATGATGGTGAACAAGCGTGCAAAGTTTCCAAGCCAGATGTCAATGGACTTTGAAAATATTTGAGGTGGTACGCAAACTTCAACATAAATTCTAAGTAGAAGGGGCATAATTTTGTCAAAATGCTTGATAGAGTTACCTCCTGCTCTGTACAGGTTGGAGGCATGATGGTGAACAAGTGTGAAAAGTTTCCAAGCCAGATGTCAATGGACTTTGAAAATATATGAGGTGGTACGCAAACTTTAACGTAAATTCTAAGTAAAAAAAGGTGCATAATTTTGTCAAAATGCTTGATAGAGTTACCTCCTCCTGTTTACAGGGTGGGGGCATGATGTTGAACAAGTGTGCAAAGTTTCAAAGCCATATGACAATATTTAACCTGGTATACAAACTTTTACAAAAACTTTAACATAAGTGGTTATGCCGACGCTGACGCTGACGCTCGGGTGACTAGTATAGCTCTCCTTATTCTTCGCATAGTCGAGCTAAAAAATGATTGATAATAGTTGATGGTGATGCAACATGAAAGTATATACGGTAGGCATATCACAAATTAACATACCAGGTTCATCATTGGCACCATCATACTGCGGAATAACATCACTCATATCACTGTCACTATCTGACCCTCCAGCCTCCTGATTGGCTGACTCAGGCTGGGGGTGTGTCGTGTTGGAGGGCCCCGCCTCTTGTGAGTCCACCCATGTGTCATCCAGACCCGCAAGGTCATATTCATCGAGATCAGCACTAAAAACATAGTGTACTTTGTTAAATACTTACAGCTCAAGTTGATAAATTCCATTGAAGCATTGACTACTGGAAATCATATATATTTGTCAGCATGAAATTTTCTGGTTTTCCCAAAATGGACATTTCGTGGGTTCATTGATTCTGTATTTTCGTTTTTCAAATTTAATCTATATCAAATCAAAACCAAATACAAAACCTGAGGTCATAAATCGTCTAAAATATTACCACAAGGACGCATGCCTTCCTTAACTTTTGTCACTGGGCTTATGAAACACACAATGGTGTGACAATATGTCAATAAGTACAGATCAAATAATCATTAATTGCAAGCTGCAACAAACACTGACCATATTAAGTACAAAGTTAGTTCTAATTACAGAAATGTATTTCTCACCCCTGATCAATTCCGTCCCAGACTCTCTGTGTCATCTCCAGGCTCTCCTCCAACTCCTGTCTAGCCTCCTCCTGACTCAGAGGCTCAGACACCTGTGACAAGACACTGTCTTTATCCTCCAGGGCCCCCAACACCACTGCTGCATTTTGGGAGGAAGGGGGAGAACTCTCGTCTGCCAGTGAAGCCAAGATATCCACCAGTGACCTATCCTGGCTGGGAACTGTAAGGGAGAGATAAGACAGGGCTAATACATATTAAAAATCTTCATCTTGGTATTCTATGGCACTCTGGTCTCCACTCAACTGCTGAATTCTGGGATGACGAGGAAAACTGCCACCCTCAAGAGGCCAGGGTCTGGGTAAACATCTGTGAAAATACATGATTCAAAGCATTCTTGGAGTAAATGGGAGAACTCTGCTCATATGGCAGGGATCTCAACAAGTGAACAGACCTGGGGAGTAATACTATTAGTGTCAACATCCGGGATAACATCATCTTGGTTTTCTAGGAGCTGCTGCATTCTGTGATAGAGCATGGAAAACTCTCATCTTCAAGAGGACAGGATCTCAATAGGTGACTGGGAACTGTATAGGAGTGCTATTATAAGGGTTTACATTATCTGTCCTGGTCAATCTCCTCAGCTGCATTCTAGGAGGAAGGGGTAGTGTTCCCATCTGCCAGGGAGGCCATGGGTCTCAACAAGAGACCAATCTTGGCTGAGAACAGCTGGATATCAAGCATGCCTGTTGTTTGGGGTTTTTTTTGTCAGTTGGTCAAGGGGCATAACCCAAGACATATGTTAGCTATGTTACTATGTTATGTGCCTATTGTCATTACAAATGACACCTGATATTTTTCTTCTTTTACTTCTATTATATATGTCTAGTAATGTGACATCTATGTCACCAACCTTTAGGTGTGTCTAGCTGTATGTCACAGAAGCTCTGACTGGCTGAGACAATGCGGTGGATAGACGGAACATCGACCACTGGTTCCAAGTCGGCCTCATCTTCTATATCCTGGGTACCAGACATCTCATCTGGAATACAAACACATTTATTTGTCATTAAAAGTGTCACTTTTAAGATAGTTTATATAATTTATATTGAACTTGACTTCGAAGACCCATATGTGACTTTATCCTCGGCTGAGGAAATGGATCTCCTTGTGTGGGGGGAGAGTCAAAAAAGCATGCTTTTAGTTTGAGGTCTGCACACAAAAAGACCCAGATAAAACTGTGAAGCAGATAGGGTCAACATGTGATGAATGGTACAATACCTTTAAAAATGTGCATTCCTCAATTATGACCAAACTTGACAGGTTCCTAAAGTTGACAACTAAGGACACAGGGAAATGTTACAAGAAATCTGACTTGCTTTACAAAATTGAAACTCAGAAAATGGACCACAACTGTAAGTTGATAATACCTACAAAGGCGAGACACAGTCACTGATATACATAAGATATTCATTTTTATATAATAAAACATATGAAAAAAAGTTCTTGTAATCTTCTGTAATCTTTAACAAAATGTAAAATAATGCTTAAAATATAAGATGCAGGAGTCTGTTTACTGAGTAAGAATCCAGTACAGGAAGAAAGACTAGAATGCAAAAACAAATTTCTAGTGGGTTTTTGCCTGAACTCTTGAGTGAACCTATACCACTACACCACTGAATCCTTGAAGCCAGTCTTTCTTTATTGTTTTCAATAAATAAACATACCATATATTTACCTTATTTCACAAACATTTTTAGTTTTGCAAAGCAAAACTTAATGTTAAAGATGCACTATTATACCCAAATAATATTTAATACATTTTTTTTAAATTTACTAACAAGATTAATAAATGTTGAAAACAATAGGTCTTATGAAGGATACCGAGTTTAATTTGAAAGAAAGGTGCAGAAAACCTATTTCTACCTTATGAGACGATAGTAGATCACAGTAAATCTTTTAGCATTCACCAATCATTTAATAATTTTGCGTTTTCAGCTATTAAATACACGGTTATAAACTTGTTTTCAGTAATTAATAGTTTCCATCAATGCATTATTTAGTAAGTAGTTTAAGGTTTATCACTCAAAATTTATGTTTGTTATACATGTGTATGTATTCATTTTGAATAAGAGTGTCACTTTAAAGGTGCACAATATATGCTGATGCATTTTTTTTTTTTAATTTTAATGCAATCATGTTTTACTTATTTGACTCGAATAAACACCAAAAAACCCAATATGATTTAGGTACAGATAAAAAATATTAACATTTATCAATTTCCTTTTTCAATAAAAAAACTACGGTTATAAATTCCCTAGTAAAAATAGCGCCAAAATATCACTAATATTTTATATCCCTATCTAAATCATATGCACTTTTTTCTTTTTAAAATATTTTTCTAGCATCAACCTTTATTGTGAGTTACCTTTCCTGCATCTGTATTTCCCTTGGAAAACTTTGGAAGTCTTTGACTACTATCCAACATCTTTTCACATTTCAACTATTTGTCTTAGTTAATTTTGTAACATTTGACACATTACTAGAACCATGTATGTAATACTACTGATACTGACCTTGACTGAGGTGAAGGTCAACTTCTGATGCCTGTGTCAATGGAAGGTCACTTTCACAACTGCTGCTTTCCTCATTTGGCTGACTGTCACTACAAAACAATGCATAGTCATTAAAAAAACAACTCATGGACATGTATCTATACCAAAATAGTGTCAGCCTTGTATAAAATAAAAGGAACATGGTCACCTTTACTGCTAATTGCTCTTGAAAACTTAACTGTTTGTGCTTCTTTACTACACCATGTATCCATTAATATTCACAACCCACCATATACCGTAACAACAACCATGCATTCTCATATATGGTTACACCCCACCATGATATCACATATAGGGCAACACCCCACCATGTACTCATATATATAAGATAACACCCCACCATGTACTTACATATAAGGTTACACTCCACCAAATACTCACATGTAAGGTCACACCCAACCATGTGCTTACATATAAGGTTACACCCGACCAAATGCTCAAATGTAAGGTTACACCCCACCATGTCCTTACATATAAGGTTACACCCCACAAAGTACTTACATGTAATGTTACACCCGACCATGTACTTACATGTAAGGTTACTACCCACCAAGTACTCTCATGAAAGGTTACACCCCACCATGTTCTTACATATAAGGTTACACCCAACCAAGTACTCACATGTAAGGCTGCAGCTCAAGCAGTATTTGTTGTAGACGAGCTCTAAGTTCTATCTCACTGTCTGAAAGTGGTACACTGCCTCGATCTGTAACATAACAAATACCAATCTGTAACATAAACACTGATTTGTCACAAAACAGACAATGATCTGTAACATGTCTTATATCCACTTAAGGAATGAATTGCGGGGTTGATGTCATTATCGGGGTATGAACGCAATTGGGCTGGTCTAAGTGTGTGGAGGTTGAACCACTCGTACTTTAACCAGCCCAATTGCGTTCATATCTCCGATAATGACATCAACCCCGCAATTCATTCCTTATATTTACACCGATAGTTCATTATGTTATTCAATAATTGTTAAAAAAAATACTTCATTTCATTTAAGAAAACCTTTCAGTAACCCTTTCTAACCCATTCTGTAAATAGAACGACCCGACTGTAACCGGAAGCTTTTGTTTTCAAATGACGTCACAATAACGCGGGAAAAGATCAACCACTTAAAATCACGTTTAAACGTAAAATGTAAACACTTATGGCAATAATGCATTTAAAATTTAAACAAGAGGGCCATGATGGCCCTGTATCGCTCACCTGTAGCTTTGCTAAATAAAGTGAACATTCTGACCTATTATCATAAAGATCCAATGAAAAGTATGGCCCCTAGAGGCCACTCTTTTATTTGTCCCACTGACCTAGTTTTTTACCCCACATGACCCTATCAGTAGGCAATGCTTCAAACCAAATATTTAAGACCTAGTCCTTGTGGCTTCAGACAAGAAAATTTTAAAGTTTTTTCCTATATAAGCCTATGTAAAACTTGTGACACCCAGGGTGAGGCCTCTTTTCACCACAGGTGCACAAATTGAACAATCTTGGTAGCGGGCCACTAGGTTATGCCACATATAAAATGCCAATGTCTTGTTGGTTTAGACAAGAAGTTTTTTGTTCTATATAAGCCTATGCAAAACTTGTGACTCCCCCCAGGATAGGGCCTCTTCTCCCCAGGGGCATAAATTGAACAATCTTGGTAGAGGACCACTTGGTTATGATACATACCAAATATTGAATGCGTAGGCCTTGCATTTTCAGACAAGAAGATTTTTAAACACTTTCCTTATATAAGCCTATGTAAAACTTGTGACCCCCTAGGTGGGGCCTCTTATCACTTCAGGGGCATAATTTGAATAATCTCGGTAGAGAACCACAAGGTAAAGCTACATACCATATATCAAATGCCTAGGCCTTGTGGTTTTAGACAAGATTTTAAGTTTTCACTAAATAAGCCTATGTAAAACTTGCGACCCCCGGGCAGGGCCTCTTATCACTCCAGAGGCATAATTAGAACAATCTTGGTAGATGTCCATAAAGTAATTATACATGCCAAATATCAAAGCCCTAGGACTTCTAGTTTTGGAGAAGATTTGTTAAGTTTTCCATATCTAAGTCTATGTAAACCACGTGACCCGGGGCGGGGTCATTTTTGACCTCTATTGTGTTCACAAGGTTTTTGTACTAATTGACCTAGTGACCTAGTTATTGACCGCAGATGACCCAATATCGAACTTGACCTAGATTTTATAGAGATGATCATTCTGACCAAGTTGCATTGAGATTAGGCTAAAATTGTGACCTCTATTGTGTTCACAAGGTTTTTGTACTAATTGACCTAGTGACCTAGTTATTGACCGTGAATGACCCAATATCAAACTTGACCTACATTTTATAGCGATGATCATTCTGACCAAGTTGCATTGAGATTAGGCTAAAATTGTGACCTCTATTGTGTTCACAAGGTTTTTCTACTAATTGACCTAGTGACCTAGTTATTGACCGCGGATGACCCAATATCGAACTTGACCTAAATTTTATAGAGATGATCATTCTGACCAAGTTGCATTGAGATTAAGCTAAAATTGTGACCTCTAATGTGTTCACAAGGTATTTCTACTAATTGACCTACTGACCTAGTTTTTGACCCCAGATGACCCAATATCGAACTTGACCTACATTTCATAGAGATGATCAGTCTGACCAAGTTTCATAAAGATTAGGTCAAAATTGTGACCTCTGTTGTGTTCACAAGGTTTTTCTAATAATTGACCTAGTGACCTAGTTATTGACTGCGGATGACCCAATATCGAACTTGACCTAGATTTTATAGAGATGATTATTCTGACCAACTTGCATTGAGATTAGGCTAAAATTGTGACCTCTATTGTGTTCACAAGGTTTTTGTACTAATTGACCTAGTGACCTAGTTGTTGACCGCGGATGACCCAATATCGAACTTGACCTACATTTTATAGAGATAATCATTCTGACCAAGTTGCATTGAGATTAGGCTAAAATTGTGACCTCTATTGTGTTCACAAGGTTTTACTTCTAATTGACCTAGTGACCTAGTTTTTGACCTGGGTTGACCCAATATGGAACTTGACCTAGCTTATGTTAAGATGATCATTCTGACCAAGTTTCATTAAGATAAGGCTAAAATTGTGACCTCTATTTTGTTCACAAGGTTTTTCTAATAATTGACCTAGTGACCTAGTTATTGACTGCGTATGACCCAATATCGAACTTGACCCAGATTTTATAGAGATGATCATTCTGACCAAGTTGCATTAAGATTAGCCTAAAATTGTGACCTCTATTGTGTTCACAAGGTTTTTGTACTAATTGACCTAGTGACCTAGTTATTGACCGCGGATGACCCAATATCGAACTTGACCTAGATTTTATAGAGATGATCATTCTGACCAAGTTGCATTGAGATTAGGCTAAAATTGTGACCTCTATTGTGTTCACAAGGTTTTTGTACTAATTGACCTAGTGACCTAGTTATTGACCGTGAATGACCCAATATCAAACATGACCTACATTTTATAGAGATGATCATTCTGACCAAGTTGCATTGAGATTAGGCTAAAATTGTGACCTCTATTTTGTTCACAAGGTTTTTCTAATAATTGACCTAGTGACCTAGTTATTGACTGCGTATGACCCAATATCGAACTTGACCCAGATTTTATAGAGATGATCATTCTGACCAAGTTGCATTAAGATTAGCCTAAAATTGTGACCTCTATTGTGTTCACAAGGTTTTTGTACTAATTGACCTAGTGACCTAGTTATTGACCGCGGATGACCCAATATCGAACTTGACCTAGATTTTATAGAGATGATCATTCTGACCAAGTTGCATTGAGATTAGGCTAAAATTGTGACCTCTATTGTGTTCACAAGGTTTTTGTACTAATTGACCTAGTGACCTAGTTATTGACCGTGAATGACCCAATATCAAACTTGACCTACATTTTACAGCGATGATCATTCTGACCAATTTGCATTGAGATTAGGCTAAAATTGTGACCTCTATTGTGTTCACAAGGTTTTTCTACTAATTGACCTAGTGACCTAGTTATTGACCGCGGATGACCCAATATCGAACTTGACCTACATTTTATAGAGATGATCATTCTGACCAAGTTGCATTGAGATTAGGCTAAAATTGTGACCTCTATTGTGTTCACAAGGTTTTTGTACTAATTGACCTAGTGACCTAGTTGTTGACCGCGGATGACCCAATATCGAACTTGACCTACATTTTATAGAGATGATCATTCTGACCAAGTTGCATTGAGATTAGGCTAAAATTGTGACCTCTATTGTGTTCACAAGGTTTTTGTACTAATTGACCTAGTGACCTAATTATTGACCGCGGATGACCCAATATCGAACTTGACCTAGATTTTATAAAGATGACCATTCTGACCAAGTTGCATTGAGATTAGGCTAAAATTGTGACCTCTATTGTGTTCACAAGGTTTTTCTACTAATTGACCTAGTGACCTAGTTTTTGACCCCAAATGACCCAATATCGAACTTGACCTAGATTTTATAGAGATGATCAGTCTGACCAAGTTTCATAAAGATTAGGTCAAAATTGTGACCTCTATTGTGTTCACAAGCAATTGTGAACGGACGGACGGACGGACGGACGGACGGACGGACGAAGAGTGATCACAAAAGCTCACCTTGTCACTACGTGACAGGTGAGCTAAAAATTAACACTTTCTAAAATGTTGATTAATATTTTACCTGCTGACACAATACAAACAATAACAAGATTAATATTTTTCATGTATATTGTTATGCAATGAATTGCAATCCGAACTTATCCGAAGATGTTGCGTTCATCGATTGATAAACACAACTGCCGAAAGGCAGTTCATTTAAAGAATGAAAAGTGTGGTGTAAATATTGTAATATAACAAACACCAATCAGCAACATAACAAACACTGATCAAAATCATATCAAACACAAATTATTTTAATCTAAAGTGACACTCTTATTCAAAATCAATACATACACATATATAACAAACATAAAATTTAACTGATAAACCTTTAAATATGTACTTAATAATAATGCATTTATGGAATATGTTAATTACTGATAATAAGATTGTAACTGCGTATTTAATAGCTGAAAATGCAAAAATATTAAATGATTGGTGAATGCTTAAAGTATTACTGTGATTGACTTTTGTCTCATAAGGTAGAAATACTGTGCACATTTCTGTCAAATTAAACTTGGTACCTCATAAGAACCATTGTTTCCGACATTCATTCATCAGTTTTGGAATATTAAAACAATTGTATTAATTGTGGTAATCTTATGTGGTAGTAAGAGTGCATCTTTAAAACACTAGGCTGTGTTTCAGGATTAAGATCGTAAGGGTTAAGATTTTTTTGGCACACTGCGTTTTAATTAAAATATTGTCAAGGACATTTATTGCATAGATTCTGCCTATAACTGTACATGAGTACTCCTAAGCAGCGTAAGGTTTACAACTAATATGTCTAATTGAAACGGGGCCCTGAACTAAAAGCATAACATATAAAACAGGCATGTAAAATTTATTTTTGACACAACAAACACTATACTGGAACATATACAGTTTCTACCTGTCAAACAGTATGTTCTCACCTTGTGACTCTGGTGGGGCAATATCGGTTATCTCTCCCCGGTCTCTACAACGCTGCCTTTCATCCTCCCAAAGAGCAGCCAGGCCGGGGTTATTACCCACATTATCTGAAGATAAAGCAACACAGGGTCACTCTCAAACAACACATTCATGAGGACATTGTTTCATTCAAGCTTTGTATCACAGATGAATTTCATGGAGTCCTCATGTGACCAAATAACTCAGCTAAGTATGTTATCGAATGTTAAATGCAGGCCAGTCCCATACCAACAAAATAAAACTTTGATAATTGAATTATTGATTGTTTTATTTTTTATTTCATTTACTAAACAGCAGCGATGTATGAATATTGTATAACACACCCTTATTGGTTTTACCCACCCTTATCGGTATTACCCACCCTTGTAGGTATTTCATACACTTAGTGGTATTACACACCACTTATCGGTTTTACAGACCCTTATCAGTATCATGCCCTTATCAGTATTACACAACCTTATCTGTATTACACACCAATATCGGTATTACACCCTTATCGGTATCACACACCCATAGCGGTATAACACACCCTTATCAGTATCGCACCCTTATCTGTATTACACACCAATATCAGTATCTCATACCCATATCGGTATTACACACCTATATCGGTATTACACACCCATATCGGAATTACACACTCGTTTCGGTATTACACACTCGTATTGGTATCACATACCCATATCGGTATTACACACACATATCGGTATTAGACACTCTTATTGGTATCACACACCCATAGCCGTATTACACACCCCTATCGGTATCACACACCCATAGCGGTATTACACACTAGTATTGGTATTACACACTCTTATCTCTATCACACCCTTATCGGTATTACACACCCTTATCGGTATCACACACCCATAGCGGTATTACTCACCCATATCGGTATTACACACTCTTATTGGTATCACACACCCTTATCGGTATTACACACCAATATCGGTATTACACACCCTCTTATCAGTATTACACAACCTCTTATCGGTTCTACACACCCTCTTATCGGTTCTACACACCCTTATCAGTATTACACACACTTATCGACTTATGAAAATCACAGAGAATTATAGTTAAAACCTGGCTATTTATTAGTAATAATTTAATATTACCTCCAATCTCAAGCCTGTTAATGATGTCGACAGCCACAGCGTCCACCTCCAGTTTACAAGTGCTCATTCTCTCCACCTGGCTGTCTAGGTACATCTCGCTGAAATTACAATCATAGGCACTGTATATACAGCTCATCAACCAATCATAGAGCATGTACAAACAACTCATGATCTTCTTGTTTATTATTTGTCATGTTTATGATTTGTACATGTTTTTATGAATAAAAGGATCACCTCTTAGTGATTCCAAAAAGAAAAGAAAAAAACAAACAACTCAACAACCAATCATATGTCTTGTAGAAACTCATCGAAGAAACATAGATCTTGTATGAATGACTCACCAACCAATCATAGATCTTGTACTTACAACTCAATAACCAATCATATGACCCGTATATGTACAACTTGCAGAAAAATTCATATATTGTAAAACTAAAGAATACATATATGCAATATGGCAAGTATTCAATATTTCTTCATGAATTCTAAAAATTTATAAAATCTTGCTCGACATATGAAAGGCAACAGTGAACACAAACTCTACCTACCTTGGTATATTTTCTGCGTCCCAGACCTGCTGTGAGGGGGTCATGGTCCCTGATCTGTTCAGCAGACCCGTAAAAGTCACAGGGGTTCTAGGGGTGGAACCCACTCCCTCATCTGACCCCTGGCTACCCATAACAGGCTGCACATCTGAAATACAAAGGCATTTGTTTACTTGACCTAGTTTACTGTCAATAAGCTCAACATCTGCAATACAAACACACCAGTTCAGCGACACAAAGGTTCTGGAGGTGTAGTCCATGCCTGTATCTGACCATTGGCTACCTACAATGAGCTCAACACCTGCAATACAAACGCATTAGTTCAATTGACCTTGTTTAGAGACACAAAGGTTCCAAGGATGGAGTCCATGCCTGTATCTGACCCCTGGCTACCTACAATGAGCTCAACACCTGCAATGCAAAGCAATAGTTCAATTGACCTAGTTCAGAGACATCAAGCTTCTAGGGATGGAGTCCATGCCAGCATCTGACCACTGGCTACCTACAATGAGCTCAACACCTGCAATACAAATGCAATAGTTCAATTGACCTAGTTCAGAGACATCAAGCTTCTAGGGATGGAGTCCATGCCAGCATCTGCCCCTGGCTACCTACAATGAGCTCAACACCTGCAATACAAATGCAATAGTTCAATTGACCTAGTTCAGAGACATCAAGCTTCTAGGGATGGAGTCCATGCCAGCATCTGCCCCTGGCTACCTACAATGAGCTCAACACCTGCAATACAAATGCAATAGTTCAATTGACCTTGTTTAGAGACACAAAGGTTCCAAGGATGGAGTCCATGCCTGTATCTGACCCCTGGCTACCTACAATGAGCTCAACATCTGCAATACAAATGCAATAGTTCAATTGACCTAGTTCAGAGACATCAAGCTTCTAGGGATGGAGTCCATGCCAGCATCTGCCCCTGGCTACCTACAATGAGCTCAACACCTGCAATACAAATGTAATAGTTCAATTGACCTTGTTTAGAGACACAAAGGTTCCAAGGATGGAGTCCATGCCTGTATCTGACCCCTGGCTACCTACAATGAGCTCAACACCTGCAATACAAATGCAATAGTTCAATTGACCTAGTTCAGAGACATCAAGCTTCTAGGGATGGAATCCATGCCTGTATCTGACCACTGGCTACCTACAATGAGCTCAACACCTGCAATACAAATGCAATAGTTCAATTGACCTAGTTCAGAGACATCAAGCTTCTAGGGATGGAATCCATGCCTGTATCTGACCACTGGCTACCTACAATGAGCTCAACATCTGCAATACAAATGCAATAGTTCAATTGACCTAGTTCAGAGACATCAAGCTTCTAGGGATGGAGTCCATGCCTGTATCTGACCACTGGCTACCTACAATGAGCTCAACATCTGCAATACAAATGCAATAGTTCAATTGACCTAGTTCAGAGACATCAAGCTTCTAGGGATGGAATCCATGCCTGTATCTGACCCCTGGCTACCTACAATGAGCTCAACATCTGCAATACAAATGCAATAGTTCAATTGACCTAGTTCAGAGACATCAAGCTTCTAGGGATGGAGTCCATGCCAGCATCTGCCCCTGGCTACCTACAATGAGCTCAACATCTGCAATACAAATGCATTAGTTCAATTGACCTTGTTTAGAGACACAAAGGTTCCAAGGATGGAGTCCATGCCTGTATCTGACCACTGGCTACCTACAATGAGCTCAACACCTGCAATACAAACGCATTAGTTCAATTGACCTTGTTTAGAGACACAAAGGTTCCAAGGATGGAGTCCATGCCTGTATCTGACCACTGACTACCTACAATGAGCTCAACACCTGCAATACAAACGCATTAGTTCAATTGACCTTGTTTAGAGACACAAAGGTTCCAAGGATGGAGTCCATGCCTGTATCTGACCACTGGCTACCTACAATGAGCTCAACATCTGCAATACAATCCTTATAGTTCAATTGACCTACTTTAGAGACAGAAAGGTTCTAGGGGTGGAGTCCAGGCTTGTATCTGACCTGTGGCTACAACCACACGCTCAACATCTACAATACAAATGCAATAGTTCAATTGACCTAGTTTAAAGACAAAGGTTCTTTGGCTGGAATCCAGGCCTGTATCTTACCTGTGGCTACTCACAATGGGATTCACATCTGCAATACATAGGCAATAGTTTAATGACAATAATCTGGGATTTGGTATCCCCTTATCAGTTAAATATTTATTTATGTCCATCCAATGAAAAAATAACTATTTGTTAAATCATATTCTTTGAACAAATTATTAAGGCATGTGTCAAATTTCTATCACCTACAAAACTTCTGTGTCCTTGGGTTAAAGGTTTGTAGATCATTTGCAATCTACTCATCATCTATTGATATATAACAATATATTTAAAATGCCATACGCCAAAACAACCTGAATTATTTTTTTTGTATCAGGTAGAATTACAGATTTGGATTTTGGAATCTGTTTTTTGATCAAGTTCTAATCAGTTTTGAAATCATTTTCATCAAAACATAATGAAATGCCCCGAACATGAATGACTAGGAACGTGCAATAATCAAACTGTCAATGTTGTTTAATAAGACTGCAATGTGCTACATTAAAACTAATCCTACTATCATCCTGTTTCATAATGGAACAGATGGTGCCAACAATGCAATATTGGAAAATAATCATAATTATTAGACATGACATCTGGACATTTGTTATATTTACACAATATACTGCATATACAAAACACACACAGACTTTTGTCTGTGACTTGTAAATGACCTGAGGTTTGGTTACAACCATTACACGTATTTCGATGATTCATTGTATATAGCATAATAAATGAACAGTGCATGTGAAAACAATTCTTTTTTCACAAAGTTGAAAAATTTCACTATGATGCTTAAGGATTAGGAGTACAGATTTCAACATACAAAAGAGCTAGAGATTAACCTCAGAATGTAGCTTTAAAAAAAATAAAAATGAAATGATATATAATAAACTTAATGTACATGTTACTACAACGTTTCAAATACCTGAGGCATTTCTTCGGAACTTGATAGCAGCCACATTGATCAGGTTCATTCCATACAGGTTGTAATCAATGAAGAGCTGAAAAATACACACACTTGTACAGGAATATCGCCACTGACAATTGAACATATTCCTTCAAACTCATCGCAAATCAGAAATGAAATGATACAACAAAAACAGAGATTATAACCTTTATGCAATAGAATACTTGAAAAACACTATCGCATGATCAAGATCCCGATTTTTGTTAGGCGTTCATTTTAAGTAGTGTTGTTGTTTTTTTCATTTTGCTCATATCTTTATTATAATGGTACATGTTTGGTTTCTGCTTGCCACATTAAGTAGCAATTTCAAGTCAATTATCAGACATGAAACTATGCATATTTTATAAATTGCAAAGAACAAAATAACCTTGACATTTTATGAATGGTAGAGATGCCTTGACAAAAAACCTCAAGTCTCCTAGACGCAATTAAGAAGTCTAATATTCCAGACAGATTAAATTAGACTCTACCATACTTGTTTTGTGACGCAATATAAAAAGCCACTTTCTGAACTAGATGCTCCAATAAATTGGGTTCTAACAGCTAATAATTTTCAATCCATAAAAATAACCAGGGATCTGTGTGAGTACAAAGGATTCATGTCCAAGCAGGGTAAAAAGTCTCTTACATTTTAAAATGGTTTCTAAAGGCATTTATGTTCAATTCAAGGTATTTCCGACTGTTTTTGATGCAAATATAGAGAAAAATATCGATACAACTTAAGTTTAAAGCTTTAATTCTGATTTCAGGATTTCAGCGACCCTGTTTCATGTTATAAGCCATAAAACATAGGGCTTTATTGGTTTATAAAATAAGACCAATAAGGCAACTATAAATTAACTAGAGATTGTTTTTTGGAAAAAGCGCTTGTCTCCCCTATTATGTGGTTGTAGCTGAGAAAAAATAAATGATGGACATGAAATTTGTAATTTTGGACTGGAGACGAACCAACAGTGAAGTTTGGTTTATTCACCCGCATTAAATAGTGAACATCTACTGCGACCTTGACCTTTGACCTACCAAGTATGAAGTTCCTGGGTGCAAGCATTCTTTATTTATTGAGCGGAAACAAAGTGTGATGTACAGACTGACAGACTGACTGACTGACTGACTGACTGACAGACTGATCACAAAATCAATAGGGGTCATCTACTAGTCATGACCAACTTGCATACCAAGTATGAAGTTCCTGGACCCAAAGGATCTTTAGTTATCAAGCGGAAACCGTTTCTTCACCTCAAGGTCACGGCGACTTTGACCTTTGACCTACTGATCTCAAAATGATTAGGAGTCGTCTACTAGTCATGACCAACCAGCATACCAAGTATGAAGTTCCTGGGTCTATAGTTATTGAGCGGAAACTAAGTGTGACGTACGGATTGCGGGACAGGGCAAAAACAATATATCTCCCCATGAATGGGGGAGACATAATTACTAGATTTTCATCCCCTCTTGCCCCCTCTTTTTCCCCTGCCTTTTAAATTTTATTGACTCAAATAAAAATGTTGAACTAGGGTCTGTTTTTGCGTATCGGTCTGGTAATGTCCAGAAACAGCATTTATTCTTATCTATGGTGTCAATGCCGTATAACATTCAAAGGAGAATTGTTAGGATGTGTTTGTGCTTCGTCTAGAAACACATGTATATGGTCCCATATGCAATAAGAAAGAACATAAACACATATTCAACTAGGAAACAGTCATCAAAAAAAAATTGTAAAGCTTTCTAATTGAAACCGAGGAACTTCTAAACAAATTCATTGACAGGAAGAGGAGAACCCTTTAATTTAAGAACAGGACACTTAGCCTCAAGTCATTAGTCTGAATTCCACTATTGCTTGGCATAATTTTTTTTTAAAGCCGTGCTATATAAAAGATTTTGAGCAAGTCCCTAAAGCATTTTACCAGTGAAGGGCCTGTAAGTTTGTGCTTATTTCCGTCAGTGAAGGTTTATTTGCTAACAGTAGTCAAATATAATATATGTTTGATCCCTGTTTTGCGTCACCCTAGAGCAATAACAATAGCTGCATATAGAAACAGAAGCAGTTATGGGTTCTTGCAATAAGATGATGATTGGTTAATTATATGTTCACTCGGGTTGCCAAAACTTGAATTCAACATATCCAGACTTGATGCAATTTCTTTAGCAAAGTTGTACTGTAATAATCTGGTCTTGTTTATCAAAAGGAATAACTGTTATAAGCCATGTTATATGTACCTGCAGTGTGTAGGGTATATGGGCCTCGTGGGGTTGAAACGGCTTGTTGAGAACGGCTCCTCCCAGCAGCAGATCAGCAGCCCTAAAACACATACATGAACATTGTAATATGTACATCAGCATGGCACACAGCAGCCCTAAAACACGTAATATTAAGTAAACACTGTAATCTGTACAATGGCCTGGCACACAGCAGCCCTAAAACACATCTGAACACTGTAATCTGTACATTGGCCTGTCACCCAGCAGCCCTAAAACACATATGTGAACATTGTAATCTGTACATTGGCCTGGCACACAGCTGCCCTAAAACACAAATGTATACATTATAATCTGTACATTGACATGGCACCTAGCAGCCCTAAAACACATATTTGAACTCTGTAATCTGTACTTTGGCCTGGCTCCCAGCCGCCCTAACACATAGGTGAACATTGTAATCTGTACATTGTCATGGCACCCAGCAGCCCTAAAACGTGAGAGATGGCATGGCAAACAACATCCCTTATTTTGAAATCATAATTGACATGACGCTAAATTGAATAAGACAGCTCTCAATAATTACCTTCCTTGTAAAACAAAAGAATACATCCAAGTTCTTGTGAATTTTACTGTCCAAGGTTATCATGTCCCTAATCCATTTCTTTGTGTGAAACAAAATATTGTAAGATCAGGAATTTAAAAAGAATACTAAAGCTGCACTCCCACAGATTGACCCTTTTGATGACTTTGTTTGCCTTGGTATGAGCCAGTTTTGTGTAAATGCCTGGAAACCAGTGATATAAGAATGCTGACAAAAGATCCAATTAGAATTTTTCATATTTATGTTCACAAACTTCAGTTTTATTGCTAAAAGCGTTACTAACCCTTTAAGAAATTAGTGTTGTTTTTTTAGTTCTACTAACAAATGAGATCTGTTCTATTGTGTGTTATCTTATATCACTGATTTCATGGCATTGATGCCAAAATCAGCTGATTCTAAGACAAAAATGTCAAACTGTCAATCTGTTGGAGTGCAGCTTTAATACCTGCAAAAATAAATAAACTTTGCCTAGTCTGACCAACAAAGCTCTTAAATTTCGAAATAGATATTTAAACTACTTAGAAATATCAATTTGTAAATTAATTATATTGGTGTCCAATTGTATTTTGTTTAAAAAGAAATCAAGTCAGCCTTATTTGACAGTTTCAGTACAAGTAGCCTTAGCAGCTGATCAAATTGATATCACTAAACCACACTAGACAGACGGACTACAATAGGTCTCATTTGTTTTTTTACACATATTACGTTTTATAAACACTTAAGAAAATTACAGATTTTCAGGGAGAAGGAAGTGTTCTAGTTAAGTTAATATTTTCTGTAGCGAAAACTTCAAACTAAGATCAATACCCAGCAATCCTGGCGTCACTTATTATTCCTGTTCAGTTTTTCACGTACAGCATGCTTCCTACAGGTTTCTGTGAAACACCAGGGGCCTTATTTATAAAGCATCATGGTAAAAAAAATCAACTCAGTGGAAAATTGCCTTTTTTCTAAGTTGAATTTTAAGATTTCTAACAATGATTGTACACCAGAAATATAAACCAGAACACGCATTTAAATAAATTTGATGAAAAGTAGAGTGTATTTAAAAACATAGCTGTCGTAATACAGCCAGCTTGACTACGCCGCTTTGTCGTAGAATACAATAACGATGTAATAATACCAAGTTTGGTCTCTATGTCAAACCTTACTAAAATTATTTGATACATAAGGTGACTTTGATGCTGCCCTCCCACCAGCCCGCCCAAACAATGACGCAAGTCATTCAAATAACTTGATTTACCATTATGAAAATTTGGTTAAGAATATACAAATATGCCTTTCAAAGGAAATTAAAAAAAAAAATCAAGGGCCATAATTTGTATTTAGGCTTAAAACAATATGCCTTTCAAAGAAAATAAAAATAAAAATAAAGAAATTCAAGGGCCATAATTTGTATTTAGGCTTAAAATGGAGTTATGTTTCTTGTTGTAAGATGGTCGTAAATAATTTTGAATTTTATTAAGTGCATTTAATGAACGGTATAGAAGTTTTTTTTATTAAAATCCCAACTTGCCCTTAACTTTTACTTGCCTAAAACTTTAACCTAAGTCAATCAGGGGCACAACTTGTATTAAGGATATGGAGTTATGTAACCTCATTGGGTGATGGTCCTGAACAATTGTGTGAAGTATTAAGTCAATTGAATGAAGGGTATAGAAGTTATTAAAAAATATCCCAACCTGCCCTTAAACTTTAGCCTATGTTCCATAGTCAATCAGGGACCATAATTTGTATAAAAGATAATATGGAGTTATCTAACCTCATTATGTGATGGCTCTGAACATCTGTGTGAAGTATTAAGTCAATTGAATGAATGGTATTGGAGTTTCAAGTGAAAATCCCAACTTGCCCTAAAACTTTAACCTGCCCTAAAACTTTAACCTACGTCAATCAGGGGCCATAACTTGTATTTAGGATAATATAGAGTTATGTAACCTCATTGTGTGATGGTCCTGAACAACTGTGTGAAGTATTAAGTCAATTAAACAAAGGATATAGAAGTTATTAATAAATATTCCAACTTGCCCTAAAACTTTAACCTGAGTTCCATAGTCAATCAGGGGCCATAATCTGTGTAAAGAATGATATGGAGTTATCTAACCTCATCATGTGATGGCCCTGAACAACTCCGTGAAGTATTAAGTTAATTGAATGTAGGGTATTGGACTTATAAGTGAAAATCCCAACTTGCCCTAAAACTTTAACCGGACGTCGACGCTGGGGCGAGTAGTATAGCCCACCTATTCTTCGAATAGTCGAGCTAAAAATATTTGTCAAAAATTACAAAATTTGAGATGAAAATGTCCACCAAGATGCTCTTTGTATAAGACCACAGGGGGGACTTTAACTTAGTGAAAAAAAAGTTTGTTTGTTTTCGGAGATGAATTTAAAGCAAACTTTCCATGTTCGTATACTAAAAATATGAAAATAAGCAAGAAAAAGATCCCGATAATAAAGGCATATATTATAAATAAGTTGTGATTAAAAATGGAGAGCATTTAACATATTCATTGTAAAAAATATGAAGTTTCCCCAAGTTGAAAATCTACACCAAGAAGCTTTAAGAATTTGTCCCCAGGGGCAATCTTTCTACCTTTCAATTTTATTGTCATATGAATTCAGATTTGAGACCAATGCCTCGCATATGTTCATAACTTGATTGAGCACGTTCATATTGTTAATGAGCAAAAAGTGTAAGTTTTCTATAATTTCATCTTTAAAAAGAAGGTAAAAAGTGTGTAATTATCTCCTTTTAAAGAGTTTTGAGACTTTAACTAAAGATTAAATCATGATAAACTAGGCTTTACAGATTTTGTGTATAAAATCAAGCTTAAGCAAATGATATGGATTTAAAAAGAAATATGATTTCTCTTAAGCATGTTCAAAATGAATATGTTTCAAGAAGTTGGGTCCACAGGCTAACTTCTTTGAATTTTCTGTCAAGGTACTAGCATTTAATATGACATTCAAAATCAATACTTAAACATGTACATTATGTATAACAAACAACTTTTGAGTGATAAACCTTTAACTTCCTCCTAAATAATGCATTTATTGATAATGAGATTGTATTTAATAGCTGAGTCTGCAAAAATATTAAATGATTGGTGAGTGGTAAAAGATTTACTGCGATCTACTTTCGTCTCATAAGGTAGTTATACAGTGTTTTTTGCACCCTTCTGTCAAATTAAACTCGGTATCCTTCACAAAAACCTTTTTTGGTATATTTAAACAATTGTATTAATTTTGGGCGTAAGAGTGCATCTTTAAACATTTGAGTCTAACAAATTTTATATTATTTCTAGAAACTTATGTAAAACATTGTTTAAAAGAGTATCTTTTTTATAATAGCTAAGATTTAACTAAATAATAAACACATGACTATCAAACCAGTAAAAAGTAATGACGCATACTTTTTCACCATGCCAGGGTTATACAAGTAGATCTTCAAAAACTGCTGCTCTTCGTCATGGTAACCATACATCGCTCTGAAAATAAACAATTATGTAGTTCACACCACATTAGTCAATGTATCATTTTACCATAGAGTGAGACAAGTATTTTAACCAGACTTCAGTCTATGCACGATCCTTTTTAACAGAAAAAAATGTGTAGAAAAAAATATGATTTGTTCAGCTCCTTACTCTTGGCTTGGTTTTCCCACTGACTCGATTTTTTTTTAATGTATACTTATATAAAATTAGTACCATATAGCTATACTTCGATAGTTTTGATATCTTTCACTAGATCAAGGTAATATTGCTATACCAGGTACAACTTTTCAAACCTTGTTTTGCATTCCTTAGTACAACTGTACTAGGTATATATCGTTTAGCTGAGCTTGATAGTTGTCATATGCATGGTCAATGATAACCTGGCTCAGCACTCTATGCAATCATTTCACCAGTTTAATTGTTATGAATCAGCACAAGAGTAAAATGTCAAAATGGTGTCAATATAAATCTCAGTGACTTTGTAAAGACCTCATACTCACATCATACCATGCTGAGACCAAGGCTCAAATATGCTTTTTTCCACATGGATGAATTTCTCTATTAGTCAAATGCTTATTAATCTATAGGAAAATCAATATTCAACTTGTAATGTGTTAAAGAATTATTTAAAAGTTTTATGGTATAATATCTGTGTTTTCAGCTCAGGGGTACATGTATAACAGTACTCAATATATACGGGGTTAAAACAGCATGGTACAGGAACTATGTTGTAATAATTCTCTTTTTTCCTGGAGATAGGCAAGGAAAATAAAATGTGCCAATATTTGGCTTTTGACAGGTTTAGTTTGTGTCAATGTATAAAATTATTTCATTAAAGGAGATAAGGGCTTATTTGAAAAAAAAGATGTTTTAAAAAGTTATGAGAATTTTACTTTCAACCTTTTCTAGTCTGTCCCTTCGAGTTTCAATTGTACATGTAAAGTAAATTTCATGTTCAGAAGCAAACAACCCAAATGGATTGTTATTTCTTACCTTCCATTTACGAGGACAATCTTGTACACATGTTGCGTTGGTGCCTGACCATAGCCCAGGGCCACATTGATGGCCTTATCGAGGCTGGTGGCAAATTGTCGAAGGAAGCGGTCCCAGGGCACTGTGCCGTCATATGGAACGTACAGGTAAGGGAACACTCCATGAACATGCATACATGTCTTCTGGCCTGGAAATGAGGAAATAAAAACATGTTTTATGTGAAGAGTTCAGTTATTGTGATCAACGGACAATTGAGCCACACCTCCAGGAACCATCAGCAAACTATGAGATAAGGCAACCGTATGGATGCATTATATTAAGGACATCACACTTTTTTGTCTCTATGTCTTTAGGCAAATTGTTTTACAGAAATAAAAAGACTGCCTAAAAACAATTCCATACTATGAGAAGAAAAGAAAATTTGAACTAAGTACATTTAAACTAATTTTTTTATGGGGTTGTTCTTAAAATTGTTTACAATTGTTTATAATATTATCCATGTGTCCTTTACCTTAGATAAAATACAAACAAGAGTGACACTCACAAAATACGCCCATCAATAATTTCTTGGATTCTAAGACAACTTACTGTCACATTGGCCCTTTGAGAAGCAAGCTTTTCAAGAAGCAAATGATTTGGCACAATATGGCATTAACAGTAGAAATTTTTTATTTTAATTCGAGGGTTTCGAGTCAAAAGGTGCTAAAATGTCTATAATTTTCATAGGCACTTAGAACCTTTGGGGACCAAGCCCTTGATATTTACTGAGGGTTTCATGCAAAATTGTATTTACCAAGTACTTCTGTATTTCAGGGAACTATGGCATCCAAATTCCGAAATTCCGTGACGCGAAATTCAGTACCTTAATCTGTCAAAGTCAGAAAAGGCTCCTGAAAATCGTGTCTATAGATATAGACGATTAATCCCAAATCATGCCCAAAGACGATCAGATCAACGTGTTCGGGATTTGAAAAACAACATTCATGTAAAAATCGTCTCCAAGAGATGATTCATCCTTAATCGTACCCAAGAGACAATCAGTGTGTACTTGGCAAAGCATTTATACCGGCAAACATTCTTGGTAAAGATTTTATAGCTACAAACATTTTCAGCAAGTTTGGTGAAGGTCAGATGAGAATTGTTCAAGTTAGAGAGTAGACAAAGCTTATATGGCAAGGGCAGTAATCCTGAAGTGCTTCGGGGCATTTGGCTGATTATCATACTTGACTGATTTATTTTACCAACAAATATTTTCAGCAAGTTTGGTGAAGATCAGATGATAACTGTTCAAATTAGACAGTGGACAAAGCAAAAATGGCAAATTTTGACCAATTCAAGGGCCATAATCCTGAAGAGCCTGGCTGGTTATAGAACTTTGCCAAGAGTATATACCAACAAACATTTATAGTAGCAAGTTTGGTGAAATTCGGATAAAAACTGTTCAAGTTTGAGAGTAGACAAAGCTAAAATGGCCAATTTTGATAAATTCAGGGGGCCATAACTCTGGAGTGCCTAAAGCGATTAGGCTGGTTATCGAACTTGACCTAGATATTTCACCAACAAACACTTTCATGAAGTTTGGTGGAAATTGGATGAGAAATGTTCAAGTTAGAGAGCGGACAAAGCTAAAATGGCCAATTTTGACAAATTCAGGGGGCCATAACTCTGGAGTGCCTAAAGCGATTTGGCTGGTTATTGAACTTGACCGAGATATTTCACCAACAAACACTTTCATGACGTTTGGTGGAAATTTGATGAGAAATGATCAAGTTAGAGAGCGGACAAAGCTAAAATGGCCAATTTTGACAAATTCAGGGGGCCATAACTCTGGAGTGCCTAAAGCGATTTGGCTGGTTATCGAACTTGACCTAGATATTTCACCAACAAACACTTTCATGAAGTTTGGTGGAAATTGGATGAGAAATGTTCAAGTTAGAGAGCGGACAACATTGTGGAGCTGCCCGCCCGCCCGCCGTGGGTGTTCCCATAATACGGCCATCGTAAGATGGGCGTATAAAAATGAAAAACCACTAAAACCTCCCAACTTATTTTCATGGTGAAGGCATGGTTTTCACTACAATTCAGCAGCTTTTGATATTATAAACAAACATTTTTTAAAACCAATTAATTTTGTGCACACTTGTTACATCTTAAAGAACAATTCTTTAAAGATTGAGTTTGAATATTTTTTTTCTCTTTGCAAAGCTATTTTCACACAGTAATTGCTGAAAATGACGACCTTATAAAACTATAAATGAGTCAATGTGTTAACACTTTCCTTCTCATGGAACTGTCACAGAATTATTTTCTGGCGTCATCATCCAATTTTGAGTAATATGAACCCTTAAATTGACTTCTACAGTTAGTTGTGGTTTTAAATATATTCCAAAGGCCAATTTGCGGCTGTATTGATGTAATCAAATACAAAAACTGCCTGAAGAAATTAGAAAAACATATCAATTTTATCAAGAAAGACATGAATTAAATTTCATAAATAGTGCTGCAACTATATACTTGAATATTATCTATACAAAAGTTATAAACCACTATAGTGACTCACTATATGATACCACAATATAGTTTTCGCCATTCCAGTTTAAATAAAAATGTTTTGTAAACAAGAGGCCCAAGAGGGCCTATGCTCTACTGGCATGGCTCTTGTGGTCATTTTCAATCCAGAGCATGTACGTATGAGTAATAGGCAACAAATATATAGTTCACTTTTTGTGTTTGGGTTAGCTGAAAACGCTGCACGTTCAACATCTGAGGACAGAAAGTGTTGTAAGCAGATAAGTTGCATGAACTATTTTAGTATGTGCCAAGTAAAGGTAATCTGAGGGTAAACAAGAGATGTTTGTCAAACATTATGCCCCCTGAGCGCCAAGTTGCCAGAAATATTTGGACAATTGAATGAAATATGCATGGACTGAAATGACAGCTGATTTGTCATTGGATGCATATGAGGCAGGTCATCTACTGGTCATACCTAATCTTCATGTCAAGTTTGATGACCATAGGTCCGGGAATTGTTGAGTTATCACTCGGACAAGCTTTGGTCTTCCAACAGACCGACCGACATGTGCAAAGCAATTATATAACCCCTCTGCTTCGAAGGGGGGCATAATTAAACTAGATGTTCACTGAAAACTGATACTTCAACTCATGCATTTAGTGACATATAAATTTCTACTGTCTACTATATAAGAAAATAAAATATGGACAATCAGAAAACCTTTTTTCAGCTTACAGTCACACTGACCTTGACCTTTGACCCACTGACCTCAAAATCAATAGGGTTCATCTGCTGGTCATGACCAATAAGCCTACCTAGTATGAGGTCCCTGGGTCAAAGCGTTCTCAAGTTATTGATCGGAAACCGTTTTTCATGTTAAGGTCACACTGACCTTGACCTTTGACCCACTGACCTCAAAATCAATAGGGTTCATCTGCTGGTCATGACCAATACACCTACCAAGTATGAGGTTCCTGGGTCAAAGCGTTCTCAAGTTATTGATCGGAAACCGTTTTTCATGTAAAGGTCACACTGACCTTGACCTTTGACCCACTGACCTCAAAATCAATAGGGTTCATCTGCTGGTGATGACCAATACACATACCAAGTATGAGGTCCCTCGGTCAAAGCGTTCTCAAGTTATTGATCGGAAACCATTTGGTATTCCGACCGACCGACCGACAGACAGACAGACAGACCGACCGACCGACCGACCGACCGACCGACATGTGCAAAACAATATACCCCACTTTTTTCAAAAGGGGGCATAAAAATATTTGCTTTCAAAACGGTACTTATGGTCAAAATTTCATTTCTGTAGCTTTAAAAATAAAAAAGTTGGTCAACTGGTCAAAGTCAAGGACATCTGAGGACAACATTGACACACGTTTGCAAAACTGTACGCATGGTCAAAATTCACTGCTGTAGCTTTAAAAAAAATTGGTATTTTTTACCTATGCACCACCTTCATGTGGTTGGCCTAAAAACCTACCTTTCCACCACCTTCATGTGGTCGAACTCAAAACCAAACTATGCGCCACCTTCATGTGGTCGACCTAAAAACCATACTATATGCACCACCACCATGTGATTGGCCTTCCTATGCACCACCTTGATGTGGTCAACCTAAAAACCTGAGTTTATCCGAATGACAAAAATGGTAATTATCCCATCAGCACTACTCAACCATTTTCCATCATAAACATTCCAAGTTCAACAGTTTTCCATAGAAAATGGCCATGTTGTTCCAATTGACCACCTGGATATATTCAATCTTTAAACCTAAGTTTGTCTAAATGACCAAAATGCAAATTATCCTTCACAGTGATCTCCCTTGATTCCCCCTTAAAAGTGTATAACTAAAGATGTAGCTTATTTGTACTTGTGTACAAAACATGTATGAATATGAATAAAATTATGCATGAGCATCTATGCAATAAACTATTTAAGGCATCCTTTGTTTTAATTGCTGGTGTGGTTGGTCTGTATAATGAGAGCTCAATCTGAAAAACCACTGGTTAATAAATCTGGTTACAGACCAGTGTTTAAACCTTAATGATACAAATATTTAATGTTCAAATAAGGTTTACATTCCTGTTAAAACGATGTGGCCCAATTGAATTTGATAATATATTTTGCAATACGAACTCAAGGCTTTCAACTGAAGCCAGCTTCCATGTTCTGACCAATAGACATCGTAAAATAACTGAAATTGATGCATCATATTTTTCAGTAAAGCGTCAACCTTAACCCAGGGGAATTTGAGTGCAAGTCAATGTATGAATGAAGTAATTTTCCAATATCAGTCAGACCCTATCAGAGACTGGCTTTTGTGAATAGTTGATTGTCCAGAATTCAAGCGAATCGTTGATTGACTTATAACTGGCAGGTATCATCCTCTGTATAAGGAGTGCTAGAATGTCAACATGTGTTAATAGACGAAAGTCCAGGGCCCCATTTCAACAAAGATCGCAAGGCTAAAGATTGTAACTTTCTTGGTGTAAACTTCATTTTTGATGTTAGCTGCATTTCAATAATAATATTGGCGTAAACTTCATTTTTGATGTTAGCTGCATTTCAATAATAATATCTTTAAGGACATTTATCGCACAGATCCTGCCCTTAACTTTAAGCTTGCACCTAAGCACTCTTAAGCAGCCTATGGTTTACAATGACTAAGATATGTTTTTGAAACAGGGCCTAAAATTCAACATAATAGGTGATGGAAGCCATGTGCTGAATGTTTGTTTATTCAATTAAAGTATGCGGCACATGTTACTGCAATTAACACTTTAAAGTGACAAGCGATTATTGATCTTTATGAGACCAGTAACAGGAAAGCCAATGACACCAATGAAACTGCAAATTACGTATGTGAAAGAATAACTACAGCAGTTTTTTTCCATTGCCTTGAAAACAAAAATGCATCAAGATGCACTCTTAGGCCATTTTTATTATAAATTGGTTGACAGATTTTATTAGACAAATGTTGGACTGGTGGTGCGAAAAAAAAAAAAAGGTATCCAGACAAGTTACTCATTTTTTTACAATACATGTACATGTATTTTTAATAGTGTTAGTGACAAAACTCAAATATCAAAATATCAACAAACAGAAAAGACATGTTCATAGACACATATGAATGACATTTGAAAATAAAGAAAAGCTATGTTTTAATTTCTATGCATTTTGCAATGTCTGCAGTGCCTCAATATTATAATAAATATTGGTATGTTCAAATGCTCACTTTGTCATACACATGTTTGGCTTTACAGTCCAATGTTCTCTCCTACCAGTTTCAGATTTAAATAAATGTAATCATGATATAAGCATTTTATTCACTTCACCGCAAATTACTAGGTGAACAGATAACTACAGCAGTTTTTGCCATGGCCTTGAAAACAAAAATGCATAAAGATGCACTCTTACTCACAAATAAGATTAACCACAATTAATACAATTGTTTTAATATTCCAAAAAGGATGAATAAATGTCGAAAACAATGGTTCTTATGAAGGATACCAAGTTTAATTTGAAAGAAATGTGCATAAAACACGGTATTTCTACGTAAGTTATGAGACAATAGTAGATCACAGTGAATCTTTTAGCATTCACCAATCATTTTAATATTTTTGTGTTTTCTGGGTTACAGGGTTACAAACTTGTTATCAGTAATAAATATTTTCCATAAGTGCATTATTAAGTAAGTGGTTAAAGGTTTATCAGTCAAAAATGATGTTTGTTATACAAGTGTATATAATGATTTTGAATAAGAGTGTCACTTCAGCTATTGTATTTTTTTATTAATCATGTAACCTTGTATATATATGTATCAGTTTAATAATAAATAAATCTCTTATGTTTAATGCTTAAAAAAACAATAAACATTTTTCATAGCAAGTTGTTTAATATGTGCATGGCTGGGGTTAGGGGACACAGTGAACAGGTGTATGTTGACTTCCTGTTGATTGATTGAGTCATGAGAATACAGTAATAACTGTACATCGAAACATTTTGCAGCAAACTTTGTCAGTGTTCAGTACAGATCCATGGTATAACAAATTTGTTCGCTTAGCCGTACGCCATTTATTAAAATGATCAATGTAAATATAAAGGCATTAGGAATATATGATGAGTTCATTTACTTCGGGCAAAATTCTGAAGGTTAAAGTGAATTATATATAAGCATCATGAGAGGACGAGAGACAACAAGGTACTCCATTAAAGTTTTATTGATCATTTTTTGTTTGGCTTGAGATTTTTCCGGAATGAATAATACTCCTACTCTAGATCTTGATAAAACCATGAATATTGAGAATTGTTATGTGAAATGTTTCAGAAAGATTTAAAAGCAGTTTAGATATGCTTCCCGTGTCTTATGACGGACAATAAACATGACTTATGATGAAAACCACAAATCTAGAAATACGGACTATATATGACTCTTGAAAATCTGATCTCGACTCTTGAAAATAAGGTGCCAACAGTAAAATTGGGGGGGAAATCGTTAAAATTTTCTAGGGGGAGTACCCCCAGACCACCTGCCAACATATTAAACCAATAAATTTTGGTTCTGATGGAGGCACACAGGTCAAATGGTTATGCCCCCAGTTACTCCACCTTTATCGTTGAAACCTGACCACCCATATTTTTATCCCTTTTACCACTGTAGACCCATAAAACTAGAGTGTTTTATGCCACATAAAAAAATACATGAAATTGTGTAATATGTAAACATTGAGGCAGATTCATTGTTTATGTTAAGAACTGTTTAAACATTCTAATGTTCACAGTCTTTGCTATCAGGTAAAGGAGTCATGAGGAGCTTTCAACAGGGTTTAAGTAATCAACTTGCTTTATATGTCTATTCCTAACTATCCACACATATATAGGTCAAAACAAAGTGTGTTGATTTAATATTTTTGTGGTAAGAAAGAAATAATGTATTTTTGTGGCTTAGATCATAGGACCTATTGCTTATCTTTTTTCATATGTTTTGATTATTCATACAACTGATTTTTTCAGTGAGTTTCATAAACAATGTTTATAAATAGCAACTCATGTAAGATTCTTTATATCAACACATTTGTTGCAAAAAATGAAGATAGTTTTGACTTTTTCAGTTTAAAAGTTAAACCTTAAATTAGTATGGTGAAATGACGTCAATGTCAAAATATATATCACACTAATGTAATATAAGTATCTAAGTTAGAGTTGTATTACACTTAAATTCAGCAATGTCATGTTATGAATGTTTTTTTTTATTGTTTTTTTTTTAATATGCATACATAGCAAACTGTGTCACATTTAATCGCTATTCCAAAGACTCTATCCATAAAGAATCAATTACCATATATGTTGTAAAAACCCTTCACATATTGTTTTATCTATTATACAGTTAAGACTGAGCAGTTGTGTGATAAATGATGACCTTGACCCAACTTAAATAAGGGTATAGGGATTTTTCAAAAGGGCATCTTTGGAACTCTTTTCAGTGATCTAATTTAGCACAAGCCTGCAAGCCCCGCACTGGTAAAATGCTTTCCGGGATCCTCAAATTCTGTGTTTTATACAGCAGGGCTATTTCAAATATGTAGTGCCAAGCATTAGTATATGAATTTGGGCTTGTTCATCCAAAAGACTAAATTCAATGGTTGTCTTTTAAGGGTCAAGTTTAACAATGAGGGGGTCTACAGTAATTTTATTGGGTCTTGTACACAGATGATACCCAACAAAGATTTGTGATGCACACATGGAAATGGGGGTTCACTGGCAAGAAGATTTAGTCAGGGACACAGGTTTTCTGCCTCAGGGAAATGCCTGCTTTCATTTGCGAAGAATTATTTCCCTGGTAACTGATTTGCATGGCAGACAGCATTCTCTCGCTGTGTCTATGGAAACAAAAGGCAGGAGACAGAGACATTCTTCTCATTGTTACATGAAAGATCTTCACAGATATTAAAATTATGGCACAAGGGAAAAGGTTAACTTTTCTTAAATTTTGTAGATTAAAGTATCTTACTTTCTTTATACTCAAGAACAAACCAATAAAAAGCATTATAGCCCCTAACAGGTCTGAAAAAAGAACTTCACATGGACTATGATGTAAAAATTGATTCATGTCAAAATTCAGCAATGATTTTAAGCATTTAAAGCGAACTTTTCTTCTAAATATCTGTAATTTTCTTTTCAAAGACAAGAGTGGCAAATTTAAGTGCTTGTCAGTGTTTTTTTGCAGTAAAAAGGTGCAAAACTTTACAATTATTAAAGCTAGATATACTGGCCTTGTTATACATGTGTGTGTATCAGTGGTCCAAATTAGTGCAAGCCTGCTTGTTCATCATGATGCCAAGCACCTGAGTGTCGGAATTCGGGCTTATTCTTATTTCGATGACTAGTGTATTGACTCTGTACAGGTTTATTTTCAGCTTAAACATTATTGCTTAGATTAAAGTTTTTGCATAAACCACAATGTTGACTTCAATGTTTACAACGAAACCAAGGGTGTGACAATATTTAAGTCTATTTTCTCCGAAAAACAAACAAATTAAAAAAGGCACGTTAGGATACTTAAATGTAGGGCAAATAGCTGTATGTTATTATCTCTAATTACAATACTACTTTAACAGTATCTTTGCTGTCATAACATTATAATATTTGTCCTCATTTAAAATTTCACACCCCACACATCTATATGTTTTTAAGTCTTCCATAATTAATAAACTCATGTACATTGTATTTAAGGTACCTCTCAGAATGAACTATCATTTATTTTACAGTGATTTTATTGATGCTATTTATATGAAATTAATGAAGTGAATAATTCACTAATGCATGTTTACATCATATCATGATAACAGCCAGGATTTCTACAACAACAGTCTAGACTATTTTGAGGAAGTATTAAACATACCTTATTCATCTAAACACATGAATATATGTGACTGAAATCAGAAACTAGGTCATGGCTATATCATTAGACTTAGGTACCTTTACCATTAGAAATTTCATTTTTTAAACAATTAAACTAACAGCATTTGTCTAATTCATCACTATATATCGACAATAACTTACAGTTTGAGAGCACTTGTAGAGATAGAATCCATTATAGCTTTTTGATGGTACAAAAAGTTCACATAAAATAAAATTTTGAAATTTAAGGCCTCTAAGGCTATTTGATTTGCATTATTAATGTAGCCTAAAGTTAAGGATCATAAATTTCAAAACATCTACAGAAACAAAAATTTCTGCACAATAACATGTCCACAAACCTTGCACACTTCAAGTAACTAATAGACATGACACACCCACATTTAGCTAATAACTGAAAGAGTCAAAGTTTGTAGTTTAATGTAAAAAAATGTTTATTTCCAACTAAAATTACAAGACAGACATATAATGTAAAATAGGAGTTTAACCAGTACATTTCACAATACAGAATGATTATGACTGTTAGAATTTCATTTTTTTATGAATCTAATAGATTTTCTCCTCGAAAACAAGCAAAACATCTTAAATTATGCAGACAGTTGCAGGGTGAACTGGTAGGTAGCTGGCATTGGCACAAAACACAGCTAACCTCTTGCTACCGGTATTGAGAGAACGGCAGAACCACTAAGACATCGAGAGCACTATCAGCTCTAGACAGGCCTGCCAATTCACTGAGTCAATCTCACCACAAATATAAACATCACCACTGGCTGGCTTCATATTAGAGAAATATTCAAGGTTTTTTCATGTAAAGCTGTACTGCTTAGGGCAGATAACGACAATTCCAAAGTGACTACTCAGACAGGGTTACATGCTGTAAGTTGGATAATGGACACCATTAAATGCCTACAGTTATAATATTTATGTAAGTTTTGGTAGCTGAATTGAAATGTACAACCGTCAATAGACTTCGTTACAGAATAAACTTTATGGCCTACTTTCCTGCCGACATGTCAGAATGGTGTGTTCTGTTTAAGGCTAAAATGACATTACATTCTTTTTTTTCTAATACTGAATTTTGGACAGTTTATAACTCATTATATAAACTTTCTAGCAATGAATGACTATCTGGGTCAATGCTTGCTCTGTCACGTCGGCATATAAGACCAAAAATTCACATATTTATCTATTATAGAGGATAGAAGGGTCGTAGGATATTGATTTTGAATAAGAGTGTCTCTTTAAATGTTCTTTTCTCCAAAAAAAAATGGGCTTGGGACTCCATCACATGATAGCCTAAGGAAACTCCCAATGGTATAAAACTGCTTGAAACTACAATGAAAGAACATTAAAAGGGCAATACACCAGATGGTTCAACAATCGGCACATACAGTAGTTCCTCAAAACAAGCCTAGATAAGTCAATGCAAGCCAGTAGGAGGGCACTTTACATTTTTAAAATAATAAATGTAACAATCATGTTGCTGTCTCATCTGTGTTTCCCTGTTTAATAAAGCGTACAATGGTTCCCAGTTTAAATCATATCTGTTTATAAGTACAGATAAATATACCCACGCTATTTTTAAACTAACTAAGATTTAATTGGTACACAATCTAGTAAATTTCAAATTGGAGAAATGAGCATAAATTGCGAAAGATGCATGTGTGGTAAGCAATGTGATCGTCACCAGTAAGGTAAAGATTCAAGTGATGTACACAATGATATCAATTTTGATGTTACTTTCTGACAATTTTCTTTTTTTCTTGCATTTGTATCATCTGGTATCTAGTCCCTTTAATGGCCATTGTCCCATTTTTCCCCACATAATTTTATATGGTTTTTATTTCACCTCTGAAAAGCTTGAACTGATTTATGGATATCATATTATAACAAACATGTTCAATATTTTGTTCACAATGACGAAGCTATGAATAAATTACTTTAATATCTATGCATAAGTTTAAAAAAACAAATACATTTGTTATCCCAGTAACAATGAGCTCTGATGACTTAAATATCATCAAATACAAATCCTTATTGTTTTTTATTTTTATTAGACTGAGGGTAAAATTGCATTTAATGTTAAATACTTGCTAGACAAATGTTGATGGAGACAGATCTGACACATTTATACTTCTAGGAACAGTTTATGGGTCTTGTAATTTTTTTAAGAAATTAAACCAAACAGTTTCATTTTTTAATTCAACCATGCACATGTTATTATACTATCATAAGGCCTAAAAAAAAATATGTCTGTTTCGGGTAACCCAACCCTACCTATAAAAATGCGCCGACTCTAACTATTTTTTTCCATTTCTGAGCAAAAAAAATATTCGTTAGGGAATAGAGAGTTATGAAGGGCGGATAAATGCAGATTTTAATCAGAATTATTGTTTATATGATAAAACAAAGTCAGTAATGTCTTTTCTGAACTTACGACAGATTTTGATTTTTTTTTTTTTAAATCCCTACCTACCCTACCTAGAAATTTTGGGAAGGTTACCCTAAACAGACATTTTATTTTTTTTGGCCTAATAATGTTTATAATAACTATTTGTTATTAAATCTTCAAATCAACTTTTTTTTAAATCTGGACAACACATCAAGTTGATTTCAAAATTCAAAATATGTTTCTAAGGATTCATAAGCTCATAATTGTGATGGTATTGACTCAAATTGTAATACATTGTACTTGCATGTAAACATTTTTTTGTACTTTTCAACATACGCGACCGACCCTATTTCTTTCCTCCTGACCATACACTTTTTTGCCGTTATGTGGTTGTTTCTTTTTGTAATTTCTTGAAGAGCATTTTTTGAGTGACCATGTTAAATATGACATTACATATCTAAAATTTTCTACCAAAGTAATAAACCCTGATTTAGATCAGATTGGTACAGAATCCAAGTTCTCAAATAAAAAATAGGAAAAAAGTTATGCCTACCTGCCTACTATATTTTATTATATCGAGATGTTAGCGCAAACAATTTTGTTTTGACCTCATAACAATAGACCTGAGCAAATTGTAAAAAAATATTATTTTTTTTTTGTGCAACCACTTTCCAGGGATAATTCTAACCAAATGTGCGATTTTCACAAATTCTCACATAAATATCGTCTAAATCGCATTGAAAATACAAAAATGCAATATATTGTTGCTCTCCTTGGCAGTTTGTGTATTTTGTGCCTTTTCCTTTTTATCAAATTTACAGCATCATCATAGCCAATATGGTCTCTCTTGCTGTGAATTGAGCTTACCAATTTGTTTCATCGATAACTTGTACATTTGTTTTCAAGCGTTTTTAACCTCATTCATTGTGTTTACGCTGGTTTAAATTGGCATTTAATAAGGGTCTTCGGAAAACCCCACAAAATGTCACTTTACTCATTTATTATAAAAAATCTCTCACCAATTTCAGAAAAATGGGAGCAGGTCTCTCATTGAAAATGTGACAGACTTTAACCTGCTTTCTTTCTCAATATAATGGCTTACAATCAGCATTATTATCATAAGTGTCAGCAGATATATCTTTTATATAATAAATACATTCAGATGGATGACTTTAATACATTAGCAACCACACCGTCTGGAAACCAAAGTTTGTGTACTTTTAAAGCTGTAATCAAGTAATTTAATATTTAAAATGCCCTAGTTTGGCAACCAATGCAAGGCAGTTTATTTGCATGTGACCTACTTCTTGTCACTTACTCAAACTTTTCTCTTTCAGAAACAGACTAGCTATATTGTGAGCACCAGATGGGGTTGTTAATGCTTGCCCCCATTTCTCAGTTGACCTCCAAAGCATTTTTGACAAAGTAATGGTATTTGATGCATAAAACAAGACCCCCAGTGGGAGAATGCCACCACTCACCTGTTCATGTCATGAAGGGGCATAACTCAATAATTATTACAGCCAGAGATATGAGCTTTGCTGTCTACATTTCTGTATTGTCTCTGGCAACAATGGTACCAAGTTTCATTTAAATATCTTGAATGTTTTTTAGTAACAGTATTTAGTTTAAGTAATTTGCACAATGCGACAGACACTGATGATAAGTCTATTACAATACCTCCACTGTGGTTCTTTGGAATCAGCCAACTTACTGTACAATAACAATCAATCTAAAGTATATGTATTGTCATTATGAAAATTTGTATAACGACACCGATTACACTAAGGCCATTAAGATTTCTTTGAAACACAGACAAGCTGAAAAACACCTCCTGCTTGGGATATTTCAGCAACGTCATACTTCTCACAAATAATGGCCCCAATAATAGATGACCATGAAACAATAATGATATGTACCTGATGGAGTGGAACCAAAGATGCGCACAACAGGAACTTTCTTGACTTCTGTGGCCCGCTGGTCGGCGTATGTAACGTCTAGACCACGGATCGGTGTGGCCATGTAATGGTCCGTACTCACAATTCGCACGGAAAACATGGCGCACACTCTCAACTGGCTTCCATACTGAAACAGACAAAAAGCAGTTATGACAACTAGGTTTTTTAACATTTCTCTTAATCCTATCTTACGGTGGTAACTGTAGCCCAGAACTCAACCAAAAGATGCCTGCCTGATTATGATAAAAGCTGAATGTTTGTTGGATGTATGTTAATATTTTACTTAGTTCTTACTGACTTGATTCTGAAAAGTGTGAATCAAATGGCCAATTTCAGAAAAAAGCATTTTTTTCAGAAAGTGGGAGTCTAGGAACGGCAAAAAATAGATTCAAGTCTTCCAAATTTATTTCAAAACAACAGAATTCTCACCTACAATACACTCAATGAGTTAGACCCATGTTCTATTTCCCTCTGCATATTTTTTATATCGCGGCCAACACAATGGATTTATTGAATGTCAGCGTTCCTCAGAGTTTGAATTTAAGGCCCTCAGAGGGTGATCAACCGACCAAAGAATTATGAACACGGCTTTCCTCGAAGGGCTAAACTCCGCAAAGCTCTGCGGACACTTGATAAGCTACAATAAATTGCTATTAGGCCTAAAAAAAAATACATTTGGTTCGGGTTATCCGACCCTACCTACGGAATAGGCGCCGACCCTACCGTTTTTATAGTCAGTTTGAAAAAAAAAATGAAAAACTAAAAAAAAAAAAAAAAAAAAAAATCTCGTTTTTTTTTAAATTGCTTTTTAATATTAAGTTTAAACCTTAAATGCTTATACAGAAGATAGCTTTAACACCATTCTCCAATGATGAAAATTATTTTCTTTTATAAAACCTAATAAAAAAAAAAATAAAAAAAAAAGCCTACCTACCCTACCCATTATTTTTAAGGATGTAACCCTAACCAAACAATTATTTTTTTTAGGCCTTATCCTTTTTCCTCTGGCTGTTTTGCATGAAGTAAGCCTTCCACAAGAATGCAGTCGTATTTCACTATATGCACATGCATCTTATAAACGTGTTTTTTTCTAATGACTGAATACATTGATAAACACATTTCACCCGAAAAAGGCTAGGTTACTTATTACACAAATCAGGAGGTCAAACATGTGTTCAAAGTTCAGAGCGCATGATTGAAGGCCTTCTTGTCTCGTTTTCTGTGGAAAATTCCCTAAAATGTCATAGCTATTTTTAACCACCAATAATAAATAGTATATTCTATATTGAATTGATCCCGCATGTGACATCAGAGGTCATGGTTTAGAATCATGTAAATTGTCGGCTGTTTTATGATGCTATACAATTAGTGGCAATACATTAATGATTCAATGTTTACTATTAACAAGCCAAGACCATATTCAATTGGCGGTTACGGACACAAATACAAATTAAACGCTGGTAAGAATCTTGTACGGTTAACAATGCATAAGCATACAAACAAATAACTTCTGAACAAGAATGATTTCTTGCTTATCTGATTAGACACGGAGTTCTACCGTGGGGTCATAAAATCGGACAATTTTCAACGCTATTGTTCATATTAAACTTGGCGGTAAACCAGCCACTCGGAGGAACTCAGTGGGATTATGGCGAGGGCAACAGTTTTACCCTCGGAGGAAGTCCGTGATCATGAGTGAGCGAGGAAAGTGGGTCTAACTTGTTGAGTGTACTGTAAACACCCAGTCTTTGAAATAACTTTGGGCAAATAATAATGTGCAAGAAATCATGCCTTACCTGAAGTAAAATGTTAAAAGTCAGGACATAATTGATTTCAACAAAATTGTCAAAAACAGGGCTCAACAAAAACAGGTGTCAGATCATCCCTAACAAGGCAAAGTTGGTCCTTGACAACCTATTTTCATTCTAATTGTCCGATCGGGCAAGAAGTAATATCAGTATTTATATATGTCTTTTCATTCAAGAAAATACGAGGGCATAGCCAGAAGTTCGTGGAAAAGCTTGATAAATTGAAAACAATATGCAGCATATCTTTAAAACTTTCATACAATACTTATCAGGTAATTTGAAATTAGGAATGCGACTTTCATCGTATAGCATGTTATTACGAAAACGTTGTGATCACTATGGAAACAGGTGGTCGCGCATTCCTCCGCAGTTGCTAAAAATAACCCATGACAATATCTTGTTTTGTTGACCACTCACATTGAAGCCAATAAAAGGGGCAAAAGTTTGCACATTTGACGTGACGTCAATAAGTCAGTGCGTAAGTTTGTTTATTTCAAAGAAAGCATTTTAGACTGAACGGTATATTTAAATTTTGATTAAAATGACGCCAGAAGACAGATTGAAAAAACGGGCAGTGATACAGTTCTGTGTGAACCTAGGAAAAACTCCATCGCAAACACTTAATTCGATGAATGAAGCATCGAGTGAAACTCAAGTGAAGCAAATGCTCGTGTACAAGTGGCACAAGCGGTTCAGTGAGGGACAGGACAGCATTTGTGACGACGTGAGGTATGGGCGTCCAGTTTCACAAACTACGGAAAGTGACGTGGAGGCCGTGAAAAACATCGTCGACGCTGATCGTCGAGTCACTCTTCATGAAATATGCAAGATGTTGGACATGAGTTATGGGTCGGTATGGAGGATAATGAAAGACAGTTTGAAAATGAGTTGAGTGAGTGCGCGTTGGGTTCCACGGCTGCTGAAAGAAGATGAGATGAGCAAAAGAGTACAGGAATCACGCTGCTCTGTACAAAAAGGAAGGAAACCGTTTTCTTGAAAAGTCACTTGCGATGAAACCTGACTGTTTTATTACGACCCTGAGACAAAACAGCAAAGCAGTCAATGGAAGACTACCGGTTCCCCGCCTCCGAAGAAGGCACGATCATCCTGCTCTATAGGAAAGCATATGTTCATTGTCTTATTTGATGTGCATGGTGTTATTCAACTCCATGCAGTTCGGCAGGGCCAATATATGACGGGTGCTTACTATTCTAAGGTAAAGTGGTACATAACAAATTCATTTTATCAATATTTAGTTCTTGATTAAATCTGCAATAAACAAGGTTTAAAAAAGTTTATGATTAAAAATATGGGTTTGAATATGTGTTAGGTTTAATTATGATATTTGATAAAGTATGCAAAACGCGACAAATGCATTATGTTATAAGCCTCAGTTATGTTCTCCATTTAAGATTTTGAGGCGTGACTTGTACAGGGCGATGGCATTAAAGAGACCACAGGCATTACATGTTGGGTGGATTCTTCACCAGGATAATGCACCAGCGCATAGATCGGAGGAGGCCCAGGCTACCGCGACAATCCAGCTTGAAGCGGAAATCCTTCCCCACACCGCTTATTCGCCGGACCTAGCACCATGCGATTTTGCCCTATTTCCGAAACTTAAATGTGAACAGAAAGGCAAACGCTTTAATGACTTTCAGGAACTACAGAGTGAAGCTCAGACACGCCTGTATTCTTACAAGTCAGAGTGGTTCAGTGACATTTACCGACAGTGGGTAGCGAGAAATCGACGTTGTATTGAAGCGAACGGCTCTTACTTTGAAAAGTTATGACGTTGACATCAGATTCTGACGTTTGAACTGCGGAGGCTATACTGACCTCATGTAAATAAAAAAGCTGTAGTTTCATTATATTGTATGCATCAGTTTGAAATTTTATATTTCATTAACAGCTGAAATAGATTTTATAGCGAACTGACGTTCGTTGAAAAATGTTAAAAATATGTGTTGATTTTATTAAGTAATTCCACGAACTTCTGGCTATACCCTCATATATTAACAATACGAAATATTGAGTAGATAAGTCACTAGACTAATGATTAGTCACGTTGGGATGCAAGAGCTCAGTGTTTTATAAAAAATCAAATTTGAGCTTAAAGATGAAAGTTTCATTTATACACAAAAACAATATTTTCTGTTCTATTTGTGCAAGCGATGAAGTAAGTTTTATTGTTTTAATTGTAAATGTAAAATCAAATGGACTGTTAACATTCAGTGTTTGAAATAATTGTTTTGCTTACCTTGCCAAATCAGGCATGCAGCTTTCAAATGGTACTTGTCAGAACATCTTTTAAACTTACCCTAATAAAATTAAGCAATTGTGCAAGGAGTTTCAGATTTATTCGTAACCTGAATTAACAGACTTTCCTTTCCTCTTTCAACGTAGATTGAAATAATGCTTAATTAATGGACAGTTTAAGGGAAAGTGTGGGGACGACAATGCTAGACAAAGAAATCCATATCATGCAGGGGCACTACACTAACAGTTACACAGAGACCAGAGACACCCAATTTGATGGCAGGACTTACACAACCAATTTGCTATGGAACCTGCCAGGTCATCAGATAAAAATACTATGCCACTGTGGCAGAAATAATATATATTATTTTTAATTTAAAAACACCCAGATCTTACAGGTGATGAAAGTGAAATTCAGTAAGAGGTAAAACATGAGAAAATGAAAAACATCAAATGTCGTTTTACTACACTTTATCTGAACTTCTCCGATAATCTGATCCGTTCGGAAACTTTTTAAGTTCAGTCCGAAAGCAAAGACTCATTCTTCTTCGTGATAAAAGTCAAAGTGTCTTGCAATAAACATTGTATGTACATAATTTAATAAAGAACCTGACATTTAGAGCAAAATTAAGACAAATTACATGTTTCCCTATATCAATTTTAACGTGACACTGCCAATGAGCATGAGTGAAATAACAAAAAAAAACGCAACTCGAACTGTCAGATGTGTCACTTGCAATGACGAAATTTTCGTTTGAGATAATGCAATTGACAGGAATTCAATTCAAATAAAACAAAATAAAACTAAAATGTCATCCTACCTATAAATCATAAGAAAATTTATGCAACTACAAACAGTAAACTGTTAAATCGATACTCCACTTTCTTCTTATTTTTTAGCGACCTCTGTCGGAAGTTTTGTTGTCGGTGTCGATATTTTTCTATCTGTATAATTCGCAAATAATTTAGTTTGAAAGCCGGTCTCCTAATATTCCCAATTAACAGATTACTAGAAGCCGATTTTCAAGTCAAGTCAAGTCAATATTTTATTGGCAAATACATTAAATTTATTCATTTTCATAACACTGAACAAGCAAGAATGGTTGTGAAATTTAAAATAAGTCATCATTATATTAGAGAGAAAAGTACAAACTAAATTTTAAATTGGTTGCAAGTATCACCGTTAAAATTAAGCTTATCATCATTTAAATATTTTATCAACATGAAAGTTATTATCCTCGCCGTTTGAAAGCTTGATATAAATAAGTTTCTTTAAAGATATTTGCATTTGTTGTTGACAATAATGTTACAAATTTTGACAAACATTTACACTTAAGTAACGATACAATGGACATGTAGGTAGGAAGTGGTATTCATTTTCAACACTGTTCATATTGCATTGAGTTCATATTTCTATATCTACCCTTTTCTATCAATAAAGTATGTACTGAACATTTCCAGAATATAACTGTTTAGAACAGTGTGATGCAGTGCATAAAATTGCATTTCAATGCATGACTGCAATCATAGAAATAGTTGCTGTATGTCTGGTCGACCTAAGAATATATGTAAAGAAGCTTGATGTTACGTATGCAGCTTTGAACAAGAGACTGACGAATAAAAATACACATTTGAAGCACTATGATACACTTATGCTGTTTATATAAAGGTTCTATTTACATTCAACGAGGAAACACTTATATCTTTACCATTAATTGCTGCCATTACAAATCATCGACTGAGCTCGGTTGAATGAACCGGGACCCTTTGACCCAGAGTCTGGTATCATTAATGAACATGAGGTTAAAGTAATGATGTTATGTTAATGCAAAGTTATTGTATTATAATTTGTGTTTCATAATGCAACTTTCACTTTCTAACCAAACGTTGATATGTTAAAGGGACTTGCTCATGGTTTGTAGAATGCACTTTTTAGAAAAACAATATATTACGAAGTGTGGCAAAAGTGTCAACGCTAAAATACTGCCAGCTGGAACCCTTTAACAAATGTTGATATTCGCTCAAATATTGTCTATGAAGACCACAATTTTAAAAACCGTTAGTACAACCCTATTCAGCAAAAGCTTGTAGCATGATTGGTTGATTGATATTATCACGTGGTGTTTTCAAAGTATTTAATAAACGTTAAAATATATATCGGTTATTGTTTGAGTGCCCGTGGCCGAGTGGTGGAGGCTTCTGTTTTAGAATATTTTTCTTGACTGTGTCGGCGTAGGCTCGGTCCCTAATAATATCCAGAATATATTTTTATACTTTACATGTAATTGTATTTGTTTGCAGTTTCGGTATCAAAAAGTAAAAAAGTTCACATTTTTTTAAAAGCATTCCGGTAAAAGTACGTTTTGGTCCAAAAACATGGGCGAATCCCTTTAAAGCCGTAAATTAATGCCAAAAGTCAAGTATTCATTTTTTACCAAAATTTATATATTTGTATGATATTCGATCGCAAAAGCTATCAATTTTGCATAACTTTGTCTATTAAAATATACAGAATAGAACAAAACAGAACATTTCTTATTGACTTGAACATGTAAATTTCGTCATTATTATAATGAAATAGAGACATGAAAGGGCAATATTAATCAAATTGCATGACAATATCAGTTATATGTGAGCGTTCAATAAATATGTCAAACACATGGCATGACAATAACTGGTATATGTGACAGAGCAATAAATATGTTATACTTACACAAGTTTTTCATTAAAAAAACAGTTTAAAGCTTAACTTCATTTATTTTAAGAAAGGAGGTTATGACAATGATACGGCAATGCTTATTGCATAGTTGGATTACGTACAGTTCCACCATTATATCGTTCATATTGTTACATGTAATGAATTGTCATATAACTGCTTTTGCCATGCCATGTGTTTGATATGATAAGATAAGATAAATTTTATTCCAATCATGGTTCATGTTATATGACATATAAATCACAGATTACATAATGTAGAAAATAAATTGAAACAGTAAGGCAACATATTTAGTAAATGCAAATAAGGCTTCATTTTGATTTTTTTTAAACACAAATAACATAAGCTTATTTGGAAAATTAATAAGCATGTTTCCCATTTCCTTTTTATGCCTTAAAATCATGTAAATGCATTAATTAAATCCAGAGTTGATGTTTATATGTGATTATAACTTACAAATGGGAATCATGTTTACAATCAACGTGTATTGCCCTCTCGCATATAACTGCTTTTGCCATGCCATATGTTTGATATGTGTATTGCCCTCTCGCATATAACTGCTTTAACCATGCCATGTGTGTATTGCCCTCTCGCATATAACTGCTTTAACCATGCCATGTGTGTATTGCCCTCTCGCATTTAACTGCTTTTGCCATGCCATGTGTGTATTGCCCTCTCGCATATAACTGCTTTAACCATGCCATGTGTGTATTGCCCTCTCGCATATAACTGCTTTAACCATGCCATGTGTGTATTGCCCTCTCGCATATAACTGCTTTAACCATGCCATATGCGTATTGCCCTCCCGCATATAACTGCTTTAACCATGCCATGTGTGTATTGCCCTCTCGCATATAACTGCTTTTGCCATGCCATATGTTTGATATGTGTATTGCCCTCCCGCATATAACTGCTTTAACCATGCCATGTGTGTATTGCCCTCTCGCATATAACTGCTTTAACCATGCCATGTGTGTATTGCCCTCTCGCATTTAACTGCTTTTGCCATGCCATGTGTGTATTGCCCTCTCGCATATAACTGCTTTAACCATGCCATGTGTGTATTGCCCTCTCACATATAACTGCTTTTGCCATGGCATGTATGTATTGCCCTCTCGCATATAACTGCTTTTGCCATGACATGTTTTTGATATGTGTATTGCCCTCCCGCATATAACTGCTTTAACCATGCCATGTGTGTATTGCCCTCTCGCATATAACTGCTTTTGCCATGGCATGTGTGTATTGCCCTCTCGCATATAACTGCTTTTGCCATGCCATGTTTTTGATATGTGTATTGCCCTCCCGCATATAACTGCTTTAACCATGCCATGTGTGTATTGCCCTCTCGCATATAACTGCTTTTGCCATGGCATGTGTGTATTGCCCTCTCGCATATAACTGCTTTTGCCATGCCATGTTTTTGATATGTGTATTGCCCTCCCGCATATAACTGCTTTTGCCATGCCATGTTTTTGATATGTGTATTGCCCTCTCGCATATAACTGCTTTTGCCATGCCATGTTTTTGATATGTGTATTGCCCTCTCGCATATAACTGCTTTTGCCATGCCATGTTTTTGATATGTGTATTGCCCTCTCGCATATAACTGTTTTTGCCATGCCATGTGTTTGCCAAGTTATGTGTTTGATATATTTATTGCCCTCCCGCATATAACTGCTTTTGCCATGCCATGTGTTTGCCATGCCATGTGTTTGATATATTTATTGCCCTCCCGCATATAACTGCTTTTGCCATGCCATGTGTTTGCCATGCCATGTGTTTGATATATTTTTTGCCCTCCCGCATATAACTGCTTTTCCCATGCCATGTGATTGATATGTGTATTGCCATATCGCATATAACTGCTTTTGCCTAGCCATGTGATTGATTTGTGTATTTCCCTCGCATATAACTGCTTTTGCCATGCCATGTGTTTGCCATGTCATGTGTTTGATATATTTATTGCCCTCCCGCATATAACTGCTTTTGCCATGCCATGTTTTTGATATGTGTATTGCCCTCCCGCATATAACTGCTTTTGCCATGCCATGTGATTGATATGTGTATTGCCCTCTCGCATATAACTGCTTTTGCCATGTGATGTGATTGATATGTGTATTGCCCTCTCGCATATAACTGCTTTTACCATGCCATGTGTTTACCATGTCATGTGTTTGATATATTTATTGCCCTCCCGCATATAACTGCTTCTGCCATGCCATGTGTTTGATATTTGTATTTCCCTCTCACATATAACTGCTTCTGCCATGCCATGTGTTTGATATGTGTGTTACCCTCTCGCATATTATTGCTATTGCCATGCTATGTGTTTGATATGTGTATTGCCCTCTCTCATATTACTACTTCAACCATGCCATGTGTTTGATATGTGTATTGCCCTCTCGCACATGTCTGCGATTGCCATGTTATGTGATTGCCATGTCATGTGATTTACATGGTATGGTACTATGTAAAGGCTATAAGGACCACAAACTTTGTAAGCAAGTTGGTCATGATCAGCAGATGAAGCCTATTCTTTTTTACGTCAGTGGGCAAAAAGTCAGGGTCATTTGACCTTATGCTGAAATTACGCAGTTTTCTACCAATGATTGAAAAACGCTCAGCCCTTGGGACTTCGAACTTGGACGGGGTTCTTCAAACATGAATAGCTCCCTAACTATTTTCAAGTCAGTTGGTCAAAAGTCAAGGTCGTGGTGACAATGAGCTGAAACTCCGATGTAGTCGAATAACTGAATAATATCAATTATTAACATCAACTGTTTTTAGTTCCCTCTTCCCGAAGTATTCAGCTTCAGTGGTAACTGAACAACATTACAGAGCCATGAGCAAATAATAAATAAATAAATAATGAAATGGAAAGTTGGTCTAGCGCCACATCGCTGCATCAATATTATTACTTAATTACAAGTCTGTATGATTAACAAGCATAATAAAACAAGATCGATGACATCTGTTCCCTTTGTAGTAAACCTTCAATATCAATGAAAGAACTCAGTCAATGAACAAAATGTTTTACACACAAATTTCACTTTTGACTAATCGTTTTAATTACGTTACACAAGCATCCATTTAATCCAGACTTCATAAACCATTCTATATATAGAATCGGAAGAATTAAGTCGGTCAACGTAACAACAATATAGCTAGTTTTCATCTAGCCCGTCAAGAAAATACTTTTTCTTAAATATTGCATCCATATAGTATGTTTCTGTTGAAGAATATTCGTACAATACTGTTCATAGAATGAGACAAGCTTTTATATTTTAAAGGAATAAAGTTAACCCTATTTTAAGAATTCAAACATGCATTATGATAATCTTATTTGAAAAAAATATTTGATGCCATCTAAAAATTATTTTTCTGACAGAATAATACATGTTCAGTTACTTCAATTACCTATTGTTACTTTTGATTTAGGCCGAATTGGGCGTCCATGAGTATGTATTATATTATGATAACGATAATATGATGAAGGTATGAGATTGAAAGAAATATAAAACCATCAATAAATAACAGCAAGTTTAAAAGAAACAGTAAGGAAACAGACAGAATGATAGATAAAACTATATATATATATTACCTCATATTGAGAGATAATATATACATATATACATAACTATCGCATTGGGTGCCGAGGATGATATGTAATTAACATACTTTGATAAAACACTTAATTAACAATGTTTTTAAAGATCGGTAATACTTTCACTTGCCAACAAGTACTATACATCATAATGTCCCCTAGATGTATCCAATATGTGAAATCCTTTCTTGGAAGTATTCATATAAATATCATCAACAGAAAAGGGCTTCATTTGTCCCTACTAATTTGACTGCTTTTCTTGTTTTGTGTGTTGTTAGTGGTGTGCCGGGTTCTTCAAAGGTAGAATTTTCTCAGACCCTGAAGCAAAAGTCTCAATAAAACCTTGAATTAATTCATTTTTCTACATTAACTGTCTGACTTTGTTCATTTTTTAATGCACCAAAACAGTTTTCAATATCATCGATCTTTGGTGTCCTGCAAAACATTTTACAAAATTATTCTGGCTTTTGAATTCTCATGTTATTTTTTTCTGTGACCGATGATACCATTGTTTGCCTAATTTTTAGATGCTTTTTATAATCTTTTTTTTTGGCGTGTATTTTTTCTACTTCTATATTTCCCTTTTATATGCATTCACGCATTGAGATGTATTATTTTTGTGACAACACATGTGCCAATAAACCATTTTCCCATAGTATTATAGTTTTGTGTAAAACATGCATTTTCGCTACCTTAATGAGTTTCAAAAATAAATATTTCTGTTCGAACTTAAATCCCTAAAAATGTTTGTATCATTGCATCATGGTTACAATATATGTCTTTCATTGTTACCAATGTGGCTTCAAATATGTTGTTTACTTCCTTTGTTTATAGGCCGTTCGATTAGTCACCTGATAAAACTTGTTTTTAATGCTTTCAGATAATAGGAGGGTGATGAGAGAATGCCAAGTATGTCTGTGAATAGGATTTTTTTAAAAATATCTTCCAAGTCCAATTAGTTAATAAATAATTCACCATAGTATCTCCTTTGTGTATTTGGAACATGTTGATATTCCAACGTCGGTGTCATTACCAGACCGTAGCAGATGCGTGTATCCTAGAATTTACGCATATCCAATAACAGTTCACGAAACGATTCGACGTTTCATATGTAGATTTTCTAGCTGAATACATATCAAGGCCAAGTTGCGATCATTTCTGACAAAATCTAATTCTTGTCCAAATCTGAAGTTTAGCTCCCCAAACAACGCATAAACTGAACCCTATGAGTGAAAATGGTTTACTTTCTCTTCTATCTTTTGTAATATATCAGCATATACGTCATACCTATCATCCTTCCCTTTCTCCCTCTTTTGTATCTCTATCGCTCCACCCCCTTTCATTCCCCATATCCGTTTTACCCCAACCTTGTTCTTGTAATTACAAGCAACGCAACATTTAATATATGTATATATTGTATACTAGATAATACTCTATGACTAGCACTTCCTGTATTATTTACCACAGGAAACTAATCTTCATTTCACATAATGCAGTGATTAGTAAACATTCATGTTGACAATCGACATATTCTATTATAATTTCCCCCCAAAAATAATTTATGTCTATATAAACTCGCTACAACTGTACGGTAAGCGCAATAAAATTGTAGTATATATGCTATCAAAACTCCGTAAAAAGTAATAAAATCATGTTTTACTCATGGACACTTTGTATTTAAACTTGGTTTGTGCTTTAGTTCGACCACTAAAGGTGTGTCTATATGGCTTTTAACGGCAATGCCGTAGTTCTGTTCTCCATACTGTGTTCCTTGATTGGGTCTATACACAGTAGGATTTCTTTCGTTGTCTATATGCGGATATATGCGCTGTATTTTCTTGTACAGGCATTCTCTGTTGATCTCGTCGTGCGACTTTTCTGGTTTATTGATTGGGTTATTATCTTCGTTAAGTTCCCCTGTAAGTTTCCACAGCGTTGTAGACATTCCAGATGAAATGTGCAGCATTGCAAGCTTATTCTCCATGTCTCTTCCTTTTTTAAGCTTGTCTTCGGCTTCATGAAGTTTTATGTAAGTTTCTACGAGTTCTCTGTCAAGAGCAGCAGATTCAGCCTTACTTTTGTTAAGCTCTTGTTTGAGATCGTTTATTCGTTTTGAGACAATTTGTTTGACACTGTTTCCCGCATCCATATTTTTGGTGCAAATGTCAACACATTCTGAAACAAATCAATAACATGTGTAGATCGCAGAGCTATTTTCTACAAATAAAACATGGCAAAATAAATCTAAAATACAAATAAAGTCTGGAGAGTAAAATCTAATGAATTTAAAGTTATAATAGTGTTATTTAAGTAATTGAACATTAAATCAGCTTTTTTCTTTACACTTGTTTTCAAATTTGTAACAACTTCGAGCATCATATACTATTAAAAAGAATTGTTTGATATCTACATTGTAAAAAAGCAACAACTACCGTACCATAACCATTTTCCCCCTTTATTTCCACTCTGCAGATTCCAAGGGATGACATGCCCGATAAACAACTTTTGTCCGAAAACGCCTTTATTATGCAATCCTGGTACAGTTCTGGCAGTAAATAAACGACGCTTAAAGGTCTCAAACGGATTGGTCCGACAAGAATAGCACTGCACGGGACCAGAACTATGTTGGAAAGTCTTGACCGTACGTCCTCCACTGTTTGTCTGTCTATTGAATTCGGATCAAAAACGGCCTTCAAACTGAACAATCCTGAAACACACCGTATCGAAAACAGTTTACGTACCTCTCATATTAGTGTCAGTGGAGAACGTGTTGTGTTTCATATCACTTATTAAATGGTATTGCTACACCAGGGAAAACGGTGCAATGAAGAAAAGGAAACAAAAACAAAAGAAGACATTGTTCTGAAATAGCTTTACGTTTTCATACCAATTTCTATTCACGTAAGTACCTTCAAAATTGTCGTTGGTACAGTAAAGAAATTTGTTGCTTTCGCAAACGTTTATTTTTGGAAAATCATCCGAGAAGAATTTGACAGCTTCTGTCAATAAATCTGTAAAAAAGGAAATATCAATAATGATTCAAACACTTATATCGATGAAGAAATGGTGAGAAAGAAATTAGAAATGACTTCGTTTAACTTACGCATTAAAGTACGCTTGTTTTATCATTCACACGAAACACATAATTTTCCAAATAAACACAAAATGATGAAATATGAAATTAACAGACAAGGAAACGTTACTTGCAAAGGAACGGTCTTATATTTTTTTTATAAAACTTTATTTAAACGCTTACTTACATATTTGTATTCAATGTAATACACTGACCTTTTCTGTTAAGTTCCTGTAAGATAACTTTTAGAATGTCGATATTGTCCCTCGACAGTACACCACGGTCTCTCAAAGTCTTAAGAAACATTAGTGCACTGTCGCATTCTTCTTGTTTCGGAAATAGATCTGTAATTTAGAAATAGAAAACATTAAATATTAAGATAAAATGAACAGCAAGAACCACGAATCATTTATAAAGACAAACTGATGATAGAAAAGCAACAGTTACCACACTAGCTGTTACATGTATACCTAAATACTTAGTCATAGAATATAGTCATTTAAGCAACGAATATAATGGTCTATTTACAATGCACGGAATTATTTCCTATACATTCCTATAATATAGGACTCAATCTTAAAAGTTACAACTATTTGTTTCTTATAGATTTAGATTTTTATAGGTTACAATTAAAATATCTCCTCTATGAAAGCCCTTGAAGTTAAACAATTGCGATAAAGTTCGTACTTCAAACAATCTGAAGATACGAACTAGTTGACATGATTTGACTTTATAAAGAGCATCAGCCAAATGCTTTCGAAGTGTATGTATGTTAGTTTTATATAATTGCTTTCAATTCAACGAAATTACATTGATCCATCTTACTTTTCATTAGAAAAACATACGATCTTAAAAATAACTACATGATAAGAGCCATGTTTTATAATAGCCAGTTAAAAATATAAATCTCCACTATAATTCCATATTTAGTTATTTAAACATAAAAATATTTTAACTTTAACAATAACATACACGCTCTTCGCTCTTTCAGCATCCTCAGTTCATCCTCCGATATCTCAGCAGCGATCCGCAGTAGCAACTTGTTGAAGGCAAAGTCAACGGGCGGAGATGCGAGTGATAAGGCCATAACATGTGAGTTGTCCCGTGTATATCGATTTACTTTCTGCTGAAATAATTTATTTGTTTGAGTCCTGTCCGCATTCATACATGACAAATCGAGAATGATTGTTTGTTTCAGTGTAAGATCGTTATATATTTCATCGAGTGAGCAACAAAAGGAAAACTTCACGAGTGGCGTGAAATAAATACTTTTGGTGTTCACGAGTTGAAATCTATTGTTATCTTACACTTAAAAGATTTGTTTTCTTCTTTTTATCAGATGCCTAAAAAGGATATTAAATAACAGTTTACTGTTGATTTTCAGAAAAGCGCGCCGAATTATGCGCGAACGTAACTTAATTTCAGAAATGATGTCGATGAATTTGTGTCCCAGCCCCATGCGCGTTGATGTTAGATTTGAAAGTAGAGCATGCTATAATTTCGAAACAGTGAACATATAAAAATGTTATTTTACTATTTAAACTATTGAAATACCATTTTAATTTCACTGATAAGTCTCTTTGAATCGCCGGAAAGCATATGATAGATAAGCATACATATACAGAATCAAACATAATATCTAGGGTGGTATTCCATATGCTAATGGTCATAAATAATTGACTTCATTCATGTATATGTCCGTTATTTATACCACGCAGTTCGATTAGCCTTACCGTTCGTAGATCCAATAAAGGCCAATATTGAGTTCAACCCCTGTATGAACACCGTTCAAGTGTCAAAAATGAGCGCTCTGTTGAAATATTCTATACAAAGGACATCATTTGTATTATTTATCAACGCGTTGGTAAATATACTCATATATATGATATTACATAAGCATAACGTTACACCATTATAGCCATTAATTGACTTAATACATACTAATTTATGCAGCAATTTATACGTACTTTTATTTGAACTCTAATAAGTGTATGTTTCCATTCATTATAGCACGCTTTTCGATTACTAGCACCGTTCATAGATATGTTGAAACTTTATATACAAATCATTTGAGCTGTATTATTCATCAAACATGTATTACATAAGCATAGGACCATTACAAACAGTATTTCACTTGTGACACATGAATAATTTACGCAGCAAATTACACTCTTCTATTTGAACTCCATACTATGCTTAACTTAATTATTAACGCTTTTACAAAGAACACATTCAGAAATTAATACAGAGAAGAAAACAACCTTAATAGCGTATTGGTACCGAAAAGAAAGAAAATACATACGTACATTTGATTTCTTTACTGTCCTTTCGTTTCTGCGCTTAAAGCGAAAGTAGATGTTTATGGTGATTTCCCATTGAATGAGATAACATGGGTGATATCTTGTGACTAAATTATGTTATGTACAAATATAGCCATGTGCGTGACTTGTCAAGCTCAACTGCTTATTTAATACGGTTACAAGTAAACTCGCATATATATTTTTGAATTGCAATTACACTGCCATGTACATCGCTATTTAAAGTATAAAAGTACCCTGATCAACTGTATATGTGTTAAAATTTGAAATATCAAAGGATGACTAATGATGATGTTTGAAATATGTATCGAGTACATGAATAATTCTTCGTGTTCTTCTTCGTGTTCTTCTTCTTCTTCTTCTTCTTCTTCTTCTTCTTCTTCTTCTTCTTCTTCTTCTTGTTATAATTATTATTATATTATTATTATTATTATTATTATTATTATTATTATTATTATTATTATTATTATAACATTATTATTATTATTATTATTATAAGCATTATTATTATTATTATTATTATTATTATTATTATTATTATTATTATTATTATTATTATTACCATTATTATTATTTTTATTATTATAATTATTATTCTTATTTATTTTTTGTATCAGTATTATTTTCATTATTATTATTATTATTATTATTATTATTATTATTGTTATTATTATTATTATTATTATTATTATTATTATTATTATTATTATTATTATTATTAAAATTATCAATACCTTATTATTATCATTATTTATTATTATTATTATTATTAGTAGTAGTAGTAGTAGTAGTAGTAGTAGTAGTAGTAGTAGTAGTAGTAGTAGTAGTAGTAGTAGTAGTAGTAGTATACGTTTTGATGATGCTTCATCTTATTATCTTTATAGATTCGTTTATGCCCATGATTAAATTCAGGCAATACTTTAATTGATTCTGTTTTGTACTTTAGGCATTGGATGTTTTTTCGTCGCGTTTTAGTAAGAATACTGGAATGTAAAATAAATGATGGCAAACAAGAATTATTGTAATATTATTTTCGGTATGATATGTAATTAAGTTTTCATTACCTACATGTCGCATCTTTTCACATAATACCAAACCAGTCTAAAGTTATCAGGCATTAACAGTGTTGGAATGAAGTACAGCGTACAGGTAGTGTTTGGTGACCTCTTGGTAATGGCGATACACGTACTTGGTAGTGCATTTATGAACACAAAAATATACGGGGACGTTTCATGGAAACATAATTAGTTGGCAAGCAGATTGACCATTGTTATCCAATATCTTATCAGAACAGATTGCAATGCTCGATGAGTTCGGAAATTAGCTCGATTTATATAGAAATTCATGGCAAATGGCTCTTTCAACTTGACCAAATTAACTTTACCTGTTGTCTGACCATTATCTTTTTTATAAAACCTTTACGTTATCAAACGTGATTGCTACTATCTTATGCAAGTTTTAAAACAAGTCTGATAGCTCCAATAACACCTAAATGGTGGCTTTGAATGAATTGCGAATTGACCATTCCGCTTTATTACCCGATAATTTCTCATCCAATGTTTACGCAGTTAACCCAACATTTTCCAATTACGACTTTGGCATACAATTATCGTACATGTTGTTGTCTTGTAGGTTATGTCTCTTGATTTGTGTTTCTTTCCGCCTTTGCATAGACTTACATGGTAAGCTACTTGGCATGTACCTATACTAATTTCTGTTTTAACGTGAGAAGGACCGGCATACTGTACCGATGACCAGCCTGAACGCGCACGTGTTCCCTCGGTATTGGCCCTTATCTTGTAAAATCATGGACTTAGATTTAGCTTGTGACTCTTGTTTGGTGTTTCGTTTGTGTCCTTTGCACAGGCTAACATTCAAAGGTACTTGGCATGCCCCTATAGTTTTATTTTTATTGCTAGAAGAATATATACAATGTCGGTTCAGTTCAACGCAAATGACTGGACAGCCTTGACTTGAAATTGATTATAATGTGGATAGACATGATATCTCACATTCCACTGATATCAAATTGGAAACTGTGGAGCCAAATCAGCACTCAAAGCCTGTTTAAAAGACACTTAACGTATTATATAGAAGAAGAAGATAATTTTATTAAATATAAGCTTAACGCCCATGAGTTACATATAATATAAACATGAACATTATATAAACATTTCCGATATAACAACTTTCAAAATCAATCATTATGTATAAACAAAATAAAGTTATAACATATTTGCTTATAATGCGGAAGAGAAGAGTTAGTGGAGAAAAGTGTCTTGTATCTATACTGATGCATTTCAAAGCCCTTATAGACACAAACAACATAGTTTTCTAATACTAGTTTCATTTACTTTAAAATCTTAATTGCCTAATTGATTTCCACTGCCTTCTTTTGTATATCAGTTAACATCGAGTTATATGTAAGTTTGATAAATTTTCTTTCATCCGTCATTGTTATTTTTAACCAAAAGCGGATGATTGATGTCAAGCTATGGACAAATAATGGAATTCTACCTAATTCAACATATATAAAGTTGTTTTACGTTGAAAGTTTAACGCCTAGTAGTGTTTTCAAAAAATAAAGGTGAATTTGTTCAAGTCCATCTACTTTCGATAACCCCCATACTTCTGAACCATAATCTAGTATTGGAGTAATCAATCCATCGAATAATTAAAGGTCGTGGCTTACTTTCAAATTTGTAAATTTTGATAAACATTTTTTAAGTTTAAATATAGCTTTAGCTTTAAGCGCTTTACCTCCAGGGGCTTCAAAATCTTTTAAATCTAATCTAAAAGTAATTTCCAATTCTGACAATAATGTTATAAACTACTCAAGCCATTTGTAGGTCTTTCTCTGAATTAAAAAAAATATTACAATATCATCGGCATACAATAATAGCAATAATTTGAGTGTGATAATATTAATTCCCTGGAACCTTTAATAAGAATTCTTCTTCTAATGCATTTATATACATATAACAAATAAATGGAGACAAACAGTCCCCCTGACGTGTCCCTATTGAGCACCTCAATTTATCACTGAACTCATTTTGAAATTTTATGCTTGATTTAACATTGCAATATACAGACTGTATAGTATTCTCAATGTTGCATGCCGTATTGAATTAGTTTGTAAAATATACTACTTAATAAATCAAATGCTTTGGTAAAGTAAACAATTTGTTGTTTTGTTTTAGAATGCTTTCAACAATATTGCTAACTTTATTATATATATATAAATAACAAAATTAAACAACTTTGAAATAACAAACACATGTAAGACTTAATGTCGAATAAGCAAATACAGTAACTACAAAACCAGAGGGGGCGTTACGTTTTGACAAACGCACCGTCCTCAGGGCCGAAACTGATATGTTTTAAAATGTTGGTAGGGGTGTTTGGGGATACTCTTGAAAGAAATGCTTAACAATTCCGAAATGGTGCATTAAGTGCGTATTTTATAACGTGTTTTCTTCGGTATTGACATAAAAAATTAACTCGCACAATTTTAGGTGGGGGAGGGGGGTCGCCGGGTGTATAGTTTTCCATTTGTTTAGGAGACTTTACTTTTGCTAGAATATTCAGAATCAAGTACAAATTGTCCTTCGTTTCCAAGAAAACATAGTATAAAATAAAACTTCGGTAATCAATACTGTTTGTATCAGTTATGTGTTGTGAACATTTTGCTGGCGTTTCCTGATGATGTTGAGAAATGTTAAATCTAAATAAATAACTCAAAAAACCAAAAGGCACATCGAGCGTAAAATTGTTTGAATAGAAATATCTCTCTTTATACAAACGTATGGTGAATGAACATTTAATTCAAACTATAAATATGGAATAGTAGTATATGAATATAATTTATATGATCAAACAAGGTTATCAACACACTGATCATTGACTGCCTTAAACACAAATATTCTGTTACAAAAAATGTATTTTTTTTTATAATTGCTAGTCTAATTGATTTTATTTCACCAACTCTATTTTAACGTCTGAGGTTTTCACTGTTCCGCGCTTACACCGGAAAATGCTCAAGCTTCCCAACAGTTTAAAGATGAATAACAATATTGGTCTACATATTACTTGAGAACTGAACATGTAATTATCGTATATGTATGAATATCTTAAATGAAGACCATTTGAACTGGTTTCAGTATCCCACACAAATACACTATTCACAAAATGTCTATTTTGCAAACTTGCGCTCACCTGTTCGAACATTCATTTGCAAGTAACTTCTCAAAAACAATATTTTATTTCAATAAGTAGAGCAAATACAACGTATTATAATGAAATGAATCTCAAAAATACTAAGTTCCATTTTCAAATTAGATATATACTGAACGGTGTTAATGGTTTATTGACATGCAATTAAAACATACAACTATGATCCCCAAATAAAACTGAGTTATACGTATCGAACTTTTGTTAACATTCAGCTGCTTCTTCGAAAGTTGGCATCAATCTTCAATTGCTTAAGGTGTCCAAACAACTTTTTTTTTATGCCATTAACAATGGAAGACACTTTAAATAAAGGATTCATGCGGAGTTATTTCTTTTTTATCCCTGTTTGATAATGCTTAGAGATTGTAGTGTCTTCTTTATAATATGTTTAAAGCTTTTAAATTATGAAACCAAACTAGGTGGTGACACCAACCAGTTCGTCTGTAATGTTTAGTATTGTAACAATTTATATACGCATATTAATATCGTTAGCGGAATTTGAATTTCGGAAGTGCACCAAATAAAGCACCCCCTACGAAGGATGCCACAAAAGCTGCATTAGCGGTAACCCATGCAGTTGCGCCTGCCGCGGCCCCTGCTACAGCGCCTGTTGCAATCAAATACCCAGCAGCTCCGCTGGCGGCAACTAAACAGACCGATTTCCAGCCAGGTACCCACCTTCCGATGCTTTTGTTGAGTGCCTGAAGCTGAGATGCGATGTCAGGAGACCCTCTATAATTGGAGAGGTGATCTCTCAACTCTTTTTCGTGACAATTTTTGTATGCATAAGAATAACGGTGAGAACCATTCTTACATAATATTTCAATAGCTTTGAATATTTTCTCCGGCGCAGGTTTTGTATGAGTTGCATCATTTTCAATTCTAACAAGTCTGTTTCCGCACTTCTCGACAATTTCAGAAAGGGCTGTGTGTTCACGTACTAGTGTCAGTAATTCTTCATCTGAATCGAAATTGTCCCCATGCGTTACCACAACTATACTATGCTCCCATATCTTGTCGCCAAAAATGACTCGCAACATATTCACAGTATGGTTGTCTTCGAGGGTAAATCGTCCGGCTGTGAACACGAGAAGAAAGGCATGCGGGTTTGGGCAATATGTCGTAGTTGAAGACTGAATCGTTAGCGCCGTCTCAGCAAGCTACGTTTCGGTGTCAAATAGCCCTGGTGTGTCAACAACAGTGTATTCATAATTCAAATGTCCGAATTCCACATTCCCTACCTCAAAAAAACATTGGTTTGTTCCAGCTTTGAAACCTCTTTTTGCTGAAAAATTCTTCGTCCTCAAAAGAGTATTTCCGGTAGAACTTTTACCACTTCCGGTTTTCCCAATCAAAATAACTCGCCTTTCAAGAACTGTATCACTCATGTTTAAATTTCAAAATCAGATTGACTTTACTGTGCCGTCAACATCAAATGCATATAACGATGACGAAATGGTTATACAATCCACAGAAACTTGAAAGTTTGATGCAGATTCCAATAGATATCTGGCTTACTTTAATTAGTTGACTGTGGCCTCAGTTGGATAAAATCATTCTTCACCCTGAAAATACAAACCAAAGCACTGAGAGTGCTGAATGCGACAATGCCTTGATTCGATGAAACTTTTTTTCTTCAAACTAAGAAACTCGAAACACCTCAAATGGCAACATCAGAATTTCTAATTTGCAATAGCATGTAAACATTGACTATGTAAGACACTAACATGGATTAACTAGCCAACCTGGTTGGTAATCATATTTTTATAAATTATCTCAGAAGGCACAACACCGTTGGCTAGCCATTCTTCATCGTTGAAACGTCTGTGAATAATGGTTGGTTTTAAAACGTTGCAGACGTTGAGCTTTTAACGTTAAAATAACTGTGAAGAGTGTTGTTACTTAAACTTTAGTCTTAGGCTTACACTTGAGGATGAATATACACGTATCTTAATCATTTTGGTCAAACAGAAATTCTTGCAACTAAAATTGATAATCTCTCTCGAATGTAGTTAAGTTCAACGATCAACAAAATCTCATACTAAACAAACTCTCATCTTCAAGTCCCCATTATGAACAGTGTTATGTATAGATTTATGTAAACGTTTTATAATAAAATGCTAAAAAAAACAACAACAAAATATTGCAAATTATTTCAAATGAAAATGTCAAAATATAAAATATATTTGTGAAGGAAATTTGTCATATATTAATAATGTATATAAAGCGACAGAATACAAAAAACAACACAACAAAATGATGTCAATGTTGAAACCATGTTGCCTTTAATACATTGACTGTATTTAAACTTCGTAGTTTTGACGTTTATACAACAAGGATATTGCTGCTTAACTGGGAAGTAAATTATTGCCGAGTAGTTTGATGGTTGATATTGCTATTTGTAGGGAATTCAATACATTGTCAGCTGGTTGTTCCAAGGGAGGCAATGGAATTCGACTAACATGGAAGTCAATGGTTACTAGGAGATCTTTGGGTGATGTGAATATAATTAGCTACGAAGAAATAAATTAGTTGCTAAAGAAGGAAAGAAAGAAAGTCAGTAGTTGCTATGGATGAAGAAAGTTGATAAAGTATTCATTTGTTGCTATGAAGAGGGTAGTTGGTCAGAAGGGCATTGGTTCCTACGAAAAAGGCCATGGTTGCTAAGGAAGTAAATTTATGCGAAGGAAGTCATCGGTTTATAGATAGATCTTTTATTTCATCCATATATGGAGATCATAACATATATACAGCAGATTTAATTGGTACCGAAATACATTACAAATGTCAAATAATGCATGTTTCTATATAGACAACAATGGAAAGATATATACATACAAAGTTAATGACAGGGTGGTTTTAAAGTCGTGGGATAAAGACATATATACTCGCAAAGTAAGTGAAAATAACAACTCAATTATAAAATTGAAACCATTTCTATTATAATAGGTTTATGTGTATACAAAAGACTAGGAACCTGCACACTACATAAAAGAGCCGCCTCGCCTATTTCTTATTATTATTGCTCGTATATATTTTCAAGATTTTTGTATGTTGTATCAATAGTGTTGCAGACTAATACTGAATGTTAAGATAAGTAGTCAATAAGAATAGCAGTTATTGAGCATTAATTAAATAAATAACAACAACAAAATACGAACAAAAACAACCACAACAATGACACGATTTCAGAACTATATAACAAAATGCAATATGATAATGAGGTCATATGTTGCTAAGGAATAAAATGGTTGCTATGGATTAAGGTTTTTGCTAAGAAGTTATAGGTTGCGAAGGAAGTCATTTATTCCTAAGAATGTCATTTATTCCTAAGAATGTCGTTGATTGCTAAGGAAGTCATTGGTTACTAAGGAAGTAAGTGGATGCTAGGGAATTACCTGTTTGCTTAAGAAATCTTAGGTAGCTATGGTTGTTTGTGGTTGCTAAGGATGCTAGATAAACAATCTGCTAAGGAAGTCATTGGTTGCTATGGATGAAGGTAATTGCTAAAGTTATTATTGGATTCTATGGACGTCATTGGCTCCTTAGAAAGTCATTGGCTGTTATATAGATGAAAAAAGTTGGTTCGGATGTCATCGGTTTGTAAAGAAAGTCCTTACGTGCAAAGAAAGTAACAGGTTGCTAAGGCAGTCATTGGATCATATTGATGTACGTAGTTACTAAGGAAAACATTGGCTGCTAAGAGAGTCACTGATTTCTAAAGGGTGTCATTGTTTGCTATGAATGAAGGGTAGTCATTGATTGCTATGGAAGGCTAAGAAAGTCATTACTTTAAAAAAAAATCCTGATTACTAAGAAGATATGTGGATGTTCGGGAATTATCTGATGACTGAGGAAATGATTGGTTGCTAAAGAAGTATTTGTTGCTATAAATATAGGTAGTTGCGAATGCTATCATTTGTTACTAAAGCAGATTGTTTGCTATGCCTATAGAAAGCTGCTAATAGATTTAGTGGTCGCTAAGGAAGTCACTTGTTGGTAAGAAAGTAAGTTGTTGCTTAGTGAGTTTATGTGAGCCAAGGATGTCATTGGTTGCTAAAGAAGTAAGTGGTTGCTTAGAAAGTCATTGATTGCTAAGGAGGTAAATGGCTACTCAGGAGCAAGTGGTTGCTATGGAAAGCATTTGTTGCTTATGAAATTATTGGTTGCTTAGTAAGTAGTTGGTTCACAAGGAAGTGATTGGTTGCCTAGGAAGTTATTGGTTGCTAAGGATGTAGCTGGTTGCTGTAGAAGAAAGTGATTGCTAAGGAAGTAATTGGATGCATACGAGGTTGCTAGTTGCTGAACAAGAAAGTGGTTGATAAGAAAATCATCCGTTGCTAAGATAGTTATTGCTTGCTATGGATTAAGGTGGTAACTAAGCACTATTTAAGGCTAAATACGAACTATTTTGGGTCTTTGCCTTGTGGTTTTTAAAGAAGATTTTCAAAGATTTTACTATTCAAGTATATAGAAAACCTTGGACTCCAGGGGCTTGGCCGGCTTTGAACCCAGGGTCATAATCTTAACAATCGGGGTTCTACATGAGGCTGCATATCTAATTTCAAGGGTCTGGGCCTTGCAGTTTCAGAAAAGAATATTTTAACATAATTAAAAACAGGGACCCCTGAAAAGGGGCAAGCATCGACCCTAGAGATATAATTGAAGTTTGAACAAGATTGCTAAAAGGCCTGCATGAGACTGCATACCAAATATCAATGGTCTGGGTCTTGCAGATTTAGGAAGGAAAATTTACAAAGTTTTCACTGTATAAATTATAATAAACACATGGACCCAGTGCACTTATAATTTGATGGTAACTGACAGCTACATGAGACTGCATTATTTGGTGGTCACAAAGCTGGACAATTGAATTTTCTACGGTTTCATCCCAAAACAAGACCATACTCCCGTGCAACATAGTGCCAATGCAAGAGATTTATTATTTATTTCAAAACATAACTAACATAACGCGCAGTGTTGGAAAATATATATAATTTATTCTTGCATACCGGACGAGTGTTTCCGGTCATGTGACCAGTGCTGGAAAACCCCGTCTTACACCCCCATGTAAGATGAGTCACGCGCAACAACGCGCCACTTCTTATTTCTTTTATTGTATGGTTTATGAAAAGTATATTATGCCATTTCAATTAAGCGCAATTAAATATATATTATGCAAGACTTATTATTAAAATTAAAAATAAATTTATGGTAAACACGCGATATTTAGAGGAACTATATGACGTCAATAGTGATTTTAAATTACTGCGCTTTATGACATCAGTAAACAACGTCGCACGCGCTTTTTGGTGAAATGTACAAAAGTGCGTATTCTACGTCAATTTCCCACAAATTGATAATTTTAGATATGCACTTTTTTTATCAATCATGTGTTTCCGGGCACACTGCGTGGCCGGTAACTCGGCAAGCCTCGTTACAGGCTTACGCGCTTGCCCTCGGGTCGGATTTTTCTATCCGTACCGGAACACATGAAAGATACTTAAAATCTCAGCAAATCAGTGAACGAGTATCAAGGTTGTTATATAATATCTCTTGCATAAGTATTTCTTATCAACATTTTGGAGAAGCAGCATCAATATTTGGAGCCTTATAGTGTGCTATTGATTCGCATGATGACATTATTTCGGCGAAACTTTGACATACCGATTCAGAACACTACCGAACGACATTTACTAGTTGATTGATACTCGGGTCTTTGTTGAATGCAGACGCTATCTAGAACGGACAATCCATTGACTATTGAATGTGGTTCGGTTGGGTGTTCATGTCAAGCCCTGCTTCTTATTTGGGAGTGATACAGATTTCTAGGTGCTAGTGCTGACAACGAGAGCGACACAGGTAGCTCAAGCTCTTTTGAGAGTTGTATAGTAAAAAGAGCCAATGTCACTTTCGAGCTAGAGACAAAGAGCGGAGGTAAAGTATTTATATGAAAAAACTACAGAAACATTATTATTTTACCTAATAGCATGATTATGACGGCTTATATGATTACTTTGGGAATGCATTGCCATATAAATATGTTTAATCTTCACATATATTTCAGTTACTTTGTAAACATACTGTTCTTATGGATTAATAAGAACGATGAAACACATGCATGTTTGCAAGCGAAATTAGAAATTTTTCATTTAAGAATATTTCTTTTAACATTTACATTGTAGGGTGCCTTTTATTTTGTCAAGAATGAAGAAGCCCTATTTACCGAAATAAGCATGTTTATACTTTTCTGGATTGAATAGGAGCCAAACGCTAGAGAGCTTGAGCCAAAGCTTAGAGGCAGAGACAAAATGCTGTTTACCGGTAATAATGCACTCAGCTTGTTATTTGAAATTTAAGTATTCAATTGCAATTCCGCTGATAATGGTCGCAGAAATATCACAACTATCGATTGGGCTGAATAATCCTTTCACACTATCTATATTTGTATATGGTTACTGTTTCATGATAAGTTTCAATTAATAAATTGTAGTTGGACCAAAAAAGGTGTGTCATTTAAGAAAGATTGAACAGATGAAAAACTGATGAACTATGTGCTGAATTCCATCCATTTGAAATCAACTGACCGCTAGTAGTCCGATCAGATTGATTACATGTACTGAAAGTGTTATGTTTATGTACATTTGATTATTATTTGCTCCATATAATTTTTGTTGAGGAACACTAATTACCAACATTAAGCTTAAGCTTTACTTAGTTTTAGTTGAAACTGTTTTGTATTATTACACTCATTCATTGAATCCTTGGCTATTCTTACACTTATGCATTGATTCCTGGGCTATCAAGGAGCAAAGTAGCATTTTCTTTCTTATCAGCGCTCTGATTGATACACTTCAACGCAGGCGTACTACAGCAATAACCTTGTCAATAACAGTAACTTTACTCTCGTTTTTGCATAAAAGAATGGTTATAAAATATAACGAATAGTAATTAAAAGGTTAATTGAAAGGGATAGATCTAGCCTCTCCATGGGTCAGCAAACCTGAGGATGACTTATAATACGAGGTTGTTATCTTTTCTTCTTCTTTTTTTTTTGGGGGGGGGGGGGCAGGGGAGAACAACGTATGACTAAAAAAAGAAGATTTCTTTCGAAATATTGCTTGTTTGTCTTGATGTTGAGCTTCTTTTTGTTTTATTTACAACAGTACGACGAGTCCAACCAAGATAATCTAAATATGTTATAGTGTGAAATCGTAAAACCTGTTCAAACACGAGGCTTGAAATCAATTTCAAACATTCCGACAGGTAAACAATTGTCAAAGCATAAGATAAGATAACATTTTACTGTTTAACTGTGTCAATGTCCTGTGAGGAAAAAACGTTTTTGCGTTGTCTGCATTAATCATAATTTATAGACGATATTTTAACATATTATTAATGCACTAGGATTATAAAATCGACAAGAGTAGAATATTTCCAGAAATCATTTCGACATGAAAACGATACACGTCCAGTTCAGACATGATTGAACTAGCTAAAATACCAATCCTAAGGTTATTACTGCGTTCTTCGCAAAGAAGAATCATTTTTACATCGAACTTACACAACAATCTTACCTGTTATTCCAAAAAGTAGCAGGAGTCCGATTAAATACCACACTATCGGCTAAATATCGCCGAGTTCGCCATTACGTTTGTTTTTCTTGTAACTTCTTTTGCGTCACTGTAAAGAAATCGATGATATTCAGACAAAACGGTGTCAGTGGAAACGGTACATTTAATTTCAATTTCGGTTTAAGTTCTTAATCAATAATTTGGTAAATACCAAGGAAGGAAAGCATGTCGTTGTGGCCAATCCAGACGACGTGTTCAAGTTAGGGATTGACGCAGACCTTGAATTTGCGGGCTATGCATAGAAAGTTGTTCCATTGATATCACAAAACAATAATACTTAAATATCAAGTCATGACCATGATTTTTATCTATTTGTGTGTTATACTCAGTTGTTCTTTGTTAAAAACTTTAAATATGTTTGGTTTAATTGATTTTTTCCCAGTTTTTCATAACTTTATAAGAAGATATAATGTATTTGGTTTATCCGAGACCAAATTGGATGATTTTGATAAAGTAAATATTAAATATCGCTTTTTGGCTTTAAACGTACAAAACAAGCGTAATTCTTGCGGCGTTGGTCATTATATCAAAAGCAATTTATTTCCAAATGTCAAAATTCTGAACACCGATATGAAAATTGTTCATGGTTAACAGTTAATAAAGCTGTTTGAGTGCAAAAGGTTGTATTCAGTATAGTTAATATTCCTTCTAAAGCTTCACCTATATTTCTTTTGATTGTTTTGATTCTAGAGAACATGATATCTTATCTTATTATTTTGACAACTGTCATGTATGTTTAATGGTTGATTTGACGGCAAGAAGTAAAACTCTGTTGGACTTTATACAAATTGATAAAAAATATTGCACAAAATGATTTTGATTTTGTATTTGTGCAAACATGTGTTCAAGGTTTGCTGCTACTAGTGAGTTTATAATACTTAATCATGCAAATGTATGTTTATGCATTGTGTTGTTTGTTTGTCCCATATGCTTTATCCCCCATACACTAGACATTCACTCATCTTCTTCAACTCCAACAGCAGATGGTGTGGCGGGTTGGTAGTCTTCTGCTCTTGGAGCTAAAGTAGTGGTGGAGGGGAAACTGTTACTTATACACTAGAGATCCACTAATTGACAATCATATAACCCTAGTGGGTTTTTCCCTTTTATAATATGTTTGAATATCGTCGATAAATCATGATTGATAGATGTATTGCGTCCCATGGCGTGATAAGCAGCCCATAAAATGTTATATTCTTATTTTCAGGGTCAATACTGACTAATGAAAAACAAATCAAGACTTATTTTACCCAATTGAGGCCACAGGCAAGTATTTAAAGTAAACCAAGGGCAGTTGTTGGGAATCCGCATAGAACTTTCAAGTGTCTGTGATACATTCAGGCTATAGATAAACCTTACGGCCAACTATTGACTACCTGTCAGTTAAGGTTATCTATTTGTTAAGTATTCTCACGCATCAATCATCATCAGCATCATCATCAGCAGCATCATCAGGTTCCGATTATGTCATGAATATTGCTTTGCTGGATATTTGCTTAGAACGGGTAAAAAGCTCAGGGTAATATGATGGAACACACTGGTAAAGTTAAACAAACACTTTTTAGACGATTTCATTTCATTTCGTATGATCTCGAGCGGCGGATCGTACTAAGTAACCTCTTGGTGTTTGTTTACAAGATAAAATACATATACACAAATCTAATTTTGACTCATATATTAAACAGTCGGACGTTTAAAAAAGAGCGACAAAAACATATTACGGTAATGGAAGTCCATTCCCCATAAGCAAGCAAAATATTCAACTAACACGAGGAAAACATATGCATATATATACACAAAGGCACTAGCATTTCAGATAAGTCAAATTTTACCAACTGTTGGGTGTTCTTCGGTTGGTGATTTTCGTTATGGAGTACGGAATCTACGTACAAATCAGTTGAAGTGAATTCACGATTTAAGTATTTTTGCTATTGAAAATGATCTCAAAATCGAAATGTACGCGTTTGGCAAAACAAATTACTATTATTCATAACCAATTCGTCGGTACATACGAACCAAAAGCTTACAATAACACTATGGAAAATATAGAGAAGAGCTAAGATGACTAAAGTTTAACTAAGATCCAATTTAATGGCCGGATAAACACAAAACAGAAGATACAAAGCTTCAACACAACAACTATTAAACGCATAAAAACATCGGCATAGGTTACATTGGAAGGTCACCGCCTTGCGACGGTCAGTGAAAACTATATTGGAACCTAAATGACCTACTCAAGTGAGTGGTTTAGACCAGTTGATGAGTTACCAACCTCACACTTGTCCCAACATTTGTCAAGAAAGTTTTAAGATCATGCAAGCACATGTATATCAAGACATTACAAAAACACAAAACAATGAAACACCATTGAAAACACTTGGTTTTAAACGTTCTTTGGGAACCGCTTTACAACACTCTATAAAAAAGCTTAAAGCGAATAACCTGTACGTTTTAAAATTAAGCATTCAAACTAATGCAGGCATTCATGTATTTACCGCAACATGGTATTAATCTTGTGGATGCTTGAGAGACGGTTTGGACGGGATACATGAACTTATTGCTAGTGTTGATGTTCCTACAAATTTTAGATTTACGACTAAGAATACTTAATGAAACAAAACCCAGCTACGAACGCACATCTGCACCTAGGTTCAATTTATTTAGAGAAAATAAAACAATTATAACGTTGAATAAGCAAGATATCGGAGCCATTCGATAAGTTTTGAGACATAACCATAAGTGGACAGCAGCTGTTATTGTTTACCCTACGTTGGTATGTAATGAATGATTTACAGTACAGTACTGTCTGCATACTGATTTGTTTTAAGAAAACTTTTTTTAAATGTTTTTTAACATATAACGATTGCTTAACAAATCAGTTCGTTATGACTATTAATCGCGAACAATATAATAATCATCTCAACTAAACTCAATTTTATTGTAAATAAAGCCCAGAACACAGCATTAAACAATGTTTACAATAATAATGTAATAGTGCCACCCTACTTTCTTGACTGTTTTAATACACTGCTAGAAAGCACTAGACAAGACAAGACGAGGACAAGACAAGACATTTATTTTGTGATTAAGGCCTTCAGCCCCTGACAAAGTTATGCACAATATTACAAATATAAACACAGTACAGTGTTTTAAGTGAACATTTACACAAACATATATATATATATACATGAATAAACATGAACATGCATGACACACCTTTTTATATCGTAGACAATTTGATTATACACAAATCAAATGGAATAAATCAACACAAGTAAAAACAAAAACTAAACAACACATGACTATCAGTCCGTGCGTGCGAAGTCGTCATTTCAATAGGTTCGACTCGTGACAGATTCCGGAATATATATTTTGGACAGAAATGTTTAAATTCGTTTGTTATGATAACGCACGGACGTGTTTCATTCGGGCAAATATTCCAAGTGGATGGGTTTGATTGACGATAATAAGAACATTTTGTAATCAGTACATGACTGTTCAGCACTAGCAGTTATTCAGCGTTAGACATATGCCGATATTTTGTTTTATTGAGATGTTTAATATACAATTTTTTGGTATCAAAAGTTTACTTGGCGAAACAATAATCCAATTAATTGACTTCTGCATTTAGATATCCGTACTTTGGAAAGGTCATGTCTTGTGATTAAAATCATTGTTGGGGCGCCATGGTTGTAGCTGTGTTCACTCCCCTTTTATCACTTATTGACACGTGGCTCTTTATCCCGTTCCATTGTGTAAAAAACAAACAATATGTACGATTTAGTTTTATTATAATTTAATAACCATATTTACAATAGGTATATTTAAACATGAGATTAATTAAATTTTATACGACTTGAGTATTCAAGTTTACATACTTTATTGTATATTGCTCTTTTGATGCATATGGACAGACCTAACAGATGCTAAGAGTTCTAACAAAACAACCCAGAAAATGCCAACTTAGATGATCACTAAAAACATGGATACATGGATACCAACCACCTCAGCCTATCGCTGCTAATCTGTGCTGAATTATTTGTCCCGTAAATGACTTGTGTTCTACTTTTCAAATGTTGTTTGTAACATCAGTATAGCAATCTGAGTTGGATAAGACTTTTATTTTTGCTAAGCTTTTCAATATAGCTATATTTTCAAAATTGGACGATACGATGAATATAATTTAGGTTTGATAAGTACAATATGAAGAGTTATCTAAATGCCGAAATCATATGATATCAAAATAGTTTGGAGAAACCAGGCAGTAGCAGTATCGGAATTCAGTCAGCGTAAAAGTAGTGTTTCGAAACTACTTTAATAAAAGCAATACACGCTTGTGGTCTAGTAGTTATGGACGAATGATTGTATACGGGTACTTATCGTGGGAAGATACATGGTTTGCAGGCGGACGGATGATAAGTTTTATTTTTTCTCAATGAACCACCTTTCAACCGTTTTTTAAACTTGTTACAATGTGTATGGGATTTATATTAAATCTTAGAGTTTGATAACCAGTAAAATAACCAAGGCACATTCTCGATACTGTCCTTTCATTGCCAACATGCAACACTCTCTCACTTGTGCCAACCGTCTTAGTTGACAATCACTTTCTTTGTTTAATATCAGGTCTGATAGCTCTAATAACACATCGATTATGGCTTATAATCATTGAAATTGACCGAATTAATCACGCCCGCTTTTTTACCCGATAACTTCTCATCAATGAATCGGTACTCCAAATTCTTATGACAATCTTGTAATATTTGTTTAATTGTTGTTGTCTTGAAGGTCGTGTCTCCTGTGTGGTGTTTCGTTCCGCCTTTGCATAGACTTACATTGTAAACTACTTGTCATGTCCCTATACTTTCTATTGTTTTAATGAGAGAAGGACAGGCATAACGTACGGAGTCCTGCCAGAACACCCAAGTGTTTCCTCGGTTTTGTAAAATCATTGACTTAACAGACATTTTCTGCTCTCATGCTTGACAATCGGTTATCTATTCTTTATTTTACCTATCGTGTATTTTTACTGATAAGCTTGTTAGTTTAACGCAAGTGACGGGCCTGTCTTGACTAGAAGTTAGAAATTGATCATTAAGCGTATAACACGATATCTCTAATGTCTGTGTTGTTACAATAAAAACTGTCGAACCAATATCAGCAAACCCTGTTTAAAACACACTCGAAATATTATGATACATATTCCTTGAGTTGTCTGCAATCGATTCCCGTTAACTGTTTTAAGATTTATTTGCAAAACATCCAGCTGTCTCTATGACACATGGTTGCAAATAAATACACAATATAGTGTTTGCATGTATAACAATTATCAAAAAACATCAGACTTAATTTTGAATAAGCAAATACAGTAACTATATAACCACTTTCATTGGCAGCCCCAAGAATTGACGTTTAAGGGGTTGTAACTTTATTACATACGGGGCCCCCGTCTTCAGAACCGAAAATTATAAGGTTTAATTAAAATGTTGGTAAGGGTGTTCGTGGTTACTCCCGATGAAAATGTTTAACAATTAAAATCCTAAATGGTGCATTTTTGTGCGTAGTTTATGACATTTTTTCTCTTAGATATTGCCATAAAAGGGAAACTCGCACATTCTTTTTTGAGGGTGGGGGATGGGGGTGGGTGCGCTTAGTGTATGTTTTTGCATGTTTTAGAATACTTTTATTTTTGCTAAGATATTAACAATACATGCATACTAGTATAATTATGTTATCCATCGTTTTCAAGAAAACAAAGTATAAAATAAAACTTCGGTATTCAATCCTGTTTGTATCATGAATGTGTTGTGAACATATTTCTGGCGTTTCTTGATGATGTTGATAAATGTTATAATTAGAATAATAACTAAAAAAACAAAAGTCTTGTCGAGTGTGAAAGTGTTAGAATAATACTAATATATATATATATATATATAAACAGACATGTAAATGAACGGTTATTCAAAATATGAAATAGCAGTGTACGATTATAACTTATATGATCAAACAAGGTAATCACCACACTGATCATTGATTGCCTTAAACACAAATATTCTGTAACAAAAAAGGGTATTTTTTATAATTTCTTGTCTAATTGATTTCATTTCACCAACTATAGTTTAACTTCTTAGAGTTTGAGTTTGCGCTTACAACGGGAAATGCTCAAGCTTCCCAACAGTTTAAAGATGAATAACAATATTGGTCTACTGATTACTTGAGAAGTGTACATGTAATTATCTTATTTGTATGAGTATCTTAAGTATCACACCAGGCTCATGGTGATAGCCTCACTTGTTATCTACATATTGATATAATTTGAACTAATTTTAGTACACCATCCAAATGCACTAATCTCAAAATGTCTATTTTGCAATTTTGCGCGCTTGTTGGAACGTTAATTTGTAAGAAAATTCTCAAAAACAACCCGTAAGTTGAATTAGAAGAGCAAATACAACGTATTATAATGAAATGAATATCAAAAATACTAAGTTACATTTTCAAATTAGATATATATACTGCACGATGTAAAAGGTTAAATGGCATGCAATAAAAACATATAACTATGAGTTATACGTATCAAACTGTTATTAACATCCAACTGTTTCTTCGAAAGTTCGCATCAATCTTCAATTGCTTAAGGTGTCCAAACAGCTTTTTTTCTGTCACCAACGATCGTTTTTAAAGGAAGACACTTTTAATAAATGATTCATGCGAGTTGTCAATTATTATATATCCCTGTTTTGATAATGCGTAGAGGTTGTAGAGTCTTCTTTACACTATAGTTAAAGCTTTTAAATTATGGAAACAAACTAGGTGGTGACACCAACGCAGTTCTTCTGTTATGTTTAGTATCATTACAGCAACTTAAATACGCATAATCATATCGTTAGCGGGATTTGAAATTTTTAAGTGCACCAGATAAAGCACCCCCTACGGAAGTGGCCACAGTCGCCGCGTTTGTGGTAACCCATGCTGTTGCGCCTGCCGCGGCCCCTGCTACAGCCCTTGTTGAAATCAAAAACCTAGCTCTGCCGGCGGCAACTCCTAAACAAACTGATTTCCAGCCAGGTATCCACCTTCCGATATTTTTCTTGAGTGCCTCAAGCTGAGATGCAATGTCCTTAGACCCTTTGTAATTAGAGATATGATCTCTTAACTCTTTTTCGTGACAATGCTTGTATGCATAAGAATAACGGTGAGTCCCATTTTTACATAACAATTCAATGGCTTTGAATATTTTCTCCGGCGCAGGTTTGGTTTGAGTTGCAAAATTCTCAATTCTAAAAAGTCTGTTTCCGCACTTCTTGACAATTTCAGAAAGGGTTGTGTGTTCACGTACTTGTGTCCTCAAATCTTCATCTGATATGAAATCGTCCCCATGCGTTACCACAACTATAATATGCTCCCATATCTTGTCGCCAAAAATGACTCGCAACATATCCACTGTATAGTTGTCTTCGTGGGTAAATCGTCCGGCTGTGAATACGAGAAGAAAGGCATGTGGGTTTGGGCAATATGTCGTAGCTGAAGACTGAATCATGAGCGCCGTCTTTGCAAGTGGCGTTTCGGTGTCAAAAAACCCCGGTGTGTCAACAACAGTGTATTCATAATTCAAATGTCCGAATTCCACATTCCCTATATCAACTAAACATTCGTTTGTTCTAGCTTTGAAACCCCTTTTTGATGAAAAATTCTTCGTCCTCAACAGTGTATTTCCGGTAGAACTTTTACCACATCCGGTTTTCCCAATCAGAATAACTCGCCTTTCAAGAATTGTATCACTCATGTTTAAATTTCAAAATTAAATTGACTTTACTGTGCCATCAACTTCAAACACATATAGCGATGAGTTTATGGTTATACAATCAGGCTTTTGATAAACCTAGAGGTCAAATGTAGACTACCTGCCAGGTACGGTTATCTTTAAGTAATCTATTTGTAAAGTCGAGTTTTCAGACGCATTTTCAGTTGATTGCTTTGCCCGATATTCACATTGAAAATGATCTCAAAATCGAAATGTACACGGTTGGCTATACATATTACTATTATACGTAACTCATTTGTCGGTACATTAGTACCAATAACTTACAAAAAACAATGGAAACGAAAGCGGAAATCTCAGATGACTAAAATTGTACCAAGATCTTGTTAAAAACCCGAACAAACACAAAAAGACCCAAAGCTTCAACACAGCAACTTTTAAACACATCGTCAGTTGCTAAATTGGAGGGTAACTGCCTTGTGAATGCAATATAAGAACTTATATGGTGCTTCAACAAGTTGATGGGTGGCAAAGCCCACACTTTTGTCAACATTTATCAACAAAGTGCTAAGATCATGCTGGCACAAATTATGGCGTCGCGAACAAACAAACCAAGGAAACACCACTGAAAAGCCCTGTATTAAACGTTAATTGGAAACCGCTTTGAAACGCTAAATTAAAGCACTTTGCAATGCATATGGAGCTAACGTGATGATTTTACTTTTTAGATAATTAATTCACAATAATCAGAGAATATTAAGTTTTTGCTGACTATATTAGTTTATTTTTTGTATATATATAGTTTCGCTAGAATAGATGTTTTATGGTGATATCTATATTAACAAATACCTAATTCCTTATATCAGAAAACCGATACAAAATTCAACTTAAGGGGACATTCAGAAAATTACCATTTTTAATGAAATTGACAGAAAAAAGGAATCGCAGAACATTGTTGTTTTCTTTTTTCCGATTAGAGCGCGTTTTTTATAGTCAAGATTAACGCTGATGGGAAACAACTAGAGTAAGATTTGTTGTGTATTTCTAAAGACCTATATTGGTTAACAATTACAAACGAAATAAAACGTAATTATGAGGAACATGACAAACCGAACCTCTGTGTAATAATAATCTGCCTTCGTGCTCGTATAGACTATGTCTCGGGCTGTTATGATACACATGTGCAATATTCGCCGACTATACATTTAAGTTTTCAACCTATAGGGAGTCAGATGCCCAGTTTGTAAAGTGAACGCGCAAGCGGTTCGAAAAGAAGATATGAAGTTTTATAACGCTTATAAATGCAAACTGGTAATTTTCCCCAGTATTCTCATTCCTGTCATACAAAATAAGAGCACAGGTGGAGTATTTATAATGTATGGTCGTTTTTGGTCAGAAGGCTAGGTGCGTGCGCGAAAGGGGAAATATATGTACAAATGTTTTTATGTCAATAGCTGTCAATTAAAAACCTCCAAATAATTGGTGAAACCGTCATAGCAGGTTTTAGTTTTTGTCAGCATACATACAAATGGTCATTCACTTGGGAACACCAGACAACTTAATCGAAGGTAGGAAGGAAAGCGTAGTTTCCATAGTTGCCAGTTTGTACCTGAGGTTACTCTGACCGCAAATATGTGATAAGTACTTGAAAAAGTTTTTTGTTGTGTGTCAGAATCTGGACGCTTTATAGATACCAAACAAAGGATATGAAGCAGTTTAAAGTCCAAAGACACTAAATGAGCGCAAATGAGGGGTAAATTACAGATTACGGATTGAACAAATGCCATGCAAGCAAATGAAAATCCTTTCCATACTTTGGTAACATTCCACAAACTGAATGATATTGCTATTTGATTGATTTTGTAAAAACTACATGCTTTTATTTTAACAAAAAGTAATAAATGTTTGAACACACGTCATTCTTATATTTTTTTAATGAATTAATGGATTACAACACAGCATTTTATCTGCCTTATCAAAATACTGCAGTATCCGCTCGTAGTTTAAAAACTAATAGTCATGTGTAACCTTAACCGGAGAAATGCATTTGGATATTCTCGGCTACATTCGTTGACAAAAACAATGGTGTTTTGTGAATTTAGATGGTGTTTGGGAATGCATGTTGTTTTATCAATTCGGAACGTGATTATTTTATGATTTATAGTGAAATTGATGTAAAAAAGGATTACTTTTAACACGTATAGTGTTCTTTTTGTGTTATAAATGCCTAAATTGGAATAACCTTAATAAATGTGCGTTCTGTTAGGCATTTTGAACGTGTTTACGAATTTTGTTAAGAATGTCCAGGCTAACCATCATTTAAAAAAGCTTGGACGACATTTTGGAATGAATAGTAGTTGGACAGATGAATGACTCAATGAATTGCTTGGATTTTATATAAATCGTGTATATAACGGAAATACTTTGAAGAGTACTTTCCCTGTAGTTTTTGAAGATGAATTCCTCAAACAAAATATAAGGGTAAATTAAGGCTCCTTACATAACTAAACTTTCAGTGTGTTTTTTGAAAATTTTGCTGTTTCAAGTAATCTTTAAACCGTCTATATCTGGCGTGGTCATGCTCCGGCATGTGATGTATCTTTCTTCAAATAATTTACATAGTTGGTAATCACTTAGAAGCTAAGTTTAGCTTATATATGTCGTTTTCATATTTAATAATATTGTCTTTATTTGTTCCCAGTTTTAGTACAATAATGTTTTTTATTATGAAACGCTATAATCACAAAGTCTTAGACATTTTATTTGCTTAGGCTGATTGTGTGTGATGATCATTGTTTTAAGTAATAACTGCAACATATCTTTGGAAAGCTATTGCATTAGGTACTCTGAATTGCATTCAGATAGAGTTTTGATCCCTAATCATTGAAATACTTGGGGTTAACCTATTAGTTTATCATTATTTGTTTTTTTTTAGTTTCTTCAGTTAATGCATACTTTGATAAGATTTTCCTTTTACGTTTTTACTTAATTCATTATTGTTGAGATAAGACTGAGGATTGTGCACTTAAACTGCTTTAAACCCCCAGTAAATTTACATTTTACTGACCGTTCCAAGGTGACACCTAGATCAAGATAACTAGTTAGTTATATAGTATATATACCCTGTGTTGTTTGTGGAGTTTTTGTGTTGTTGTTCCATGTTTCTTGTTAGTGTCTTCTTTGTTTTTTGTGTTCTATGTCTTTGGCGTTTACCCTGTACCATTAAACGAAGTTAATGGTACAACCTTTGGCTACTGAACTTGTTTCTGTGTTTTTTTTACATAAGTATTAATTTGATTAACCTGTACTTTTCAAAGTTAAACATTCAAACAAATGTAGACATATTTAACGATACATGGTATTCATCTTGTGGATGCTTGAGAGTATTTTCGGAAGGGAAATATGAACGTATTGCAAGTGGTGATGTTCCTACAATTGAAGGATTTTACAGTTACGACTATGAATCTTTAATGACACAAAACCCAGGAACGGACGCACACGTGCACCTAGGTTCAATTTACTATAAATGCCTTAAAAGGTTCAACTTACTTTAGAGGAAAATAAAATAATTTATATATCTTATATAGTGTTGTATAAGTAAGATACTGGAGTCTTGATTATTATTGATACATAACCACAAATGGACAGTAGCTGTTATGGTTGAACTACGTTTTATTAGTAATAATTATAATTAGTCAAATATTTTTTCCATTAAAACCTTTTTCAAATATATGTTACAATAAAATTATTGCGTAACAAATCAATTCGTTATTATTATTAATCGCATTATATATAATACACTGCAGGAAAAAAAACAACTAGATGGTAGACAATCTGATCGTTACACAAATCAAATGGAATAAATCAACGTGATTACACAAAAAAACATATGATAACTTGTCTGTGTGCGAAAAGTCGTTATTTCGATGGGTTCGACTCAAGATTCCGGAATAGTGCTTCGACAAACATATTTACAGCCGATTGTTACGGTAATGTTCGGAAGTGTTTTTTCGCGCAAATATTCCAAGTGGATGGTATGTATGATCGACGATGGAAAAACAACATCTTGTAAAACCGGCATAGGACTGCTTCTGCGTTAAGCCCTAGAAAGTATCATCGTCTCACACGCGCCAATAAAATGTTATGTTTTATAAAGTTCAAAATACACATTTTAGGCATCGAAAAGATTTTATTTCATTTTCACTGCGGCGAAGGTGGGGTCTCCATGGCAGTAGCTGTGTTTATTCCCCTCTTTGCACACACTTGCACGTTGGCAGGTGGAACAGGCTATTTTATCTCCCGTTCAATTGTGTGAAAAAAACACAATATGTATGTTTAGAAATACCACAGCTTGAAACTTTGGTGAAGAGATAGATATATAGTATTGTAAATTTAATTGCATATCCTTTTTGTGTAAAATGCACGCTCATTCGCAAACATCGACACTTGTGAACACGCTAAATGTTCAGTTACCATTGTTGTCCTATTATATGTGATATTTTTATAATAGTAGTATCATTAAATGAGCATATCTTTAATTTTTTTCTCTCACTTAAATTTCTTATTATTTGTTCATTGGATTTGACTTTTTTGTTTACAAAGTTTATTGTAAAATCTGTTTTGAGGCATAGGAATAGACGTGACTGTAGTTGTTTCAAAACAATCCAGAAAATGAACAACGTAACAATAGATGATCGTTCAAAACATTGGAACAACGAATCCGCTCATACTAACACGACTGTTGTCTGCGGGCGTACTTGTCCCGTGAAAAACTTGTGGTTCTATCATGAAACCTCGAAATCTTTGTCGTCTGTCTTCTGTTTTTTTTTAATATCAGTTTAGCAGACTAGGAAGAAGTAAGATAATGGGATGGGCTTGCACTACGGACTATTTGTTACGCGGGCGCTTCAGGTTGTCTTTCTTGGTTGGAAAGGTGGATTGATCTTTGTACAATAATGTTTTGGTGGTCCAGCCTTGAAGCGCCCTTATTGAATCTAGATGACCAACAAAGAAGAACTAAGAATTAACTCTTTCAGGTCGCATAGAGGAATACTAATCACGAGTAAAACCTGTCCTCATTGTATTGTCGTAAATGCAGAAGTATTAACCTAAAGGTGATAGATTATCTGGTTGATAACAGTGCGTAAAGATAAAGAGCAACATGTAGGTGGCTTTATATAGTAAATTGACATCATATAATGTGTATTTTCAGTGGAGATATTATATCAATATCTGGTCAAGTAATCCAATATAACCTAGTTTGACTTTTTAATATTCTATTCATATTCATATGGTTTCCTAAACTTACCGATTTGTTGATCTTTTTTTTATTTAATTATACAATTTTAATATTTTTTTTATATTTTAAAACGTGGCTTGAGATAACTGAAATACTGCGTTAAGATAAACTAATAAATGTTCAAGTAACTTTTATTTTTTGATGTCGCATAGGCAGCTACAGTTTATGTATGACTATATTTTCATGTTTAGGTTTGTTTGCCTTTTGAGTAAGGTTCGGGTATCGTGTCATTCATTTGATACTTCCAAAGGGGGTTTCAAAATTATGTCTTGGTACTGATGATAAGGAAAATTGGAATCCATGATTTTTTGACGACTTTGATGAAGGTGTTCATGCAAGAAATTTGTAACGGAACTATAGAAACGAATAACAGCCGCATAATCAGGGAAGGTAACGGGACACTATACTTTAGGATGTTATAACTGGGACCGGTTGTTTCACCAAACAACGGTATGATATAACCCACTTTAAATTCTTCTATATAGCTTTCCTGTATTTATTCACTGCAGGTTACTATCTTGAGTAACCAAATTGGTTCCATATGTTGACATATTTTGGCACTTTTTATTGAAATAGCCAAACGCCATAAACATATGATTAACTGAATATGACTATTACCAAAATGTTAAAGTCGAATTATCGGTTCAAACTTTAAAGATGATATATTTGTACAATGCATGTTGTTTGCCCATCATTTCCCTATTATTGTTCTCTTTCCATGAAAACAGATACATGAATACGCAAAATCCAGCAGATGTTTCCAGACACTCACACAGGGTTTTAGATGCTTGTTTCAATTATACAGGAACAAGCTGAACTAGTTTTAGAGTCCGGCTGTCGGAGCCACTGCTCGTAGTTGTTATCGTGCATACTGATCTTCATCTTTGCATTTGATCTCAATACCACCAACATGTTTTCGTGCATGGTACGAAATCTGTATCATTTTCATCATATCGTATCCATTTCACTTGTATCTACATATTTTAGCGCTTCTCTAATGCCATTTAACATAATAAATTGAATATGACTATTTTGAAAATTTTGATGATGTATGATTACAGGATAAAACTTGAAGGATAAAATAATATATCATCTCTATCTTTGTTCTTGGTCATCTTATTGTTGGAAATGATTGTTGTTTTTATTTGTTTATTTTTTTATTTATTTTAAAGATATGGCAGTATCAATGTCTCAAATGATATACATGAATGTAAGACAAAAAGTATGGCGTGTCATTGGTGATTCACATGCGATTCTTTATCGAATTTATACCTCATATCCCGTATTTACATTCAGAAATATTTATACAGTTGCCTTTAATCAGTTAATATTCCTTATAACTACATTATGTACAAGACAGTACACCATACTTTCAAAACTTGACCACATTAAAGGACATGTATAAATAAATTACTTTTGAGGGATTTCAAAAAAAAAATATAATGAGGGATTAATTCAATGATAGTGAGTGTTTTATTCAACTCCTAATTTTTTATTGAAATAACTTACGGCTAAAACATCCCGTGGCACTGGACGACATTTATATATAAATTTTCATTCATGACTTTGCATATATATTAATGCAATAGTTTCTTGAGAATTTTGAATCTCAAATTAATAAAAACAAATTCTTAGACATAATTCATAAATACTAATTTCAATGCATGTTGCATTTATCTTCACTGTTGATCATTGATTAATTATATAAGACAATCCATCACAAAATCAAGTTCAATGTGTACAATATCTGTTTCAAGCAATCCACTGCTTTTATAGGAAACAATATGACGGCCATTGTGAAATATCCTTAAGAACAAGAGTTGTGAAAGTAGTAGAGTAGAATAATTTCGTAGTGAATGTAAATTTTAATTTCTGACAAATATTTGATACAGAATTGCATTTGATCCACATAGCACTTTTTATTCCTGAACAGATGGTTTTAGTAGAGTAAAACTTTGATTATTCCCAGTGCGAAGAATACGAAGGCGATTTCGTAAAATTAAAGAGAAAAAAGATGAAATGAGAACTAATTTATAAAAAAAATGACCAGCGAAGAAGCAGTGCCACATATTGGACAAATATAGCTCAAACATATATGCAATTTAGTTAATGTTCATTGAAACCTTGATTTGTCAGCGGAAGTTAGATTACTGGATTGCAAGCTGGATAACCTAATATAAAGAGAACATTAACATGTGAGTAAACACTTCGAGATCACACTTGATAGAATCGGAGAAGAGATGACTTTTGTAGCTTTGCTAACGGAGACGGTATATTATGTCTAAACTTGTTCAAGCAGAGCAGAAGCACGATGAATCTGCTGTAGGGCGATAAATGCGGTCGGTGAAGATTTCATTCCAGGTTTGTCAGGAGAAAAACTGACAGTACCGCTGCTGTTTGTCCACGTGTTGCTTATAAAAATGGCTCATCCACGAGTAATAGGATGCCGATCATATTTTTAATATATCGGCTAAACCAATTCTTACAAATCGAATGTGTTTAGATAACACCATATGAACATTTTGAAATCGAAGGGATGCAGCTCAAAGACAAAGTAAATTTGACTCATTTAGATCCTGGGGAGAATGGTGAAACCGTTAAAGAAACGGCAGGAATTTTTCCAGGGATTCCCTGACATCGGTTATACTGATCTATTTAGATACGTAAATATGCTAAACAACGTTTAAAGGGCCAAACAAAAATTCCCACCGAAAGATCGGTTAAGTTCGGAAGCGCTTTCAAGAGATTCTCTTTATGCGCTCATTAGACTCCCTAACAGTCTATTCATCTCCAATGTCGTTATCAAAGGAACGGGACGGAATGGGACGATTCGCTTATGTATTGACCTCCGGAAGTTTAAATCTTGAACACAAATAATTGTGTATCCATTCCCACGTACCGACGAACTATTCATTCTTTTCGGATTGACCAAATTTTCACCAAATTGAAATTCATGCAGGTTTTCGACAAGTGGAAATTACAGATGCTGACAATGAGAAAACAAGTTGGTCTGAGGCGAATCGGATGCCTTTCGGTCTTTGCAACGCCCAAGAAACCTCCCATATATTGACGGAGCGTTAAATTGTCATAATGATTAACATAACGCTATCTTTATATTCCCCTCTCTGATTTATTACCACCTCGAGTAATTTTAAGCATTCTTTCAACAGTAGAAGTCCAACAAAATCAAGCTGAATGCATCCAAGCTTGAAGTGTTTACAGGTTTGTGGCATTTGCAAACTGAAGGAGGCTGATACCCGCCGAACGGAAATACCATTCAAGAAAGCTTTAAACCTTGGCTTTTAAATATGCTGAATGCATATGACCTACATAAATGGGCCTTCACGTACAAGTTTCATAATTCCGTTTGAAGTGTTAACATATAACAATCCGTTCACCTATATCTAGAGTATGTTAGTGATGGGTAGCCAATCTCGCGAACCAAAAACCGCTCAGTGAAGTTGAACATTGAAGCTTATGTCCTTTCGAGACAACTGCTTGTAATGACGACTTATTCTGAGAGTGTATCCACAGTTTACCAAAATGAGGTGCAGGCCTTCTTGAACACGTTAACAGCTTTTTCTCTTGATGCGTTTTATTAATAAATTGGTGGTCGGATCCCCCGCCAAATTATTTTGAAAATTAAAAAAAGAATGAAGAAAAAGAATAAAAAATGTAAAATAGAAATCGAAAAAATATATTGAAATTGATGTATGCTCATATACAAACCTACTGTTTGTTCCTTTGCTACAGTAGATTGCAGTTTTTGAAATAATTGATTTCTAAATGGCGGCCTCAAAGAAGCGGAGGTCGTTCTCATTTTCAACATATCATCTGCAGTAAAACGATTTTAATTGTGGAAACTAAGAACAGACAACTCAACTCTAAGCGATCTAATCACCTCTGCATCGGGTGAAGCAAAATAACACACTATTTTTGCGTCAACCGATAAAAAGGACTGGACGGAGACCAGAAATGACCTGCAAGGAGGTCTTCGATTTCACAAACTGGCTCATTAAGGCTGATGTCTGTATTATTGGTAAGAAAATGCATATCAACATGTGTTAATGTTAAAGAATTTTGGGTTGTATTATTTAAATATGCCATATATGCACAATTATGGTTTAAATACGTGTTTTCTTGTACCAAACATTATTCATAATTTAAATGTATAAAATTATATTTTAGAATTGACCTGATTAAGGGTATAGTATACATTTACCACACACTACTTCAAATGACATACCTGTAAAAAATGTGTTTAAGTCTGACAGCACCTGTAAATGACCTGAAATGTTTTTATCGTGTGTTTACCCCACTTAAACTTTTATGGCTGCACTCTCACAGATATATCATTTTTACAACTTTTTATTTTTTGTCTTGGAAAGGGCAAATATTTGCGTGAATATCTGCAAACCAATGATATAAGATTGTTGACAAAAATCATATCGTAGTTATTCATATTTCTGCTCGAAAAGTAATGTTTTATGGTGTAAACCGTTACTAACGGTTTAAGAAAAATGAATAAAATATCAATTTTTAAACTGCAATATAAAAATCTGCGATCTTTTTTTTGTCAGCAGTCTTATATAACTGGTGTCCATGGATTTTCGCTTAAATTGGCTCGTTCCAATGCAAGAATTAAAAAAAAAATGTCAATACGTTCAAATTGTGAGAGTGCAGCTTTAAAGTCTTGTGGCTATTAAGTGGCATTTTATAGTTACTCTCTGTGTATAAATCATTTTTAGCCTAGGTTCAAAGCTTCACTCTCTGTTCTAAATATGGGAGAAGGCATGTTGTTTATTGTCAGGCTCACCTCCACATGAACCACTCAGGTTGGTGTTGAAGAAAAAATAAACTAATCCTGAGGAGCTATCCTATTCCCAGACGAAAGTCCATGCTATGACACCGTGTTAGTCCAAGAGGCCATTAATTGTTGAACATAATGGAGATCACCTACTATTCAAGACTATTCAAGTAAACAAAATCTTGGTTTAGATAAATTTTGCTAAAACGTCTGGAGAGAGCATGTTTATTACATTGAAGATCAACCAGATTCCATTATTCCTGTAGTTTATGTAAAACGGGAAGATGAGAAAGGTGAAATGAAAACACTTCAGATGCAACAACTTATTTCCGAAGCGACCTCCCTTTGCCTGTTTTGACGACATCTTAGAGCATTAAAGATGAATCTGAAAAATTGCAACATTTTCTGCATGTGAATTATACGATCCATTTCAGATACGGATATATCTTATTGAACGAGGTTAAACAGAGTTCCGCAAAGAAGAAAACCGGGAGAGCCATGTGTTCTACCCCGTGGCTTGGAACGACAGCGACTGGCACGTATGACAAATAAAATGTGATTTTGTGCTAGTTAAGTTTGTAGATCACATGTGTTGTACAACATTCTTAAGATGATAGTATGTGTTTGATATGAAATTTTAAAGATATGCACATACTTGTTTTTTTTTGTTTTTTTTATGGAACTTTTGTATTGTGTGTGATTTATTTTATGTTTTTGTTTAGCATTTAGCATGTTAGGCCTTTCGTTCTGTATTCGAAAGTTATTGATCTAAGAATTAGTTTTGATGGATAGTACTTTTCGGACAATATTTTCTTGCTGGTTGTGTAGTAGATTGTATTTATACGGAATATTTTGTAAGAGTTGATATTTTCTCAGTTGTCTAAGTAGACAATTATATTATCATGTTTAAGCATTGCCCAGGACGACAATTTTAGACGGAGGGATATATATTGCAGTACAATGTTATATGCCCTTTTTAAGATAACTTTATTTTAATAATGGAAATAAACGATTAATCGATTTCTAAAATATATATTATCGTTTCTCCCATTCAATCATTTATGCGTTAAATCATTACAGCCAGAGCGTAGTCTACTAGTTAAGATATATTATATATCTTACAATAAGTTTTCATTATTAAAATCGGCTGTAATGTTGTAGAATTAGAAAAAGAATTCGGTCCTGCATTGTCCACTTTATGTTTTTTGAAATAAACTTCAAAACGCGAATTTTATTGTTGAACGTTTTGTTCGTTAAAATGCAATGAAATGAAATACAAGAGCATCCTGTTTGGAATAGACACGGTAACAACTCAGTTACTTTAGTAAAATAAGCCTAAAATCATAAATTGTGCTATAGAAAATGCATGCCATCTTCGTTGATAGATGCGAGGTGACTTTCTGTAAATATCTAAATAGAGGGTGCAATGATTCAACACACATTTATTAAAAGAATTCCATCACATACGTGCTCGATATTCGATGATATAAATTGTTAAACAGTATAAACATTAACACAACGATACTATGCTAGATATGAAATTAAAAAGAAATATACTATAATCAAAACTAATTGTAAATCTAATGGAAACATGAGAATGGACTGAAAACAGAAAAACAAAATGAAGGATAATTATGCACAAAGTCAGGCTGACAGATACATATACAGTTGAACTTTATATTTCGTGTTATGCATAAGGTCAATCAATTTCATCACACTAAGTCTAACTACATTTTTCCTCTTTAACAATTTTACGTAGCTCGACATATTCATTACAGACACAATAAAGTTAAATTCATATTTTATTTCACCATAGGTACAAATGGTGCTTAACCGTTCATTATGGGTGTTTCTATTGTAACCATTATGCCTAGTTCATTTTCAACTCTCTATTTAGTTATAGGAATTCAATACGAAATTTTATCGACATACAAAGAGTTTTCGAAAGAGGATATATACGTACTTTAACATGGGCTTTTATACAATGAGTTATACAAAGATCGTATTACCAATCAATATGACGTTCCTTTAAATAGACAGACCGAGTAGACTGAATAGATCAAACAGATTTGAATTCAAAAACAGACTAATTCTTAATATGTAAGTGCAAAGCTAACTACCTTTACTGTATGAATTAATGTATTAAACTATAAGGCTCATGAGAGATACTACCATTGTAATCAACAAACATCAATACCAATTGCATTAATTGCAGTAACACACATAAATACCCAATACTTAAAATGTTATATTTTGGGCGCACAATTGGAAACATTCATTTTCACGAAACAAATAACAACTTAAAAGTGGGAGCAATAACGATAATAACACGTAGTCATCGTAGTATTTCACTATGAAATGAACTCCAAGAGTGGGAAGTGCTACTTTAAAGATAGAGATATATTATTTAAGGAATTAATTGTGGGATTGATGTCATTATCGGGGTATGAACGCAATTGGGCTATTTAAAGTGTGTGGAGTCATGACCCCACGCGTACTTTAACTTGCCCTATTGCGTTCAAATCCCCGATAATGACATCAATTACGCATTTCATTACTTACATTTACACAATAGTGTATAATTACATTACTAAATTGTTAAAAAATACTTCATTTCATTTAAAAAATAACTTATTGTAAGCATTTCCCACCCGTTATGTAAATAGTACGACCCAACCCAACGGAAAAAAAGTTTTGAAATGACGTCACAATAACGCGCGAAAGATTCATCACTTCAAATCACTTTTAAATGTAAAATTGAAACATTTTTGACAACAATACATTTAGCATATCATACATATTCACGTTCTTACATGCTAATTGAAGTGACACAATACAAACAATAACAAAATAAATAATTTTCAATGTACATCTACATTTTTATGCGATGACCCACAATCCGAACATATCCAAGATGTTGCATTCATCGGATGATAATCACAATTGCCGGAAGGCAGTTCATTTAAGGAATGGAAGTTAATGAGTAAATATTCACAAATGGCACGCAATACAACAAACAACTATGTTCACAGTATAAAACGATAGTAGACACAAAGGCTGCTTATTGTTTATTGTTTGTGACATCGGATGTTGACCTCAATGGTGTTTAAGTCTAGCATACACAGCTGCCCCGCTGACGACCTATCCCAAACAGACTGGTATCCAAGCAGGTATACTCTTTGCAAGAGCTTTCACCAGTGCGTCAATCTGATCTGGGATTTCACTGGGCCAGTTGGCGAGATGATACCTCAACGCTTGTCCGTAACGGTGTATGTTCGCATAAGAATATGTTTGCGACCCATTCTTGCTTAACAATTCTTTTGCTTTAAATATTTTTTCCGGCGCACAATCTGTATCAGTTGCATTATTTTCAATACTTACAAGTCTGTTTCCACACTTTTCAACAATTTTAGAAAGGGCTGTGTGTTCACGTACTTGTTCCTTCAAATCTACATCTGACTCGAAACGGCTTCCATGCGTTACGACAACAATAATGTTGTTGTATATCTTTTTCAAAAATGACCCGCAGCAAATCTTTTATAAAGTTGTCTTCGTTGGTAATTCTTCTGGCTTCAAATACGAGATGAAAGGCATGCGGCTTTTGGCAATATGTCGTATATGAAGACTAAATCACTAACGCCGTCACTGAAAGAGAGGTTTCTGTATCAAAGAACCCCGGCGTATCAACAACTGTGTAATCATAGTGCGAATGTCCGAATTCCACAAGCCCCCTTTTTACAAAGCAATGGTTTGTTCCAGCTTTAAAACCCCCTTTTGCTGAAAAAGAATTCGTCCTCAAAAGTGTATTTCCGGTAGAACTTTTACCACTTCCAGTACTTCCAATCAAAATAACTCGCCTTACAAGAACTTTATCACTCATGTTGAAAATTCAAAATTTTACTTGTTCATTCAACATAAAATATCTATAAATTAAATGTTTTAGAATCTGGCTATTTATAAACTTCAAGGCAAACTTCTGATATTCTGCCAGGTACGTGTATGTATTCGCAGTTTATCTGATAGATTTTACCTATCAAAATTAACAGTAAGCTTTTAAGATCAATACTTCTATTTGCTATTTTGCACTGCCATAGAGCAAACAAAATCGCGTGATCATAAATGCGATAAAGGTAAAGTACCTATGACATTGTATACGCCACTTGATTCTGGCTTTTATGTGGCATATTACCTGTCATTCTTGATGTTGAATTATTGAGAACATTCAGAACGAACTTTGGAATCGGCCTTGTAGACGGCCACTCATTTTGTAGATTTTTCCGAATACAATTATAAAACGGATATTTGCAACTGGTTCTTTATGACAACATATCTAAAAGCTAGTATATATATATACTTTATATGATATATATATATATATATATATATATATATATATATATATATATATATATATATATATATATATATATATATATATATATATATATATATATATATATATATATATATATATATATATATATATATATATATATACATATAAAGTATTTCTGCATGGCGAAATTATCAAAAATCTTTTTTTTATTCATCATCGTATGGCAAAACAGTTCTTTACGACAAAACATATAAACTATTATACCATTAAGTGTATGAGTCATGCATAAATAATAATAAAAAAGCTATATATTTCATCACTGCATCGCATTCGTACCTTGCATAGGTATTATAACACCATACTTGACATAAAACGATTACTTAGCATAAACAGCAGTGTAGACTGAAAGTCCGGGAATATCCCGGGAACAATGAGAACCCTTTTCAAAGCATACACGGGGCCGGGCGGACAGAACGTGCACCTTGAATTCAAGGACAGACGAATACTTCGCCGGAATTGACGTGGATCTCTAAAAATCCTTCACGGCGTCCCGTAATTCTGGTATGGTGAATAATAAGAGTGTTGTTATTAAAACGGTTTTGGGGGAACTATACAGTGTAGGATCAGTTTTGTATTGTCTGACTTATTGATCGTCATAGTTGAATTTCATTATCGCTTGGCGCTTTACATTAATATAATACATGAAAACTACAGGGACAAGCCCAGAAGTCAGATTTCATGTCACAATCATCCAATATTGGTCCACAAAGAGTGTCGGCTCAAAACGAAATTAACTTCGTTGTTATTTGTAGAGACAGTAAAGTTTGCACATTTATTCTAAACTCCCATAACATATTTTAGCATTAACGCTGAACACTTTCATCGTTGATTAGGCACAAGAAAACCGCAAGATGGTATTTATATTTTCGACCATTAATTTCGTACAGTCACTGTTTATAACGTCCAAGTGAAATCGATATTACCGCATCACTGAGGAAACCTCTTAATCCATATACTCATGATATATTCTGCAAAAATCATTGAAAATGACATGAATGTAGAGACACAAAGAAACTTGGTAATCGCTTGTCTGTGTAAAATCGCAAAGTTTAATCATGCGACTTTCGGTCACGATAATTTAAATGTAAATAAATATAAGTAGGTTAATAGTAGCGGCCCGCAGTTGAGTAGGTTCAAACTAACAATCATGCATACAGTGCTTCTACTTATACTTACTGTAAACATATAGTCCATGAACTCCATTTTTAACGATTTTTCTCAAACTTGTTACACTATGAAAGCGCATAACATCGTACATAAGACTTTCATTTCCTGCATCCCTGGTCATTTGATTGCGAAGTTGACAAACTTGACCTTATTTTGTCTTCAATTTGACGAAGGTATCCGATATCTTTACCAAATGTTATAATGTTTATAGGACGAGCTTGATGACAAGCCCAATCTCTATTCCTCTCCTGAATTATGACGTTTTGTGAAAATATAACATTAATGTAATTGTCCGCTTTCTTAATTGAACATTTTCACCTAATAATTTCTTAAGATAAATTCATAAATAATGTTCAGAGCATACTTTGATGAGGTCGAAGCCAGGCCCTATTGAAAGTAATGACAAATGCCTCTTTAAACTTGACCAAAATTACTCTGTCCGCTGTCTAAGCTGACTGTTTCGTATAAAAAAGATTACAACTTGAGTAATCTTGAAGGTTTTATTCGTAGGCAACATTAAAAACAAGCCTGAAAGCTCAAATACTAACTTTAGTTTGGATTTTGATAAAGTAATGAGACAGAGTTAACCCGAATATTTCTCATCCAAACTTTACCCGGTTACCCTAACATTCATCAATGACGACCTTAGGATATTTGTTAGAATGTTGTCGTGAGTAGCTAGTTTCTCTTGTTTAGTCGTTCTTTTTGTCTTTGCATAGGTTTCAATTTTAAGCTACTAGACACGCCCTCATGCTTTCCATTGTAAAATTGTAAAGGCTGACTGTTAGAAGTTCAAAATTGGAAAGGGGAAATCATTATTATTCGCCTTCTATTTGAAAGGGCAGTAACTGCTGTATAACGCGACACATACAACCGTGAACATTTAATTTTCACAAAGGTTGCGTGTTACGTGACGTCAAAGACTTTGGATCAAGTCTAAACATTATCGGATGGTATTTCATGATTGTGTAGTGTGTTATAAGGGTTATTCTCCATGGAGAGGAAATAAACGCTACATTTCATACGCTAAGTATTGGCTCAGTTTGTTTGGTTCCCAGTCAGTTTTTGTAGAATAGTGCGTATAAACAGTTGAAGTTTTGACCTTGAAGTGTTTAGAAGACGAGTCTCGTTTTGACAAGAAAACCCCTTGGGTTTAATTTGCCCACCTAGTGATTTAGTAATTAAGTAACAAATACAATGATTTCAACCATCAAAACACTTTAGATGCCCGATAAACTTACGTTATTGTTTGATGTCAAATGTATATTTAAACAACTATTATTAACGGTCCATTTTGGTTTTTGAAAAACTGTAAGTGTAATTTCTTCAAATGTGCATTACCTTTGTCATTAATGTAAGATATATCTTTTAAAACATAATTAGTGATAATAACCAAACCATATCTATTTAAACGATGCGGAATTGGAGGTTGCAGTCACACAAATTTAACTTTAAAATGTGCTTAAGGTCATCACGTGCAATAGTCTGGTCCACAGCATGGCTTAAGTAGTACAGTGAGGGTGCAGATAACAATATATTTTAGGCCAGCATCAAGTGAGCTTCATATTCTCACGAAATCCCGAGTGTTTCATTTACCTACCTAATTATCATTTGAATATTTATTAACGGTTTAGTTTAAACATATGTATTTGGATTAATTCACGTATGAACATCAAGTTAAATAATAAATTAGGGATAAATATCTTTTCGCAATATCGCGCTTTCAAATCACTTAACAGTGGAATCTTATGTTTTCACATCAATAAATCGTTTATAATTGTTTTAATACGCTCGTCCACATTTATTTTATACCGACAATCAGTCAATCTAGTTGAACATAACAGAACGTAATGAAACACAACATAACTAAATTGTACGTAAAGGAACGATTATCTGATAAACCCAAACACAATGATCAACACACAAACACCATAAAAAATACACTAACAATCAAATAATAAAATAATAAATGAGGTTCATAAAATCTTTGCATGACGTTACAAACAGATTTAAAGTAACAAAAATGCTCGAAAATTGCCTTATCTAACACTTCATTATTTAATGTAAATTAATTTAATTTATAAAAAGCAAAATGTAACAAATATAGCTTACTGGTACATTGGAACGTCTTACTGAGCAGAAACTAAACATTCATTCAAGTCTTTTTTCTCGCACCTTACTTACTGACCAAATATACCTTCGCCCGGGAATCTAACAGCTGCCAGCAAATCAAAACCAAAAACAGGCTCAAGAAACCATGCAAAATATATGTTTTGTTTACATATCTTGCATATTCCGGCCAAATTATCAAAACAATGAATCCGATTAATCTCTGCTATACTTCTTACATAAATCATCATCGCTAGCATCCTCGCCTACAGAGCTTATGGGTTTACTAAACATATTCCTAGCTGCGGCACAAGCAAATTTATGTTATTTCCCCTCCCTGAGATGAAAAGTCAAAAGTAACAGTTGTCATGACAAAATTGTGAATAATATAAGAAAAAAAGTGATGGGACACTTTATGAAGCAAGTAAAGAAAAAAAATTAAAAGATAAAATATAACATAGGAAATGATTTGTGAATTATGGACACGTTATTGTAATAATTTAATTTGTGATGTGTAGTACTAAAAAAGTAATAAGGACGGAAATAATGTTTGTGGCAGAAGCGAGCTGTTGTCGCAATAAAGTGATGGTTTTGAAATGACATCATTTGTTTTATGGGTTAGGTGATGATATTCTTATAGAAAATTATTAAGGATCAAAGGCATTGAATGTTCGAACACACGACAAGACTCAATTGCTAAACATTTCTGCAAAACACTACGAAAATGGCTGCGGTTTCAGATTGGCAACACGAACATAGGGATGAGTCGATGAGAGAATGTAGATGGAGGTGGTGTTTAAATGAGGTGCAGGAGATACGAAGCCGGCCGTGAAGGATTTCATTGTTTCTTAGGCCAATGCTGAAAATCGGGTTAGATGTTTAGATGTGGAACAGGATTTAAAGCTGTCTCGAAGGCAACAAGGGACGGTTGGAAAGAGATGCATAAGAGCTAACCCTGTTACTTAAATATAACGTTAAGGAATTAATCAAGCAAGGGTGAGGAAACGAGTGTAGGTTTTCTATAAATATATGTTCATTTGTTTGTCGTAATTGGATCATTATCATAAGTTATCCATACGGGAGACCCTGAAAATAAACAAACACGTGACCTATGATATGCACATCATTAGGATAGTGACCGTAGTCATGACACAAACAAGTACACATCATGGTTATAATATTACTAGAGGTTATTCTATCCTATCAATGTTGCTGTATCAAGTGTATCAGGGACTATCAAAAACTAACAAGAACATGTCTCTGCTTTGCGTGCCCATTTTTAAAATTGTCGAATCATCCTGAATATAACTTAAATTTGGTAGTGGTTCACTGTCCGCATGTTCAATGGGTAATATCTCAGAAAGTTCATGAAGTGGTGGTTTGCTTAATAAATCTTTATGAAATCTTCAGAAATAATTCTACAACTTATACCAATATCTAACAATGCTATTGTTTTTAGTCATTCTAATAAAATATTTGCTTCAATTGCTTTGGTTATGTCCGGTCCATCAACCTGAGCACCTACGCTTTTAAATAATTTTTATTTAGATGATATTTAAATCTTTCTAATTGACCGGGCAATCCTTTGCAATGAGTCCTTGCTGTTTTCATCTGTTACATATTCTACTGCACGCTGATTTGTTATTGGATTGGTAATTACCATCTATCGAGATTGTACTCTCTTTGGTTCATATCAATATCCTAGCCTGTCAAAATTTAGAAGAGGTAGATTTGGACAAGCACGTATTAAAGGCAGACATTAATCTACCTCTTCTAAATGTCCTATTCCCATACTGACATTGATGTTGTTGCTGGTAATGCAGGTCTGATCAATCACCACAACGTTATCATCTTCAACATAGAAAATTTGAGAGACTAGGATATTGATATGAACCAAATTCAAATATAACTTGATTGTGTTGGCTACCATGATGGCTTTGGCCATTTTAAATGGTAAGAATTCAGTCTTAGGTATCATAATTCCAATATTTCTGTTCCTCTCTAACATTGTATGTTTTTCAAAAATTGAAGTAAATCATTTGTAACATCAAATTGTTGATGGAGTTTCAACTTCTAAAATGCCTTTTACAATTTTCCATCTTCTAGCTACATTCTCCCAACTTTTTTACCTCACCCTGCGATTCTTTACCAAGATGTGACATTAGGACTTAATTTCAATCACTTAAAACTTATCACTGAGTGTTTAAACACTTGCGGCGGAACCTAACAAGTCTTAATTAATACCCCAAGTATTTGATATTATATAGTAATGTGCTGTGTGTGGATTTTTTTGTGTTTTTGTTTCATGTTTTTGGTTTGTGATTTTTGTGTGTGTTCTTTGTCATTGGCGTTGACCCTGTGCCTTTTTATGTTTAAACTTTTGTCTTCTGGACTTTTTTCTTGATTTTTTCATATAAATATTGATCAGAATTAATGACAAAAACGGCCGGTAGGCCGGACTATTGGTCACAAAATGGGCTGTACTTCATATTTACGTAATTAAATGTCAAAGTAGTTCTCTAACCATAATCAAGGAAAGTCATTTTAGAAAAATGACAAATACATGGCCCCAAAGATGCTAATTACTAACAAAAAATGACCATAATCATGAAACGAACTAGTATACACTATAGTTATTACAATAATATGGCAACTAGCCTACATGTATCACATGCGGTATCCAGTGACATTATGATAACATGACCGATATGCAAATAATCATATAAAACATATACAGCCAACAAACATGTTCATTGTCACATATCAGTCCTTAGGCCAGTTCTCAGACTTTCAGACATTCCATAACCGTTGGAAACAGATTAAAATGAAAGTGATTTATCACTATGAAATAGGCTAGAATTGTCCTTACCAGTTCGCCATTAGTCTTAAACAAGATTTAAATGCCGCTATTGTGAATTTGTACCAAACATAAAATGAAGAAAGTAAAAAAGCACAGCTCAATTGCTAGCCAAAAGATATTCATAACAAACAAATAGTCAACACATTCTTGATTGTATGGATCAACAAAACTGACCAGTTTAACACCGGAACTCAAACGTGTTACATAAACATATTCACACAATCATCTGCTACAGAGGTTTGACTAGAGCTGCTGGATCTCGCTGATCAGAGTCACGGACATTTAAGTCCCCCAAAAGGCGCTAAATAAATACATTCCTGACTAAACAGTCAAAATAAATAAAACTTGTTCTAGTCAGCCGAGTTCAACGCATACGGTTAAACATCCCTAATATCATAGAAAATTGGTAATTCACCAAAATTCAAAGCTGTGAAAGAGATTCTATTGACGAACGGCAAAGGAAGATAAAATATTAGGTATAATTGTGATTTGCTAGTTGTGATAGGTGAGAAAGAATTCTGATCAATATTTATATGAAAAAATCAAGAAAAAAGTCCAGAAGACAAAAGTTTAAACATAAAAAGGCACAGGGTCAACGCCAATGACAAAGAACACACACAAAAATCACAAACCAAAAACATGAAACAAAGATCAGAATACTAGTACGTTTTTCTCTTTAGGAAAAGATGCCTGCGCACTATCGGGATTGATTTATGTTTCAGTGAATGGAGGATATTCAGACTGGACGGAATGGACAGGTTGTTCATCCACCTGTTCCAACGGAATCAAAACCCGATATCGACTTTGCGACAACCCCATTAAACGCATTGTGTACCGGGGATTATTTCAACTTCGAAAAGTGTTACTCTGAGCATGAATGCGACCCAAGTATGTACCTTTGTGATAAAAAGGTTATTTGTAAATAATGTCTATTTATATCCTATTTCAGTCAAATAAAGTCAATCTGAAAATTCAGCTAGGTTAACTGAAAAATTCTTAATCAACTTGAACTTATCGCTGTTGTCTTTTTAAAGAAAATATTATGAGAGAGCTCACTTATAGTGCGGTTTGGTGTAAGCATATAAAATCACATACTTAATTATCACCGCGTGTCTTCTTCTTCTTCTTCTTCTTCTTCTTCTTCTTCTTCTTCTTCTTCGTCTTCACAAAATCACAAATCACAAAACAATAAAGACAGACTGCAGATTTCTTTATTGATAAATATTGCATGACTTGTGGATTGCCGCCTTGAAACGGTCAGCGAATTAGAATATTCACTTGCAAAGGACAACTTGGAAGGAAAATACTACTGCAATAAAATTGTTCACCCATTATTAAATAAGCGAAAATTGAACTGGTAGTTCACAACAATACCCATGATAGGTAAATAAAGATCATATGGTTGTTTAATATGTGTTTTATTGCTCTGTTGCATTTTCGTCTTTATTAGTTTTCCACCTTTGTTCAATTTTACAACCCAATAGCAGTTATTGGTCGGTATACATAAAATGCTTTATGTCTTCGAGACTGTACCATTTAGACAGTGACACAGATTAGGCAATCCCTGTTCTTTGTTCCAAATGAATAGTTTTGAAAACAATTAAAAACTCAGTGCGAATGATATTCAAATTGTTCTCATTTAACCCCAATTAAACACACCCCAAAGTAAAATTGGCAATCTTCCAACTTTCATTTAAGAAATAACAGACAATGCCATTACTAAACTCATGTTGGTAATTGAATATTAGCAAATATTGTCGTAAACAATATATGTACATTCATTTCCGCACGTATTGCAGTTGTAACGTTTGCCAAAACATATTAAATACATTTATTTAGACTCAAAATGTGCATTAAAGTATAACCTTAAACCGATAAGATAATTGGCGTATTAAAACTGTTATAACAGGAAACGATAAAAGGCTAAAGCAGACCTTTTTGGAACTTCTATGCGGTCACTTTGATGAGCTATCAAACGGGTCTGTGGTGTGCAAATCCTATTATCATGTTCGATTGTGGTTGATGTTTATAGTGTTGATAGTGATGTTGTTGATATTTCAATATTGTTGTTGTTAATACATTTTTTTTGTTAGTGATACCGGCCAATATTAATGAACGGTCCCAGAAAAAACAGTCGATCCTTTTATGTACGTTATTTTGTTAGTTATAGTTTATAGGCGTTATGTTAAATCAATTTTTTACCCGTTGATGATATTCAAGAACAAATATACAAAACAATATTTGTTTTAGTATTTGTTTTACTTCTTTTGTCAAACGGATGTAAATGCTCAGTTACTATATGGAGCTTTGTATGAAAATATATATCTATATAAAGCTGGATTACAACTCGGTTATTTGTGTGATTCGGTTTGCAGGCGGAGGACACAATCACACATGACCGTTTTCAATATTCTATGATATGCTCATGATAAGCACATGTCACTTACTTTCAATTCCAATGGCCTTTCCAAGCATTTACAATAGTAGGTTATAGTGTTGCTCCTAGGTCAGTGCCTCCGTGGTATATTCCAGTTCCAGTAATTCATGCACAGTGATTATATTGCATAGTGTTTGGATTATAGGTCGTGCAGTTTCATTCTACAGCAACAGATACATGCCATTCTGCATTTATGATTTATAATTCAGTCAATGGAGGATTTTCGGCTTGGACTCCATGGATAAAATGTTCGGATACGTGCGGAGATGGGACCAGAAGCCGGTATCGGCTTTGCAACAATCCCCCACCACAGTACGGTGGGGCTGAGTGTAATGGGGACTTGTCTAGCTTCGATGCATGTTCTATACAGAAGATATGCCCAAGTACGTACCCTTTGTTTTTCAAAAACATTATAATACATGATTTGTTTTATGCCACCAAAATTCTTTTCCGAATACTATTTTCTTAAACTCAAATTACAAAACCGTATTAAATTCAACGCGATTGCTTCAGGAATGGTTAATCCGAGAAAAAACTTGTTGAAGGGTTATGCAATTGCTTTGGTTGGTACCACAAACAGGGCATTACATTATTGAATATATTTAAGTAGGACCATATACAAAAACATTATAACGTTGTGATAAGCCGCTTTTCTGACGACCCGCATCACGTCTACTCGGTCTCAACGGTTGCTTCTCCACGTGATTTAGGCAAAAAAAGCATCCTTTAATAATACAATACAATACAATAAAAATACGACACGTTTATTATAGTTTTATGACACTGGTGAGGTTGTCAGAAAATACGGTTATATTGCTCGATGCCGGATTTCGTATAATGTTGGTCCTTTACCTCAAGTATTCCCGAAAGCTGAAGTTTGCATTGGGTTGTTTAATTTAAATAGACCTCCTTTAAAGGCATCTTACTGGGATATGCAAACAAATGTAGACGAGGCTTTCATCTCTTACATAATAAATTACACGGTTTACGTTTCGCCTTCTGTTTCAGATATTTGGTGTTACCAGTGCAATAGCAGTGATAACAATCACTGTCACAAAAAAACTTCGATGACTCCCAGTACGATTACAACAAAATATACATTGCTCCTGACAGACAAGCATGTGAGAGATGCACACAGGGAATCAAGGATGGCGGTGTGTTAAATTGACTCGTTCTTTTCACATGAAGTAAAAAACACAGCACATGTAGAATATTTTTTATTTACTTTTACTCATTGTTTAGTATCATATTTCTGTTCAGTGTGCACATTTGTTTTAGAAAAAAGTGATATCCCACTCAAATATTAAAAGCAAAGATACTTTTCTAGTCCATATTGTTTTACCAATGATGTTGAGTGCATTTTTACATACTTCTATCCAACGATAACAGGGTATTTGCTAGGTCCTGCGGCCAGTTTGAAAAAAAACATTTTTAATCAAAACATCTTTATCACGATTATGATAACGGCATTTCCCTCTGATAATTTCGTTTGAAAATTAAGTCCACGTTCGGTTTGTTTTGTTTTCGTTCAAGACATTTGAGACAATAATAGAGTTAGTGGTACTGTTTTTTAATCCGAGAATTTATATTCGACTCAAGTGCTTTGCTTATAGACATTATAATACACAATAAAACCCATTCTGTGATTTTCAGTCTACCACAGAGGGTGTACATCGTCCGCAGATGAATATGGATGTTCCTTTGATTTTTGCAACCAAGCCTCCTGTATGAACACGGCAGCGTTCCTTCTGTTTATGAAACTGTATTTAGTATATATCTTGCTTTGAAATATACTTCTTCAAGAGGTAGATACAATAATAACATGGAAACTACAGAGACAGCCCCAGCAGCTAACAATTTTATAGAAAATCATCACAACTTTAAGGACTTTCACACACTAAAATAAAAACGATATAGAAAAAGAAAACACAGCAAAAAGAAAGCTGAATACCTTTTGCAAGACATTTGCATGCATCTCTAATTAATAGATGACTACTCATTTTCCAATGAATTATTGAATTGTTATGCTTTTTGTTTTGTTTTGTTTTCATCGTTTTTCATTTCGTTTAACTTCCTGGTTTATACGACGATACAATCAAGAAGAGACTGTATAGAAACATGATTTTAAATCGGCGAGCCTGATCGCATAGATGTGTTATGTAGGATACATTTGAGGAGTTGGCACTGTTTATCCGCCTTGATTTTTTGGTGATGGAGGTGATTTCTGTATCTGCAGCAAATTGTATAAATGTTTATATTAAGATATAAGTTAACACAACTATTTAAAGACTGGTCAATATTAATCAAATATATCCTAATATACCAAATTGTCGTTTAAATGTTCTTACCTTACTAAAGATAACCTGTAGACGACTTATCCTTTACACTTGTTTCTGTAGTTTTACATTTTGTAATAGCAAAATGAAACAAAATGACGCAACCCGAAACCATTATGTGTACAAAATACGTAAAAAATTAATCAAACGTGTGGAAGTTTTATTTATTTCACTGTGCATGTATGGTCTTTTCTACTTTCTGGTTTGTTTGCTTTAACATGCATATATTATATAGACAAATGTATTTATGAAGCTTTTAGTTGTTCGGGTAATTTTTACAAAGTATTTTAAGAAAGTATTTCAAGAAAGTCAGTGTATCTATCTCAAGGACTTTAATCAATGCACTTTTTTTGATAGGATTAGTAAATTCCAGAGTATAAATAAACTATGTAGGACAAAAGTGTTGTCAAAGATATGTTATAGATGTGTGTCATTCTTCAGAAATTATAAACATTTTACAGTATTGTGTACATGTGTGTCATTTAGGAGAAACCATGATCGGACAAGATACATGCAGGTTATGTTTATGAATTATATTAATGAACGATGCATTCCAGAGTACGACAATTATATGTATATATAAATGCATATAAATATATTTCAACGAATTAAAAATGCCTCTAAATAAAATAATCATTCGTGTCTTGCATAAAAAACGGATTTCATCAAAGAAATAAATTTACGTACATGGACAGACAAAATAAAGGTAAGTTTATCTTCCATATCTTTGTTATTACAAATGGTCCAAATATTTTGATAATGGGTAATTTTTTTGTTGCCATAAGTTTCAATACGTAATTGATGAGACGAACGTTAAAATTCAGTTGAAGGAATTCGTTACTTAAATTTATCAAGAAACGAAGATTATTCGAAGAAGGTTTGGAAAGAGTATTGCTGCAATTGCCGAGCCATACAAAGATTATTTGATCTGATCAATAAGACGTTGCTTTGAATATATATATATTAACTAGTTCAAATATGTATTCGAATTTGAAAAGAGACTTCTCAAGTGCATGCAATTTAATACACTTGATATCAACGTTTATGGATATCGATTGAAGTTATTGCAGCAACGCACATAAATACAAAATTCTCTTTTTCTTATTGACGCACTTATGGAAACATTTATTAGCAAAACATTTCTAAAAAACAACAACTCAAAACTTGAATCAGATAATAATACATCGTGGTAATTGTTAGTATTTCACTACGAAGTGAACCAAAAAGAGACATGTAATAAAGCATACAAGATGTTCTCCAAATGAAATTTAGCTTTACGTATCAACGGATTGTGAACGAAGAGGCTGCTCGTAGTTTGTGAAATAGTTAGTTTGCAATGATCCTCAATTGCTAATGTTGTCTTAATGTTTCGTTGTCTCCAAATGTCGTTTTTCAAATGCAAGACACCTTTATATACATGATTACTGTGGTTTCATCGGTTATAAATTGACTGGAGTCTATCCCACAGAAAAAGTTTTTTTTTTAATATTGATAAGTGTTACAGTGATGTAAATACGCATGTTTATACCGTTATCATAATTTTATTTTCTGAAGTACACCATATAGAACACCCCCTACCGAGGAGACCACAGAAGGCTCATATAGCAGCCCAAGCTACAGCGCCTCCTAAAGTCCCGGTTGCGACCCCATACCCAGCTGCCCCGCCGGCGAGAACTCCAAGAAAAACTGTTTTCCAGCCAGGTATCCACCTTCCGAAATTTGTAAACAGTGCCATAAGATGAAATTCGATATCTCTACTATCATTGTAATTGGCGAGATGATCGTTCAACGCTTTTGAGTGAACATGTGCATAATTATTATTACATGTGCGAGACCCATTTTTACTTAGATTTCAACGGTTTTGAAAATTTTCTCCGGCGCAGAGGCAGTTTCAGCTGTGACATTTTCAATTCGTATCAATCTATTTCCACACTTTTTGACAATTTTTGAAAGTGTTGTTTTTTTTACATCTGTTTTCTCACTTTCTTCATCTGACTTGTAATCTCTCCCATGCGTTACGACAACTATTATATGATCGTTTATCTTTTCGCAGAAACTGGTTTGCATCATTTTCACCGTAAAGCCGTCTTCTTCGGTAAATGTTCCACGTTTAAAGACGTGAAGAAAGGCATGCGGATTTGGGCAATATGTCGTAGTTGATGATTGAATCATTAGCGTCGTCTTCGCAAGAGAGGTTCCAGTGTCAAAGAGCCCCGGTGTGCCAACTACAGTGTAATCATAGTGCCAATGTCCGAATTCAACAATCACTGTCTCGGCAGAACAAGAGACGCGTGTAACAGCGTTAAAACTCTCTTTTGCTGCAAATACTTTTTCCTTAAAAGTGTATTTCGGTAATACTTTTACCCTTTCCAGTTTTCCCAATCAAAATCACTCGTCTTTCCTGAACATTATCACCCATTATGAAATAATAAAATTAAACATAAACCCGGTTTAATCACACTGGGTAAACGCCAAAGATATGGAACATAAAAACAAAAAATCACAAACAAGAAACATGGAAGAACAGCACAAAACTCCACAAGCAGCACAACGCACACTTAAAATATGATTTCACAATTGACAATCCACCTATTAAGGAATTGAAAATGAGTATTTTCTAAACATCTCCCAATAGACTAACATCGACAAGACACCACATTCGGACCACACCAAGTTTAGATTAAGATCATTTTCAAAACATATGACAATAGACAACATTTTTGCAATGCCTTCAAATGTCAATATGTAATTCAACAAATTATTAAGTTAAATCATAAAATCTATTAATTTACAAACCAACCTAACAAACCCTAGAATGAATGAGAACACTCTTATCATTTTACACCTGATACACATATCGATTAATTAAGTAAACAAAATTCAGTTTGTCAGTTTATAAGATCGTTTGTTTTGATGAACTAAGAGGTTAAACTATCACATTCACACTTTATATATGAGTTCAAATATTGTTTTCACTGACTGTAGCAAGTCGGTTGCTCTCAAATTGAACTAACGACGGTGTTTTTATGTGCGTTTAATAGTTGTTGTGTTGTAGCTTTGTTCCCCTTTAATCGTTTTTGGCCTTTAATATTTATGCAAAAAGCTACAGAAACAAGCTCAGTAGTAAAGAGTTTAAACATAAACCCGGTTTAATGGCACTGGGCAAACGCCAAAGACATAGAACACAACATCACAAACAAGAAACATAGAAGAACAGCACAAAACTCCAAAAGCAGCACAGTGCATACATACTATATATAAAAAACTAGGTATGTTCATCAAGGATTGTTAGGTACCGCCTTGGAACGGTCAGTGAAATGTAAATTTACTGGGGGTTTAAACCAGTTTGTGTGCACAGCCTCACTCATATCCCAACAATCCTGAATAAAGTAAAAACGTAAAAGGTAAATCTGATTAAAATTTGCATAAGCGTGGGGAAACATAAAATCCGTATAATCGCTCATGGTAAACACCAAAAACAAAAAAACAACAACACTTAAACAAGCAATCATAAAGCAGAAACATGGACCAACAGTACACATCTCAACAAACAACTCGGTACATATATACTAGGGGTGTTATCAAGGATTGTTAGGTACCGCCTTGGAACGTTCAAAATTTACTTGGGGCTTAAACCAGTTTAAGTGCACAAACCTCACTCTTATCCCAACAATCCTAAATTAAGATAAAACGCAAAATCTTATCAAAGTATGAATTAACTTGAGGAAACTTAACAATAAATCAAATAATAATAAACTTATAGGTAAACCACAAGTACTTCTATGATTAGAGATCAGAACTATATCTGCAGAAGGAGAAACACAGTTCAGTATGTCACATTATTATTATTGCCTAACGAATCTATTACTTATGACTATTAATCGCAACAAATATAATACACTGCAGGAAAAACACTACGTGCTAGGCAATTTGATAGTTACCCAAATCAAATGGAATAAATCAACGTAAGTAATTACACTCACAAAAAAAATGATAATTTGTATGTTACGGCAAATATAATTAAAGCTGATTGTAATGTGTTGTAAAGTAAAGTATTGTCTGCATAATTATGTTTTCCAATAACACCGTTTTAAAAAAAAAAAAATATATATATATATATATATATATATATATATATATATATATATATATATATATATATATATATATATATATATATATATATATATATATATATATATATATATACGTTTGTATGACCAATGGAATAAAAATTCATCATATACTGCTAATCATTGGTAATGTGTAACTATATAATTACCATATACTGCTTCGTGCGTTGCTATTTGTCCTAGCAAACATAGGGCATGTATAAGATTGTAAGACGAAATGTAAATGAGTATATAGTGTTCAAAACATTACCGATGTATTTCATTCCGGTAGGCATTAAAACCTTTATGCAGGCTGACATTTTGTAACATTTATAGCATTCGATTTCGTTGGGCTCATGTAAAAATTAAATTTAATTAGCATCCGATGAAAACTGCTATAAGACCTTCATAAGACGAATATCAACAGTAATCGAAGTGAGACACATCATTTTTAATACTTTTCGTTAGTTACATTGCATACTGGCAAACTGTGTGGTTTGGTGTGGTAGCCTATGTCGATTCACTCGAAAAAAAACTCGAACTTTCCTTCAAGAACTTTAATTAAAATGAGCACTCCTTAAAATGAGCACTCCAATAACTCATTTCAGTGTCTCCATGGTTATAATACTTCTTATAATAGTTCTCAATAACTAGTTCTTATAGTTCCTAATCAGATTGAACATCATTTGAACGTATAGTCTATTTTCTGCGTTTGTAGAAAATACATGTGGAACATCGTTATTGATGCAGTAAATGGATTTTTTTCCAATTGGTCGACGTGGACGACCTGCTCAGTTTCGTGTGGAAACGGAACTAGGGTACGGGAACGACTTTGCGACAACCCGCAGCCACAACATAACGGCAGCACCTGCACGGGTGATTATAAGGAGTCCGAAGATTGTTTCACGGGAATATTATGCCCAAGTATGTACCATTGCGTTTGAAACACATTTGGACGCATGCCTTATTGTATATCTGTCAATTTTCTTTACCATATCAATTTAACTGAACTTGAAAATAAAGCGATTCATATTGTAAAATCTATATCTCTCTATTGTCGATCAGAATACGATGTTAAACTCTACTTTATATTACAAAATATTTCAAAAGATTTGAGCTACAATGTGCTTATTAAGAATCAATAACGCGACTGCTCATCGAATGGAATAAGAGTTTCTTTTGTTAATACCACGAACAGTGCATCAAAACAGGGAGTTGTTTAAAAAAAAACAATGTCGTGAATGGTCGTTTTTCTGATGGCTCGCATCCTGTCTGCACGGCCTAAATAGAAACGTCTCCGCGTGATTCAGGTCATCAGAAAAACGTCCAAGTATCATAAACTCTTTTTCTCGATACCTTTTAAATTCGATACTCATACTAGTATGATAATACTAATGAGGCTGTTAGAAATACGCTTATGTTGCGTAATGAGGCTGTTAGAAATACGCTTATGTTGCGTAATGAGGCTGTTAGAAATACGCTTATGTTGCGTAATGAGGCTGTACGAAATACGCTTATGTTGCGTAATGAGGCTGTTAGAAATACGCTTATGTTGCGTGATGAGGCTGTTAGAAATACGCTTATGTTGCGTAATGAAGCTGTTAGAAATACGCTTATGTTGCGTGATGCTGAATCTCCTTAAGTATTTAAAAAAATGATAGTGTGTATTGTGTCACTTTATGTTGAAAGGATCCTGAAATTAAGAAAAATAATAACCGAACATATTCAGTGATTTTTTTCTAAATGTTGCTATTATCTCCCTCGAGGTAAATACCTGGTACTACATGTTGCCTTTCGTTTCAGAAATACTATGTTACCATTGTAACAGCACATCACACAAGTTCTGTGATCAGGGCAATTTTGATAGTGACAAGTACAGTTACGACAAAATATACATTTCCGACGGGGAGCTTTGTGTAAAATGCACAAAAGGATACAAGGGTGGAGGTGTGTTATAGTTATTAATGGTTAATCTAAATAATCAATCTTACATATGTAATGATGCTGTGCGCATTTATATTAAACTTACCTCCCCATGATAACAACTTAACCTGCGGCCGACTTTAAGAAACATTCTTTATGAAGACACCTTCTTTCATGGTTAAGATAATCACCTTATATAAATGATTTTCAGTCTACCACAGAGGGTGCACATCGTCCAAAGATGAAGAAGGATGCATCACGGACTTCTGTAACGCCAACCAAGGGACATGTTTGGACACATCCGCATTCTTTTTATTAATAAAACTATATATATAGTATATTCCTGCTTTAAAATACACAGCTTTAATGGATAAGGAAAAGCAAATAAAATGGAAACTACAGGGACAAACTTAGTAGTTAAGTATATTACGGAGAAACACAAAATGGGCTAATACACTCTAAAGAGAGTGCAAACGGTATAGAAAAAACTAATACCTACCTGTCAATGACTCATTCACTTGTTTCATTGTGTTTTTTTTATCTATTTTTATTATCGTTTGACCTCCTCTAGTATACATTGATAAAACCATTAAATGACTGTATGAACACATTGTTTTATATCGGCGCACTATATTGGTTAGCTGTCTTTGGGTTATTGATTAATAAGTTTGAGGAGTTGGCACTGTTTCTCCCCTTTGATTCTTTCGTTATGGAGATGATGTTTGTATCTGCAGATAGGTTATAGTTAGATGACACGAAGCAAACTTTTAATGATTGATAATGGGCGGAGTGAGCGTAGCGAACGAGTCCTTTTTAATCATGAAATTTTCACTTCAGGTCATCTTACTGTCTTAAAATACGACCTCATTGGCTGACACATTTAACATTTGACGCAAAATCTGATGCAGGGAGTGTGTATCGGATGAGTGGTAGTATGAGGACCTTTAAACACCCGCGAAAGATGGAATTATTAATGATTAAGCCTAGTACTTAATGATTGCTTATCTCTAATGTCATTGGCTGAACACTTAGGTTGTATCCTTATTGTATCTAACATAATTTTACAGAAATATAACTTCACCAAACTATGTCATGGCTTTTCAGTATTTTTTTTTAAAAAACCCACTACTAATCAAAAATGGTAAAATATTTAACTATACGTTTCTAAATGTTTGTTGTTTTAATTGATAGCTTCATGGTTACATATTTCTAATTAAAAAAGTCTTAAAATGATCGCTTGAATCTTTTATCAGTAATCAAACAAGAGATGTATGTTAAACATTATGCCCCACTGAGCGCCATGTTGTCAGGATTATATGGACAATTGAATGAAATATGCATGGACCGAAATGACAGCTGGTTTGTCACTGACATTGGATGCCGTTGAGGCAGTTTTAAGATTATGACCATTCAAAGTGTGACGAAAGAGTGTGTTATGACCATGACCTTTGACCTCAAAATCCATAGGAGTCATCAGCTGGCCACAAAAAATCTAAATATCAAGTTTAGGACCATGGTTGCAGGCATTGACAAGTTATCACACAGACAAGATTTTTTCGTTCAAGGTCACTGTGGGGTCATCATAAGGGGTCATCTACAGATCAGACGCAACATCAAATCAAGTTTGAGAGCCATGGGTGCAGGCATTGTCGAGTTATCACTCGAAACATTTTCGCATTCAAGGTCACTGTAAACTTGACCTTTGACTCGATGACTCATAAAATCAATAATGGTCATCTTCTGGTCAGGCCCAACTTCCATGTCAAGTTTGAAGACCATAGGTTCAGGCATTGTTGAGGTATCACAGAAGATATGTTAACTTTTTTGCGTCAAATGTGACTGTGACCTTGACCTTGGCCCAATGACCCCCAAAATCAAGAGGGGTCATCTACTGGTCAGGCCAACCCATCATGTCAAGTTTGATGACCATAGGTCCAGGAGTTGTCGAGTTTGCTTTCAAGGTCACTGTGACCTTGACCTTTGACCCCTAAAATCAATAGGAGTCTTCTACTGGTCGGGTTCAACTTCCAAGTCAAGTTTGAGGGCCATGGGTGCATGCATTGTTGAGTTATCATTTGGACAACCTTTTATCATTCAAGGTCACTGTGACCTTGACCTTTTCCCCGATGACCCCCAAAAACAAAAGGGGTCCTCTACTGGTCAGGCCCAATGTCCATGTCAAGTATGAGGGCCATGGGTGCAGGCATTGTCGAGTTATCACTCGGACAACCTTTTACCATTAAAGGTCACTGTGAACTTGACATTTAGCCCGATGACACCCAAAAACAAAAGGGTTCGTCTACTGGTCAGCCCAATCTCCATGTCAAGTATGAGGGCCATGGGTGCAGGCATTGTCGTTTTATCACACTGACAACCTTTTACCATTCAAGGTCACTGTGACCTTGACCTTTGGCCCGATGACCCCACCAAAAATAGGGGTTATCTTATGGTCAGGCCCAACATCCATGTCAAGTATGATGGTCATGGGTGCAGGCTATGTCGAGTTATCACAAGAACAACTTTTTACCATTCAAGGTCACTTTGACTTTGACCTTTGGCCCCGATGACCCCCAAAATCAATACGGGTCATCTACTGGTCAGGCCCAACCTCCCTGACAAGTATGAGGGCCATGGGTGCAGACATTGTCAAGTTATCACTCGGAAATCCTTTTACCATTCAAGGTCACTGTGATGTTGACCTTTGGCTCGATGATCCCCAGAAACAATAGGGGTCATCTACTGGTCAGGCCCAACTTCCATATCAAGTTTGATGACAATAGGTTTAGGCATTGTTGAGTTATCACTCGGACAAGCTTTAAAATTATTTACCATTAAAGGTCACTGTGACCTTGACCTTTGACCCCTTTAATCAATAAGGATCATCTACTGGTCTGGCACAACCTTCATGTCAAGTTTGTTGACCATACGTCCAGGAATTGTTGAGGTATCACTCGGACAAGCTTTGGTCTACCGACGGACCGACCGACCGACCGACATACCGACATGCCTGTGCAAAGCAGTATACCCCTCTTCTTCGAAGGTGGGCATAATAAGCTTTTTTGATTGGATCATCACAGTCAAATGAGTTAAACATGACAATTCATTAAAATAAAAACCAAAACCTATACAGGGTCTATCAAACTTACATATGGTGCCGTTAGGTGTAATCAAAGGAATATTTTTGTGCATGCATAGTATATTTTGGCATGAATTGTAAAGTCAAATATCGTAGAAACGCATGTACTTCCTGTTTTGTTGAGCCTAAATATGTGTATTTATACTGGTAAGCTGTTGAATCTTTATATTCTTGTGATTCTTTAGTATAATAGATAACAAACAACACTTGATGTTATGTAAAGTGGTAACATAAATGGTATGCAAAATAGGGTTATTAGTACTGAGTTTTGATCTGGAAGTCGACTCGAGTGGATTTTTGCAGATTCGGATTTCACGAGGCGGAGGCGAGTGAAATCAAAATCTGCAAAAATCCACGTCAAACTCTTAATTGGGCACTCGTTAATCGGGCGCTGTACAGAATTTCCTTTAACAGCAACCTCTTATTTTGTTAAACCACTATTGGCTAAGCGATATCAAATTGTCAAATTCTGGAAACGATAATTTATGTGTTCTTTGTTTAACACTTCGGACATCTTTAGACCATACGTGTTAATGATAATTAAGCTTTAAAAACATCACAAAGTAAACAGAACTACGGAGGACATATGTTTAAAGATCGATACTAAATTATTGCTGAAAGTATTGGGATATGTTTAATCTAAGGGAAATTTGAAGGTCAAAGAATCATGATATTGAAACGCATGCGAGTCTCATAGGAGTCATCAGCTGGGCACAAAAATCTAAATGTCAAGTTTGAGCGTCATGGTTGCAGGCATTGACAAGTTATCACACAGACAAGATTTTTTCGTTCAAGGTCACTATGAACTTGACCTTTGACCACATGACCCCTAAAATCATAAGGGGTCATCTACAGATCAGACGCAACATCGAATTAAGTTTGAGAGCCATGGGTGCAGGCATTGTCGAGTTATCACTCGAAACATTTTCGCATTCAAGGTCACTGTAAACTTGACCTTTGACTCGATGACTCATAAAATCAATAATGGTCATCTTCTGGTCAGGCCCAATTCAATGTCAAGTTTGAAGACCATAGGTTCAGGCATTGTTGAGATATCACAGAAGATTTGTTAATTTTTTTGCGTTAAATGTTACTGTGACCTTGACCTTGGCCCAATGACCACCACAACCAAGAGGGGTCATCTACTGGTCAGGCCAACCCATCATGTCAAGTTTGATGACCATAGGTCCAGGAGTTGTCGAGTTTGCTTTCAAGGTCACTGTGACCTTGACCTTTGACCCCTAAAATCAGTAGGGGTCTTCTACTGGTCAGGCTCAACTTCCAAGTCAAGTTTGAGGGCCATGGGTGCAGGCATGGTTGAGTTATCATTTGGACAACCTTTTATCATTCAAGGTCACTGTGACCTTGACCTTTGGAACAATGACCCCTAAAGCCAATAGGGGCCATCTACTTGTCAGGCCCAACGTCCATGTCAAGTATGAGGGCCATGGGTGCAGGCATTGTCGAGTTATCACTCTGACAACCTTTTATCATTAAAGGTCACTGTGACCTTGACCTTTTGCCCGATGACCCCCAAAAACAATAGGGGTCCTCTACTGGTCAGGCCCAATGTCCATGTCAAGTATGAGGGCCATGTGTGCAGGCATTGTCGAGTTATCACTCGGACAACCTTTTACCATTCAAGGTCACTGTGACTTTGACATTTAGCCCGATGACACCCAAAAACAAAAGGGGTCGTCTACTGGTCAGCCCAATCTCCATGTCAAGTATGAGGGCCATGGATGCAGGCATTGTCGTTTTATCACACTGACAACCTTTTACCATTCAAGGTCACTGTGAACTTGACCTTTGGCCCGATGACCCCACCAAAAATAGGGGTTATCTAATGGTCAGGCCCAACATCCATGTCAAGTATGAGGGCCATGGGTGCAGGCTATGTCGAGTTATCACAAGAACAACTTTTTACCATTCAAGGTCACTGTGATGTTGACCTTTGGCCCCGATGACCCCCAAAATCAATACGGGTCATCTACTGGTCAGGCCCAACCTCCCGGTCAAGTATGAGGGCCATAAGTGCAGGCATTGTCAAGTTATCACTCGGACAACCTTTTACCATTCAAGGTCATTGTGATGTTGACCTTTGGCTCGATGATCCCCAAAAACAATAGGGGTCATCTACTGGTCAGGCTCAACTTCCATATCAAGTTTGATGACAATAGGTTTAGGCATTGTTGAGTTATCACTCGGACAAGCTTTAAAATTATTTACCATTAAAGGTCACTGTGACCTTGACCTTTGACCCCTTTAATCAATAGGGGTCATCTACTGGTCTGGCACAACCTTCATGTCAAGTTTGATGACCATACGTCCAGGAATTGTTGAGGTATCACTCGGACAAGCTTTGGTCTACCGACGGACCGACCGACCGACCGACATACCGACATGCCTGTGCAAAGCAGTATACCCCTCTTCTTCGAAGGGGGGCATAATAAGCTTTTTTGATTGGATCATCACAGTCAAATGAATTAAACATGACAATTCATTAAAATAAAAACCAAAACCTATACAGGGTCTATGAAAAACCTACATATGGCGCCGTTAGGTGTAATCAAAGGAATATTTTTGTGCATGCATAGTATATTTTGGCATGAATTGTAAAGTCAAATATCGTAGAAACGCATGTACTTCCTGTTTTGTTGAGCCTAAATATGTGTATTTATACTGGTTAGCTGTTGAATCTTTATATTCTTGTGATTCTATAGTATAATAGATAACAAACAACACTAGATGTTATGTAAAGTGGTAACATAAATGGTATGCAAAATAGGGTTATTAGTACTGAGTTTTGATCTGGAAGGTTGTATTCGACTCGAGTGGATTTTTGCAGATTCGGATTTCACGAGGCGGAAGCCGAGTGAAATCAAAATCTGCAAAAATCCACGTCAAACTCTTAATTGGGCACTCGTTAATCGGGCGCTGTACAGAATTCCCTTTAACAGTAACTTCTTATTTTGTTTAACCAGTATTGCTAAGCGATATCAAATTGTCAAATTCTGGAAACGATAATTTATGTGTTCTTTGTCTTCGGACATCTTTAGACCATACGTGTTAATGATTATTAAGCTTTAAAAAACATCACAAAGTAAACAGAACTACGGAGGACATATGTTTAAAAATCGATACTAAACTATTGCTGAAAGTATTGCGATATGTTTAATCTAAGGGAAATTTGAAGGTCAAAGAATCATGACATTGAAACGCATGCGAGTCTCATAGAAAGATCGAACAGCCTAACTTAAGATATTGAAATTCGACACAGTATAGACACATTTCAGTACTTTTCTAACAAAATTGCCTTTCAAAATAAAGTTTGATAGTATGAATAGTTTTTTATTTATTATCTTCTGTCAAGATTCACCTGGAAAATGATCAGTTAATGTGTTTATATGATATTAATATATACGAATTCCCAAGCTACAGAAATCGGGCTACTGAATGCCCCCAAGTTTATAATTTATCTATAATGAACTGTATTCCAGGCTTTGGAGAATAAAGATCATCGTTATGAACACAAAACACGACTAGTACATGCGTAAATGAAAAGAGGAAAAAAATGCAATATATATTTACAAAATACTATGAAAAACATAGAAACAAACGACATTTTTAACAATAATGTATTTGATAATGACTTCGAACACACAAGAATCTTATCTTCAAAGCCCCGACACAAAATAAGCTACTCTTATTATAACTTATCTTATTAATCAGATTTATCATCAGAATTAACGAATGACACAGATTTCACTCTTATTTTCTAGCATACTTCGGAATGTAAGCCTTTCGTATGTCAATATACTGTGGACTATATTTCTTCTTGGAAGTCGACCCTCATACATTCCATTTTTCTTATCTGCCGTAATCTAGCCAAGCTTTTAAATACTTTAACAGTCGATTGATATGACTGTACTGTATGCCAATCAACGATACCCGATAATCTACAACGTTGACAATGATTCCGTGGATTATTTTAAATCAAATGAGTGCAAATCGTTCACAAATTGACGGCGCGCGAAATGCTAATTCATTTGATTCTTTTCACGGTATTCAACACATACAGCACAATAAATTTTAATCACAATTGAACTAGCATTGATAAACTATTTACATGGTATCCATGGAATAACTACTGCCCACGGTTCTGCAAGAATGAATGATTAAGTATAAAGTGGCTAATTACTTGTTTACTAGTTTTGCATGAACTTAATATTGTCACCAAAAAGCAAACTTCAGTCACGTAGCGTAGGCAAATTGATCCTTACTCGAATTTCTCATTTTGCCAACGGTGGGTACCGGGGACCTCACTGGATTACAATTTGTAAAAGGACACAAAAGAGTGACTTCATTGTCAATATTAGAAATGAAAACAAAAATTCTTTCAAACGCGGTATAAAATAACTTCAACTAGCGACAAATATTGCATCAGAAAACATATATATAACATATGCTATAAATGAGTAAGTTCCATACAAATAGGTCTTGCGAGAAAATGACAACTGTATACCAGGCTTTCCAAAGATATTTATATGCAAAAAAAGCTGATGATAGGACAGGAGGGAAGTTTCCACTTCTATGTTGTAAACGTTTTACACAAACACTAGCACGAAAAGTCTGAAGATATTTGAGGGAAACTTGTTTGTTATAACTAAATACAAAGAAATTACAGTAAGTTTTATTGTAAGCTGATTTGTTTAGTTTGTTGCTATAGTTTTGAAGTTAAGGACTTTTGACAGGTCTTTAGAATTAAATACGCTACAAACTTAAATTAGATCTATGTCCACATTCTATTATTAGGCATGATTTTCGTAAACATAACCTGAGAAAAGATGCATTTTGATATCAACAACATCCTCCTCCTCCTCCTCCTCCTTCTCATCATCATCATCATCATCATCATCATCATCATCATCATCAGCAGCAGCAGCAGCAGCAGCAGCAGCAGCAGCAGCAGCAGCAATAGCAGCAGCAGCACCACCACCACCACCACCACCACCATCATCATCATCATCATCTTCTTCTTCATTTTCTTTTCTTTCTCTCTCTTCCCCTTCTTCTTCTTCTTCTTCTTCTTCTTCTTCTTCTTCTTCTTCTTTATCAATTGCTTTCTTCTTAATTTTCTTTTCCTCTCCCTATTTCTTTTTTATTCTTCTTTTTCCTGATTATTACTTCTTATTCACTAGACTCATTATCTTCATCTTCTTTCTTGTTCGTCCTGCTTCTCTATCTCTCCCCGACTTAAATGAATCTACAAGGCAAGCCCAGCGCCGTAGCCAACAACATAACGAAGACCTACACGTTCACATGTGAAAAGGCACTAAAGGTTATGATGAATAAGATCATAAACATAATAGACAGACAACACAAGTACACGCGTTCCTCTTTATTTTATGTTGCATGGTATGTGGTTGCCGACTTGGAACGATCAGCAGAATATAATTTTCACTCGATAGACCCAAACCACAAGGAAAAACACATAAGCTGGTCTTTCTTCGAAACAAATGCAAAAGGAGATGTTATTTTGTAATAAATTATATTTATCATGGATATATAAGATGTCGTGGTATTTGAATGGTCTTATATTGTTATTGCTGTTTCGTATATTGTTGCATATTAAGCATATGTTAATTTTTCAACCCAAGAGAACCCCATGCTGTTATAAAGAAAATGCTCTATAATAATAATTTATTATATGACTGAATTTGATTTTGCATTTGAAACCATTTATGTTATTGTTTTTAAAATAATAACAATGATTAAGTTGGCAGTTTTCAGAATTTCGTTTTTAATAGTAACAGGTAATGCTAATACTTGATCTCATGTTTGTAATCTTACCGAGCCAACATTGTCGTAAACAGTTTATAAACATTCACTTCCGCACGTATTACAGTTGTAAACTCATGTATTAAGACTGAAACTACTTTTAAAAGCAAAATAAAGCAAACGTTGACGTTTAAGGCAATGAGAAATGCTTTAGACTTTGATAACTGTATTTAAGGAGGTTCAAGACAATGCCGGCCATTATCTAAATATATTGTTAATATTTATTTGAAGTGTGTGTAGATCATGTCAATTTAGGCCAACACTGACACCTTTTCCCCGCACGAGCCACTTTTGACAAATCGGTCAAGGTAAGTCGTACGTCATCGACATATAGAGAGTCAAGATCGAACCCTCTTTTTTTCTACGCGAGCCATTTCATTGGTTTCAAATCAAACCTTAATTCATTACCATTCAATCATTTATCTCATTGAAAGTTTTGTAAGCAGCGCATCTAGTTTAAGCCAGTTTGGGCGGATTGTATTGTATAAAAGCAGTTTTCAATGAATTCAATGAATGCGTATTCTTATGTGTAGTAAAGCGGATGATTGATCAATATAAGATCTATTATACCACTTATTGTGTCCTTGATGACGTTCGTTTAGTAGTACATAACCCTACAGTGTTTGTATAAGCTGCTTGATATTCCCACTTTCATGTTGGTATATTGAAAATAAAACTGATGATGTCATTTAGATGTTTGCATATTTTGATGTTCATTATATGGTTGTGTATTGACTTTCCTTATTTAAGAGACAACATATTTCATGAGCCGATCATTTTTGTTTTTGTATTGACTTTTAACAACAACATTTCGTTGATTCATGTTGTTTTGTAGTGTTTGTACGCTCTATTTTTATTGTTTAGAGGTTGGGTTATGATATTGTGTCTCTAAACAAAGTTATACCTTTGAACCATTGACATCAGATTGTGTTCCGGTATCATCAATTTTAATTGCAGGAGATAAACGCGGGTCTGTTATACAGTAATATAGGATATAATGTATTAGCCATTAATGGTATTTTAATAATCAAATCGCTAGAGTTGTTACTCTTCTGATTCTGTGTAAAAAAATAAGTTGCTCTTTTGTAACTTTGCTGAGAATATCGAAGAAGTACGTAGCAATATATTTATAATACAAGTGTGTTAATTAACTTTTTTATCAAAACTAAAAAGTGTTTACAACAGCTCTTTATGCAAAACATATATTCATATTATAATAATAAATTATATACGTTTAATATCATACACACTTATTTTAAACAATTCAATGTATCATTGATTAGACAAAGTTTGCATACAATCATCAAAAAACACAGGCAGAGGTTTAATCCTCATTCCTTAACACAGTCCACTGTTTTATTGATACACATGAAAAGCGGAATGTTGTGGAGCGATATCATCAATATAACATGATCTTAAAATGCGTTTGCAAAAGTTTTGCGATAAGTGTGTTTCATTGTTTTGTATAATCGGTCTCGTGTCTATTCTTCTGAGATTTGTTCTCTGTACATTACTTCTTTGTAGCTCTGCTGGTACTGATAAAATACTTCATCCACAGGACTGTCATGTGGTCGTTCATTTCTTCATAGTGCGACACAGTGCTACTTTTGTCTATGTCTTCAAAATGAAAACATTCTTCCTGATGTATTGCTTGTTTATGCTCAGGTTATATATTTGCTGTCGAATGTTTTATCACATTTGGTGCATGAATACAAACAGTCTGTGATTGACGATGCACTATTCAAAAACATCGTCAAAATCTGGTAGATTTCTTGCTTTTGTTGTTTTTTTCTTTGTCTGCTTGCGTTTGTCATGCCTGTTTTCTTGTTGTGCTGATAAAACGGGCTTTTTTTTTTGCATTTTACTTCCAAATACGTTTCACTTTTAATCTTCTGTTCTGAGAATCTGCTGCAGTTCTGACAGGGTGTGCAGTTATGAGCCTACGTTCCACCTCTTATTTCAACTTGCAGATAGTTAATGAATGGACTTAACTTTGACTTGGGACTTTCAACTCATCTAAAATTGAGTCACTTCTAATGTGACACAAACGCAATATTCCCCTATCTTAGTAATACTGCAAATATCAAGAACATCTCACACAGGGGAGACTATCCACTGTGCAAGCCATATTTCCAAACTCTTGAAAACACAGTTATTTCTCTAGACTAAATCAACCTCTAACGCCAGTGTTCTAAATTTCAAATCAGTTTTCCAAATCCCCTGTCTATTTTTTTCATTTTACTAAAAAATGCTTCTCGGTCGGTATATTAAATCGATAACTTCATCGTTAAACGCACCATTGTTACACAAAAATGCACATAACGATGACGATTTGCTCTATCGTTAGCCAATTTCGTAATAACCCATAAAAGATTGCAATTGGCGGCATAAACAATCCTTATTGACCACTCAAGTTTCCTGCGAATGCATATGTACCTGAACAATTCGGATTCCCAAACCTTTATTATATTTTGGTAATTTTGCATTATAAAATGATGCAATCAAATAAACTTGTAAATGGCCGAACCTCCAAACAACCATTTGTAAAATACCATAGAATATTCCCCAATCTGAAAACCTTGACAAATAATCAGCCTTGTCATTTTCAGACCTAGGTATCAACTCCATTTCAAGTGAAATAGAGTTTGCCATGCAATCCTGGAAAATACAGTACGCAACATCCTGCAATCCTCTTTTCATGGAACTTTAAAGAGCAATTGATCGGACACCTTGATTATCAGTATACCATTTAACCATTTGGTGCCTCACAATATTTAACAACGACAACAATGCTCTGACACTGCAACTAACTCACGCTTTGTTTACCGTTTTATACTTTATTTGACCAGGCGATACCCCATTTACAGTACTAACCTCATACCCTGCAAATTCAATCTTACTTTATCTGAATACACTACTTTAATACATGTTTACGACTGCTTCAACTTTTTGTTATTTATTAATGTGAACTTTTGATTCCAACAGATTCTACAAAGAAGAAAACAATTGTTCTTAGCTCTCATCGTCCAAACAAATGTACGAATCCCAATGGCGAACATTCAAAACGTCTGCACTCAAATATATAGTCATTATTTCAGAAATATTCCCATTGACAACGGCCATCGAAATAAACTGTTTTGCTATACTGGCAACTTTTCTAACAGAAACACGAACCTTTTAATAAGCCAAAACAATCAACTCCCTAATAGTTGAATATGGTTTACTCAATCTTCGGTTTGGTATAGAAATGGTACCTTGCAAAGTATCAAGATCACAGGCCCGAAAATTCCATAGTTTGCACAGGGTTCCATATGAATTTTGTCGGATTTGGAATGAAGTCGGATTTCAATAAATCATTCTTACTGTGAGTACTCAATCCTATTTCACTGTCATAGGTGCTCGAACAACCAAGATAATCGTTGAGAAACATTGCAGCCATTTAACCTTCTCCGCGCCATTTTTTAATCAATGGTTGGCATAACTAGCTAAATTAATAACATGTGGAAGATAATCCGAATTGCAAAACCTCAAATCTATACTCAGGATTATCTCCCTTGTCATACCATGAACATCCTAATTTCTTTGTATGAGGATCGTAGATCTGCACAAAATGATAAGCACTTGTAAGATCGCGCTTTATCATGTAAGATCCTTTCTAAATGAATGCCAATGAAGTTTTCATATCTGACAGACTGCTTCCACAAATGTTTATTAACCTCTCTTAAATCTAATATCAAACTTTTTACCAGAATTTCGCACTAAAACTGTAAAACGATAACCGCATATGAAGGTTCACTACATTTTTCTATTTAACATCTAGTATCTAGTAAATTTTGTACTGTCTCAGTAAGAATTTCCGGCTCTGAAATAGTGGACTTGTAACTTTTATAGAAAGATTCTTCTGGCTCCGAGTATAAAGGAATCGTGCAACCATTGTTTATGATTTCCCTCATAAAATCATAAGTGGCAATGCTTTGCCCAAAATATTAACGATCCTTGAACCTACTCTGAACAATGTTATATAAGCGGACGTGAAGCCTTGACCGTAACCAGAAACGTTGCTAATGGCGTCCGTAGGGAAGAAAACGACCCCGCCCGCTCCCTCAGGAAACATATTGTAAAAATAATGCTTGCCTAAGTCCTTGATCACACAGTCACTATAAATACATGCCGTCTTGCCCGCATACGAAAACTGGAATTAACGTACCAGGTTTTCAATCAGTGTCACAATATATTACAAAACAAAAACCATTTAGGAAACATTATTGACAATACTAATTGTAATAGTCATCCACCTTATCAAACATTAGAACTTCGACCAAAACCACAGCGCTTCTTGTTTGCATATATATATATATCTATATTTACCAACGACAGCGCCATGCGTTCAATGGTTCTTTCTGAGGTTAATATGGCAATTGTCTAGTTATTCATCAATTAACAGAACGTTTATGTCCTTAGCTTTAGGTTGAGTTGGACTCGGGAGCGTGGCTAAATTGCAATATGTGTGATACAAAACAATTATGGCCAATTGCTTCCTTTGAACTTTTACTTTTTCAAAAGAGTCTAACATCTCACAAATTACTTGGTCTTTGTTGAAGTTTGAATTTAAAAGGTATATATTTATCATTACCAATAAAAGATTATAACTTTACATGTACGAAGAAATACAACATGTTAATCTAAACATGAACAGATTTGAATGAAAATCGATGCATTCATTTGTCTACAGATCCTGTATCTGTGTGCCATACATGTGTTGTACTTTTGGTTTGGCATTGTGGACGAGTTGCATTGTTGGAAAGAGGAAATAAGAAGCGTAGACTTATGACTTTAATTAGAACAAGAAATGTGTGCAGTGTAACAATACAGTTTATATGGTATAAAAACTAATTAGTTGGTACGAAATATGCAGAAATGGACCTTATATCTAGGATGTGCAAAACACATGCAACCATTGGATATGAGCATTATCAAAGTACTCAAACCATGAGTTTTGGTTTGAAAATGGACAGACCGTATGTGTTGGTATCATTCATAAGAGTGGCGGACATGTTATAGAAACTGAATACATAAAAAACAGTATAAACATCACATCACTTATAAGCCTAAACACATAATTGTTAAACTCTAGGTTGAAACATACGAGTAGAAGACAAAATTAAATTGTGCTTACTTGAAGAGATATAGCCCATACAATTTTGGGTTTTTATAGGTAAACCGAAATTGTGGGTAATACAGTCATTAAGAACACCGCATTGACACAGGCACGGTTTAAGGTGAAGAATATGTGGTATTGAGGAGTAAGATGAAGGAATTGAAAGGTCCAGATTAGCCCATGCTATTCAACGTTCCTCTGAAGTTTCATGCGTGTAAATGTAATACTTTTTGTACTAGATTTTGTATTCATATCGACTTCTAAATGAAATAAAGGCGCAACCCATATTTATTTATGTAATAAAGTCCACATTAATGTTTTTAAAGCAAAACTGCGATCGCTCGAGTACTTATTATGGCAGATTTAAGTTTCGCAAACTCAATTGGCGCATCTTGTCTGTCTCGCGAAACTGTTCAAACTTTAAATTATCTTCTCATTTGTCTTTATCAACTATCGTCGGTAAAATGAAATCTAAATTGATGCTAATAATATGGTTCTCATTAATCTGAATTTTATTTTAATGTTTAACTCTAGTTTGAATTTATTCTAGTGTAAACAGTTAATATTCTGTTTAAAATGTCTTTGTGAGATTACATTTTACCCATCACGGTTGACAGGATGAAAAATCGCAAGACGCATATTACTAAACCAGGTTATTTGAGTGTTTTAATGACGCTCTTAGTAGGTTTAATCATACGGAAAAGATGATAGAATCTTAACGGAGAAATAAACTTCCTTGTTCTTTGTTGTTGAGCTGGTGAAGGAATATGCCCTCTTGTGGTTAGTACATTTGTTTTGTCATCTCTTATTACAATTTTAAATTGATTATGATAATACTAATGAATAAAAGTGAACGTCACATACCTCCTTGCTATAATTATAGGGCATCTGTTTTGCATTTAAATATAACGTGTTTTATGAAACTCAAGAAAAATATTATGCATTCTGTCGATTAAATATTTTGACTTTTGTATGTCAGTAAGAAAGCTTAATAGATATCAAGATATCATTTTTAATAAAAAGACGCAGAACACCAGTAAAAGGACACAAAGACCAATGTGAAAAACCAAAAACATCGTGTCAAAGCATTACGAGACGACGTTGGTGTAACGCATACATATAACGAATATATGGCTAATTAGTAAAAATGATTAAGCATGTGTATCGGCGCTTTTACAAAGGGCATGTATATGTGTGGAGAGCCAAGGTATCGCAACCGGATATTTTTGTTTGTATTTCACTCTGTGAATTCTGTGATGTCTGGATGTATGCATTCACGTCTCAATATTCCCAATCCCCTGTCTCTGTCGGTATAGAAAAAAATCGTTATGCCGCTTAGGGTAAAAAATACAGTGGAAAAAACAACAACAGGGACATGCCCTGTAGTCGAAACTCTAAATATAATCCCAGTTCAGGGACACAATGCAAGGACCAATACGACAATGATCTATAGACACACACAAACCAACATCACATACACAAATACAAACACCAAAAACAAACTTACACCACAGACACAAATATAACACCACTAACAAACCATACACTCAAGCTATAATGCAACAATGGGCGTTGGAATACTATACTATTTAGCTAATTATTAAATTATCAATAAATCTATATTGACATGGTCATTCTGTATTGATATTTTTATTGTGAGCTTTTAAAGTTTATTTGGTGACCTTTTAACATTGTTTTTAACTTTCAGGACCAAATAGAACCAATCTGTTTCTTTTTGTCCAGCATACAAAATGTGTGAGAAATATAGGATCTAATTGAACATTTATATGAAACACCAAAAAAAGTCACAGAGTACAGCCAAATAATTAAATACATTTCAATAACAACTCTAAGACAAAATAGAAACTTCAGTAATGAAGAAAAAATACATACCCAGCACATGATGTGTAAAGTTTAATATTTACTTTAAGTAATATTACAATCATATCTGCATCAAATCAGTATTTTTCAAAACCATGACATGTCAACTAATCATGTGACACAAACAACAATGCTATTTAATAACTTAAAATTATAACAGGTTACATACCACATATTTTAATAGCCAAATATGATCTAGATTTTAATGAACTTTTCATTAATATTAAAAAAGAATTCATCATTTTCTGTCATTTTTTACTATTAAACATTAAAAGAAAATGATGACAGTTTACAATCTACTTTTACATGTGACTTATCACATGTATACATAATACAATGCTTGAAATCAACATTATTGATACAAGGTGTAAATAAAATTTAACTATGTAATTTAAAAGCAAAAAGAACATGAAGCGTGCGGAAACGCCCGTCCTTAAAGGGTAAAATTGACGACGTTTTATTATAACAATTAAACACTATAAATGGACCCTTAAGTACGGCAGTTTGATGTTGATAAGTTATATCTATTACTTCGTCATTGGTATTCCAACAGTAAGATTTTTCCCAATAGTTCTTCACTTTATCACGTTTGAAATTGTGTTAATAATAGATGACATAATAATCCATATTACATGCACATTTAAATAAGAGGATATTTATTTCACATTTTTAATGTGGTTCATCTTAAAGCGTCTTGTTCCCGTCCCTGTGGACCCTGGTCTGCGTGTAGTGTTACCTGCGGAATTGGGAACCGGGGAAGAACAAACGATCGTGGATGCATGGACGTGGATATATGCACCCAGCCGATATGCCCAGGTAGGACGTAACATAAAACTTAAAGAGACACTATATTAAAAGTACAGTAAAAACAGTAAAAGGTTATATATCAAAGGAATGTTTGTTGTGATCTTTGATCAATTATTTGATATTTGCCATTGTCTCAAATATATAATAAAAAAACTCCTCACTTTATTTAAATTATGTTTAACATACATTAAATAATCATCTGATTTAATTAAAGAACCATAGGCCCTTACTTATACAGATTAAATTGTTCTGAAAAAGTCTTAATCATTTATAAAGGATATATATATTACTTTATAATAAAGGAACTATTTTCATTATCGTTCCTTTCATTCAAAAGTTTCAAATGAAATTCAATATCATACACAGTCTGAGGAGGTGTATTTTCAAATGATCCATTTATTCGCGTCATACTCCAGCGCTCCGCTTAACGATAGGTACTTATGTAATGTATACGATCGTTTTAGCGATATAACCTTTTTATATACATTACTTATGAAAACAGTTATCATCCAATGCTATTAACAAAAAAGGTTTGGGGTGCAATCTTGCTGGATCGGTCAGTGAAAGGAATATGCCCTCCGTGCAGTTTTTCATAACACACATACTACCCACATCAATATTCTTGCTCATACTTAAATATGTATAATATACAGTTTTGGGCCACACTCTTGAAAAGCCTTCAAAACATATGTACTTTTGTGACACACACACCATCTGGTAGAGCAAAGCCTCTAGTTTGAAAATAAAAACAGTTTTTGGACTAAAAGTCATTATGAACATTTTATCCATGGATAGCCTGTGGGTCAAAATTTTACTATAAACTCTGGAAAAAGGATCAGATATGAGTATATTCTAATTTTGAGGGATATACATTATTTTGTCAAAAAGTTTACAATTAATGCTAATTGTATGTATGCCACTTAAGCATCACTATATTTTAGTTCAGTATGTATTACTTTCAGTTAAAACCTTATATTCAAACTTATATACAAACTGATGAAATAAAATGAACAAAAATCATTTCCCTCCGTCTTTCGTTTTTAACTCACTTGAACAATTTCGATCGAGCGAGCGTTGTTCAAACATAGTTTGATTGTTTTCAAAATTGACGTTAGTATTTATAGAAAAACGTGAAATCAGTAATGAACCAGGTAGAAAAGTAGGTCACTCGGTGAAATATTGGAAATATAACTTTGTAACTTTTAGACGCGACAATTTCAAACTACTTTTAATAAAAAAGGTCAGACCAATCATGCCGAAGTTTATTATCTACACACAAAATCAAAATAATAAATTAAATTTTCCTTTCTATATCATGTTCAATTCCATGTAGAGTCAAGAAGCCACTGTCTTAAAAGATCGTATAACATCGGTAGCACTAGATGAAATAAATGTTTCAACCAAACGATCGTGAAACTTGATTGATTAAATTGTTTGGCTCTTTGTCATCTTGGTTAAAGTTAATTAATTAAGACGTGCTCTGACAACCCAAGGAAACTCGGGACTACTTCAAAACAGCCCAAGCTGTGCCTTAGCTACATTTAAACATACAATTACAATATAATGGCTTTGTAGAACTACCTAAGGTCACTTCAGAACTACCAAGAGCACCTTAAATCTAACAAAAACACATTAGAATTACATAAGGACACACTATCCATTACGTCCTAAGTACACTCTAGGACTATCCATGGTCAGTTCATGACCACCAAACGAAACCCATGACCTACCATTGACATTCCAGGACTACAAAAGGACACCCAATGACTACCTCAGGACATCAAATGACTACACAATGACAAAAACACCTACCAAAGGACATCCCAGCAATACTTAAGGACATCCCAAGACTTGCCAAGGAAATTAAAGACAACCTTGAAATTCCCAGGAATCTTGACAATTAATTTGTATATGCATATGCGTCTCAAAGAAATACCAAAAAGTCAAAACAGTTTAGGAATCCGACATAAATATGATAATTACACATTTCAGTTCGTTTATTGACAACAGTTTCTTACCTATCTGTAAAACACTGCAATAATCTAAATTTAGTAAAACAATTTCTTTTTAAATGACCTTTACATTTTAATACAGTAGACGTTTTCAACAGGTATCAATTGTGCCTATTGTTTTTTGTTTTATTTATCTTCAAAGAATCAGATAAACTTTCAACTAAAATACGTTGTCTTATTTCCTGTGGTTACGTTAAGTCTATCCCTAATATACCTGAGGTCATGAGGTTGGAAATGATTTTCGGAGTTCAATTATGTGTTCGTTTCTTTTTATAGTTTTAAAACCATACCCATTGAAATATATATATATTGTATTTTGCATTATGTAATGAATTTCTGCGAGGAATTTGTTTTTTTTATTCATATTTGGCGATACAAGATTACAATCAAACGATGTGTTTGCAGTACTAGACACTCAGGAAGTTAAACGAAGTATCGTGCAAAGAATATCTGCCAGAACATTTATTTTTTTATTATTGTCATCTTGGGTCTCTTAATAACAAGTATAAAAGTGTGTGTAAACAAGGTACTGTGTTTTGTATAAACATGAAACTCTTTTGCATATGCAAATTAACATATTGCCATAAATTGTTGGTTTTCCATCGTAGAAACAACATCATTGACGACCCAAGGAATATACAAAGGATCAGACGGAATAACTAGCACTGTAGCTTCAACGTCTGTCTACAATTCAAGTGCAAAAGCGAGTTCGAAAGTCGCAGGTTGTAAGCCCATTTTTGCAACATTTGATCATACTAAAAGCATCGGATAAACTTTCAACTAAAACGTATTGTGTTATAATTTGTAATTAAATCCCTAAAACACCTAACGTCATTTGTTGAAAATGACTTTAAGTGTTCAATCATGTGTTTATGTGTCATTGAAGTATATAGATACAGTAAATCTGCGGTCGTTCTAACAGGCGGTCGTTCGTGAACCGCTGGTCCTTCCTGGTCGAAGCTTAGTACTGAACATTTTTCCTTCTATTTTCATATAAAATATACCAACACTGCATCGAAATCTAAATAAGTCGAGGTGCCGAGCACAATAGCCGGTCCCAAATACACAAATCATGAACAACACCTTATGACTCCCTCGAGGTCATAATTTCACACTTTTTCCCGAACGCGTGTCCGAAATAAAAAAAGCATTTGTTTGTAAGTAATTTGTTGAGTAATTTTGATAAGGTGTGACAAAAACTGTTAATACTGTTTACGCATGGCCGCTATAAGTTTATAAAGTAATTTGAGAAGTTATGTAAGTATGATTTTATTACGCACTGTCAAAGTTGCTTGTTTAGAAAATATGCTTTTGATAAAAATAAACTTTACTAATTAAAGGTATTGGGTTTTCTTTTACATTAAGTATAAGACAGCCTTTTAACATATGAGCGATATCCACAACGCAATACATAATCGGTGTCGAAGTAAACATTCAGTTTGACGACTTCATACTTAAAAAACAACAGTGAAAGACAATTCATAGCAGACTGGGAAATGGAAACTTTGGTCGTTCGAAACATCGGTTCCTTCAAGGTCTTAGCTCGGACCCTGGCGCCCTCGAGCGATCGCAGCTTTACTGTTTTGGGGATATCTTTTTTAAGCACTGGTTTAAAAACTACAACTTGTTTATTATGGATTTTTTTATGAATACCTTTGGTGATCTAAGGATTTTTTTTCATATTTTGCAAGACCAGATCACAATCAAACAAAGTATGTGCGGTACTAGACACTCAAGAAGTTTAAAGAAATATTGTGCAAATAATATCTGCCAGAACACCTTTTTTTATTATTTTTGCCATTTTAAACAAGATACTGTGTTCTGTATGGACATTCATCACTTATGCAAATTCCGATTTATATATTTATATTGAATTTGATTTTCCATCGTAGAAACAACAACATTAACGACCCAAGAAATATACCGAGGAACAGACATAACAAAAAGCACTGTAGCTTCAACACTTTTTGACACATCAAGTGCAACAGAGCTCCTAAAGATCGCAGATGGTTAGCCCATTTTTGAAACATTTGATATCACTAATAACAACTTAAGATGTGATATTTAGAGAAGAATAATACCATAGCAATAAAGGACTCGGCTAATTACTTATGTGAATCTATGATTCAACTAGAATGAGAACAGTAGTTTAAATGCAAAGTAATCCAAAATACGATGATTGGATTGATTATATTTTAAGAACAATACCACAAAACCTGGTTAAAGGAAAACCACAAGACAAACAAATATGATTTCATTTCACACAGACACACACACTCGCACGCATGCACGCACACATGCACGCACTCGCGGACGCACGCAATATCCCATCTTAACATTTTCATCTTGACAGCCCGAGACACGGGAGATGGCCTGTTACCAGTGAAGGTTGCTGTACCGGTCGGCGTGTGTCTATTTGTTGCAGTTATATTGACAGTGTTTCTTCTAAAGCGGTAAAAAAGTCATTTTCAGTCCCTACACATATTGTTTTTATTAACAATACTTATAAGAAATAATTAAAGTTTTTGAATATCAAAGTATATTGTGTCTATTTAAGCATATCTTATTAATTAGTTGTATAAGATCTCATTATGATTACATAAATTTCCATATTCAGAATAAATAAGGTAAAAATAAAGTAATATAGTTTCACTTCTAAATGTCAAAACTTTGTAATAGAAGCAATATAACCTGTAATAGTATGCATTCACAGTTAGCATATAACTAAATACATTTGACAGACGAAGCCATCGGAAGACGACAAAGGATGGTGAAAACATCGATGCCCCGACCGAACTTAAAAATATTTCGGGTTGCGTCACTATAACAAGGGAGGCTGAAGTCAATGCTTCTGACGTCATCGATCCTGACATCGATAGATCTTCAACATATGATATCAACCCTTTATACGACTCTTCAAATACTGAGAATTACTATAATCATGTGAGGAGAAATGAAACAGACATATATCCGGAATATACTTGCGTTGTTAAACGCAAGCATGAATCGAGCAATCAAAACGAATACACAATTTTTAACGGTGGAGTGGGAAATGAAAAAAACTAACCAAATTTACAATAAAGATCACCTTCGACAAAAGGGCATTCCCTGAAATGTTCGAACATTATGTTTGATGATTCACTTCTGATTAAGGAGTAACTAAAATGCAATGTGAAATTCATTTGACACGTTTGTTATTGACAACCAGCTGAAATATCTTATTGTACATGTTTATATTTAAATTTTGTTTCTTTTGAAACAACCGGACGAAACATATTTTATATGACATAATCTCTATTTCACAGTTTGATAAGTGTATCCAATGTTTAAAACCGTGGTATTTGTATGCCATATAATCCATTCAATTCAATATACTCGATCCCGTAGCACGTAAACCCACACCATATCGTTCCCAATACAAAACTCAACCCTAGTTAAGATATCTAGCCAAAGAAAAGCTCCGACACCAATGTCATCTTTAAATACAGTTCCATGTTTCATACTTTAATAACTATATACATCTAATGTTAGTAAACACAACTCTCCCTGTACAAAAACCTGCTAACTAAAAACTAAGGATAACATTAGTCAGAGGTCGGAGCTCATTAGCAGCTCTGACTATACATTGAGTAACACGTTTTATGAATAATACCAAAGATTCTTAATATTACAAAACGGATGAACACAAACATTCATAGCGATTAAAGTTAATTCACTGTAGTCAATGCAATTTGTTGGCTTTTACTTTGTGTAATGCGTCATGCCCATTAACACATTTGTACGTTTTCCTACGTTTTGAGCTATATATGTAACTATTTTGCACATATTCTTGCTGACATATAATCATATGCATCTGCAAATTAACAAAAAGGTGATGGAAATAATTCCTAAACAAAATACGGCTTATGTCAAACAGTGTTAAATATGTATCCATGATTGTCAAACTATTAATCGTATTCACGAATAAACAAATATTTAAAAATTCAAACTGTATATGTTATCCTTTGGGCGACAACATGTTCGACAACCTGTTGAAAGCTGTAAACAATTAACATTCACATTTTGCCAGCTTCGATTTTATGGTGAATAATGAAAGCTCCCGTTTCCGTATATGTATACATACATAAAGAAACGCTAACATTTAATTCCAAACATATTTACAAATGCTCGCTGTTGAAACGGTTTAGAACTAAGAGGATTTATTTTGGGAATCTTTGGATGTCCTAATGAGGCCATAAAGAGAATACCTTTAATTTTAAAAATCAAAATAATTTCATTTTGAGATTATCATTCTTAATGGTATATATACACACATGTCACAATTTATCGTTTATAATGATATATACAATCACATCTGAAAGAATGTATCTTATAGGTAACGACACATTGATGCGTGCTACTTCTCAGGCATAATGATGCCCCATGAGATCATAATTACATCCAAAGATTACAAAAACATGACAACCAGCTGTTTAAAACGATATAGGTTTAATTTACCAAAAAAATCTATATGCGATGATATAATAAGCCATGTACTTATGATAGCGATTGACCTTTTTCTCCGCGGGCGCGCACAGAGGTCGCATTGCCAACGCAATGGTTATCGGGGCCTCTTGCCCGGCGATCGTTCGCCGTTCTCTGAGATGACATTACGTCATTATCGTGCTTATACGGCGCATCTACGGCACGTCTTATGCGTCTTCGTCTCATTGTAATTAAGTTAAAAGACAAGTACAGGGAATGCAGTTTCTTCAAATATTTATTTCAAGAGTATTGCAAGGTGTGGAATTGATTATAGAATATAATATGACTGAATTATATATTTCCCACTAAATAGATGTTGAAATAACAAAACAAAACATGACGAATGATACATACAACTAAGATATATACTTTATGTATACCGACAATATATTTGACATTATTATGAATGAAAAAAAAAAGAGTATGGAGTAAGTTTAACAAAATAAGCATATTAGAGTGTGATTCTGAAATGCTTGGGTTTATTTTGAAAAAACAACAACAACACGCTACGGTGTTAAATGGAATTGTTAGACAAGAACGTATTCGCTTGTGATAGTTCAAGGATACGTGGTACATTGATAATGAAGTTAAAAAATCCAACAGTTTAATTAGTATGAAATGGCCATTTGAACACATAATTCATTCGCAGATTTGGAGCATATATAGATACGTTTTTTTAGCATCTGAAATAAATAACAACGTCTTAAGAACAAGGGCGTCAGGGCTATTATAATAGGTCGTGTTTAACGTATGACTGTGTAAATGGCGAAAGGCCGAACGAAACTTTACCATAAAAATACTTATTACAATCATAAACAAACGACAATGATACTAGAAGTCATGGTCTTTATTAAATAAAAAATATTCGAAGTTAATATGATTGCTTTAAGAAAATTATCCTAAATAAATAATTATAGTTTGAAACACATAAAATAGTGTTAAATAGCATTTATAAAGGTTATTACGTGAAATGAAGCAATTCGTTTAACAAAATGTACATTTAATGTCGTCTGCTGTACTAAGCATGTTCATCAAAATATAATGATGTGGTATCTATAATCGCATTAGGATGAAAAGAAAACATAAAAACCGACAACTAACAATGGAGCTTCTATAACAGTAGTATAATGTGTTATAAAGCATCAAACCCCAGTCACACTAGGGCCGCATTCCCTAAGCGTTCAAGAAACATCAAGAACGCCGTTAAGGAAATTCCGTTAAGTTGATAACCGGAACTGGCATCCTAGTTTGACTATTATTATGTTGTTTTCGCAGTAGCATGGTTTTGCCGTCTATATGATAAAATCATGTCTGTATTCCAGTGCACATAATGACTAAATTTAACAATGCTAAATAAATATAGGATATTACACGGATTATTCAGTAGGAGAATCGAAACGTATTATTGATAAAATGACACAAAGACCAACTGACCAAAGAAACAAGTTAGAGATAATCATTTTATCGTTTTGATCAATTATTTTTATCAAAACAGCATGCAGCTATTAATAAAAGGAAAGCATTCTCACTTCCTTCACATTTTCCATCTTCAAGCATCGTGTAGCAAGACATGTGAGTCCTGGTGTAAGTGTAAGCTGTGATGTTGGGATACGGCTAAGAAATACAGTCAGATATGTAAGGAACTTCCCGGTTGCATGTGCTAACGTCCTTGCATATCTGACTGTATTTTCATATACAGGTAATACTATATAGGTTATATATTTTAGATAATATACAAGCAAACAGTGAGTGAGTTGAGTTGAAATTTAAACCCATGCAGATAAGTCAATTATTGGATACATTTTTTGCTTTGAGTCTGACATTGCTGAATATTTTCATAATTTATTATGACTAGACACTCTTATAATGTTAGTATCGTTGGTGTCAAACAAAACTAGACATATCAGTATAGAACAAGTGCCACGTTCCGGGGCTAGCTTATACTACAATAAATACATATAAAAAGTGTCCTCTTGTATTATGATGAACTGATATGAAAATAATAATAGTTATTGCTCGATCAATGCTGATCCAACAAAGTTTTATTTCTTCTTTCTTCACTTTTATATCGTTTTCATTGTCTATTATTATACGTGCTTTCCAGCTTTACTTTATAAAAGAAGGCAATAAACTTTAAAACAGTTTTCATAGACTCCAATGATACCGATTTAACACTTAATTACATGTTACTAGAGGATATATAGGCCTGTAAGAAACCCCTAGTGTTACCGCTAAGACAGGTGTTGAAACAATCATGAAAAATATACTAACTTAAAAGCCGTCTTTTAGGGGTTTCTCCTGCAACAACCAGCACAAGAAGACAAGTTGCCGTATTAATAAATAAACGAATCAGCAGAGTCAAAGTGGTTGATCTGGTCGATATTAGTGTATGTATTTTTACCGTAGGAGAGTTACCTTTGTATTTTCTATAATGACTACGACTTAGTAAATGCTTTTTTTGCGCATTTAGTATTTATGATTAAACTTTTCAGTCCATGCACAAGCGTTACATTTTTTACAATTCTTTCTAATTAATTAAATCTAACAATTTGTTTCCAGAAATGGCAGCGTTTTCCGCATTATATTTTTTCAAATATCATGTATTTTAAATTAATTAAAACTAACAAATTGTTTTGAAAATAGCGGTGCTTTCCACTTTATAATATAAAAAATCTGAAAACCAATGTCTAGCTATAAGTTCAGCACACACCCGTTTTCGAACAACACACCGTCTACTTTTCTTAACAAAGATATTATTCTTTGGTCATTTAACCGCTTCATATAAATATCAATATATTTTTAACGCCTTGTAAGTTAGGTCGATGGAATAATAAGCTTTTCGGACGGTTAGACAGTTCGTAAGGTTGTGGCTTACCACTAGCTGATATTTAGTACAATCACTATTATATATGTATATCTAAGAACCGTATCCTCAAATTTATCTTATTGTTATTATGATTAATTAAGTGTGAACTTGTTTTCAAACAGAAACAATGATTACCTCATCAGCAAGAACAGGAGAACAATTAGAACATTTTTTTAAAGAATTCACAGCCATTGTTACAAACAAGCTACTAAAGCTAGTGTTAAATTTAAGAATATTCTAGAAAATTAAAGATGATAAAAGTTTTCAAATGTATTCAAACAGAAGCAATGATAGCTTCATCTGCCATAACAATTTGAACATTTTAGTTAGGAATTATTAGGTATTGCTACATACAAACTTTTAAAGCTCGTGTCATCTTATAACGGTTATTTTAGTATATTTCCGAAATCATTCCAATATTTAAAAAAAATCCCAAATGTATGCAATACGTGCAACACCGCGCATGACTGTTTCATAAATTCATTGTGGATTGTGGGCGACGTTATGCTTTCATTTGGTTACAAAAAGTTACTTGCCAGACTTGTTGAAAGAAAACTTAGAGAATAAGCAATATCGAAAGAAAAGCAGTGTTGTCGAATTTTTGAACCATCTTGAATAATGATATTGCCTAACATAGCTTTAACTGTAATCAAGTTAAACCCGAATGTATTTTGTACGAATCAATAACACCATTTCTTAACTTGTCTTAAATGTCAAAATTACAATTAGTCGATATGTACTCGTTGGCACACAGAGCAAGGTTGTTATGTTCTTAAATAACGTATGTCCAAGTTCATTTGCAGTGTACAAAACATATAAAAACGCATTTTTGCTTTGTTTGATAAATTTGGACATTGGAAACCCAGCGCCATATGAGTAAGCGTTGTTAAATAAAATAATATATAAAATTAACTATTTTCATGTTTGCCGTTCTTAAATATAAAAGTAAACGGATATATGACGTCACGTATTTCCACATTCCGAATTGCTTCATGGGTATCTTTATTTCATTTCAGAGCAAAAAAAAAACAAAACTCCAGAATTATACAATTTACGAATATATGGCCAAATTTTATACAGAAATACTTTTTTTGTAATTTTGCCTCACAAATTATAATTATGATGGAGTTAGCTTTGAATTCGTACCTTTAATCCCTTTACGATAATTCTACGCGTGGTAACTTATGTTTGGAGCTTAAAACTTCGCGTTCGATGAATTCTTCATCGTTAGACGATCAGCTTTTGTTGTTGAAACAGAAGGACATTTAAAAAGGGATTTCAAACTGTTGAGTCCCAGACAGAGACCTGTTCCACAGGCCATTGAAGTTCTCGTGGAGGAAAAGTAAACCCTCAAGCGTTTGTTTACGGAGCGTCGGAAATCTATTGAGACCCGTCGATTTAGGTTTGAACGTTCATCCAAAACCTTGTTGTGATTCAGGGTAACTGAGTATGTTCAGCTGTTGCGTTCTTCAAAACCAATCATCCGCAAGGTGAACTCAAAAATACCGTTTGAAGTATAAAACACTGTTGACGGTAATGTCAAACAAATTTAATCAAGGAAATCTTCGAAATATACTGTTTAATGACTCTAATTGTGGCCATACGCATTTGTACCTAGCCAGTTATGTAAACAGCCGAGAGAGAGAGAGAGAGAGAGTACGTTGACTTATCTACGCATATTTGCAGGGTTTTGTTCAAATTTGAGCCATTTATTTGATGAAGTCTCGAAGATTTATTTAGATGAAATGTACACTAGAATGACACATCTACGCTCTATGATGTGCTTTACACATGTGTATCAATGGAAGTGTATTTTATATATTCATTAATAAATATTGTTTTTCAATGAAAGAGACAATCGCTCATGGCTTGATATGTTTGCAGATATGGAAGCCTGAATCTCTGACTTGACAAAAGACTCTCTGTTTCCCGGGACGCGCGCTTCCGAACAGTCTGGTACGTCGCTTAAATCGTCAGAAAAGCGAACATGGTTCTGCTTTTAATACCACACAGATGAGTGCAAGAAGACGCCCATATTGGTTTTGATTTCCGCTCGATGTGCCATTTGCTACATGAAGGATCGTGAGCTGCGGGAACATTTGGAGTGTTTCAGTTCCTGTCCACACAAGCAGGACTGACTTGATCATACGTGCGATACGTCTGAGATTTCGAGAGCATTATTGTCTCCTACGTCTTACAAAAGTTTGGTATTTACTTTTCCATGGTCTCTACATGGTCGCCTGACTTCTTGATTGTTCTCAGAAGTCGGTTGTCGTAAATATCATACAGACTCTGCGTTGTCTTACGTAATAATGTTCACACTTGACACGTGTGAAAATCTGATGTGCCAAATGTTGAAGGTGCACGGTTTCCTTTAAAGACTGGTTTGAATATTTCTTGTTAACGTGAAATATTATCGGACTATGACGATTATGAAAATGTGTTTGGTTAAAATATGTATTCTCTATCTTGAGACGCTAATTAGTCAATTTTATTGTTTTGTAAATTTTATGAGCTTAGATCTTAAAATCTGTCTTGTAAATGTAGTAACATTATGTTGCAATCGAACTTGGGAATCAATTTTAATTGCACAAGTAACATTATGATGTTTGCGTTCTAAATGATGAGCTGACCTTAACCAGTTGGTTTGCAATAGAATAACGAGTTACGCTTACATGCGTGTGTCTGATGGTTAGAATTACCGTTTCGGTGTTCCATGAAAAGCTAGTAAAGTCGCCTAAAAACAGTTTTGAATTCGTGAGCAAATAAAGCGACCTGTCTTGAATATGGATATAATATTGCAAATGCAGACTAAAAGAAGTGTATGACGCGCATACAATAGTTTGTTTAAACATTTTTATTGAGAAAAAACACACCACATGTCGACACAAATGCATATACTTATACTTGGATTGGAATCATATGATTGTATTATTCTCTAGTAATATTTTAATATTTCTTTCAGTAACCTAATGCTAATTATTCAGTTAAGCATATATATATATATATATATATATATATATATATATATATATATATATATATATATATATATATATATATATATATATCAATATAAGCATTTGGTAAAATTGTAGTCTAAATCCACTTTTAGTCTTTTATTAATAACTCTGACAGACGAATGCAAAGGTATTTAACTAAAGCTGGTGAAGAAGTCACCAAACGAGCTCAATAGCGTTCCGTTTTATGCCAGTACTGTCAGCGAATCTAATAGCGTCTGACAAAATCGAATCGGACGTAGAAATATGTTCAATATATGATAACAAACCTTTGTTTAACTAAACAAAATCTGGAGATTACTACAGTCACATACAGCGACATGAAACAGACATATTTCCGAAATAAACTTGTGCAATTGTGTAAAAAAGGCAAACAAGGAAATCCCGACATTATCTCGATTAAAGTTTTCTGGCCTCATTTTTACAGCTCATGCACGATTAATAATTTAATTCACTACACGTATTGTAGACCAAAACTAAACGATAAAACCCCATAAGTTTACACTTTCAATCGTTCATTTGTGTTATCCAACTTCGCAGTTCAGTTTTTCAAATGCAGCCTTCAATACTGTTAAGGTTCAAACACGTTTACATAATTAACGAAGATTCACATTGGTCAATGCCAATTGAAGTGTATAATGTCGATTGTCCTATAGTATCAATATATACTTTTTGTAAATAAATACAACTAGTCCACACTTATGCGTGCTACTGTATAACCACCGGCATCTGAAAACAGAACAAGACAAAGACTTTTATTACATATTTGTTTACACCCTTATTTTGTGGAAACGTTAATGGATACAATATTTTAATTTAACACTGCATCGTAAGTCTACAAATATTTCGTATAAACAACGGCAATAATAAGTATCATTAAATATGTACTAGTTGATTACCGTTGTAAGTTGTTAAATCCTCACGAGACCGAGAAGTCGTGGGTTGTGGTGTGGATCTGACATACAACATTATTATACAGTTTCATTCATTGTATGGTGAAGGTAACTTGTGAAAATTTAAAATTGCTTTTACGGAATTAAACTGACGACAATATCTAATGGATTCATGAACTGAAATACTTTGCAACAGAGATATATAAGTCGCAAGGCTAAAAGAGGTTTTAATTTAGCTCACCAGTTTTCTAACAAAAGTAAATTAGTATATATAATACATCAATATTACCTTGATTACTTAAAACGCCTTTTATCAGAACATTATAGAATTAAACAAATCATCACAATAAGTAATATCATTTACTCTAAATATGTATTTGCACTTCATCAACGTAATACTCAGAATAACGCTTAGTATTTGTCCTCAGTATTTTACGTCGTAGTGATATAATCTCAATATAGAACTAAGCATATGCATGCATTTCTTCAATACAATAAGTAGAATAACGATCGACCTTTTTCCTATTATTTTTTTCACCGTAGTGTATTTCATACTGACAGAGACCATCACGGTCATTAGACTTAAGTATATGCATTTTGTCAACACCATACCTAGGATAGCGGTTGTCCTTTTTCCTGTTCATTTTGCGTCTTAGTGTAACTATGGTTACATAGGAAATCACGACAATCATTAAGAACGCAGTTCCTCCAAATACAGATCCCATGAGTATTGCCCGATCTGAAATATGTAATCAAGGTATCTGATATACAATTATGGGAATATTGTTTTCTGGTAAGCATATCATTTGAAAGGGCTTAATTGTAAAGACATAATATGTAAATTGTTTACTGTTACAATTATTCCAAGCTGTTTTGGCCTTCAAAGGTGATTAATACAATTCGTTTTACATTGAAATGCAGTTGAACTAAAGAACATAAACAAGAAATGCAAAAACATACATCTGTGTATTAAGACATGTTTTTCATATTAGTAATCAGCAACCAATATATTATCAAGTGATACCAAAATTATGTAACATCACCAGGCATTCTAAGTTAAGCACTATTGCAAAAACATAAGTTTGATATGACAAATCATACTTTAACTGTAATAAGCTATATTCAAACAGTTAAAATTAACTATGCATTTTAAACATTTAATGAAAACAACAATGATGTGATTATTCAAGAGTTTCTAACTTACACAATGATTGTATGTTATATATGGTATTTAGTGTTGATAATGTTTCCCATTTGTTGAAAACAAAGTTTTTTGAAAACCAATGTCCTCAAGTTTATAACAATGTCCAACATTGTAATGCAATGAAAGAAGGAAACAATTACACACTCAGATACAATGGTAAATAAGTCTAGGCGATGCTTGTCTCAGACATCAGAAAAGCATCGTGGAGTCCATTTAACCTGTGTCTTGGGTCATAGACTGAAATAGCAACTTTTCGATGCGAACTTAGCAACGTTTATGATGATTTCATAACCAATGGCTGCCACATAAATTGCCACTAACTACTTCACTGCGTTACTTTTTCAACCGTTTGAAATACCTTTTAAAGCTCTAAAAATTTAAGTATTACCGTTTCGATTATTCTCGCTGAAATGTATAAAGAAAAACATCAAAATAAAAGTACAACAAGCTGCAATTATCAAGGCTTTAAAAATGTTCGTGTTGTGATAAACGTATCAGTTTTGAAATCAAAATGGCTTTTTTCATTCTCTCTTTAACAGTTTTTACCAGCATTTGACGCGATCCTCCTCAACGCAACATTTGTAGCCCATGTCACAATTCCCGAACATATTTTGGTAAAACTGGCATTTATCGTCTGTATAGACCGATGACTCTGAAAATATATGGAATTGTAGTTATAAGCTAATAACAGAAAAGTTATTCATGTCTTATAAGACAATAGGTAGGCTATATCAACTCGTTTATTTGTGTTTTCTGTGCATAAAAAACAAATATAACAATAATAGTATAAATTCCAAGTCTGACCAAACAAACGTTACGCATTTAAACAATTATAGGGATTGGGTCGCGCGTTTTGCCAACAACAGAACAGGTTCGTTCAAAAACGTAAATTTAAATACCAAGCAAAGCGTGAAGCTTTATCTGTAAAAATATATTTCTTCAAGCGACAGAACAATTTAATATTTGGTATCAGTATGTTCAAATCATTTTCTATAACAAAAAACCAGCTTAAATACTTAATTAAACAACCTAACTCATTGCTTTAAAACCCCTTACTTAAAAGTGCGTGTTATACAAATAAAACATTCACACGGAACATTTAATATGCGTCCTTGGACGCTAATCGGAATTTTGAACTTTTTTATTGAACTACCATAGTGAAACCAAGCCTTAAATTTACTTTGAATAAGAGTCACAATTCTCAGCGGTTTTCTGAAGATCATGTTCATTTATCTATTTAAATACACATTTATAAACGCACTGTAAAATTGGCAAATTAAATCAAAATTTGACATTAGGGCGTACTACCTGCAGATACATGCACCATATCGCCATCAAATTCTAAAGTATCTCCCCGTGCCAGTTGCAAAAATGCATTTGCAGCTTCACTTTGTAATTTATCCTCTTCTTCAAATGTTGCGTTCATGCAAACGGTATAATTCACATAAAGACGTCCTCTTTTCCTGAAAGATATTACCAGAGATATGGCAGTTCACTATATATATATATTGGCTTACTAAGTGATATCTTCACATATTATCGTGAACAGGTGGATTTATTAAAAAAAATGATTTTTACTCTCCAATCAAATATTTATGCGAAAAGCTACAGAAACAAGCTCAGTAGCAAAAAGTTTAAACATAACCCCGGTTTAAAAATAACCCAACCTAATTACCTAACCCAATAAATAATTTAACTTGATGTACGATGTATAAATATATGGAAACAGTTTTATTAAAGCCTACAAAATTATGGTTACCAACCTGATATCACAAATCTTTATTTCGACAGGAAAGTTGGTATATCTCTTCATGTATGAAAGAAGCTGAAAATAATATATATTGCTGTCACATGTAGCATGCCCTTAAGCAGAGTTTACGTTATGTTTCGCCATTCAGCAATATATTTACAGTGATAGGTTTATGTATTATTTCGTAGATTTTTCACATTTTCAATATATCAGAGAAAATTAAACACTGGTATTAAAACGAGGCATTGCGTTTAAAAAAAAACTATTACTACCAATCGCCAAACAATGTTTAATCTTAATCACCAATCATTAAACTCACAGAATCTGTTAGTTTTCTTGCAGTTTGTCTGTATGTAGAACCGATATCCAGATTAACAGTCTCGTCAAAAGTAATATTGAGCATTGTTGTTAATGTGACAGCAACCGTGCAATCTGAAAAGGAAAATGCGCCTGAGTGTATCAAAAATAAATTCTTGGAAAGTACAAATTATATGGTAAGTATAAAAACAGGCTCAGTTTGATTGAATCTGTTCCATTGGCATAAATGGTAAGTGCTATTTTGTCAACGCTCTCTTGCACACAGTTGAGTAGTAGTGTTCGAATTTATAAAAATATCCATATATACATAAAGCATTTGTTGAGGAGTATATTATGAACACACGTACCGCGAGTTAACACTATATCTTTAGTAGGAAAAGTGTGTTTAAATGTTTAAATGTAATTAAAAATAATTTCTAGTTAAAGGAAATCATTATTAAACGTACCTGTGACATTTTGATTACAATCTACATCAAAGCTAGTATCTGAAAAAAATATTAAGCTGAAATTTAGAATGTATTTAAAAACGATCTGCTGTGGTATTAAACATTCTCATTTATATATGTACATTCTTCTTTAGTCATTATAAGGACAAACGTATTATCATGTGCATACGTTACTACAGTTAATCATATAATACACGTGTATCTGCATCTATGATAGTAAAATGTTGAAATACCTTTGACGCAATTGTTGAATAAGTCTAACTTATAGCCTCGTTTGCAGTCGCATGAGAAGTTACCCTCTGTATTGTGGCAACCTTTCAGTGGATCGTTTCCACATATTGTTTGAACTTTACATTCGTTGACATCAACGTTGCATGAAATTCCATCCCAGAACTTGTTACAAAAGCAAGTTCCATCCTTTTCGTCACAGGACTGATTGCTATCAGCACTGTTTGTTGTGTTGCATTCACATATATTTGCACAATTGAGGCCGTATGTATTATTGATGCACCCTGCACATAATTGTATAAGAGTATTCGTAAAGACACATGAAATTTATCGACTTTTTATAGCTATAAAACTTATTCAAGTTCCATATATATATTTTTTAGAAATAAATGTGAAAAGTTTCAGAGTGAAATCAGTGTACAAAAATATGATAAACAAGTTAAATAGATTTGCGCAAATAGTTTAGTAAGTTCAGAGTAAGTGGGGAAATATTTTGCTGAATAATTCGACAGAGGATAACGTCATTAGCAAGTTAAATATTACATAAACATCCGTTAATCTAAACCAGATATCATGCATTACACAGTGTTTACATTGACGGAATACATATTAATACAGGTCGTCAAAAGTTATTATATGAGCAAATAAAACAATGAAAGAGTATAAGCATGAACATATAACCTGAAAAAGTAATATATGCTTACGGTCGCATGTTTCCGACTCTGTTTTACGATGAAAACCCTATAATATGGATAAAATGGCCGTTTACACCGATATCAGAAATGTTCTAGTATACAGGTTTTAAAGCATGCATCCAGAAAAGTACTTTTTTCTTTCCATATTGTGTTACAAAGAATTAAATAGAATAAAATCAGCAGTTGTTATGCTAAATGCAATGGTCATGGTTAAAATTAATGGTAACTTGTAGTCTATGTCTTATGTAAGGAAACATGAAGAATCAATTAGTCAACTATTTATGTACAGCTATTAATTTTAATCCATTATATAATAAAATTCATGGTACCTTTTTGCAATTACATTGCCCATCAATATGATCACACGAAAACTGCTTCTCGTCTTCAAAGCATTCACAACGTCGACGACATGCCTCACCGAAATAATTTCGATCACATTCTAATTCGAATTAACACCCATATATTTAAAAATTCATTTTTAAACATTTAAAAAAACATTAAGTCTGTTTATAATGTATATAATTATAATTTTCATTATAAATACCAATGTTGGTGGTAGAGGCAATATTTTGGTAGTTAACCTTTTGTTAGAATGCATTTATCAGGAAATTATAAAGCATGCGTAGTCTAGTTTTATTGTTTTGTTACGCAATGATCGTTCTTTAAGAGATTACCGGGCCTTTCATTCATATATGGGTGACTAGCGGGCTTGTCCCTTGAGTTTGTTGAATTGAAAGGACGAAGAAATACACAACAAATGGTACCAAAAATAAAGTCCGCTTAAACGGAAACTCAAGTACAAAGGTGTTGAACATAAACATAAAATTGTACTTACTTGCGCATATTCCGCCACCGGTTTTCTGGTACCCCGTGTGACAATCGCATAAAAAACCTCCGTCTTTATTTCTACATGAAGAATTTTCTGAACATGTGTGCGTACCGAGATTACATTCGTCAACGTCTTTCGAACAATCGTCACCGGTCCATCCTTGTTTGCACGTACAAGATCCAGCAGCGTTCTCACAAGTGAATGTGTTTTCGGCTTTACAGTTGCAAGTTGAATTGCAGTTTACACCAAAAGTGCCTTTTTCACACGCTTTTGGATAACATAATAACATAATTATTTAGTTCAAAGTATGCTCAATCATTGTATTTGAATTAATAATAAATCGTGTTTAGGTGTTATGAATCACTGTTCATTATGTTTTTTCGAGAACGTGAGTAAGCATGGTGCTGGTGAGGCGAACTCTTTTATATTAAACTTTATGAATGTCGACAAGATCTTAAAATACGTTAGTTTTTACAAAATATTTTTTTTAACAACAAACATGAACAAATAACAAAAAACACATGTTCATACACAGACAATTGTAATAACGTATCGTTAATAATTGATATAATTGAAGTACTTGTACCATAAATCAAAATAATGTCATTACAATTACACACCTTCACATGATCTCCCATCGTTTGAAAGGTAGAATCCATCTTCACACAGACATTCATATCCTCCTGGGTTATCTTGGCATGTGTGAGCACAGTAACCATTTTCGTCATCGCACTCGTTCACATCTGTCAATTATAATGGTTATTTAAATGTAGCAATGCGTTTTTAACATGCTTCAAACAAAGGATATCCGGTATTCTGTTGTTTTATTATGTATCCCATTAAGCTGAAAACATATTCAGAAAAAAGACATATTTAAAGAATTTTGTGAATTTCATTTTCATAACAAACCCGCGTTAATTATAGTAAAATATTGTCAACTTTTCAAAGATACATTCATTGCGACATGTTTCAGCTTATATAAGTCAAATATGGCAGACCTACAGCTTGTTAAGGCTTACAATAGTATTTATATTACCATGACTACTATAAATATTGACATGCATATTTTACTTCGAAAATGTATTCATACTTATGCAAGCATTAGTTGCTATCTGTACATATCCTCTCTTACAAATACATTTTGTTATGTCGGCATTTCGTGTACAGATTGAATTTTCCGGACAGTTTTCAGCATCAGCAGAATCACATTCTATCTCGGCTGAAATTAAATAGGGATATGATTGTTTATGGTCATCAAATTGTATTTCCAACTTTAAAAAAAAAAAAAAATCTAAAATAATATAGTTTGAATCAAGTCTAACATATAACTTAAAAATTGCAAACACGAACATACTCACATGTATGATGTTAACTAAACAGTACCTGCTAAATATTATTTACCTAGACAAGAATGCCGGTCAGTTAGATCAAGCACTAGCCCTTCTTTACACGTGCATATATATCCTCCCTGAGTGTTTTGGCAATTTTGGTCACATTGGTGATATCCTGATTGGCATTCATCGACATCTGAAGAGTATAAAATTTACAAAATCACCTACGAGCATAAATTATTAACACTAACATAAATGTCTAGCCTAATCATTATAATGATTACTGTGTATTCTAGTTCATATGAATGTTCTCTGAAAATAAAATGTGATGAAATCAATCGCTGGTTGAGACAAAACACAAACAGAAATGACGCACTACAGTAAAGAGTTTGGCAAAATACCGTTTTGGGAAAACCTATTGACAATAAATACTGGTTCGTAGGATATGCTGAAATATTTTTCAGCAGCATAACACATATTCAAGGTGTAAACATAAGAATAACAGTTGGCAGAAATTCCATTGAAACACAAACATGGAAATTATCAAATTAACCCTCCTTACTTAAATGATGTTTTAAAAGCTATATTTACATTTTCTCCTATGTGAACGTACCTGAACACCCTCCAGTTGTAACATTTGACATATATCCTTTATAACAAGTGCATTCGTATTCACCGCCGGTATTGTGACATGCTTGTTCGCACGTATTAAGTGAAGCGTCTAGACATTCATTGATATCTGCCAAACATAACAAAAACATGTTATGAATAAAGATGCGTTTCCCGCTCTTTAGTATCATTTCAATTTGTACGGGCCAAGTGTCGTAAATTTAAAAATGCTGAAGTGTTTGATATTAATGTGAATGACCTCCAAATAGAAGATTTGGTTTCGAACGAAAACCACGGATATCGAAAACAATTAAACACGGTACACAATGGAAACAACTTTCATTCGTATTTCAATAAATGAATTTTAGTACAACTCCTCGACTGACCTTCGCATCTGTCCTCTGTCCTAACAAACCCAGAGTGACACTGACAAAGAAAGCTGCCAAGCGTGTTTACACACTCAACGTTTGTGGGACACAAGTCTTCATTGTCACATTCGTCGAGGTCAATGTCACACTGATCACCAGTCCAACCTTCACTGCAGTTACAACCTACAATTTACGACAAAAACATGTATGGCATTGATATTGTAAAACCGAAATAAAAACTAACAAACTTAACAATCCAAATAAGAAGTGTTAATAACAGAAGTATATGTTTGCTGCTAGCATATACGTGCCATGAATGATTTTATAAAAAGATTCATTTGTTTTTATGTTCTAACCATCATGACTTTTTGTAGGAAACAAAAAGGTAAAGCCAGGAAAGCTCGGTTAAAAAGCGGTCATTATATGTTCAACATGATAACAAAGCTTCCTACTATGTGTCATTGTTTGAATCTAAAAGTAATGGTTTTATAGGTATTGAACGAGCGGAAGAGTTTTCAATTTTGAATAAATTCGATTGCTAAACCAGCCTTGTGTGTTGTCGCATGTTCCATATAAACAGCTGCAAGTTTGCTCACACTTATTTCCAAAGTGGTATTGATCACATTCTGTAAAATATAACCATGATACAAGTAAACGTAAATGAGGAGTTCACATAAATCTTAACAGTCTAATTAAGTGAGTATGATGCTCATGTAACGCAGAAAACAGGCACATGTACAAAATTTAAAATTTGAAGTGGACAGTGCTGCAGTTATATATAGCATTATCTGAAATCATACGATAACGGTCTCGCATTTAGCGTTCAAAATACATCTTGTTTACGCACGTCTCAAATGTGAAATATCACGAACAAATTATATAAAATCTTAAAACAAGCACTCTTACCGTCACACTGCCGACCATCATGGGAGAGTTTGAATCCTGGTGTACACTTACAATTATACGACCCCGGAACGTTAATGCAATTCTCTTTTGGCTGACATTCGTTTAAAGTCTCGTTATCGCATTCGTTTATATCTGAAAGTTTTCATAAAACTTGCATTTTAAGTAGGTTAACAGTTTGATGCTGAATAATATATCCAGGAGACCTGAAACATAATCCTTTTGGTAAGAACTTAGCATTGGTTTATTTAAGCTTTTTCGTACTAATAGTGAGTGAAGCACCGCCGCTAACAACGGATAAAATGACGTTGTCTTCCATAAGCTGTATTCACCATGATCTCGATAAACAAGGAATTAGTAAACGAAACTAAAAAAAAAAAACGCACATGTTTTGCATTAAATAGGCTTTTTAACAACACGTTTTAAATAATTGTATTATGGTAAGTTTAAATTTACCTTTACATGTTTGTAAGTCTTCATCAATGTAAAAGCCAAAGTTACATTTACATTCAGCTTTTCTTTCCTCAACGACACAATAATGAGAGCAGTTTAGATTACTTAATTGTAAGCATGGGTTCTGAACTGAAATGGAAATTATTGACACAACAATAAAATGCATTGGTTATCAATGAATCGTTTTCGCATTATCAGATCAAGAGTATATGCATGTTTTTGATAATGTTGGAAAACAAGATATCAATGAAACATTTGGTTAAATTCAATGCACAGACATCAAGAATCTAGTAAAAAGTAAAAGACGTCCCAAAGCAGACGAAAACAACACACAAAAAATCGTGTTATTGTACTATCGATAAGAAGCCTTATTAAAACCATTGTGTATGAGTCCCTTACCTTCCAGGCATGATTTTCGGTCTTCGGCTAAGGTATAACCATAATAACAATAGCAGTTGAAACGCCCAGGAAAATTTTCACACATCTGTTGGCATCCGCTAATTCCGTGATTACATTCATCGACGTCTAAAGAAGAAAAACTATCATAAATCCATATTGAACAGCATATTGATACTAGGTTTTAATTATTAAATTTATCACTTGCATAAGAATATTCGATTCTACACAGATATCAAACTATGTCGCATATTTAATACTACATAAATCTTAATGTTTTTTTTTTTCATTTCAAACACTTATATTCAACTCTCTTCGCTGAACAGATGTCGGAGGGCATTTCGGTTCACATATCTTCAGCAAACACTACCAATACAACATCAAAAACATATTTTTTAAACGAATGTGTAATATTTTTAGCATTTTTCCCGTGCCCAAAATGAAACATACCTTTACAGTCTTTTTCCGACCGAACGAATCCTTCCATGCATTCACATGTATAACCACCCTCAGTATTGCTGCATAGCATATTTTGTCCGCATCCGTTAAGTAAAGGATTTGTGCACTCATCTACGTCTGAAATATTTCATTTACACAAGTGTATGTGGCGAATTGACATAATTACAGTTATAACTATGCAGCTAACGTCTTGTTACGTAAATATTCTTAACGATTGCCTATACTATCTTCTGGAATAACCAATAAAAGGCAACCCCGCCTCGCATAGCGTAAACTTATATCTGATAAAATAACAATCAAATGATCAAATAACTTCTCAGTGGACATTTTGAAAATCACGTTCTACTTTTACACGATGAAATTAATTAAAAAAGACAAAATGTCAACACTAACGATTGATTATAGATGTGTCAGACATATTTTTATATATTCAATGATACCTTCACAATGGCTACTCCCACTATCTTTGTATCCAATTAAACATTCGCATAGAAACGATCCTGGAATATTGACACATGTCTGGTAGGCATCAGAACATGGAGAAATGTGACTTTCGCACTCATTGACATCAAAATCACACCTTTCTCCTTGCCAGCCGTTTTCACAGACGCAACCCTTCACTTGATGACATTCTTTCGTGCCGAGAGATGAACAGTTGCATATGTCTTCACAATTTGTTCCAAAGTATGGAGAAGCACATTCTGCAATATAATTCTCGTGTTCTCAGGGTTCGTAATATATACCAAGTTCATTTGAATGACTTGTAGGTGTAATACTGTCAACGTCTCCTTGAACCAGCTTAAAGGAGGTTTTCTGTTTTCCTTATTGGGTAAGTTACGTTAAAAGATCCCGAAGGATCCGAAAACTAATGACTACTCTGTGGACAAGATTCCTCATTTGTAACAATTAACAAGACATGTATTGCTGTTTTATTAAACAAGCCATTAATAATTAATCTCAAAATTTTCGCAATACCTTTACATTCTTTCAGTCCTTGTAATCTGTATCCAGCAAAACATCTGCATGAATACGACCCGATAGAGTTTGTGCAATCTTGGGGACAAACATTCCTTTTGCACTCATCAATATCTGAAATAAGATTTGACCAAACTAAGATTTTAAGTTCATTTATTCAATAAGTTTGTATTAAACAAATACATTAAACTAATACACTAACAAAGGTACATATACAGATCTTAAAAACTTAAGTTGTTGAGCAATTTCGTTAACATTGAAAGAAATCATGTCAACAATTTAGTGTTCGTTGCCATTGTGTAGGGTAGATTTTATCATACTTGAGAAGAAAGCTGGAATTGTTGTTGACCGGTTTTGATATCAGGTAGTTTTGAAATAAGAAACGTTCAAACCTTCTTCAACCTGCTATTTATTTTATTATTCGTAAATATAATTAAATATACTGGCAAGCACACAAAGTGCTGCTTAAATAAAGTGTTTCGTTAATGTGAGCATCCCCATTAATTACCTGTACAAGTCTTCGAATCTTTGTCTAGCTCAAAACCATTTTCACAAAAGCATATCGATTCATTGTTCTTATTCGTTGTACATCCTGATGTCGCTGAGCAATCAGTACTACAATCTTTAATAAAAATACACAATTAAAATCAAGTATATTGAATAGTTATGTTTTGACTGTATTTGAGCTTGGAATAAGAGGTGATATAAACACAAAATTTAGAACATTTCCTCAAAATATTATTGATTTTTCTCTAATGAATAAGGTTATCTTAAGATTTTTTATTCTTGATGGAAATGTTGAAAGAAAGGGAACTATTTTAAAATTCTTGAATTCGTATCCATACATTTAAAGGAAAGCTACCTGTAAATAATTGTAAACAAATATTTTCAATGGTAAAGTTTGGTTGTTTAGGTATAAACATTTTGTTAATTGAAGTGGATACTTTGGGAAATGAAAGGTTAATAATTACTTCATGAATGCATATAAGTTCAGTATAATACGATTATTCCTTTAATATTAGGTAAGGCAATACTAACAAAACAACAACTGAGCACAAAAAGCTATTCTGTTTAATAGAAAATTTAGTTTATCAATTACATCAATGCTTATCTTTAAATTTAGTCGGATTCTTATGAGTATTAATAAAGTATTTTTAATTTGCTAATGAAGACTTATTATCTTTGTAAAACGAAAGTAGCTCATTTACATCCATACCATCATGGTTCAAACTGTTAAGCATGCGTATCGCTTAGAAGCGCTCGGCGTCTGAGAACGTTTTAAGCTAAGACGGTCAGTGCCTCTGAACAAAACACCAGTACTGGGTTTTTACCCAGTAAATGAAGTCGAAAGTAAAGTGAATTAGTATAAGCTTTCAGCTTACTTAACACTAGAGCTAAAGAAGTAAAAATAAACAAGAAAGTAGCCACTTGCCATTGTTGCTTATCTTTTCACATTCAGTCCTCGTATAGTCTAATTTATATCCGGTATGGCATTTGCATTGAAACTCTCCGATTGTGTTTTCGCAAATGTGGGAGCAGTTGTGGGTAGCTTCATCGCATTCATTGATGTCTTGAAAACATTTCTTATCGTTTATAAAAAATACTGACAATACTTAAACATACGATTTATAAACGGAATTCCGTACCTTCGATAATTTGCAATACATACACATTGTGCTTTTATTGACGATGAGTTTGAGGACGCTTAACACATACATACATAAATACTATGTTTCGTTAAAGTAAGAAACAATAATCGTGACTGAAGATGTATAAATTTTCTTAAAAAAAAACGTGACGACTCATGTAGAAAAGTGCTGAACATACCGACACATTTTGTCAAGTCAGACGATTCGAGTCTATATCCACTTTTGCAAGAACATATGAAGGATCCTTCTGCATTGGTACAAATTTGTACACATGAATTTGTGTCCGCACACTCATCAATATCTGAAAAGAACAAGAGGCCTACATGAATTTGTGTACGCGCAATCATTGACATATGAAATAACAAGATGAAACACATCATCGTCCGGTCCTTTTGCAGCCTAACCCTTTTAATTGAGACATTTATGCGTATTAAATTATCTAAAACCTAATTATTCTGCAGACAAAAAACGAGGTCTGCAAGTTAACATAGTACCATACTCATGTCGTCCGTTTGTAAACAAAGACAAATTTAACAGCTAACAAACAGTAATTGATTTCATTGACAGACAAGCTAACACTATATATTTCTTTGCTGTATTTATTCTAATTGAAAATGTGTGATACACATATACACTATACTTTTACCTTGACACCTCGCACCATCATCGATAAACCCATCCGGACATCTTGAGCAGGTAAATCCCGGTTCGTCCTCAAGGTGAAATTCTGCAGGTACATCAGAACAGCTTCGTCCAATTGAACATGGTTGTCCAACGCATCCGTCAATATCTAACTCACAGTCAAGTCCTGTTAAAAATATGAGACCTTTGTTCAATGTTGAAATGGTATTTAATCTAATTCTTTAAGTTGAGGTCATGTCTCCTATGTGAATTGTCTGTAAAGCCTTTAACAGGGTCTTGGTTTTTCGATTTGGCTACTGGTTTTGGTACGACAGTCACAAAGGAACCTTCACTACAACATATATCGGACATAGATGTGGAGGGTGTTATGTACAAAATATTATTGTCTTTATAAACGAGATCATCGTTACTAAACATATCATCTTATTATTCATTTCTTTCACCTGTATATTGTTCATTACAAAGGCACTTATTGTATTGAAACAACAGCGTCTGACTGCCCTGCATCTCCGTTTCGTTAATACAATGACCATGTCCACTACAACCGGTACATACTGTTATAGGGATGTTTGCAACGGGAGATATACCACCGTCTTCGGCCTTTACAATAAGACTGAAATGAAATAAATAAATTGTGCAAATGAAATGTTTAATAGCTTATTTTTAAATGATAAAAATCATGTACATCTTCAATCAATCGATTTATTCAATTTTTTTATTAACCGATAACACAAGTATAAATGTTATTTACAAAAGTATGACAACACACGACTGTGTGACAAGAAAATATCACTAAATTGATATTCCATGTAAATTAAGTTCCATCAATTTGACACATGGAAAAAAGTTTTCTTACCGTAGAATTTCATCAGGCAGCCCGGGTATATGCTTATATCTAAGAATTCCTGTTGTTTGATTTACAAATACCGAGTTTTTCATGGATCCTAACACTTCGATATCTGTAACATCACTGCCAAATTGCAATTGACACTCCGCTTCCTCTCCAATCCAAACGTTCAGTCGACCACATGTCACCAGTTTTGGAACGCTCCTGTCTGTTATTATATGAAACTCTACAGAAACAAGCTTAGCAGCCGCAAATTTTGTATTGGAAAGGTATGACACAGTTTTAGTTTGTTCATTGTTGATTTTATTGAAGTCCTACTATTTCGGTCCTTCATTTTGTCTCTTTACTTATTGAGATATTCATGAAGTTTTGATTGTAATATTAATACACCTGAGACGAAACACTTGCAAGAGGCCGTCAATAACTGAAATTGATCTTCCTCTTATGAAAAGAAAGCAGGGAACTGATTTATTACACTTACATTATTCATTAGTTCAAATATTCTATACGCAATTTTTCTTAAAATTAGTGTATAACTGGATATTGGGAAAGACCGATAAATCGTACTCCTTACTTATTTCAGTGATCGCTTCTTTTGCATCGATAGTTGTCTCATGTGTTTGCTTTGAAATGTCTTCATTTTCTGTAAACACTTGATCAAATATACAGGCGAGGTCCTGATCTCCGCCACATGTCTCGCTTGCTGCCTTTATAATTTCCACTGGAACTGAGTCAAGGAAGCGAGGGATAAAGGAGCTGTTGTGGTAATTACTGTGGTTCTTCTTGTCACTATACCGGAATGCGGAGTTCAAACCATCAATTTCCCCTGGGAATTTAGAATAGATATTGTTAACGATTTCGCATTCATCAAATAGGTCACTAAGAATATCTTTCAGTTTGCCTGAGCGCTATTTCATCTATCTAAAGACAGTAACTTAGTAATACATCGTAAAATAAATTGACATCCATTTACTTTTTATGAATACTGTGTACAACAATGGCTCGCAATGCGTCTACGCAAAGACGTTTTAATATTTCTATAGCAGAAAACGTGGGCTCTGCTTTAAGTACTGTCACAAAAACTTAAATGTATTCTCTTACACATTTGGCCATAATGAAATATTTCAGATTCGCTGATATTGCTGTTAAAAATCTGCTCGCCAGGAGTTATAAAGTCGTTGTCCGGATCTTCATCAAAATTTCCCAACAATCCTCGCACTTTCCCTTTTAACGATGCGTTGACGGTTGTTTTAAGTGTCAGCATCCCATTGCCAGTAAATATACTCAGAGATACTCCTGAGAATTTAAAGCATTATGAATATGAATTGAACAATTTAACTCTTTCCACAAACAAAAACATATAGGATTTCATATTTAATAAATACAGACTACGTTCGAGGACTTCATATTTTATAAAATACAGACTATGTTTGATATTTTATATTGATTTATTAAGTACATCAACTGAGCTTAAATACAGTTTTCACATTTTTTAAATTTTCGACTGCGATTTAAAACAGCGCGTCATGAAACATGCTGCATTATTTACTACCAATATTTAAATCATTAGCTTATACTTTGACATCCTTTAGTAAGACTTAATAAGAGAATCCTATAAGCGCTCTCACTGCTTGTTTGTGTTTCCTTCGAAACTCTTCTTGGGATGTATATAAAGTCAGACCCCGTTAGCTCGAACTTCCAGGGACCGGCGAAAATTCCTCGAGCCTTTATAGAAATTGGTCCTTAACATCCAGTTGAGCCATCGAGGAATTCGAGCCAAGCGAGTTCGAGCCAACGGGGTAAGACTGTATTCTAACATGAAATCAACTCTTAAAGAACCATGTTTTGTTTGATATTCAAAAACAATAAATTTTCACCAAACGGCTACCTGACTTAACAAAATCAACTTCCAGATTCGTTTTGTTTTTGCTGTCACGATGTTTTACAACGGTTAACGTATTATTTTTCGTTTGTAACGCGAAGGAATCGCGCGCTTGATCAGCAGTCCGATCAATATTGTTGACATACAATATGATGCCTGTAATAAATTAAACATACTAAAATCATATCAAATAAAGGATTCCACGATGCTGATAAAGACAGTGTGCTTCAGTTTTGAAACAAAAGTGCCACAAAGATATTAGATATATTATATATCTTTTTAGAAAGCAACTCCATAAAATGGGTTAAAACGTTAAAGCAACTGTGCACCAGATGATCAATTTGCAAGAAAAAAGAAAATTGTCGAAAACTGACATAAACTTGGTATTATTGTGTACAATGCATTGGAACTTACTAATTGAAGTACATAGTTTACAATTTATTTAAGTTTAGCAGTTGGTTCGTATTTTTCCATTAAAAATTCATTCCTTATGCGTGATTTGCTAGTCGATGTTATCACGAGATATTACCAATTTAGGTATATAGCTTTAATATACTACTCGTTTAGACTTAGCTTTCGTAGCACAGTGGATACAACACTGGATTGCAATTTTGGCGAATAATTGTTCTGAGATTTGTTACAGAAAAAAATAATTTTTGGTGCCAATCTGGTCTACAGTCCCTTTAATGTATTCGCTTCAATATTTAATTTAGATTTTGTTAAATTATTTTGTATCAAGTATAAAGAAGGTACTGGAAGGAGACTGATATTTTGCAAGTTCCTAATTACCGTTCCTTTCAGTGTTGAGCTCAACGTGTACAGAAGATCCAGAACTGTCCTTGGCAGCAAATGCTGTGTATATTGTGGCATCCGTTAAAGTGTTATTCACTGTAACAGCCCGCTCTGTTCTTGCTTGTAAATCAAAGGCGTTGCCTTCAAAGTTGTGTTTCAAGAGGGTGTATTCTCCGAGTCCATTAAAGATAAACTTCTTTCCATCCAGAGTAAGTATGTGGGGATCACCCCATGATACCGCTAAAAGTAATAAACATTTTTAAAAAGGAAAATTACACAAACGCTCACAAACGTATTCAAGAGTCGATTTAAGGTTCCAGAGGCATATTAGCAGTGTACATATTAAGAGGTCATAAAGCAATTTTTAGTATAGCAGCGTTCAGCTTACCAAAGTCAAACCAAGTGTTTCTGTAACATTCTCCAATGGGTCGTAATTCGTAGTATAACTGACAAAAACTTGATTTTGAACAGCAAACGTTCTTAGGAAGCAGGTCATGTAGTTTGTGCTGCTGTGGAGAAAGGTCGGGATGAAAAGCATACAATCCCCCGGCAAACGGAATTTCATCTGTCCATTGTCCTGAACTTCGTTCATAGCAACATACCTATAAAGTATTAAATATGTATCACATATTAAAATCTTATTCCAATCACATATCAGGTTCTGACCAGCTTAAATCGTCAATTTGTGTCCGGATACACATGTTTTTCTTTCAGTCGAGTAAGGTGCTTTAACCGACAGTTATTAAAATTATTAACACCAGTGCATTGTCTTTGGTTTACTTGCATACCATCTTGAACGATTAGGTAAGCGTCGACACAGCTGCTACCGATGCCTTCTACGTTATTTATGCCTTCACGATATCTCAATCGTTTTCTTCAAAAATATAAACCATGACGAACTCAATACTACAAAAAACGAAGTTAACCTTGCCATAAAATCCTGCCCTGAAGGATGGTAGAAGTTCTATACAAATGGTTTTGTCATTAGTTGTACTTTCGCCTCTGGCTAACGGATCTTGTTCTGCTTTCTCTAGGCTACAGGGACACTTAGGGAGTATACTCATTATTCTGTGATATTCTTCTTTCTTATGTTTGTTCCTTATAAACCAGTCTACGCAATCCATTGCAAAGTTCTGGAGTTGTCTATTTGCTGTAATCCTTTTAACGATTAATCCATTAATGCCTAAAACAAAGAAACAATATTTCGTGTTTTTGAAAGTATCATGACCATGCAAACGTTTCGGGGTTTTTATTTGTGTTTGCCAAATAACTGTAAGATGTTAACGCTATATATTAGATTTTTGCCGTGAAACCTCAAAGACAGGCTACATCTGCATCAACATATCTCTATTAATTTACCAACTTGGAACGGTTATGAGCTGCTTTGAATGCGTTAACATGCGGTTGGCATTGAAATATAAAGTCTGAATATATTTATCTATCAATATACAAACCTTTAATATTCGCATAACGATCCATTCGCAGAATTGGTGTTTCAAACGAAAACACATCTTTATAAATATACTGATTGTTTCTGATTATTCCAGTGAAAACATCGGGTTTGATTTTGGGTTGAACATTCCATAGCATTTGCCTCTGACCGTAAATGAAGATGGAATATGTCATTCGGCCGTCGGTTACAATAGCCAACTGAAAAGTGCTTGTCTAAAACAAATGGTGAGAAACATACCATATAAAGCGAAAATCTATGAGTTACATCTTTATATCGACGGACACAAACATGACGATTATAAGTATAACGCAAACTACAGTTGTATTTTTCAATGATAATTTTTAAAATACATCTCTTTCATTCGACGAGTCTCTTATTTAACGAACAACTGCATGTTTTCTGTTTTTGTGGTTACATAACACTAACTAATTTTAAAACGAGTTGGAACTGTTTATTTTGTTGATCCTGGTTTTGAATCCTACTTGCTGTTTTTTACATGGATCAATGATTTAAACCGAATGTAAGCTTTACATAATTATAGTTAAATAAATGCAAACACTACCTGTTCGTCTTCATATATCTTCTGATATGGAATCATATTCGACCAGGTTGCAATCAATGCAAACTTGATATCAAATGCATTGTTGTCACTTACAAGGGATACGCTTCTCCGCAATGTATTTACGTTTTCATTTCGACGTAAGTCACTGTTTTGTAAAATATCAATGACTCTGTATGAAACGGTTCCATTCGAAGTGTCAACATAAAATGGAGCTATAATAACCATTTCATCAAATGTATCTGGCGTTCTGGGCGGATTTGGATTATCATACGTAGTGCCAATGCTTGCATAACCGTTTGCACATATCTATGAATATAAAACACAATTGGTTAGTGCATGATTATGATTCATTTAAAGTATTACATTAAGCAACATTTGGTGTTGTTTATTTTTAGATATAAACATATTATTATGTATGGTATATGACCGTAATAATATAACGCTATTGCAAACATTCTCATTAGTTAGATTGTTTCAGTTTTATTTGCATTTTTAATTAAATAAAAAAGAAACGTACAGTTATACATACATCTGTGCATGATAGTTACATTCAATCATAATCAATAAATAAGAAAAGTGCCCTGCAGCAGGTCTGACTCTTACACTAATATATCCATAATAAATATATTATGAATGGTATTAATATGAGTTACGCTGAACAAATGCCTATGTATTTAGGAAATCACTATTTTCTTTAAAACACCATGTTTGCATTATTTTTCTCACGCCTTCAATGTTAAAGTGAAGTATTTTATCAGTAGCATATCGATTATTGAGATATGACGAAAGTTCAAAACATTTTTGACCAAGCTATCATAGTCAATCGTGGTTAATTGTTTGAGGATTGTACAGATATGTTCAATTTAATTGTCTAATTGCCTTTAAACCTAAAATAAGTATTATGGCAATAACTGTATCGATAATAACAAGATGACTACGAACAATATTCACATGTAAAACAGACTTATTTTTATGTTCATAACGAGCAATAATTTATATTAAGGATCACTTTCGGGTAATGAACATTTTTGTCGGATGGCTATGAACACCTACGTGAAATATTGTCAGTTACACTGACCAAGTTTGAGATATGTCGAAAAACATAAATCATTTTTTAATTAACTTTTAAAACATTTTTGTATCAAGAGTCATGTATAGTTACTCTCCGTAGTTTTCTGATGGCCTAAATTCAAATAAAATATTGCTAAAGCACTTGAAACGAACGGCGACGAGGACGCCGACGCCAACGACAGGATTATTTGAATAGCCATCATTGGTCAATGATATATACAATATAAATGCTAATGGTCAACTACTGGTGCTTTAAAATGTAAAACATGACAATGACATAAGTGTATATCATGGCATTGCAAATTGTACTTTGCTTTAAAAAGATATATGCATCCAAATTGTACTCACATACAGAGTGTCATATAATTTATCTCCAACAGGTAAACCCGGTTCAAAGCGTATTTCCTTGCTACAGCGTTGGTCATGTTCAAGAATAGTGTCGTTCGAGTCGAGACCAGAGGGCAAAAGAGGCACTTAAATAAACATATGCTTTAAACATGGTTAGTATACACTTATCCGTACATCATTGTGACATAGAATATGTTTGTTTGTTTAGTTTCAGATTGTTATATATTTCACAGTGTGTGCATCAAAAGCTGTTTTACAAGAGTGGAGTAGCCACGAGAGAAATATTGACACTTTGTGTTGACGAGGCATATGAAAAAATGATTATTACGAAATAAAAGCAACTTAAGAATACATAAAGTTACATACTTGAATTACATGTATGTGATTCATGGTCGTAGAATCCAGTCTTGCAAGAACAGTAATTGTTTATACATTGCGACCCACTTGTGAAACAATCACGGCTAGATGTACAGTTCTTCACGTCACCTGCTGTAAGATTTAATCAGGATCAAACTCAGACCCGTTTTGGATTAGGTTTTGAAAACCAATAACCATATAGCAGTTGAAACCCAATGATATAAAAATTAAAAATTGAAAAGGATAGTGTTTAAATGAAAAAGGACCAAGACAAATCAAACATAAAACGAGAAGCCAAACACGAAACACATGACGCATCAAACATTCCACAAATATCAACCTATCGACATCGCTAATATTTTGGGAACTTGCCATTAAACTCAGTTAAACTTGACCAATGATTTCAACCGGTTTTAGATATACATAAATTAACTCAACATCTCTTAAATCATTACGCAACAGATAACTATCAAATGCAAACAGAATTACAAAATACGGAATATTTAAAGCATGTATGCTTGTAAATTTTGCGTCAAATATAATAATAATTCAATACAAATTTTAAAAATCATTAGCCTGTTTCTTTACCTGCACAACCTATAAGATCAAACCGCATTGATATGTGATTGTTCCAATCAATCGGATGTATACGGACACATAAGGCCAAGAACTCATGATCCAGATAGTTTGTTACTATTGTCTCAGTATCCGTATTTCCTTGGAAAATCTGTAAAGCAATACATATACAAAAACGTTATACCTGTTATAGGATATATAGTCTCTGTTAATTCATGTTAAAATACATTGCTCTCGAATCCATTTCCTGAATAACAACCAGATATTGAGTCATTTTCGACTCAAATATTGATCTTTTGTGCGAGGGGTGTATGTCTATAAAACCATTAGACCTCCTGATGTACCTTTTTGATACTTTATACATGCCTATAAATTTCAACTTTTGATAATTGTAAAGCCTGGCTGTACCTTTTCCGATCCATTTGGTGAGACAACTTCAGCAAAGTGTGTACAGTCGCTGCTGAAGTACACTTTGTATGACTTTACGTATTGGTTAAATCCATCGGTTGTATCCCTTCCTTGAGTCAGTACAGCACGAATGAGACTCGATTCGTCTAACTCAACCTGTCAAGTAGTTTCAATGGTAAAATGTTTATAAAAACAATTATAAAAAGCATGAAGAGTCAAGAAACAATCGACTTAAATAATAAGTCACATATACCTTTATATGTACCTGTAAACAGTTATAATAAAAAACTAAATACGCCCGAGTAAATGTGACTATACCGATTCTGATAATCCGTAATATTTCTATAAAATACCTGTATATATTGGGAAATGTCAGAAACAAGAGCAGACCAGGCGCCACTAAGATAAGATACATCCGGTAATATGACAAACGGTGTATTAAGTCTTCCTCTATTAGCCCCATGGTTATACGCATAAATTGAAGAAGCCGATAGCTGGCTATCAGACACATCTGATACTAAGTAATTAGTACATGATTCTGAAAGCAATATAAGCGAATAATTTATTAAATCAATTAAAAAATAATATTAAACCCTTCATTCACAACAAACTATAGAACATTCATTACACCAGAAGAAAATAGACCAATATTGTGAACCTAGCAACGTAGAAATAAGTACAAGATCTAATTGTTATATGGATAAATTAAAAAGAAATTGGATTATCAAACGCATTTTACCTAATTTTGTACATGCTGATTGTTCCCATAAGCCAGAAGCTAAACATCTTATTTTGGACTGGCTGGTTGTGAAACCGATGTCACACTGCACCTCTGCACTCGAGCCGTGAGTCGTATTTTCGGGGACAGGCAGTAAATATTGGCCGTGAGAGATTAAAGGCACAGATCCACAATCTGATTGTTTTTCAAATAAAGTATACAATATATATTGTATAGTATACACGTTTCGCATATTATGTTTATCAAATAACACTAGGCTGCATAAGCCGGAAGCAATGCTAACCCGAGCGATGCTTTCCCGAGTAAGGTATACACTCAATTTTATTATTTGATGCAATAAAAATAAACATATTGACTGGTAATAATGTGACTATTAAGGGAATATTTCGATATAGGACTACTCTGTTGCCATCAGGTCAGTAAACCACGTCCGTCTAGGGTACTTTTTTTAAATTTCGGTCCATCTTGATAAATAGAATTAAGATAATGGTTCAGAAAATAGACAAAACTGCTTAAAGTAGTAAAATGGGACGTCAGAAGCTGCACCTGAGTCGAACGTGCTATTCTTAAACTTTAAAGTTTTTATTTTGGTTCGATGGGATCTATATTTATTTTTAAATCTACTTACTACTAGCGTAGGTGTACCTTTTACAGTGCATGTGTCGGCGTTTGTGTCTTTATCAAAACCAACAGCGCAGTCGCAAACCCCTCCAGAACATATAGAGTTGTTTGTATAGCATTCTGAATTACTGACGCAAATATCGTGTAAACCTGTTTCTGAAACAAAATATCAACTAATCAGGTTAATAATTATCAACGCATATTAATTCGAACATACCGTAGGTTCATTTCCAAACACGGTGTACTGTACAAATAAAGCGCATTATAAAATTCCTTTGACATTTTAATAGATATTTAAAGAGGTAAACATTGCTAGTTGAAATGATGAAAAAGCAATAATTTGCATCATTGCTTTTTATTTTCAAATAGTGAGGGACACATAGCGTTAGACAATATCAAGAGTTTCATAGTACCATTGCCTTTTTGTTTCCAAAATCTTACAATTTTAAAAACGCACGATTTTTTAAAAGTTTCATGAGATAAAAACCCAAGTATCGAAAATGTAATTAATGTACACAAATACTTACTGTTTTGACACTGCCGTCCAATATAACCCGCTATACACGTGCACGTGTACCCGTCAATTTGATCTGTACACATGCCAGAGTTCTGGCAGGGTGTCGACGCGCACTCGTTTATATCTGTATATATATCTCTGTTTGACTAGATATATTTTAAGAAGGGATAAATAAAAACTACAAAATTTAATATTGGTTCAAGTTTGGCATTTGTTTTCTTATCTTCGTTGTTGTTTGTTTTAAATAACATCGTCGACAACAAAGGCAGTTACTTCCGATACAAGGCGTACACAACGAAGCATAGTGTACCGACGTTATGCGACGAATGTTGAATATGTACTTATACATTATTTTTTGTTAAATAGGCACATACGCATCTGCGTTTTATGTTTAAAAGAATTTTATGAATATAGCACTTTGATCATTCCAAAGTCAAAATGCTTTGGCTATGAACTAATTATAAGTGTTTTTTTTTATAAGTATCGCATAAATTGAAATCAGTATCGTAACAATTCAAATAAAGCATTAAAACGTTTTGAATTATTCAAGAATCAGTCCCTTAAAATATCAGTGCAATCTATATCAGTAACTTTCAGAATAAAAACAAACATATGACCTATAGTCAATCAATATTAATGAAAATATTACAATTGGTTTCCTAACATGATTTGCGTGTGACTGATTGCTGAACAGGAATGGATGTGCACTATTAATTACTAAACTTGACAAGCAGTGTGGTTTATGTATTTGTAAAAATAGGCATTTTATTTTGAAATTGATTTAGGAGCAAAAAACAGTAAAGTTTGAAATTTGACTTTGGCAAATGAGCGATTTTTCTTCGCGTTTTCTTTTCAGCCTCTTTAATATGAAACGAAATAAAAATTTGTTCTGTTATAAGCAAATATAACATATTTTAAAGGTTTATTGCTTCATCTTACCAGTTTGACACGTAAAACCTGTGTACCCAGCAAAACAATTGCACGTGTAAAAGTTGACACCGTCCACACACTTGCCGCTGTTCTGACACGTGTTCGTCGCACAATCGTCGATGTCTGAATGTTTAATGACAAATGTGAACGTGTTTTTACATGTACAAAAAACAGGCTTAAGTGAATGTGTTGTTTTGTTATGTTAATAAGATAATGCGTTCTCGTGGCATCTCTCATTACGGTAGCCAATGTTAAAGTATGTATATTGTGGATTCCTAGGGACTCCCTATTACTTTGGAATCATTTAGAATAATTATATACGAATCAAAGAATACGACAATATTGTTTGGCCGTAAGAGATACCGAAATATGTAAATTCACGCCCGACTTCACTTGAAATAAAGAAAAACGAATAAACTGCAACAATTTCATTTATTATTGTAATGATTTTATCAGTATTTCAGTAGTTAGCAAATAATAACCAAATTATTGATACCAACCTGATAAGGGGTTAACAAGCTCATTTTATAGCACGAGACAAAGACATGCCTAATTATACAACGGGTATCTAAATAGTACTTTTTGTTTGTTATTTGACATTCTGTTGCAAAGGTTCTACTATTTTGAAAATACACAATTACATTTAAAAACACTCATTGGGATCAAATACCGTGAGTGTCGAAATTTATTTCATGTACACATATACGCACTGTTTTGACACTGCGGTCCATTAAAGCCCGCCATACACGTGCACGTGTATCCGTTAATCCCATCTCTACACGTGCCAAAGTTCTGGCAGGGTGTCGACGCGCACTCGTTTATATCTGTTAATAGAAGCATAGCCCAGTATTGAAATTGGTTAAAAAACGATTGTTAGATACATACTTATAAACCTGCGTTTTTTAAAAAGTATCTTGGTATCTCTTATTGCTTGTTTTGATAGATGCTGTGTAATGTTCGTTCTTTTGTTAAATGGATTTTTATTACCCACTTTTACATTGGAATCATTTATAAGAACTATATACGAACCAAATATTACGACAATATTGTTTGGCCGTTAAACTTGAAACTTGTTTATTTGATTAAACGCCTAATTTTATAAATATACTCAATGGCGTTGTGCACAGTAATGTAAACAAATATAAAATCGACATCAATATCAGTGCATAATTTTAGAAAATTGAACATATGAACTGCAGTCAAACAATTTGTTTAAAAACAATACAATTGATGATCCTCACTTGATTTGCTTGTAGCTAATAACTGAACATAAAAGGGTTCGCGTTCTTGAATACTAAACTTGACAAGCATTGTATTTTATTTCTTTTGAAAATAAACATTAATTTTGAAATTTACATAGAAACAAAATACGTGTTAAAATTCTAAAATGAGCTTCATTGCCAACATATTATCATTATAACCATGTTATCAACAGTTTTCAATACAAGTACCAAAATACACTTTCAGCAGCCAATTGTATAATTCCAGTATTTTTTTTGGATTGGTTGAATATATTATATTAAATGATTATTGATTGGACAATATTAACCATTTAAAAATGTTTGTGACGTCATCCATTGTTCTTTTTATATTCGTTACAGGTAATTAATTTGTCGTCTTTTAAGGTAGAAATACCGTAATGTCTGCACCTTTATTTCAAATTAAACTCGGTATCCGTCATAAAAACCACTGTTTTCGACATTTACTCATTCTTTTTGGTATAACAAAACAATTATATAAATTGTGGTAAATCTTATTTGGGAGTAAGAGTGCATTTTAATAGTTAAATTACTTCAAGGGATACCTTTTACCTCACGTAATACTAAGGAGAATATTTTCCTGAATTTATTTTCATAAAAAGGAGATTGTCAATCAATAGTTTCAGTGACGTAAAAAAAACCTTTTGACAGAGTTTTAGTAGCCTACGTAATTAAACTATTTCCTGGACAGTTCTTGCAATAGCAATTAGCGGTTGACCTAGGTCTAAAGAGATTGATCTATGATGGTACCAAGTTAGATATGAGTTTAGGGAAATGCAGATTCCATGATAATCACTATTCAAGTCTTTGGACAATCTTAAACATATGCTAAATCGATTGGCTGTTTCATCTATTATCAGAATATTAAATCGACAACTGCCGGTAAAGGCACTGAAGCTCAAATGAAAATAAACGCTGTGTCATGTTGACCGCTTGGTAGCTAAAGATAGGAATGATGACTTAAACAGAGATGAACTAATATTGAAGAGGGTCATTGCGTTTCTTACAAATGTTTAACGTTTTGAGCCTAGGTTCAAGTGTCTGACTTTGAGACTCAAAATAGAAAAGAACAGTATTGTATGTAAAATATATTCTTTATACGGTGTAGTTTGACATAAATGTAAATGCGTACATAATAGTAATCTTGTCTTATTATATATTTGGCGATATCTTTGCTCATCAATGCTTTTCTCATAACAATTTCACAACGACGCAGAGAAAGTTTTGAGAATTAAGTCTCAAACTCCGACTCAAAACGTTAGTAAATATCAAGTATTGATGTGATTTGTAAAACTTTTATTTTCTTTTACGTTCAATAATATGTTGAGTTATCTTTGCATATGATAAATATACATACTGTGCTCACAGAGGAACCCGTCAAAGCCGCTCACGCGTTATCATCATAACTATGTTATCAAATACTTTCAATAGTAATTCCTTGTTTTATCGGTTTATATAGTGCGAATGTATAAAGTTGTAATCGAACTTGCTTGTATTAAATGAATGGCCGAAATAAAAATTAATAGGCTGCATTATCAAGCTTTCCATAACTTGTTGGTCCCAGCTACCCAAATGCGCTTTAAAAATAATTATGTCGTTTATCTGGTAACAATATCGCTTCTGTTGAAATAGAATATTATCTAGATTAGAGAATAACATTGTAGTCCCTGTCAACTTTTTTCACGTAATTTAATTAGTCGTTTCAACGTGTAACTAGCTTACCTGTCACACAAGTTGTCCCCTCATATCCGGCTGCGCATTCGCATGTGTATGTTCCTTGGCCGTCAATACACGTACCGCCATTTTGACACGGTTGTGGATTGCAATCATCCAAGTCTGAAAATAGTAAAGAAGAGTTAAAATCCAAGTTGCAAATTATATATCCCCCATTGCCATCAGCAGTTGAATCACTTCAATTTTGACTGAAATGATTTCGTGTGCACGGTACAATTATTATTCCTTTAAGGATTCCATGTCTCTTAAGAAAACACCATCAATTCAAAAATTGATTTATTGAATGAAGTACCTAGTATCACTTTATATATACATGTGGATTTACAATTCTGTATATCATATTAAACGTTTAAACAATCAATATGTAAGTTGATATTTGTTTTTCCAGAAATATTATTCTTTGATATGTTTAATTCAAGAAACGATGATATTTGCTAACACAAAACAATTAAAACCCAATCGATAATCTTAAATGATATTTTTTACTGATCCAAACAGATAACTTATTATCCAAAATACATTAATATGATTCATAAAATTATTTTATAAACAAAACTCCGTTCAGTCAGTCAAACCCTCCGAAGCTTAATGACTATTTAGCGCCTAAAACAACCCGTACATAACTAACAACATGCCACCTACATCAACTTAAGGATTTTTTTCTACTTATTCATTATTTCAAACGTAGGAAATTATATATATTGGCAATTCGACATCCCTCACAGTTAGCAGTTAGATTTTTCGTAGTTGTACAGATATATAAAGATATTGCGATGGAATTATCAATATCAAAATCGGCCTACAGCACTAAAAGAGAAGTCGTGTGTACATTCAACTTAAGTGTGAGTGAGTGAGTGAGTGAGTGAGTGAGTGAGTGAGTGAGTGAGTGAGTGAGTGAGTGAGTGAGTGAGTGAGTGAGTGAGTGAGTGAGTGAGTGAGTGAGTGAGTGAGTGAGTGAGTGAGTGAGTGAGTGAGTGAGTGAGTGAGTGAGTGAGTGAGTGAGTGAGTGAGTGAGTGAGTGAGTGAGTGAGTGAGTGAGTGAGTGAGTGAGTGAGTGAGTGAGTGAGTGAGTGAGTGAGTGAGTGAGTGAGTGAGTGAGTGAGTGAGTGAGTGAGTGAGTGAGTGAGTGAGTGAGTGAGTGAGTGAGTGAGTGAGTGAGTGAGTGAGTAAAGGGAGGATGGAACGAAAGAACGAACTAACAACGGAACGAACGAATGCATGAATGATTAGAAAACAAGATCAATCTTGAATCAAGGTTTTAAATATGTTAAACTACAATCAAAACGCAAAGAGTGTTCGAGATATCATTCACTGATGCACTACTCAGGCCACACCAAATTAATATTTAGTTCCACGGATTTTTGCCAAAAAAAATTGGAGCGAGCGAGCGAAAAAAATAAAAACAAATTTTTGTCAGTTTTTATAAAAACCGGAGCGAGCGAAGAGCGAAAAATATATTTTTCCTTATATTCAATATAAATAAGAAAGATTGTTCAAAATAATTGCCCTTAAACCCATTTTAATGCCATCTTGAACTGAACCTCTAATGGACATTGGGAAAATGTCGGAATACATACTACTTATTTATCCGTGTTTAGAACAAACATATGGATAAATCTAATTTCTTATATAATTAAAACGTACTTTAATATGACGATCATTCATAATAATAAATAACCCTGCTTTTAGTAAACAGTTTGAAACGACTTATATAACTCTACCTGAATCAGTTTAACATCATATGCAACTGTATTTAGACATAACTTAGAAATGATTTTGGATTTGTAAAAAAACGATCACTTACACAGGCATCATCAAACATCATACTCCATATAACATCGACTGAATTTTGTTTTTATTATCACAGGAAATGCAATGACATGTGCTTATTAAAACAAAAAGAACAAGGGTATTTTTCAGAGTACTTTTTTTGTTATTTAGATGTTTTTATGCACCAGCCAGTTGTATATGCCCCTCCCCCCTTAAGTCCGGAATAGACTTTGACTAAATTACCCGACCTGCAGGGACACACTGCTGGTAAAATCCCTGCCAAATGGCCCCGCAACCCCGAATAACTATGCCAGGCCCATTCCCGACTATTTTCATTATGAAGACAAAACAACATTCACTAGGCACTGCGGGGCCACCTGAAAGGTAAAAACACAGTCCATTGCCTATGCTGTCCCCGGTATACCCCTGGAACAAGGGCGAGGGGTGGGCGGGGCAGTGGTTACAATGCACAAGTGAATTACAATCCCGGATTATGCTGCAAATAAAAACAAAATATAAGGTGATAAACTTAGGCTTACTTGTATTGAGGTATATCCAGACCAGATATACCTCAACATAAGTAAGCCTAAGTTTATCACCTTATATTTTGTTTTTATTTGCAGCATAATCCGGGATTGTAATGCACCAGACTTTGTGAAAAGATATTTGTTCAAAACTGTTGTTTTGTCAGAATTTGATAAAAAAAAATGAGCTTGATATATCAGTTTGGACCAAACAATGACTCATGTTCCAGTTAAGTTGACCTGTCATCTTCAGCATCGTCGTAACGAGGTAAAATTTTGGTCCCTTCTATTATGACTTGAATAAAATAGTACGTTTCCATTCAAAACGAGTCACTTAATTACGCAATATAATCGCTACCAGTCTCAGATACACATGCTTTAAATTGCATAATGATTGCTTTAAATAATGATCCTTTAGTGCATGAGACCATCAACAATGACTTCAAGCATGCTCAAAACATATTTATTGTCAAAAATAAGATTTAATTTCCAAACTTTGAGCCACATTGTTTATACCGGAAGCCGCCATTTTGATTGAATTTATTGAAAACCATGCTAAACCGATCGATATACAGTATAAAAACACTACGTATCGGTAACTTCCCTTTATAAAAACACGAAAACTTGCGTAAAAAATTATACTTGATTATTTTTAGCCTTTTAATAAATTATTACCTAGAAAAAATCTGCTTGGCGATTAAAATGGAGGTGCGGGCGCAAAAAAAAATATTTTTTTTTACATTTTCAAAAAAATAGGAGCGGTAAATCCGCGGAACGAAATATCAATTTGGTGTGTCCTCAGGGGGATATAAACGAAGGTTTGTATTGTTTTATAAGATCAAGAAGAAGGAAGTGTTCGTTAAGTGTATAACAGATCAGAACAGAACAGAACCGAACGGAAATTTATTCGACTTTAGCATAAAAAGCTAATCGTAACAAAAACATGTATAGAAACAAAACACATTGACATTGACATTAAAAGCAAAATTCATTTCAATTTAAATCACATGTTTTGAGAACCATAATGATAGGAAATAATTAAACGGCGGAAAATGACCTACCACAGTAAATTACGTCAATCATGCGTCGCTAAAGAAAGATTTGACAATACGTACGACTTCCGAGGCAATAAATGCGATTTATAATATACTAACCACTTATACACCGAGTACCATCTGCCGAAGAGATCAATCCCCCAGTACATTCACATATGCCGGCAACCACATTCGTGCAAGCTAGAACGAAATTTATATTAAATGAAAAATTCATTCAATAACATTTGATCTTACAAATGCACGAAAGAAAAAGTGTCATCTTTATTATGAGAGCTAAACAAATCTTACGTATCGAAATGCTTGTTGTTCTTTGAATCAGCAAAGCCAGGACGTAGATGAAGAATTCCGTATAATTAACAGTTCTCATATTTGCAGCAAGTATTTTTCTACCGCTGTCTTTTCTTCTGTTATATCCTGTATAATTTCGTGTTTGCGGACATCTTTTTGCATATTATTCTACTTAAATGGTCCAAATTCAAGCGTGAAGTTTCTTTATTTTAAGTGTATTTAACCGTGTGATGCACCCTGTTTAGTATTCCTTTGTTGCAAGAGTAAAACGTCTGTAAGATATACACACTCCTATCTATTTAACCGCATTCAAACATTGAATTTTACATTTGCGCATTATTTGGAATATGGAAAACCGTACTAAGACAATTATTTGTAATAAATGAATATGCGCATAATTCATTCGATCTACATTAAACGTTTAACAAATCAACCACTTCCTGATTACAAAACAAAAGATGTTTCAGACTTGGCTGATACCTAATTAAATCATTGCAATTTAGATCAATATCAAAACATACCTTTTAATGATGTATGATCAAGTTTGTCGTTTAAATCAGTGGTCTTATAAACTAGCAATTTAATGCAGGATGGAAGCCGTTGATTAATATTATCGAGTCTTTGAAATACTATTGTTTTAAGTACACTAATTTTAGAGCATGACAGTGCGAACAGTTAAGGATAACTATCTGCTCAATTTGTATGCACATTTAATATTTGAACTTATAAAACCTATGTTTGCACAAATGCAATTAAACCTTGCAACACCATCGATGCCTACGCACAATATATATATATATATATATATATATATATATATATATATATATATATATATATATATATATATATATATGTGTGTGTGTGTGTGTGTGTTGTAATAAAATAATTATATGCGAACTTCCAAATGCGAAAGGACTTTGAGAGCTTACAGCTTTAAGGCTGACCGAAATAACCCTAAGAAGTAAAACATTGTAACAATGTACTTCCATGAACAGGTAATGCCATATGAAGCTGAGTGAAGTAGGCTTAAATACGGCATACTACAATCATCATTCAAATATAGGGTTAAACGACATTCGATATGTGTATGCTATGAGCAAAATTATTTGACTTTCGTGAATTTAATTTGCCTCGCCTGCAACATTTGAGACACATTTACGAGGTTCGCAACATTCACGACCTTCGCGACGTTAGGAAATTTACAACGTGTATGCCATTCAAAACGTGTATAACATTTTCGATATTCGTAATTTTGACGGCAATTGCCAAATATACAACATTTCCAACATTAATGAGATTCAAGCATTCACGACATTTCCTACAATTACAACATTTGCGACATTAATATTATTTGCGTGAAATACAATATTCGCGACATTAGAATTATAAACGACAATAGCGGCTTTTAAAACATTAACAATACCCGCGACATTTGAAACATTTACAAGATTCAAATCATGCACAAACTTAAAAAAACACACAACATAAGCGGCATTCGATATGAGCACATCATACACAACATTCACAACGTTCGAGATATTCATGATATTCGCGACACAAACAGAATTCACAATATTTGCAAAATTCACATCATCAACGAAATGCGCGATATTTGTAATTTTCACGACATTTGCAACAACAAACGTGACATTCATGACATTCTCGGCATTCCTAATATTCACAACATTTGCCCTATCCACAACATTAACAACGTTAACGCCATTCGCACCATTAGAATGGCGCGGTCCTTTGTCAATCATATTTCAGGGTATTGTGCGAACCGTTTTCATTTTATTTCTGGCCATGACTTTGACTTTATACCTACTAATAGCAATAACAATGTAAACAAAATGATTTCATGTGGTAAAGTCAAGTGATAAACCATTTTAAAGGTTACATTTACTCAATAATTTTCATTCCTTTTTAGCGAAGTTATAGCAAAGATTTTTTAAGAAAACAGATTTGAAACATATTTTACATATGTATTCTTTAAAATTTACTACTTTTTATCAACTATTATCACTTACCAGTCACGCCAATTTGCCCGTATGCTGAACCCCATAAGGCTGCACAATTAATCACCGTCAAGTGTAAAAATGACGTCACCCTTATTATACATTTATTCATAAGCCTGCAAATTATCACTTTTTATTTAAAGTATGTTATACCTTTTAAGTAAATCTTAATATTTATCGAATGAATTTTGAAACGAAACATAATTCAAAATGGCTTTATAAGACACTTAACGAGGCAAGCACAATTGTTCCAAGTTTAGGACAAAGGGTTAAATCATTGGTATTAATGTAGTCGTTATACAATGCTAAATATTAATCATTTATCTACAAATTGATTATGTCTTATAATGAAATGAAGCAGCTAATTAAAAATACACGATGCATTCGATAACAAAGAATTTAACATTTAAAGTTGCACTCTCACAGATTAAACGTTTTGACAACTTTTTTATTGCTTGTCTTTGAACCAGCCAAGTTTGCAAAAATCCAAGAAAACCAGTGTTTATATTTAAGTTCAAAAAGTGATGTTGTTTTTTTTAAAACCGTTAGTAACAATTTAAGCTATAAAACATTAATTTTCGAACTGAAATATGAAAATCTACGATCTGATTTTTATCAGCAATCTTATATCATTGATTTGCAGATATTTACGCAAACCTTTCTCATTCCAAGAAAAAAAAAATAGAAAAAAAGTTATAAAAAACGGTTTATCTGTGAGAGTGCAGCTTTAACTGTACGGGATAGTCTTTTCTGTGTTATTGGAATATAATATAAGGTGCCCGATTTCAGTTCGCTTTGCAGGTATTGGACCAATAACTTCTCCACCTCTACTTCTTCTTCTTCTGCTGCTGCTGCTGCTGCTGCTGCTGCTGCTACTACTACTACTACTACTACTACTACTACTACTACTACAACTACTACTGCTACTGCTACTGCTACTGCTACTACTACTACTACTACTACTACTACTTCTTCTACTTCTTCTACTACTACTACTTATACTACTACTACTACTGCTACTGCTACTGCTACTGCCACTGCCACTGCCACTGCCGCCGCCGCCGCCGCCGCCACCACTACTACTACTACTACTACTACTACTACATCTACTACAGCTACTACTACTACTACTACTACTACTACTACTACTACTACTACTACTACTACTACTACTACTGCTACTTCTATTACTACCACTACTACTACTTCTACTATTATCACTACTACTGCTGTACTAATTATCTCTTAAATTCTATCAGAATCTTGATCATTTTAAAACATTTTACATCGAATAGATAGAAAATGCTAGAAAATTTTGAACAAATATTGATTAATACATTTTAATAATATCATAGAGGTAAATTTAGCTTTCTTATACTTACTTAAAAATAAGCTGACCTTTCAATCAAAATTAGATAAATGAACATTGTAATACTGAATCGAATATATTTATAAACATGTTTTTATACATGAACAAATGTGTGAAGGCATCGATGGTATGGCAAAGTTTAATGGATTAGTACAAATGGCTATAACATAAGTTTAAGAAGTTCAGATTTTTAAATGTGCATAACTGCTGGCATTGACACACTATAAAACACTAGCACACTTTAAAACAATGGTAAATCAAATACTGGATAACATTAATCAACGTCTTCCTCCCTGCATTCAATCGCTAGAGTATAAGATTTGAACGACACTCTTGATCTGAAATCGTTAAAAGGTATATTTTGATATTGATCTGAATGGCAATGATTGAATTATGTTTCAGCCAAGTCTGAAACATCTATTAAAGTGGTTAATTTGTTATACGCTTAATGTAGATAAAATAAATAAGTTATAATACAGTGTATGTACATTAAAGTTAATCGTCCTTAAATACAATAAAGTTTAAATAAACATTGCAGAACACTGATAAATACATTGGACAGGTCCAATAGCAAACTATTCAATATCAGCCTGTTCATGGTATGAGGTTTAAAGCATGACATGCACTCAATAAAGGACAAACAGAACGTTCAGCGTGTCTTTATTTGTATACATATAGCTAAATGTTTATATCGGTAAACAAACAATATAGTCAAATAACTTAATTAAAAGATACCAGCGGAATTGTAACAGGCTCCAGTGTAATGCATCGATTTTATCTATGGCATGATAACAATTCTGGAAAATGATGTTTCCAAATTTCAAATAGCTCACAAACATTAGTAAATCTCTATTCAATTGGGAAAGCATTTCATAAACGTCTTTATTTTCAATTGAAACAGCAATCGACGAATGTCTATCAGGGCCTTGCAAAAACAGTGCATCTTGCCTTCACACCCCTTTCGTTTAAATGCGATTGGTCCCCTGGTTTTGAGGGAGAGCTCTGTGACCTTGGTAAGTCATGCTTGCGTTGTTCTTAGACATGCATAGTAATCAAACTAAAGATCAACTTCGAAATAAATGGCGAATACACACTTCTAGGGGCAATTTTTTTTAATGTGCAAGGCGGGATTATTCCTTTGTAATGTCTTAACTATTTTCCGCGTTCCCTTAATGTTTGGCAGGAACACATATTACACATTTCAGATATAAACGAGTGTGCAACAATGTTCTGACGAAATGATGCCACTTGTATTGATGTGAAAGTAGAAGTTTTTTATTTAATATATTTTTTTTGGTTACAGTGTAGATGGTACTTTATTTTTTTTAGTTTACGTTAAAAAAATAACCCCTTTTTTGAAAAGGGTTTAATACGTTGATAACCGTAAATTTTGATCGCTGATGACGTTGCTTTCTTTTTAATGCCGGTTCGTGGAGAAACTGTTTAACAATATGTTTTATAGTTTATTTTTTACTCATGCTTTAGAGCAAACATGTTATGAGCATTCCTCAAATTAAATCAACGGTTATCTATGTATGTATGTTCATAACAATAACAATTTATGCACGATAGTAACTTTAATTCAACAGGTCATGGATGCATTACAAAAAAAATATTATGGTGTCAATTTACTGAATACACATTTGAAAGGTCAAACGTGTACGCATACTAGAAGTAGAATTTATTGGATTTAAACTATTCTTCCAGGTTTTAAAGCTTGTTTAAAGATGCATAGGTATTCAATCAACCCTAACTGTCAGAACTCGCTCTGAATTATTCTAAATTGGGTGGTTTACCAGATAAAGAGTGACAACTACGGTAGGTTGTTGAGTCGTAACGGGTTAAAAAGAGATAACAATAAATATAAATTGAAACAAATATAATATTCTATGAAATGTTTACTGTGCACTGCATTTCTCCTAAATAACATCTATCCTGTATTTAAAATTTGATTTTGATACTTTCCTAGATATGCTCCAGCAAAAAGTAATTATGAAAAAAGGTCAATCAATCCAAACCAAAACCTGCTTAGGAGTTATAATGCCTATGCAGTGCACTTTCCGACAATAAGTTATATCTGTATTTGTAGTTTAAAGTCAATACCGACAGTTAGGTTCCGGGCGAAAAATTAGTATGAAATTTGCAGGCAATTACTCAAAATATGCAGTACCATGAATTATGCGATACATCAATTATATGGCAAAATATGCAAAAACCAATGCTTACGAAAACAACTTAACGTTTGACCGCTGTACCGATGTAAAAAACGTGCTTTATATACAATTATGATAACTTTACAATATACAAGCGTATTGTTTTCTTTTCAACTTGATGCATTTTTTCATTGTAGATCATTTCAAAATGTGCTTTTACCTTCAAAACACATGTCCATTTTCGCCCAATTAGTTCATTCAAGGACTTAAATTGCAACAAGGCCAAACCAACTTTGTTGGATAATTGCCAAACAATATTGGAGCGAGCAAGCGAGTTCCTTTTATATTTTGGCATTTTGTATTATAAACGAAGCGAGCAATGTGTGATGATTTTTATTCCTATAATATCTCTGCTTTTAGGAAAAGGTTTGAAACGACTATCTTCCTGAAAAACTTGAACATAGTTTGCAAATGTTTTTAGACATTCATTCCGATTGATTTTGAATATTTTCACAGACTGAGTAACAGCCAGTTTAGGTGTCTACATTTATTTCAATTTCTTGATTAATTTTTGTCTTGAATATCAGTCTTAATCCAAGGCAAATTAGGTTTATCAATGTTTTGCTCTGTTCGAACCATTGCCCCTTTTTGTATACCGATCGCTTTTTGTGACCCAATATTAATGCGAAATTGTTGTTGTTGTCAGTTTATGGTAAAAAAACAAACTTTTAGACATTGAACTTAAACAGGAGTTGACAAAGCTGTATATATCTGTAATATTGCAGAATATTATTTAAAGTTACCCCAATTTTAGAATATTTGAAAAAAATGATATCAACCAAGAGACAAAGAAAATCCTTTATATCATTCATTTTCTAATATTTTGGAATCAATTTAGTATCAGAATAACGAGAAATAAATTTTCTTCCAGAAAAAAATACATAATTGATGAAATGATCAATAAATATAATCAAACTGGCATAGCTGTATTATGTAGTGTAATCTCTAGAAATATCATGACCTGCTTTTTATTTATCATTAAATTCAAACTTTATCGTAACATTATTACAGCTTACAACTCAAAATATTAACCATCTCGTTATAAGAAAAAAAGTTCAAAAAGTCCCAACAACCTATTTCAGCGAGTACTAAAAATTGTATATAAATACATTTACTTTCTGTGAAAAATGTTAGTTAATAAAAACAAAGATTTTATTTTAAAAAAGATGTGCTTCTGGATAGATTTCAAACCTTAAAACCATCAAAATATTTGAAGTCCTTTGAAGTTAAGTGGAATTCAAGAGAAAGTATTCGTGAGAAGTGTGGTGCCTTAACAATTCACGGATTATTATGGTTTGATATATAGAAGAACAAACAACAAAAGTGCAGTTTTATATATCAATGAATGTAATAGTTGTATTTGTATTCTTCAAATTGACGAATAATGTATTGTAGTAAACGGATGACCGAATCGACCATTGTGATAAGAAAACTTTCACATCCAATTTCCACCTTTTCAGACATAAAGGAGTATGTAGGGATTAAATGTCAAAACGAAGCCAGTTGTTTTATATATTTGCGGGCTTTTACTGCGCATGTGCAGACGGGGTGCGATGGAACATAACCCTGCCCATGCATATGCATTTTATATTTGTGATATAAAATTGTATATCTATGAGAGTGCCGCTTTAATACTTTCGAATTGTCAAATTTTGTTTCCTGTTTAGTGATATGTTATCACTAAGTCCATCTCCCTACTACCCACAGAAATGAATCCATGGCCAATAACATTCCGAATCAAATATTTTTAACACGGCGTCTTTTAATTCAGATTATCTTAACTTTGATACATTATTTCATGTAAAACAGATGTAAAAAGTAAAGCTTACTATCCAAATAAAATATTTTTATGTATAATGTGTGAATGCATAAGGCCACATGTTTCAAAGGTGTAACAAGGTACGAATATATTTGTGAAGATGGTTGCCCTGGAGATTGTTGCGAAACAGGGATGTGTTTTAATGGTAATATTAGTTTGACAAGTTGTAGAAGAGTTGTACCTGCCAGGATAATCAGTTACAACGCAAAAATACTATAAAGTAATTTATAGAGTAAAGCTTTATAACACGGTTATGACCTTTGACCTTTTCAATAAATACACATACTGCTATAATTAAAGAATTTGTTTTACACGTTTCAGACTATGATAACTGTGTTGGTAATATGTGTATGAATAATGCCTCATGCGTCGATGGTGTGGCAAGGTACGATTGTATTTGTACAGATGGTTTCACTGGAGATTTTTGCGAAACAGGTATGTGTTGGAATGGTAAATGTAATTTAAGCATCTCTTGGAGTGATGTACACACATTGATATTTAATCAAAAAACAAAAATAATTCAGAGTAAAGCTACCTATAAAGTTTTACGCCAGGATATTTTATAAAAAAAATCAACAGTACGGTATAATAGTGTAAAAAGTATTGAAATGGTAATTTAAGTGTTACTCGAGGTTCGAGTCTTGAACACAATATTTTGTTATAACACCAAAATACTGCTACTGAGTCTTTTTAGTAAATATACCTACCAAAACAATGCGGTTTGCCTTTTTCAATTATTTATACATTCTGTTCAACTCGATTTTAGAATTTGTTCTACATATTTTAAGCAGCTGTGGGTAATATCTGTATAAATTGTGCGTCATGCGTTGCGCTATAGAAGGAAACCATTACATAAACATTGTGTACATGGTATTCCTTAATGATTGTAATATGATACTGCGCCTATCTAATATTTTTCGTACTACCTTTTTGTCAATGAATCTTCCTTTTTTAAAAGGTTACACCGACTTTATAATATTATAAGCACTTACTTACAAATAAAATACTTACCGTTATATGTAAACATATCTGTATAATTTTACAACAAAGTATAATTGGCGATCAATGCAATGACACTTTCGGTTGTGAAGTTAAAGACACGGAATGTATCGGTAACAAGTGTCAATGTCGACCAGACTATACTGCGAATTATGACCTTGATATCAGCTCATCAGGTTTGCATACCATTTTATGCAAATTATTTATTAATACACATGTGCTTCAAATAAGGCAGAAAGAAATATGCAATCAAACTATAGAAATTTTGTCACTTCCTACAATCCAATTAAATCTCAGTTAATTATGCATATATAGATGTCGAAAGGCAACACACAAGCAAACGGTCACAGGCAGGCAGAGAAAGAGTGGTAGCATTGTCATTAAAATATAAGGAGTGTTCAATTTTAGCGATACATACATAACAAAAACAAAGAAAAAAAGACAAATATTTCAACATTGCACATTTTTACCTTGTATTTGTTCATCGTCATTGTTGCCGGATGTATTGCCCTAGTCACATGAAATATAAACTCATCGCTGTTTTCTATCAACCGTCAGTTAGTAATCAGATAGTGTCAACGTTGTTAACTGTTTTCACAAATCGATCCAGGGCGGTAATCTTATTATTTATCCGTTAACATATTAAGATGCGTGTGTGGTATGTTTGTGGTGTTTTGTACGTTTTATATGGTATTTTTAGGTTTGTATCTCTTGTTCAGTTTCCCTTGCGCATATGATATGTATTTATATTTGAATTAGTCACTTCAGAGCTTTCATAGTATTGTTTAATTGTTTGTGTTCGACAAATGTTTGGTTGTAGTCACATTAGCGGTTAACTGATCGCCCAATTCCGTCTCTAGCTGGTAAAACATGGTGTAAATGCATGTTGGCATTCCGAACAAAGTGTTTGACAAATGGTTGTTCGAAGTCTTTGGTTGGCTTGGGATATACGAATCTATATATATATACATATATTATATTTATTTCCTAATACTGAATTTATCAATATTCGACCGTTGCTAAGTGTCGTTCATCCTTGGAAAACTTTTGAATTTTCTTGACATTCATAATTTATCAAACAAAATATGTTGTCGTTAAACAATCGTGGAAGTCTTCGTTTAGATAACAACCGTGTTTCAGTCGTTCGAAAACTATTTTCGTTCTGTTTTGATATTGTTTATTTTTTAGTAAGAAAATTTCAGCGTCTGGACCTTTGCATTAGAAAATATTAATAGTGGTTTTGTCCCTTCAACACTAATTCCGATGGATACTTCTTTCCTCATCGTGTTTAGTCCATTCCTAGGTAGGACATTTAAAGATTTCTCAAAGTCGCACGTTAAACCTTACCTATGTGTTTGGTATTTAGATAGTTGCAAACCTTCCGAAGTGTATGATTGGTAGCTTTCGGGGCCTCATGTCTAACCCTCATATTGATTGGTATATTGTTCAAATCTCTCCTGTATACAACTCCCTCGTTGTGTTATTGTAATAATTCTGAGTTTAATATATAAACCTCTTTAGATTTGAGTTGGTAGGGTAGCCTTACGTCTAACGCTTCTAATGTGAAAAGTGTGTAAAATGTCACGCCTTATGTTTGCCTTTGTTATTCGTTGATTATTCGTTGGTAGAGTTCAAATCCTCATATAAAACTCCCTCTAGGCATGTGGTTTGTCGAGTTCCGATCCTATTCTTTCTCATCCCTGTTTGTGTAGGGTCCAAATCCCTTCCAAGGCATGTGGTTTTCCAGTTCCGAGCCTTATGTTTACTCCCTTCTCCTAGGTAGTTTGTTGTTAGAATTCCAAGCCTAATGATAAATTTGTCCTTTATGGGTCGTTGGTCGAGTTGTCTGCCTCATGTTTTACACATTCTCGATATGTGGTTCATAGAATTCCCTTCCTCATGATAAGTCTTTTGATATGTGACTCGTAGAACTGCGATAGAATACCGAGCCTTATATTTGTCCATCACTATATTTGTTGATGTTACAGTTAAGAGCCTCAGATTTAATTTTCCTTTATATGTGGTTGGTGGACTTCTTTTGTCAAACCTTCCCTAAGTATGTGACTGGTAGAGTACCGAGCCTCATCTTTAGCCGTACCTAGGTTTGCTGTAAGTAGAGTTCAGAGCCTCATGTTTAACATTTCCTTCGTATTTGTTTGGTAGAGCTTCATGGTTTATCTACCCCACATATGCGGTTTGTAGAGTACTAAACCTCTAATTTTGTCCGTCACTGCCTATTTGGTTAGTAGAATATCAAGCCTCAGGATTAACCTTCTCTAGATGTGTGTTGAGTTCTGAGCCTCATCTCAAATATTGCCTATGTTTGTGGTTCTTGATGTTCGAGCCTCATCGTGAACCTTCCCTTTATACGTGGTTGGGAAAGTTCTTAGCCTCATCTTAAATATTCTCTATGTATGTGGTTCCTGATGTTCGAGCCTCATTTTGACTTTCCCTTTATATGTGGTTGGGAGAGTTCTTAGCCTCATCTTAAATATTCTCTATGTATGTGGTTCGTGATGTTCGAGCCTTAGCTTGACATTCCCTTTATATGTGTTTGGAATAGTTCAGAACCTCGTATTGAACCTATCCTATGATTTTGATTGAAAGTGTTCCTATCGTCGTCTTGAATATTACCTATAATTGTGGTCGGTAGAGTTCATAGCCTCATATTGAACCTTCCCTAAGTATGCGGCTGGTAGAGTGCCTAGCTTCGTCTTAAACATTTGCTATGTATGTGGTTTATAGAGTTATTAGCCTCATGTTTATGCTTCCCTCAGTATATGGTTGGTACAGTTCTGAGTCTCATCTTGACCCGTCCCTATGTAAATTGCTGTAGAGTTCATAGCCTTGTCTTGAAAATTGCCTAGGTATGTGGTTGGTAGAGTTATGAGCCTCATCTTGAACCTTCCCTAGGAATGTTGTTGGAAGTGTTTCGAACCGCATCTTTTAGTGTTCCTTGGCATATGGTCGGTAGAGTTTCATTATAAATCTTCCTTGTGAATGTGGATGGTAAAGCTCTGAGTCCCATATTGAACCTTTCTTATGTATGTGCCTTGTTTGTATGATTCGGAGCACCATGTTTTACTGCCATTCGTATGTGGTTGGAAGAGCCCCATGTTTTATCGTTTCTAGGTATGTTGTTGGTAGAATACCAAGCCTCATGTTTTACCTTTCCTATATACGTGGTTATAGACTTCCGAACTTCGTCCGTGATTCGTATGTACATGGTTTATATTGTTCTGAGCGTAATGAATAACCTTTCGTAGGTATGTTGTCTGAGTATGGTTTGTAGAATCTCATGTTTAACCGTTACTCGGTATGTTATTGAAAGAATTCCGAGCATAAAGTAATCCTTTCCTAGGTATGTGGTTGGTAGAATACCGAGCCTTATTAATACTTTCCTAGGTATATGGTTGTGAGGTTCAATTTAGATTTTTCCTAATTATGTGGTTCATAGAGTTCCGATAATCATGTTGAAAATTTTCCTTGGTTTGTGGTTGGTAGAGTTTTGAGCACTCGGCAACAGGGGATCACAGACTGATATATAATGCAGTTTTGTTTTGGTCTAAATGGGTAGTCCTTTATCGTACGTTCATTTTATTGACCTAAATCTATGGTATTTCGTTTTTATCTATAATGCGCTAAAGCCCTTAAACATTTCTATATTGAATCTCATTATTTTGCGATAACACTGCTTGCCTTTCTGTGTCCTTATCACCCCGGTTTAAAATTCAACTGTGGCACATTTTCGATAATCAATTTTTAGGTTAAAACTGTAGACGTTTATGAGAGTACAGTCTTCCTGGTTTAAATTATTTATTCTTTTAACCATGAGTTTCACAAGTAAAACATGTTTCCTCATTGTCTTTAATGTTGGAATTTTCATTATTGATTGTAGGCAAATGGTGACATGTAAGTTCATAATACGTTTGTTTGTTAAATATGCGGGAGAAATTAAATCATCATTTACGAAGAATTTGAAAAGTACGACGTATTGATTCGTTGATATGGTCTGTTTCAATTATCGAAATTTGATTTTACTTAAATATTTTGATTGCATTATTTTGATATTATGTTTTTCAGTCTAAGTTTTCAGGTATCATAACGAACTTATGTATTATTTAGTACAAATAGTGCGCGTTTCAATGAAAGTGGATCAAGTCAATACCTATCTAATAAGAACATAATAATAGTTCGTAAGCATATAACATTAAAAAAGGTGTTCCAATTATTTGTTGGTGTTATCTTATTTAATTTGAGTTATTGCTTACATTTATTCTGAAATATGGAGTGTTTAGGAAAACTAATTGTCAATCTTAAATTAAAAAAAAATAATATGTAAATACACTCTTAAAAACTGACCATCAATTTATACAATATTTCAACTAAATAAATATACAGTTATCGAACTGAAGTTTAACTCTGGCAGTATGCAATACGAAGTATGCCACAGTGAGACAGGAAGAACAACGCGGGACAGGAAGCAGTAGGGAACGGAATATACTTTTAGTTTGAATATACCTTAATCGTACAGTCAGTAGTAAGAAATATCGTCTCGTTCGTAAACGATAACTGGACGTGAGACTCTAGTTTTATAAACAGTTTAACAGTATTTAGGGTCATGATCCTTGTGCCTTTATAAAGAGCTTGGTTTTTTCCTTTATATCAATATACATAATGATATAATTCAGTGACATGCTCGAATGGATATCAAGTGGGATCCGGTGGTAGATGTTATCGAGCGTTTACATCCTGTAAGACGTGGGAGGATGCAAGACAAACTTGCAAATTAAACAAAGGACGATTATTTAAAATCGCAGACATTGATGATTATTACCTAGCACGTAACATATCGGAGAAAATTTTCTCGGACAAAGGTAATTTGAAATTGATAGAGTTCATGTAGGTGAATGTCTTGTTTTCGTTTGGGTCTCGCGATAGGTTTAACCGTGCAAAATTAATGATTAATCTGATCTAACGTAGGATCATTTTTGGCCTTTTAAGAAGATATTCATCGGTATTTATGAGAAAAATATTCTAAAATAATTAAAGATGTGTGTACGGTATTGATGTGAAACATTAAAAACGGTTTCAGTTCACAGTAAAAAGATAACAAATATTCATATATGCTCATTATATTAGGAGGAGCATGTGCAACAGGGATTTGGTTAGGCGCTAATCTTTTCAATGGTGTTTTCACATGGGAGGATGGCGGATCGGCTCAGGGAGAAATGTATGCCTCATTTTACGGGGCCGGTCAGCCTGACACAATCTCTACAAAAGAAGACTGTATTGAAATGTACAAACATACTTCTCAAGGTTACCAGATGAACGACAGAAACTGTGCCCAAGTACAGGAATTCATTTGCCAAAGTAAGTTTTTTCATGTTTTGCTAGATTTGCTTAAGAAGTTAAAATTACTAATAGTATTTGACAAACATTAATGCAAATTCTTTCTCCATCTATATCACATACGTCTAAGGTATCCAATGTACAACTTAGTTAGTCATTTAAAAGAGCCATTGGAGGTATTGGTAAATTTTGATGTCTGGTGACACAATCTTGTTTGATGTATTTTATGAAGGCATTGAATGCTGGTTATATTTGTGTGTGTTTTTTTCAACTGAACTTTGACGTGAACTGGCTTATCTTAAAATAGGGAAATTAGTTGTTTGTAATAATCTCGACTCATAACCTTCCATCTAATGATATGAAAACAAAATAGAGTAGCCAAGCATCAAACCACCAATTCCTTGTACATCGTATACCTTAAACGTGTTTTTATCAGGAGGTCTGTGATAATTTGTTTCAGATCAACAGCTGGGAGAGGTTTGTGTCAACCGCTCAGAATGTAATGCTAATAATTCAGTTTGTTCTGGAGGAGTTTGCGACTGCCCAGTTGGTTTTGATAGAACTACAAACATAGATGCTTGTACTGCAAAAGGTAAACGTATATTAGTAGTAAGATGAAAGAGTGTGGAATTTTAATTTATTAAGACGGTTGGGATTCAGTTGGATTTTTCATATTTTTTGTAAAAACGTACTGAAAGAGTGAAGCTTCGGAAACACAACATACATACAAATAATAAATCTTCGTTCGATTGCTGTTAAAATATTATAGGTGAAACACAGTCGACGTACTCTCCTATCACATGTGAACGCGGTTTTGAAAAGAACACTAACTCATTTTCAGTTATTCCTAAGAACAAAAAAATGAACAAACAAAAAAGAATATGATATACTTGGTACTTGGTACGCCCCGGCTTTTGAGTGCAACATTTCAATGTGTATAGCAACTGAACGTGTTTTTTTGTGGGGTGAAAGTGGGAATTAATGTTTTCGGACTTGTTTTTCTGCCGGGCTATAAAGGCATTGCTTTTGTTTGGTAATGGTTAGAATGCTATAGTGTTTTACAACAAATAGTTAGTTAATCACATGTTCTATATATTGCAGATTGTGGACCTGTGGCTTTAATCTCAAACGGCCAATATTTACTACATGCTTTCGGAAATACGACATACGGTTCCAGTGCTGAGGTGCAGTGTGACATCGGCTTTACAACCAGCCAGTCCCAAATAAGTTGTTTATCTTCTGGTTTATGGGAGCAATCCGCATGTGTTCAATTAGGTAAACTTTCTCCACTGTCTTCCGTAAACAATAACCATTTTTATATGTTAGTTAGTTATTTTGCCACATTGATATGTATATATATTATTATAAATATATATATATTATTCTTCATTATGACTTTCAGAATCATGCAACAATTATTTAGTAAAGGCTGTGTCGGACAGCCAGCTTTCAGCGTCTACAATTTGGGCAGATAACCACGGAGCAAACAGAAGCCGACTTAATACACCGTATGTCCTGTTTCCAAATGGTTCATCTCTAATGGGAGCCTGGTCTGCAAGCGTGAACGACAAAAATCAATATTTACAGGTATTATCATATAATTATAAAGTGAAAAATGTGCTGCTCGAACCTGGGATGCTTATATGTTGTGCTAACCAATCTACAAGGTTGGCGACAATATGTCAATACATCTGGATGTATATATTTCGTCGGATGTGTTTGCTCCTCGTTTGCCTGATTTGTTATTATTACAATAATATTGATACGTTAAATTGTTACTTTCCTTTTTCCATATTTCACAGGTGCACCTAGACAATTTGAGTATCATTCGTGCAATATTGACCCAAGGAAGGGATCATACGCATAGCCCCAACCAATATATTAAAGCATACAAAGTGTCCTACAGTAGCGATTGTTCACATTTTGTGAAAATCGTGAATTTCGATGGATCTGAACAGGTATGAGAATATTGTAGATACCAAAACAAATCCATATATCTCATTAAAATAATCTACGTAAGAGTGATCTGGTTGTTTAAATGTTATAATCTAGCCCAAATGGTAGTAGATTCAATCCTAACAAAGGGTACATTATTTTCCCTGATCGAAACCATCAGAATGGCTTCTTACACAAGAACCAGATTCGAAAGTAATTTTGCTAAATGATTATTTCATTATCAGGCTCAATTGATGTTTTCATATACTGGGAAATAATTAATGTTCGTGGGGCATTAATGTTCTTGGTTTTCGTAGGTTGGTTGATCCACGAATTCAAGATCCCACGAAAAATACATCCTTTATTCTCTTTTTTAATTGCCATGTTATTTACATACTCTAGTTTATTCGTTAGAGAGGCCGCAGTGTATATCGTACATATCTGTCTCACTGTATCCGTCTTACTATCATTGTTTTGTTCATATATTATATCTCTCTTTAACAAATAATCAACCAAATCATTTTAATATGTCTTTATGAACCAAATGACAGAAGCACGTGTCTAAACTTGTCCTATTTATGAAAATTTCCAGGTTTACAAGATGTTAGGGATGAATATGAAGAGAAATATTGAAATAAGTTGATATTCAAAAGTGATTATCTTTAGGGATTGTTTACACACATATACGAACCTTTTCGGTCTTTTCACAGTTTGCAAAATTCTTAATTGGCATTCAATGGCTTCGCCTATCTGTATTTAGGATCAGGATACATCCTCTTTTATTACCTTAATATCCAATTAAATCGACTATTGACATGGCTATATGCACTAATTGGCACCACTTTAGCTAGTGTCATAAAGCGAGTGACCTACAAGACAGAAACCACGGGCCAGCGCATCGAGATAATGCAGTCGATTAAGAATGATCGGAGTTTCGAATTCAAGTACCCACGAAATTGTTATTTTTCGGCAAACCACGAAATTTCATGCCAACGAATATAAATGATTTCACAGTAGATATGTTTGACTTGACAGGTTTTCCAAGGAAATATCGATACGGAGACGATTGTTACTAATTATCTGGATCATGAGATGGTAGCCTTATGTGTGCGTGTACATCCGATTGATTGGAACACTCACATATCAATGCGGTTCGACCTCTTAGGGTGTGCAGGTAATGGAACTATTTCCAGGGATTCGCAATCGGGATATTTCTATACGTGCTCTCAAATTGACTAATAACACACGGCTGATACGAAGCAAACAAGGCTTTTATTTTTGTCGTACAAGTTGGATAATAACAATTCCATCCGTTTATCTTGGAATCGCCTATTATTTGTTTCCCTTTCTACAAAATATAAATATTAGTTTGTAGATAATCTAGAGAAACTACTTAGAAAACGCTAACCGTCTAAAAAGTAATATATATGATCCTTTTTAAACTTTGCAGCCGGTGCCAGTACTAAATGTACAACTAGCGACGATTGTGTCACGAATGGAGCTTTATGTATAAACAACTACTGCACTTGCAAGACTGGATTTTACGACCACGAATCACAAATATGTGACGCAAGTATGTAATGATATTTAATTGTTTATGTCATAACAATTTTCAGAGTACTTCAGGGTAAACACACACGATTTAATGAAGTATGATGACTTTCTTTTACATAAGCTGTCATTAAATATACAACACTTTAGGACGAATGTGATTAATTGGTATATATCATCGCCTTTTATCCAGAAGATTGTGCGTTAAATCACCACAAGGATTTCTTTCTTTTGGTGTCTCAAACAAGAACATAGTACTTGTAGCAGAATAGAGAGTTATCCCTATCAGCTTGTATCTGTCTTCACACCTGAACATTATTCCAAACTAATCTTAACTAAACATAGTTATCGTTGATTTAAGTGCCTCTATTGCCGTCTGGTCTCGACTCGAACGATACTATTCTTGAACATGAACAACTGTGTAGCAGTGAAATACGCTTTGGACCGGGTTTACCTGTTGGAGATAAAATTTATCACACTTTGTTTGTGAGTACATTAAGCATGCATAACTCTTTTTAAACCTTAAAAAGTAAAATCCAAATGCCACGGTTAACAAACTTTATATGTCTTTCTCACATAAACTTTAAAATGTAGCATCAATTAATTACCATCAGCAGACACAATTAGACTGAAAGGACTTTTTTGACTTGTACATAGATCATTATTTATATACAATATCCATTTCCATTAAACATCATAAAAGCTCACTATGTTTTTACTGTGAAATCATTTATATTCGTTGGCATGAAATTTCGTGGTTTGCCGAAAAAAATACATTTTGGTGGGTACTTGAATTCGTGGTTTTTCATCTTTTAAACAAAAATCGTCCTAGTAGATCGTTTGCAAATTCTCCACGCGCTGGCCCGTGATTTTTGTCTTTACGTCATTCGGTTTATGACACTCGCTGAAGTGGTACCAGATGCCAATAAGTGCATATACCCATAACAATTATCGATTTAATATGGAATTAACGTCATAAAAGAAGATGTACCCTGATCATAAATACAGATAGGGAAAGCCCATTGGAGTACCAATTAAGACTTTTGCAAACAGTGAAAACACCGAAAAGGTGCGTATATTTGTGTAAACAAGATCATTTCAATATTTATTCACACGTTTTTGTTTAATAAATAAATTGAACGTGTCGTTTTGTATGTTGTCGCGTTGGGTGCTCAGTAACCTCCAATGTAATCGATTAATTATTTCATTTAATAAAATATCGAGTACCGACACACTCATCCAGCACATCTTGTAAACCTTGAGATTTTCATTAACAGCACACGTTTAAACACGTGCTTCTGTCTTTTGGTTAATAAAATACATTTAATTGATTTGGTTTATTATTTGTTGAAGGTAGATATAATCTATTAACAAAACAATGATATTAAGATATACAGTGGGACAGGTATTAACGCTGTATACTGCGACTTTTGTAACGAACAAACTAGTATGTACATAACATGGCAATTGAAAAAGTGAATAAAGCGTCTATATTACGAAAATTAATACCCCACAAACAAGAATGATTTCTCAGAAATATAGAAATAGAAACGTGCCACGTAAAATACTGTTTCACTTGATCGAGTGGGTGGTTATAAACATCAGCATTTTAACAGTAGCATTACCTTATACTTAGATATCTGCTATTATTGTTTTGATATGGGGAAAATTTACAAAGGTTAATTGATTAGTCAGTACTGCCCAATTATAGAAACGTTCACGTGCCACGTAAAATACTGTTTCACTTGATCGAGTGGGCGGTGATATACATCAGCATTTTAATAGTAGCATTCACCTTATATTTTGATTTCTGCCATTGAAACGTTTTTTGTTTTGATGTGCTGAAAGAACGAATATGTTCATTGATTAGTCAGAACTGCTCAGTTATAACTGCTTATCAATCATAACATTAAAATGCTCAAAATAATCATATACTCACCCATCGAATGTTATCCAGTTTGCTGTAAAGTTGCGGTAAATTGGTATAATTTCTACGAGTAAGTTTCTTGATAAACCAATATACATTGTTTAAGTAAAGATGGGTTTTTTATTGAATCGTAAAATATAGAAATAAATATATTTAACGGTTGAAAAGGCCAATAGTATGGTGTGGTTTGAATCTGGTCATATTAATGTTCTTAAATACATTTATATATTTTCACAGAAACACTTTAAAATAATATTAATATTGTATGTGTTTACCAGGCATCTCGATTATTAAAAGTACACTTTGAAGGATTCATTTTAATTGAACAGTTACAAAATGAATGTATTTAATAATATTTATAGATTTGCACAAACGGATACGCAAGCATTGGCATCAAATATACGAATCCAAATCCGCCCAGAACGACAGACAAATTCGATGAAACAGTAATTGTAGCACCATTCTATGTTGACACCTCGAATGGAACTGTTTCATACAGAATTGTTGATATATTGCAAAACAGTGACCGACGTCATAATGAAGATCTAAATACATTACAGAGGATTGTCTCCCTTGTTAGTGACGACAATCCTTTTGATATTAAGTTTGCAGTGATTGCAAGTTGGTCTGATATGATTCCATATCAAAAGATATATGAAGACAAACAGGTATTGTTTGCATGTATTAATATATGGTTATGCAAATCATCCAATCTTAGATGTTTGAAACTTTGTTCTAAATTTAAGTCTACATCCAGCAGGTAAAAACTTGCGCAAAGTACAATAAGTATACAAAGTTCAAATACGCCTGAAAACAATTTATTACAACTTTACCAGAAAAAAAACTGAACTAAATATGGTCGTTCGATTAATCTCGAATATCAATTGTGATTTGTATTTATACAATATGTAGATGTATTTGTGTAGAGTCTACCACTGACCAGTCTGTCAATATAAACATATCGATTATTAATATAATCAAATAATGGTAAACTTCTTACCATTTGTTTCAGACAAGCACTTTTCAGATGGCTATTCTAACCGACGGCCGAGTGACATATTCCATCTTCATTTACGGTCAGAACCAAATGCTCTGGAACGTTAAACACGAAAACAAACCCAATGTTCTCACTGGAGTGATAAGCAACAATCAGTTTATTTATAAAGATGTATATTCGTTTGAAAAGCCAATTCTGCGATTGGATCGTTACGCAAATACTAAAGGTATTTATATTGATAATTTCATTGCAAATCCCTAATTAAACCTTACTATTAACTCATGCCCGTTTAAAAGCGGTAACCACAACGTTAAAATATACTTCAATGCACGTGAAGTATGTTTGTAACGTTTTCTGACGTACATTGGGTGTCTCTCCCTTTGTGTTTGAGGGACTCGCTCATTGTTTTGTAAAGGGCACTGTTAAATATGACGAAAAAGTGTAGCAAACATTTAAAATGTTAAAACGATTAAATAAAATGCTGTAAGATTAAGTTATCCATATATTTGTGTACGAGTCCTTGTGGGCGTGAGGTTTTGTTGTCATTTTTTCAATTTTCCCATTACTGTACTTATGTGTGTTTGCATCCCACTAAACCCGAATATATTCAATACTTAAAGTATTTTTCTTTATGCATTTTCGGTATCAAAGAGTCAAACCTTTATATAATAAGTGTTTCTACTTGCATAACGGTGGAAAATGGTGTCAAAACATGAGCGAGTCCTTTAAACCTTCGGCGTCTACACACAGACTTCGTAAAATATTTTAAACTTGGCATGCTCTTTATCTTTCCTTAATAGTATCATAGAACAAGACATCGATGCAGTTTCACGGCACAAATGTGATATAAAGCGTTTACACCTTACATTATAGGGCAAACATGAATTAGAAAACAAAAAAATAATGAACAAGTTTTTAAGAATTGTATATAAACTGATATGATATTAAATGATTTAAGGTTATGACACTCTCTAAAACTCTAAATATTCTTATTATCTCTGTTTTAGGCATAAGTGGCTTAATCGTTAAAAGGATAACGGCAAATAGACAGCTCCAAAACTTTGCCATGGATTGTATTGACTGGTTTATAACCAACAAACATAAGAAAGAGGAATATCACAGAATAATGATTATGCTCCCTGAGTGTCCCTGTAGCATAGATAAAGCACAACAAGATCCGTTAGCAAGGGGCGAAAGGACAACTAATGACAAAACCATTTGTGTACAACTTCTTCCATCCTTCAGGACAGGATTGTATGGCAAGGTTAACTAACACGGTCACATATTGCCCATTCGTTTGTTTTTGTAGTATTTAGTTCGTCATGGTTTATGTTTTAAGAGAAAGAAAACAATATTAAAGCTGCACTCTCACAGATTGAGCGTTTTGACAACTTTTTTTATTTTTTGTCTTGGAACGAGCCAATATTTTTGAAATATCCATGAAAACCAGTTATATAAGACTGCTGACAAAAACTCAGATCGCAGAGTTTTATGTTTAATTTCAAAAATTGATGTTTTATGCATTGTTCCTAAACCGTTAGTAACGGTTTGAGCAATAAAACATTAATTTTCGAACGGAAATATGAAAATCTTCGATCTGATTTTTTGTCAGCAATCTTACATCATTGTTATGCAGATGTTTGCGCAAAGATTGCTCTTTCCAAGTCAAATAAATAAAAAAAAAGTTGTAAAACTGGTATATCTGTGAGAGTGCAGCTTTAAGAAATGGATGCCGTAGAAGGCGTCATTAGCCGTTGTGTAGACGATCGCTTTGAATGTTACAGTAATCGCCCAAGATATGCAAGTGAAAATCAAAGACAATGCTCCTTCGTATAGCGAATTGCATAAGTTAATCACTTTAATAACTGTCGGGTTACGCGAGATAAATGTAATAAGGTTTGAAATACAAATATAATACTTTATAGGTATGCTGCTATGAAAAAAAATCAGGACAATGGACAGACGAAATTCCGTTTGCCGGGGGATTGTACGCTTTTCATCCAGACCTTTCCCCAAAACAACATAAACAACACGATCTGCTTCCTAAGGACGTTTGCTGTTCAAAGTCGAGTTATTGTCAGCTATACTACGAATTACGACCCATTGGAGAATGTTACAGAAACACTTGGTTTGACTTTGGTAAGCTGTAAGCTATTACTCTAGGAAATGGCTCTTAAACCTTTCAATATTTACACTTGCGATATTGTTTTGAAAGCATGCCATTAGAACCTTAAATCGACTGAATAATAAGCTTGTGTGCGAAAAACATGCCTTTGGAATCTTCAATCGACTAATGAATAAGCTTATGTGCGTTTGTGTTATTTACCTTCTTAAAGGTTTAGTTTTTCTTTTAGCGGTATCTTGGGGTGATCCCCACATACTTACTCTGGATGGAAAGAAGTTTATCTTTAATGGACTCGGTGAATACACGCTCTTGAAACACAATTTTGAAGGAAACACATTTGATTTACAAGCAAGAACAGAGCGGGCTGTAACAGTGAATAACACTTTAACGGATGCCACAATATACACAGCATTTGCTGCCAAGGACAGTTCTGGATCTTCTGTACACGTTGAGCTCAACAATAGCAGGAAGGGTAAAAATAATTAATGTTTAACTTGCCAAATATCAGTTTGTTTCCAGTACTTTATTTATTCCTTTAAGATATAAATAAACAAAAGTAAACTTGGAAATTATGTCATTCACGTATTCACTTATATTTAAGATTAACAGAAATATTAAAAAGATATTGACATACTTTCTAAAATAAGAGTACAAATCTTTAAGTAGTACAGTCGAAACCGTTGGGTCGAATATACAGGAACCGGCAAATTTATTTCGAGCCTCGAATAAATCGAGCCAAGCAGGAAGGCTTACCTTCAGTTTAAAAAGTCGGTCCTTTCCATTTTGTTCGGGCCAACGCGGAATTCGAGCCAAACGATTTCGAGCCAACAGGGTTCGGCTGTATTTATATACCCAATCTGAAGCTCAATGTCTATAGGGATCATGGACTTATTATTTGATATTATTTAAAGTGCGTTTGATTTATTACAGGCATCATACTGTACGTTAACAATGTAGATCGAACTGCGGATCATGCCAACAATTCCTTCACGTTACACACGGAAAACAATACGTTAACCATTGTAAAACACCTTGACAACAAGAACAACACGAATCTTGAAATTAAATATCTTCAATCAGGTAAAGACGTTAGCCGATTTTTTTTTTTTTTGAAAATCAAATAGAATATGGTACTATACAAGTTGATATTATGTTAGTATAAATACATACCGACAGTTTCTCTTGAAGCACAACAAAGCAGTGGAAACCGTTTATTGGAATCTCAAATTATGTCTAACTAAACGATGTCAAAGTACAAGCTAATGACAAATAAGTAACTGGTGAATAAGGTACGATGCACTGTATGTAATCGCAGTTGAAATTTAATCTCAGTTGCAGTACATAATAGAACATCATAAAATACTGAAGGTAGATTATATTTTAAAAATATGAAATCTTAATTTTAGTTTGTCGTAAGAGTTGATTTGTTCAATCATTTTCATAATGTTTTAAATTTTTAGGAGTGTCACTGAGTATATTTACTGGCAATGGAATGCTGACACTTAAAACAACCGTCAATGCATCGTTAAAAGGGAACGTGCGAGGATTGTTGGGTAATTTTGATGGAGATCCCGACAACGACTTTATAACTCCCGGCGAGCAGATTCTTAACAGCAATATCAGCGAATCTGAAATATTTCAGTATGGCCAAATGTGTAAGAGAATACTTTACAAAAGTATTTGTTATCGTATTCTCCGAAGTTCTCCTATAGCAATATATGGATTTGTAGGAACCAATAGCAATAATTTCTTTCTACTCATTGTTTGTTTAAGATGATATGATGTTAAGATACTCAGTTCTACGTTCAGGGGAAATGAAAACAACTATGCGTAGACGCATTGTGAGCCTTTGTTGTATTTCATAAAACAGAAGGTCAATTTATTTTATGATGTCTTCAGAAGTAACGTAACTGTCTTTAAAAAGATGTGCTGACCAACATGTATCACCCATGAAATCTGAATAAAATATTCTTAGTGATATGTTCAATGAGTAAACAATCGTTATCTATATCAATTCTAAATTCTCAGGGGAAATTGATGGTTTTAACTCCGCATTCTGGTACAGTGACAAGAAAAACCACAGTAATTACCACAACAGCTCCTTTATCCCTCGCTTCCTAGACTCAGTTCCAGTTGAAATTATAAAGGCCGCACGCGAGGCATGTGGTGGAAAGCAGGACCTCGCCTGTATATTTGACCAAGTGTTTACAGAAAATGAAGACATTTCAAGGCAAACACATGAAACAACAAACGATGCAGAGGAAGCGGAGACTGAAATAAGTAAGGAGTATGTTTTATCGTTCTTTGTCAGTATCCAGTAATCAAAGGATACTCATACGAGCCATGAAGATAACAGTGTGCTTGGTGTAATAGTTCAATGAAAGCTCTTTTATTTTACTCCTTAGATGAATATTAATCTATGTTATTGACGGCCTCTAGAAAGTGTAACGGGTAAGGTGTATTAGCAATCAAACTACAGGAATATGTCATGTTGCCTAATATGTAAAGAGCCAGCTGAAGAGATATCGACACTCAGTTAGAGACCAATAGTGTCAAAAAATTGTGATATATTAAAACACAATAATTTATATAGTTTTTATATTTTGATGCATTACATGTCAGATTTTTGTCGAGCCTTTTCATGTTCCGTGTTAATACTTCATCCATGGAAAATAGTTGCACTTCAATAATATAATAAGTAATGTGAAAATTGTGTCATTCATTTCCAATCTAGACAGGAGCGTTCCAAAGCTGGTGACATGTGATCGTCTAGACGTTTGGAATGGAGAAGAAGCAGAGTGTCAATTGCAATATGGCAGTAATATTACAGAGATTGAAGTATTAGGAACCATGAAAAACTCGGTATTTGTAAATCAAACAACAGGAATTCTTCGATATGAATATAAACCTAGGTTGCCTGATGATATTCTACGGTAGGAAAACTATTTTCCACGTGTCCATTTGATTAGGTTCTATCTTTAAATTGTGACATGCTGTTGTCGGACAGTTGTGCTGTCATCATTTTGCTTGTTATATCTTTACTTGTATCATCGACTTATAAAAATATTAAATAAATCGATTGAATCAAGAGTTGCATGATTTTGTATCATTCTCAAAAAATATTAAATTTTAAGATGCACTAATTATAAATTTCCATTTCAGTCTCATTGTTAAGGCTGCAGACGGTGGTATATCTCCCGTTGCAAACATACCTATAACAGTATGTACCAATTGTAGTAGACATGGTCATTGTATAAACGAAACGGAGATGCGGGGCAGTCAGACGCTGTTGTTTCAATACAATAAGTGTCTTTGTAATGCACAATATACAGGTGAAAAATATAAATATTTTAATGATAAGTTTAGTTACAATTTTATCGTTTAATATTAAAAGGACAATAAGATTTTGAACATACTACCTTTCAAATCTATGTTCGATAGATGTTTTAGCAAAGGTTTTGCTGCTTTTTATATACTCTATATGATGTAATTATTTAAGTGTTGACTGGTCGGCTGTCTATGTCTATGTTTCATCTATCAAACTTACTGTAACTATAATTGATTCCACTGCTCGTTTTCATCAGCAAAATACTTTTCTTTACACAGACTGCTGTGTTTTCTCTTCCATACATCGGTCGATATAAACACACACTGACACAGAATTTCCTCTGTAACTGCTGTACCAACACCAGTAGCCAAATTGTTCACTTAAACCCTGTTATAAATTGCACAGACAATTAACGTAGGGCACACGACGTCACCAAAACAACAAGATAAACTCCCAATTTCACATTGAAAAAAGGTCAAAGATGTGGGGTTTTTCAGGACTTGACTGTGAGTTAGATATCGACGGGTGTGTTGGAGAACCATGTTCCATTGGACGGAACTGTTCCGATGTACCTGCAAAATGTCACCTGGATGACGAGCCTGGATTTAATTGCTCCAGATGTCCGGATGGGTACATCGATGATGGTGCGAGGTGTCAAGGTAAAAGTATAGTGTAAATGTGAATCAAATATTATCTTTGCAATTATATACCTCAAGGATTTTTTTTCAGCTCGTCTGCTAATGATAAAATGGTGTGTAAGTATAGCCTTAATAACTTATCGTTTTTAAGAAACAAAAATATGAACTTTATTAGATATTAAATTTAAACCTTGTCTGGTTTTTCGTCTGCAGTGCAATTACTTTTAGAAAAGTGTAAATGGCTTTAGCAAAATAGTAACTGTTTAAGTTGATACAAGGGCCCGTTGACGGCACTGCTCTTTCATTGCTGTCAAAATAACAGTTACAATAAAACCGAAATTGCTATGTCAAAATGTCGATGTAAGTTGTGCTTTGTAATGAACTCCTTTCCAGAATGTACATGTTTTGCAAGTCACATCACTCTGAACTAAAATGCTTTGATGTGTTTTCCTTTCGATAGGCTGAAAAAGGCCAGACTTGTTTCATCGTATTTTATTAATTGATTGCGCGGACACAAACTCATGTAGGCCTCTTGTTTTTTTCAGATATCGATGAGTGTGGGGACACGAACTCATGTGAACAAATTTGTATTAATACAGAAGGATCCTTTATTTGTTCATGCAAAAGTGGATATAGAGTTGAATCATCTGACTTGAAAAAATGTGTCGGTATGATGAACACCTTTCTACAACTATGAGATGAAACGTTTTCTGTTTTGTTTTTAAAATATACATCTTCAGTTATACACATTGTTTCTTACTTTAACAAAACATAATATTTATGTATGTATGTGTTTTTCGTTCTTAAATTCGTCGTCAATGAAAGCACAATGTAACTGTATTGGAAACTATGGGTACTTAGTTCCGTTTTTAAATCACATGTGTAAGTATTGTTTTATTGGAACTTTATATTAACGATAATGTATATTTTGAGACATCAATGAATGCGACGAAGCTACCCACAACTGCTCCCACATTTGCAAAAACACAAACGGACAGTTTCAATGCAAATGCCATACGGGTTATAAACTTGACGATACGAGAAATAAATGTGAACAGATAAGCAACGATGGCAAGTTTTTACTTTGTTGTTTATTCTTACTTCTTTAAGCTCTAGTGTAAAGCCAGCTAAAGGCCGATATGAAATTACTTTACTTTTATATATCAAATACTGCGAAACATCCCTGTACTGCTGTTTTGTTCAGAGGCATTGACCGGCTAAGCCTTAACAGGCGTCGTACTCCGACCGATTGTATGCGATGCGCAAGCATTACCGTTCGTTCAATAATATTTGTAAATGGCATATTTTTTAACTATATCGTCTTTCAAAGACTGTAATGTTTATATACAAGCAAAATATTTATCTTACTCGTATGCCTTTTAAGATTAACATGAATAGATCTCAGAAAATTTCTTTTTCAATACTAGGAATCCGAGTTTTTCACAGATAATCATTGATGAAAAAGATAAATTAAATGCTCAGTTAAACATTATAGCCTAATTTGTGCTCCACTGTTGTATTTATTAACTTAAAGTAAAAAAATAGTTTGAAATTGAACTTATATGCACTTATGAAGTAATAATACACCTGTAATTTAACATGTAAACTACTTCTCCTTTCCAAAAGTCTCCACTTAAATTCCCTAAATGTTTTACCTTAACATTTATATTCTATCCTCCAAATAGTTATTTACACATATTTACAGGTAGCTTCCCTTTAAATGTATCGATAAGAATTCGTTCTTTTCGGAAGTTTTTCAAAATGGTTCCCTTTCTTTCAACATTTCCATCAAGTTTCCAAAGTCTTAAATAACCTCTATTAAGTAAGGAAATCTGAAGAATATTTTGAGGACATTAACAGGTTTGTTTTCATTTTAAGGAAATTGTGTATCTTTTAATATCACCTCTTATTCCAATCTCGAATACAGTCAAAACATAACTATACAGTAAACTTAATTTGTTCTATAGATTGTAGTACTGCTTGCTCAAATACATCAGGATGTACAACGAATCAGAACAATGAATCGATATGCTTTTGTGAAAATGGCTTTGAGCTAGACACAGATTCGAAGAGATGTACAGGTAATTGATTGGGATGCTCACATTAACAAAACGTTTGATTTAAGCAGCTCTTTGTGTGCTTGCCAGTATATTTGTTTATATTTACGAACATTGAAACAAGTAGCAGGTTTGAACGTTACTTGTTACCAAACTATATGATATCAAAACCTGTCAACAACAATGACAGCTTTGTTCTCAAGTATGTTCAAACAACCCTTAACAATGACAAAAAACTTAAATGCTGAAAATATATTTTTCTAATGTTGGCAAAATTACAATTCAACATTAAAACAGACGCAAATGAGCCTTAAATATGTTTGTATTGTATCTTTGTTAGTGTTTTAGTTTTATATAAACTTATTGAATAAGTGAATTATTAAAATCCTATTTTGTAACCTATTCTGTCTTATTCATAGATATTGATGAATGCAAAAGGAATGTTTGTCCCCAAGATTGTACAAACTCTATCGGGTCGTATTCCTGCAGATGTTTTGCCGGATACAGATTGCAAGGACTGAAAGAATGTAAAGGTATTGCAATAAATTTAAAATATATTAATGGCTTGTTTAATCAAAACGACAATACATATCTTAATTGGTAAATGTTGTAAATGCGGAATCTTGTCCACAGTGTAGTCATTGCTTTGCGGATCATTCGGACTTAACATAACTTAGTAAATAATGACAACAGAAATTTGCCTTTATGCTGATACAAGAGGACGTTGACAGTTTTACACCTACAAACCATTCCAATGAACTTGATCTCTCTAATACATTATTTGCAGAATGTGCCCCTCCATACTTTGGTACAAATTGTGAAGAGACATGCAACTGTTCATCTCTCGGCACGAAAGAATGTCATCAAGTGAAGGGTTGCGTCTGTGAAAACGGCTGGCAAGGAGATAGGTGTGATGTTGATGTCAATGAATGCGGCAATTATATTTCTCCGTGTTCTGATGCCTACCAGATATGTGTCAATATTCCTGGGTCGTTTCTATGCGAATGTTTAATTGGATTCAAAGATAGTGGGAGTAGCCATTGTGAAGGTATTATTGAACATTTAATAAATGTCTGACGCATCTTTAGTCACCCGTTACTGTTTGACAGTACTGTTTTAATTTAATGTCAATCTGTTGAAGTAGTATATGTTGATCACATTTTTAACGTGTCTAATGAAAAGTTACACGATCATTTGATTGTGTTTTAACCAGAAATCTGTGTACAGTATACGAGGCAGCATTGTTTGTTATTGTTATATAGTTATTACTGTGTGTAATAATGTATATTCACCACATACATTTATGTAATTGAAAAATTTCAGATGTAGATGAATGCACACATCCTTTACTTAATGAATGCGGACAAAACAAGCTATGCAGCAATACTGAAGGTGGTTATACATGTAATTGCATAGAAGGCTTTGTTAAATCGGACGAAGACTGTATAGGTATGGTTAATTTAGGCACCCGAATAATTGCTGATACTTTTAGCACATTTGTTTCCACCATGTGTTCTTAAAGTTATATTGGTAGTGTGTAGGTGACCATATGTGAACTGAAATGCTATCCGACAGCTGTTAAGAGAAGTTAAATATCGAAAGCATTTGAAATGAAAATATATATTAATGTAGTATTAAATATAGTACATAGTTCGGTATCTGCCTGGAATGCTATTTTTTCATGCACGTGAATAATTTCCGCAATTGAAACCTAGTATCAATGTGCTGTTCAGTTCGAATTCATGCTCTGTTTTTTCTGTAGACGTTGATGAGTGTAATCTCGGAACGAGCGGATGCCAACAAATGTGTGAAAATTTGCCTGGGCATTTCAACTGCTATTGTTATTATGGATATACCTTAGATGAGGACCGAAAATCATGCCTAGAAGGTAAAATACACATACAATTTGTTTTTAATAATGCTTCTTAACGATAGTACTATGAAAATTTCTTTGGGTGTTTTTCGTCTATTTGGAACATCTTTTTTCACTGGCTTCTTAATATTAATGCAAAAAGCTACAGAAACAAGCCCAGTAGCAAACGCCATAGACAAAAGACATAGAACACAAAATCACAAACAAGAAACATAGAAGAACAGCACAAAACTCCACAAACAGCACAGTGCATACATACTATATATACCTATATAGGTACCGCCTTGAAACGGTCAGTAAAATATAAATTTACTGGGGGTTTAAGCCAGATTATGTGAACAAACCTCACTCTTATCCCAACAATCCTTAATAAAGATAAAACGAAAAAGGTAAATCTTATCAAAGTATGCATTAACTTGAGAAAACTTATCCAAAAAAACCCAAATGATAATAAACTTAAAGGTAAACCCCAATTACTTCTATTATTAGATAAAATTTATCAATTTATTAAATTCAGTTCATTGAACTTAAGCACATGTTTATAGATGCCTGGTTTTCCCAGTATCGAAAAACATACGCATTAACTTTTGATCAGTAATTGCGAAAACTATGCGTTTATAACCAGTGCATTTTATTGTTGTGTCAATAATTTCCATTTCAGTCAAGAACCCCTGTTTACAATTAAGTTATCTAAACTGCTCTCACTATTGTGTTGTTGAGGAAAATGTGGCGGAATGCAAATGCAACTTTGGCTATTACATCGATGAAGATTCACAAACATGTAAAGGTAAACTTAATTTTACCATAATACAAGTATATAAAACGTGTTGTTCAAGAAACCTTGATAATGACAAACGTCTGCGTACTTTGTTTTAAGTTTTGTTTATTTTGTTGTTTCTCGAGATCATGGGGATTAGCGCAATCTATTATAGAAGACAACGTCGCTTCATCCGTTGTTCGGGGTAATATTCACTCAATACTGCTACCAAAAAGCAACAATAAACCGGAACTTAGTTCTTCCCAAAGCGATTATGTTTCTAGTCTTCCATATGATATTATTCAACATCAAATTATTATCCTATTTAAAACGTTAAGGTTTATAAAAATTTCCAGATATAAATGAATGCGATAACAAGACTTTAAACGAATGTCAGCCAAAAGAGAATTGTATTAACGTTCCGGGTTCGTACAATTGTGAGTGTACACCAGGATACAAACTCTCCAATGGCGGCCGGCAGTGTTACAGTAAGAGTGTTAATTATATGGTTTCATTTTTTATATCATCTTTAATTTCATGACATTTTACTTCTGTGAACCAGCGTAAATAAGTTATAATTTAAACGCCAAATGCAGGCAGTTATTGTGAAGTTTTATATAATACTTTAAAACTGCAGCACTGCCCTTTGTGAATTTAATTTGTCGTATGTTTGCTTCGTTGTTTAAACATCGTACACACTTTATTCGAATGTAATGCTATGCGAGTACTCATTATTCACGTTTACCTGTATCATGGTTGTTTTTTACAGAATGTGATCAATACCACTTTGGAAATAATTGTGAGCAAACCTGTAGCTGTTTACATGGAACATGCGACAACACACAAGGTTGGTATAGCAATCGGATTCATTCAAATTGAAAACATTTCCGCTTGTTCAATATCTGTCAAATCATTATTTTAAAATGACACATTGATAGTATCTTTGTAATTATGTCAAACATATAATGACTGTTAAAACATCCCTGGCTTTATCTTCCTGCTTTCTTAAGTCATGATGGTTAGAATCTAACAACAGATTTTTATTGTTAATTATATCATTCATGGCACTAATATGTAAACAGCAAACATAAATTTTTCGATACATTTTTTGTATGGATTATTATGTTTGTTAGTTTTCATTGTTGCAAGACATAAAAGCCATATATTTTTTGTCGTAAATTGTAGGTTGTAACTGCAGTGACGGATGGGCTGGTGATCAGTGTGACACTGACCTCGACGAGTGTGACAATGAAGACTTGTGTCCCACAAACTTTGACTGTGTTAATACGATGGGCAGCTTCCTTTGTCAGTGCCACACCGGGTATTTCAGGACAGAGGACAGATGCGAAGGTCAGTCGTGAAGTTGTACTACAATTTAAACCAATTAATGTGGTTTATATTTTCCCGTGCTTAATAATTTTTGATACACGTTTAATTGATTTTCGTATGAAAAAAAATATTTCGTTTAAAAGTCATTAATATAAATATCAATTACTTTAATATTTTGAACTTAACGGAACTTGGCCAGTACATTATAAAGTAATATGATAATTCAGGGCGAGAAACGCACATTTGTATATATGTTTTATGTCATGTTTGGCAGATATCAATGAATGTTCGGATGTTTCACTTAATAAGTGCGAACAAGCATGTCACAATACCGGCGGTGGTTACGAATGCAGTTGTTACAATGGTTATATGTTAAATATAACAACTGGAACGTGTTCAGGTACTTTCACACGGTCTTACGGTTGTTAGTACATTACTATTTCCTTTGGTCTCAATGAACATTTGGTTTAAGCATAGTTTTTTTTTAGAGAGCATCCATATACAGTAGCATACACAATGATCAATATAATGGTTGGGCTAGGCATTTAATTCAGTGTTTATGCTTTATTGCCGTTGATAATTTTGTAATTTCAATGCTCTTCAGATGTCGATGAATGCCAATCAGGATTTCACCAATGTGAGCAAAACTGCCAAAACACGCAGGGAGGATATATATGCACGTGTAAAGAAGGGCTAGTGCTTGATTTAACTGACCGCCGTTCTTGTCTTGGTAAATAACATTTAGTGGATACTGTTTGGTGACATGATACTTTTGAGAACATTCGTGTTTGTTATTTTTTAAATTAAATGTTACACTCGCATTTGATTACGCTAACGCTGTTTTATCAGATCCTTATTTAATTTCAGCCGAGATAGAATGTGAGTCCGCTGACGCTGAAAACTGTCCTGAAAATTCAATCTGTACACAAAACATTACTAAATGTGTTTGTAACAGAGGATTTTTACAAATAGCAACTGGTGCCTGCATAAGTATGACTGCATTTTTAAAGTAAAATAATCATGATAATATTTATAATAGTTTTGGTCATACTAATTCTATTCTGAATCTTTAACATGCTGTAGAGCAAAATAAAAGTAAGTTATGAAAATTAAGTATACTTTTTGGTGAACATGATACTTTTGAGAACATTCGTGTTTGTTATTTTTTAAATTAAATGTTACACTCGCACCTGATTACGCTAACGCTGTTTTATCAGATCCTTATTTAATTTCAGCCGAGATAGAATGTGAGTCCGCTGAAGCTGAAAATTGTCCTGAAAATTCAATCTGTACACAAAAAATTACTAAATGTGTTTGTAACAGAGGATTTGTACAGATAGCAACTGGTGCCTGCATAAGTATGACTGCATTTTCAAAGTAAAATAATCATGATAATATTTATAATAGTTTTGGTCATACTAATTCTATTCTGAATCTTTAACATGCTGTAGAGCAAAACTAAAGTAAGTTATGAAAATTAAGTACTTCAAACTACTTTAAATATGTCTTTATTTATTGTTTTGAGTTAAATTTGATTTATAAACTAATTCACATCACACAAATACATGGTATATTCTATGATGATGTTTTTTGTTATGGACATTACGGTGATATAGCTTATATAGTTATAAGGGTATGGACAAGATGGTGACTTGAAACACTTTGTAAGAGTAAAACATCATTATAACTTTTTGTATTATTATTTATCGTAACGGTCATTTGATGATATTTGTTCATATAATGTTCTTCACATATCCCAAAACACTGATATCTTTTTATCTATTTTTGAAGCTGCACTCTCACAGATTGACCATTTTAACAACTTTTTTTAATTTTTGTCTTGGAAAGAGCAAATTTTTGCGTGAATATCTACAAACCAACGATATAAGATTGCTGACAAAAAATCAGATCGTAGATATACATTTTTCCGTTCGAAAATCAATGTTTTATGGCTTAAACTGCTACTAACAGAATTTAATTAAACATCAAATTTTGAACTTAAATATAACAGTCTGATTTTATGTCAGCAGTCTTATATAACTGGTTTCCATGGATTTTCACCAAAACAATGCTCGTTCCAAGACAATAAATAAAAATGTTGTCTAAACATTCAATCTGTAAGAGTGCAGCTTTAAAGAGAATAACACAGTTTAACACAACATCGGATAAACTTTCTTCAATGCATGTGAAAAACACATCACCGAATGTTTCAAAAATCAAACTATAATTTACAGATGTGAACGAATGCGATTACAAAAATGGTTACTGTGCTCACACGTGCCAAGACAACCCAGGAGGATATGATTGTCTGTGTGACAATGGATTTCACCTTGCAAACGATGGGAGATCATGTGAAGGTATTTAAATGTAATTTCATCTTTTTGGATATGGGACAAATATTTCAATTATAACAATTATTAACGAAGCGTTAATGCGATATCCCTTGTAACAATTGATTGTTTTTTATGTTTGTTGGTAAGACAAAATATCAGTTTATTTTATCAAAGCAAACGCTTTTTAAGATTATGTCGACATTGATGAAATTATATATATAAGTGTCCGCATCACCCGTGCCATGTACTAAGTGTCCACCTCACCAGTGCCATGCACTAAATGTCCGCCTCACCAGTGCCATGTTTCACTTTAAACACACACTCGAGAAAACAAAATAAATGGTGATTCATTACACCTTAAAACTATTTATTATCTATTCAAATCGTATTGATTACAGTGATTTAGCCTATGTAGAACTCATAAGTTATGCTACTTTTTATCCAACAGCGTGTAAAAAACGCACTTTTGGAGTAAACTGCAGTTCAACTTGCATCTGTGAGGCCGATAATACCTACACGTGTGATAACGTTGTTGGAACTTGTACATGCAAACAAGGATGGACCGGTGACGATTGTTCCAAAGACGTTGACGAATGTCATCTAAGTACGCACACATGTTCAGAAAATTCTTCATGTAGAAATAAAGACGGAGGCTTTTTATGCGATTGCCACACGGGCTACCAGAAAACAGGTGGCTCACTATGCGCAAGTAAGTACAATTATACGTACATGTTCGACACCTTTTTACTTTCAACTCTACAAACTCAAGGGAGAAGCCCATTTTTTAAACATGTTATGATAATAATAATAATAATAATAATAATAATAATAAAAATAATAATAATAATAATAGTAATAATAATTATAATAATTGCATTGCAAGCAGACTTTATACATTTAGTTTACATTGAAATATGCATTTAACAATACATGTATGTTAATTCGATTCAAGAATGTGGTCGAAATTATTTCGGTGAGTCATGTCGTCGACGTTGTGAATGCTTCGAAGACGAAACGCAGTTTTCGTGTAATCATATTGATGGACGATGTCGTTGCAAAACGGTACAATGAATTTATTTAAAGAATGAATTCAAATTAATATTTGAACAATAATCGTTGAGTAGTTGTTTTTCATGTTACTTCATATCAGGCGTAGTATGTAAGTTACCAGTAGTTTACTTAAAATATTAAAGTGGCATTGCAATAAACACAACAAAAATTGGTATGTTCTATAATTCAACGGCCATTCAAATTATTTCAGGGTTTTCATCGAAGAAACGAGTCGGACACATGCAAAGGTACGTTTATTTTACTTTTATCAAGTTATTGCAAAATATGTTCGTCTTAGTAATCTTGGAAACTCCATCGGATGTACAAATTAAACGTTCTATATAATTATATGCAGGGTGCATCAATAATACATACGGCCTCGACTGTGCAAATATATGTGAATGCAACGCAACAAACAGTGCTGATAGCAATCAGTCATGTGATGAAAAGGATGGGACGTGCTTTTGTAACAAGTTCTGGGATGGAATTTCATGCAACGTTGATGTCAACGAATGTAAAGTTCAAACAATATGTGGAGACGATCCATTGAAAGGTTGCCACAATACACAGGGTAACTTCTCATGCGACTGCAAACGAGGCTATAAGTTAGACTTATTCAACAATTGCGTCAAAGGTATTTCAACATTTTACTATAGATGCAGATACACATGTATTTTATGATTAATTGTAATAACGCAAATGCATATGATTATAAGCTAGCCCTTCTAATAGCAAAATATACTTATAACTTACTATTTTTACAGATACTAGCTTTGATGAAGATTGTCATAAAAGTATCGCAGGTACGCTGGATACAGCTTTCCTTTAACTAGAAATTATTTTAATAACATTTTAACCTTTGAACACACTTTTCTTACTAAAGATATAATGTTAGCTCGCGGTACGTTTGTTCATAATATACTCCTCAACAAATGATTTATGCAAGTGTGGATCTTTTTTAAAATAACACTACTTGACCCGGTGCAAGAAGGCGTTGACAAAAATATCATTTACCATTCCCACTTAGGAGAAATTTTAATCTGAGCCTGTTTTTAAACCAACCATATATTTTGTACTTCCCAAGAAATTATCCTTCATACACTCAGGCGTATTTTCCTTTTCAGATTGCACGGTTGCTGTCACATTAACAACATTGTTGAATATCACTTTTGACGAGACTGTTAATCTGGATATCGGTTCTACATACAGGCAAATTGAAAGAAAACTAACATCTTCGGTGAGTTTAATAATTGCAAACGTGTACTGGGCTAGTTCTGAAGTTTTTCACATAAGTATCGGTTTAAAAAAAATATTGGCGATTGGTTTCAGTATAATTTATTTGATCGTAATGTCTCGTTCTATTCACAATGTTTTTTATCCTCTACGATATATTGGCTCAGAATGAAAATTAAAATCGTTCAAGAATACACTCAAAATGTAATAAAGAAATGTCCAGTGGCCACTAATAACGAATACCCTGCTTAAAGGCATGCTACATGTTACAGCAGCATACTTTCTTTTCAGCTCCTTTCATACATGAAGATATATACCAACTTTCCTGTCCAAATAAAGATTTGTGATATCAGGTTGGTAACCATAATTACGTAGGCTTTAATAAAGCTGTTTCCTAAATGTTATTCATCAAGTTCAATTATTTATTGGATTAGAGAGTTTAAACAGTAGTAACATATTTTAATACGAAAATTCATTAACAAATCACTTAGTAAGCCAACAGATCTAGTGAACTTCCTGCCCACTGGTAAAATCTTTCAGGAAAAGAGGAAGTCTTCATGTGAATTACACCATTTGCATGAACGCAACATTTGAAGAACAAGATAAATTACAAGGTGAAGCTGCAAATGCATTATATGAAATGGCACGGGGAGATACTTTAGAATTTGATGGCGAAATGGTGCGTGTATCTACAGGTAGTACCTTCTATTGTCAAATTTAAATTTAATTTGCCATTCTTTAAAATTGCTATTGTACATGTGTATTGTATATGAAAAATGAACATGAAAAATGCTCCGGTTTTCAGAAAACATGTGTATTTGTGAGTCCTTGATATATAGCTCAAATTAATGTTAAGTCTTGCGTTTACCAAGGCAGTTCTATTAATTATTCAAAATTCCAAACGTCCAAAGACAGATATTTAACGAACTTGTGTTTGTATGCTTTATTTATTTGAAACTCATTCTTTCAGAATTGTTTTTAAGCAATGTGGTTTTAATTGAAAACATTTAAGCTGGAATTTGTAATAGATAATGAGTTGAACAAACGAACTCCAGCAACTAAATTACTCTGTTGCTTGAAGCAAAATAGATATATAAATGATGTATTAATGTGACGTTTTGTAGAGGGCTGTAACTGGTTTTTGCGAGACCCGTGGCGAAACGGCTTGGCATGTTTCATTTTGTGATGTTTGTTTGAATATTAGGTCGACTTTAGATTTATATTCTTATTGTAATATTTGTTTTGACGCAACTCCCCCCAAAAAAAATAACTAGTTGATATGGCCTACCTACCGACATAAGACGCATGACTGACGTTTTCGGTTATTTGCTTATAATTAAAATTCCATATGTCTTCAGAGTTATTGGTCTATACTGACGACAAATGCCAGTTTTACCAAAATCTGTTCGGAAATTGTGACATGGGCTACAAATGTTGCGTTGAGAAGGATCGCATTAATTGCTGGTAAAGACTGCTATATATTTCACACGCCAAAGGGATATTTGGATTTTCAAATGGAATCTAACCGGAATCATTTAACATAGTTTTTTTTTATTAATTAAACAGTGTAGTGTCTTCAATTATTTACAAATACCATTTTTTCAGCAAAAGGTAGCTAGTGGCCATAATGTCAAATCTGAAGTTATTTTTGCCTGATTGTCGGAATTGTTTGGTTCATTATCATGGTATTCATTTGTGTCGCAGTAAGTGTCAAAACACGGATATTTATTACACCATTGTACATTGCAGTTTGTTGTGCCTTTCTTACGATATTGTTTTATATGTTTCAGCGAGGATACTCGAAATGGTAATAAAAACATATGCTGTTTAAGAGCTTTTCAAAGTATTTATAAAATGAAAGAGTAACGATCCGTTGTGCAGTGAAGTAGTTAGTAGCAATTTATGTTGCAATTATTGGTTATTTAATCATTATAAACGTCGCTATGTTTGTATCGAAAAGCGGCAATTACAGTCTGTGAATTAAGGTACCGGTTTAATAGACTCCACGTGGCTTTTATTGCAGTCTGAAACGACTATTATTAAGACGCCTTTATCATGGTATTTGAGTTTGTAAATGCTTTCTTCTGTCATTGCATTAAAATGTAGAAACTTATTAAATAAAATTCAAGCCATTCTTTTTAAGAAAACTATGTTTTCTACCAATGAGAAACATTGCCAAACATTACACATACAACATGCTCTAATCATGTAAGTCAGAAACTGTTACATAATGATATCTTGGTTCTTTGCATTATAATAATATGTAAAATGCAAAGTTCGTTTTAAACTGTTTAAATACATCTAAACAGATAAGTATCCGATGTGCAAATGAGTTGTCAAATCAAACAAATGTATTTGCAATAATGCTTACTTAGGATGCCGGGTGATGTGATATATATTGGTTGCTGATAACTTATATGAAAACATGACCGAAATCCACAACTGATGTAGGTGTTTGCATTTCAATATTTGTAACGGTATACATTTAAGGTATGTTTTTCTCTACAAGTCAACCCTTTCAAATGATACCAACATAATATGCTTATCAGTATATTCACATTTTTGTTTATCAGATACCTTAATTATATATTTTAGATCTGGCAATAATCATGGGATCTGTATTTGGAGGAACTGCATTCTTGGTCCTTGTCGTTATCTTCTGTGTAACCCTAGTTACACTAAGACGTAAAACAAACAGGAAAAAGGCCAACCGCTATCCTAGGTATGGTGTTAATGAAATACGTATACTTAAAGGCTTGTGTATTATTGTATTGGCTTAGGGCCGTTTAAGGACCAATATTTTAATGAAACCTCCAAATAGGCACAGCAGGATAATCAGGTTGGAGATCTGATAAGAAGGCACCAGGCAATTAGATTAAGATCAGTTAACAGAGGTTGTATACTATACACCGATTTGGGGGGAGGGGGGTCACTTATAGAAGGCTTAAACTAGGCCTTTAAGTATATTTATTGTTTCTCGTGATAATATATCTCAACATAGTTAAACTATTACGTAAGATAAACAGGAGAAATGCATACAATAGTCTACGTTTTCCATTGATATTAAAATGATATTATTAGTTGATATTAGTTATGCTTTATGTTGTGTAAGTATATTACCTTATTCTTTCGGCGTAGAGGTAATCATAGATAGAATGTTGTATACAATATACTAATTGACCTTTATAGGTGTTTTTGTAAATAAATGCTGATCTCAATCAACACCAATTGTAGTCCTTCGATTTATATATTTCGGTAACAAAGTGATTCAAGTGTCTTTTTATTATCAGTGAAACTATATAATATTGTTGTATGTCTTTCAGCTTCACAACCTCATCCCAACCAACGTCTAATAGAAGTAAAGACCAGACCCCTTCTCGTTTCTGTGAGGAGTTAACAACTAACAACGGTGAATAACTAGAACATGTATCATGATAATAACCAACGCAATTATTTTAAACGAAATATTTGCTTACTTTCTACTTATGCAGTGCTGAATTACAAAAATATATCCATGAACGTTTCCAACAATTAATGGTGTATTTTGATATTATAAAAATGTTGTTCTGGTTTTTCAGATGCCGATGGTTATATATCAGCACGCATAAGTGTGGCCTAGGTGTATTTATTTGCAGATAATATAATTATACTGATATATGCGTACAAACAACAAGCAACAGTATATACATCAAATGACACTGTCCAACGTGAATCTTCGTGAATTTTGTAAACGTGTTTGAACCATTACAGTCTCAAAGGCAGCATTTGAATGACTGGGACGCGAAGTATGTACCCTGGATAACACAAATAAAAGGTTGAAAGTCTCCATTTAGTGGGTGTTAACCGTAGCTATAAATTTGGTATAGAAACTATGTAGTGGATTAAATTGTTAATCGCGAGTAAACTGTACTAATTAGGCAAAAACACTTTAACCCAGATACTTGTGAAAGGAACCTGTTTTCATTTTACCTTTGACATAACTTTTTTTATCAAGGCACGCTATGATATTATATAACATCGGTGTTGTATGTATTTTTAAACAATATACATGAACTATGTGATTATTGGAACTGTAGAACAATGTTAGGATGAATCCTGTTGCGGAAAATAATATTATTGTGAAGCTTCTTCGATGAGGTTAGATCCTAGCACACCGTTAACAGTTGTAATACGGTATTGTATCATGTCGGGGTGTTCTTGTTTGCCTTTATTAAATTATTGCATTCGTGAATTCTGGAATGATATCTGTTTCATGTTTCCTCGCGTGATCGTTTTAATTCCATTTTTTTTTTTTAAGTTTTGCAAAGGTTTGCTATTATATGTCATAGAATATTTCCACAAGAGATACATTTTGTCAGACGCTATTAGATTTGATGGCAATACAGGCATTAAACACTGTTGAGTTCGTTTGGGGAATCGACGTCTTCACCAGCTTGGTTGTTGCATTCGTCTGTACGAAATTATTAAAACAAGATATAATCTGGTTTTACTTACTGACGCTTATATTGTTTAACTTAATTATTATTATTACTTAAGAAAAGTAATATTGTTTGTGAACAATATCGACGGTTCCAATCCTGGATAAAGTATACACATATGTAGTGTATATTTGCTCATTAAGATATGTTAAGCCAGCCTGTTTTTTTTTTCTAACAAACCCGCCGTACACTTCGTTTAGTCTGTCGTATCAGTCAATACACTCATATTCAAGACTGCACGGTTTATTGTCATTGCTTCATACACTCATATTCAAGATTGCACGGTTTATTGACATTGCTTCATACACTCATATTCAGGACTGCACGGTTTATTGCCATTGCTTCATACACTCATATTCAAGACTGCACGTTTTTTTTCCATTGCTTCATACACTCATATTCAAGACTGTACGGTTTATTACCATTTTAAACAACTTTAAAGAAACGTTTAGCAGTTTTCATTCGACAGCTTAAGTGGCTAGGTTCAGCTCATCACATCTTGTTTTAACGTTTTTAAAGAAATAATTGAAGAAACTTCCATCCAACAGCGTATGATGAAACACCGAAGAGTTTATTCAATATATATGCAAAAAGCTACAGAAACATGGTCAGTAGCAAAAAGTTTAAACATAAACCCGGTTTAGTGGCAATGGGCAACGCCAAAGACATAGAACACAAATTCACAAACAAGAAACATAGAACAGCACACAACTCTACAAACAGCACAGTGCATAAATACTATATATATATATATATATATATATATATATAAATAATTGGTATGTTTATCAAGAATTGTTAGGTACCGCCTTGGAACGGTCAGTAAAATGTAAATTTACTGGGGGTTTAAACCAGTTTATGTGCACAAACCTCACTCTTATCCCAACAATTCTTAATAAAGATAAAACGCAAAAGATAAATCTTATCAAAGTATGCATTAACTTGAGGAAACTTATCAATAAAACAAATAATAACAAAAAACGAAAAGGTAAACCCCAAGTACTTCAATGATTAGAGATCCCAACTCTATCTGCAGACGGGGGGAAACAATTCAGAGCACCTAATGCAAATACTTTTCAAAGATACGATGCAGTCATTGTTAGAAACCAAAAGCTTCACACACAGTCTGCCTTAAAAGGTTTAAAACTGTGTGATCATAGAGTTTCATTGTACTAAAACTGGGAACAAATAAAGAAAAACATTATTAACAATAAAAGCGACTAGTATATGCTATTCTCTCCTTCCAAATGATTTATCTAAGAAATTAAGGTCACAGCCAAAACACTCGGAGTCAGTCAACACGTGTCCGCCAAAAACGGTTTTAAAGATAACATGAATTAGCAAATTCTTCATAAAAATCAAAGCACTGAAAGTTTAGTTATGAAAGGATGCTATATTCAACCCAATATTTTGTTTCAGGTATTCATCTTCAAATACAAGAAGGCAAGTGCTCTTCAAAATATTGCCTTTATATCCACGGTTAAAATAAAATCCAAGTAATTTATTAAGTCTATCTGCCCAACTGCCTGCTGGAAACATTTTAATTTTACGAATTTTCTTTAAAACATCACCATAAAAATCGGCATGAGCAATACTATCAGCAATGAGCGATTTAAGACTACTATTGTACTTTGATATGATATTATAATGACCAGCAGACTCACCACGTAAGCGTTACACGATTAATTTCCAACCGGTTTGGCTCAGCTCATCATTGTGAATAAGACACCATGACTTCATTTGTACAACAGATTATTATGCAATTTACACGTGATTTTCCAATCCAACAGCAACACAATGTTTCTATGATTACAGGACAAACAAATATTTCCCCTTTAACATTTGGAACATTTGCACATATTCTTTATGTATATACACTCTATTTGAGGCCTCATCGTCACGTAAAACCAACATTACGTAAAACGTTACCTTCCATTGAAAACTGTATGAAAATGCATTGAAACATGCATTATACATGCATGAACAAAAAGATTGAGGAGAGAGCTGAAAGCCAATATATTTACCTCTATCCTTTAGAGATTTTCCCTTTACCCATGTAGCAGATAACTTATATAATAATTATTGCTCACCAATAGGGCTTATATTATCATTTAAAAACTCTTTTACATGACAGTATAAGCATCTGAGACATTGGATCATCCCGCTTAGTCTGATCATGTTTAGTTTAAACAGTATTTATTTGTAGCATATACCTTTATAACTTACATTTACAAGTGAAAGTTTGAGGACAATGTAAAATGCTTATTTGGAAGCCATTTCCTTACTATAAACAATCATATGAATTGATGATAATAATAAAAGGCATTCATACGTATACTGTGTAAAGTACTGTGTAAAATAATGTGTTTTATAAAGTAAAGATAGAATAAATCTTGCTCGAAAGAATAAAATAAATGAGTATACATGGCAGAGCGTGGTCGAAGTAAAGAAGGATATTTAATACTATTATAAGTGTTATTTTACTGTATCGCATTGAAAAATTATATACGAATCATGTTAGTCGTAGGATTATAAGCTTTACAGTTTTTGCTATCATTATGAAATTGTATCGATGTATTGAGATATATATCGATGTATTGAGAAACATATCGATGTAATGAGATACATATCGATGTATTGAGATACATGTCGATGTAATGAGATACATATCGATGTATTGAGATTAATATCGATGTAATGAGATTAATATCGATGTATTGAGATACAGGTCGATGTATTGAGATAAATATCGATGTATTGAGATACATGTCGATGTATTGAGATTAATATTGATGTAATGAGATACATATCGATGTAATGAGATACATATCGATGTATTGAGATATATATCGATGTAATGAGATACATATCGATGTAATGAGATACATATCGATGTAATGAGATACATATCGATGTATTGATATACATATCGATTTATTGAGAAACATATCGATGTATTAAGGAGCAAATCGATATATTGAGGTACATTTTGACGATGTTTGATTTAAAGGAAAATGAATGGATGATCGGTGATGATAGACTAAGACAAATGATGATACACAAATGGAGTAGAAAAGGATGGTTGCTCAGGTATATGGGTCAAGATAAGCCTTAATGTAAATTTTAACACATGGTTAATTAGATAATTTCGGAGCTGAAACAATGATATGTTTTGATGAAACGATGAATTCTTTTCATATTTCAATGTTTGAGTCTTCGTCAAGTATTAAGTCACCCTACAAGAGGCGGGGTGACGATTGGAACATGTCGACCATATTTTTGTTCCTCACAGATAGGGAATTTCAGTAGAAAGTGTGCAGTTGTCCGGACTTCACCAAACATACAAAATGGATCATCAATAATGATATTGGAGTTAAGATGTTCTTTCAAATGGCAACGAAGAGATCTACACCCTGCATGATGAATATTCGATAACCGTTCACTTAAGAAGTATTGTGATGGAATCGAAGTTATTTCGAAGTGACAATCGATTTTGGATTTCAATATTGGCACTCTTGAAGAAGGTAACTGTTACCAAGACTTGATTGTTGATGTCTTTTGTTTCTATGCATATTGTTGTGACGATGAGCTTTTTATGCTTAAGTCGAAAACAAATTCTGTTCTGTTCTGTTAATGGTTCAAAGCAATATGAGACATTTAATGGGTTTCACGTGTGATACTTTACGGCCGCTGCCTTCGCAGATATGCATCCATCGATACTGTTTGATAGGGTAGACGAACATTGTTCTTAATGTACAGTTTGATAATTGATTGATATATTGTAATAGACATTGTTCCGACTGAAGAAGAGGATTATTCATATAATTCTCATTGAACTGCAGAACGAGAGAAAGGACTTGATGGAGGGGTTATAAATATGCCTCAGTCGTTTTTCCTGTTTTGTCCTGAAAACACCAAAATAAATGAAAATCATAAGTAAATAAATAATTTTAACATAAACCATAGAAATCAATACGAAATCAACATGAATCAGATTTAATGGATACTAAGCATACATGATTCACTCATAGACTAATATCAAATTCGACAAACCTTTGACTCAGACACTTTGTTCGGAACAGAGGATGAAAATCCTGGAACGCCCCATGTCCTGCGCCTCCAACATACAAGGAACTCTTTGCAAATCTAGAAAGTGTATACAGTTCAATACCGAGTGTACCCAGATCGTGACATTTTCTCATTCCAATAGAGTAATTGAAACTTCAGACAGTGACCCACACTCTATCATGACACTGCTTATTTGCAAACACCCGATATTTAATAAACAACAAGAAACACGCATCTCACGAAGCACATACATGGTAGGTAACACCAAGACAAAACACATACATGACTAGTTACACCATGACAAAGCACATACATGGCAGGTCACACCATGACAAAGCACAAACATGGTATGCCACTCAGCAGTTTCAATAGCTCATGCAAAGTAAACACCCCTATTTGTTGATTGGATCGAAAGAAAAAAACACTACTGATATAACATTTATTTGGATGACATTAATTTGGAAATAAGTGGACAGTTTCATATGTGAATTCATCCTAATATTTTTATTCATCTAAATTACCTTTTTTTCCATAACGCACTTCACGACGAATATCATAACACCCTGGGGAAAAATATAATATTGGTTCAATAATATCGTACAGTTTCATGAATATACTGCCGAAATAAGCTCAATTCTAGTACATAGTTAAAACATACTGCCTAAGCTCAAAGATATGTAAGCCAAAGTAAGCCAATAGTGGATTTGTCTGTATCCAAGATGCTCCAAAACCCTGGCGTCCATTTATATAGAATGGTAACATAATGTTAAAAATATTGTTGGTTGTGTTAATTCTGATGTTAAATCTACTATTGGTAAGGTACGGGTATATTTGGTACTTAAAGTGTCATTTAAAGCATGATGAATGATAAATTCACTGACATCAAGCAAATGTCACAACCAGACTTTGTTTTTTATGATGTTTACACAATATGACAGGAAACGTTGTTCTTTAGAATTGACATTTTGATTACACACGGGTGCAACGTAATACACGGATAAAAAAATAATCATCTCCCCCTCTGTGTGTGCGTGCGTGCTTGTGCGTGCTTGTGCGCGCGTGTGTGGGAGGGGGAGTGAAGTAAACAATAATTTCACCATGTATTACCATGCTCTTCACATGTATGTGCCTTACTAGGGGATTTGTCAACAGGACGAGTCAGCTGTGGCGCACTACGTTATTTTGTGTCCGCCGTATACTATTGAACTTTACCAAAACGCGTCAAATTGAATGATGTCGCGGACTTTACTTTTTTACAGTTGTGCGATTTTTATCAAATCTTTGACATGTCAAATACTTAATATATCGCGACTAGTTGCAATTCAGAATTTGATTTCAAGTTGTTGCGTTTATGGTTAATCGACAACGTTTATTCGCCCCATGTAAGCATTGTTCCACACGTGAGCTGACGACAAGAAAGTACATAATTATCATGCCAAGGTCAGCTTGTCGATAAGTTAAAAATTATTAAAAAAGCAGTTGCAATTAAAGACGTAATTAATTGCGCTCAGTTTATGTAGACAAGTCGACGGTGAACAAACGGGATAGATTAAAGGGGCACATGTATTTAGAATTAGTACACACACATGTTTTACGAAGATAAATATTGAGTGATAAACGTTCAACAACTTACTAAATAATGTATGCATGGAAACTATTAATTACTGATAACAATATTGTAACCGTTTATTAAATAGCTGAATACGCAACAAAATTAAATGATTGAGGAGTGTAAAAAGATTTACTGTCATCTACTATTGTCTCATAATGTAGAAACACCGTGTTTTTGCTCCTTTCGTTCAAATTTAACTCGATATCCTTCATAAGAACCGATGTTTTGACATGTACTATATTCATGTTATATATATATAATTCATGTTATATATATTAATATATATATATATATATATATATATATCGAATGTAAATACAAAAGCTGTTCTTAAAGATTTGATTAACATAGTGATGATATTTTTTTCTGAAGCAAGACTATTTTTTCAAATTTGATTTTTGAACAAAGTGAGATCGAGGCTAATATTTGAAAAAAAAATCGTCCAAGCGGGTCCACTAAGAAGTATTTTCAAGTGTTGACCAAGATCCAAGGGCGTTGGTTAAAACACTGTGTATTGTCATTTTTATCGCTGAACAGGGTAAACTGTAAACGATTATGTTAAAATTGTTTAGATAAATAATCTTTATTAACGAATACAACTAGCAGCACATATATACAACTGAAATCTAGACACGAGTATCGAGGCTAAAGCGAAACACACCACTTGCCTATAGTGTTCAGTCAACGACAGCACCAGATTTCAAAGATATAATACCTCATATAATTATATAATTACAACATACTTTATCTTGTCGATCTTTGACTTCCTTGCCATGGCTGTAATTCCACAAACACCAAACTTCACCACGATGCAAAGAAGGACAGCATTTACCTTTAACAAACATTGAATACATTCTGTCAAATGTCACTTTTTGTGTGGATTTCTAACGACAATTTGTTTCTTGAATTTTACTCTTTTACGGATCGGCATAATAATACAAATTACTGTATATTCTGCCACGACTACGAACTATGGTAAAGCAAATTTTAATAAAACAATTATAAACCGAGCACAACCCACTTTCTTCCACTTGCGAAACGTACAGTGATTCATATTCAACCGAAACTCGTTTATTACACAGGTTTAACTTTCAAAATTATATAGATCAATGAATATATTCAAAGTACCATGTGCATGCTTACGGAGGGTTTATTCGTACATTTCAGTGAAAAAGTATGTTCCTGATTAAATAAAAGTTAAACTAAACAACTAGAAGGTCATGTTGATTAAAAATAAGGAGGACTTTCATGTAAAAATTACGTTGGCACATTCTACTACATACAGGCTTTAAACTATCCAAATTTATACCACTAGTGAGGAGAATAAAAAGGGTAATGAACAATCGTGCCGCTAACAAGACATCGTCAATACACTCGAATAAATCCAACAGTATTCTTACTATGATGATGGTTAAAATAACGGCCACATAACTCCAGAACAGCCCGGATCCCACTTCCAACCAGCAACTGATGGAATAAAGAGTGTCAATAAGAAGTAAAAATGACCTTTCAGAGATGATTAGTTATGTTTATCAATTATGCAATTTGTTTTACTTTATTTTATTTACGCTAATATAGTCTCTCAAGAGCTTAAACTAATTGAACTGGCATCCTATTGGAACAAAACAGGAACATACTTCAAAATGTATCTAACAATGGCAAGTTATATTTAACAAACAGCTAAGAAATGTGCCTACAAGAATTCGTTGCCATATCCGTTTAATTGTGTCGCTCCCATCGATACACCGATAATGACTAATGGAATCACTGCAAATAACGTTTATTATCAATAATTTGTATGCTAAATAAACCAACTACAATTACAGAAATGCACAAACAACGCGGGCTAACACTCAAATCAGGAAATAAATTAATTTAAAAGTCAACCGCGCTATTTAGAAATATTTTGTAACGTAGAAAGGTACGATATATATTATATGACTGTACGGAAACACACCGGACATATACGGCGAATGAATCAAATTAACAAGACATGGCAAGTTTTATGACAAAAAACATTTCAAAAAGACATGTTAATATCAGAGAAGCACGAATCAGTAAAGGCAACTAACAAAATGCCGCCAAAATACACTGAATATACAGTTCTTGCTTTTTCAAAGGCTTAGAACGAGGAGGGCAATTGTAATGCCTTCTGCCAGCATCAGGAAGAACACCACCAGAATCGAGTAGTGCAGTAATACAGCAATTGCTGTGCACACATCCTGAAACATGGATTACTTTGTGTTATATCTGAGTATCATAACGAAGTAATGTTTGTCGTTAAGTTTCTGAGTAATAGACCGCTAGCATTTACGATTTAATGTTTACAATAAGTCAGTGTAAACGTTCGATGAAATACAACAATTAGAACATGTTTAAATTACATACCTTATTGCCTGTTTTGTCTACCCCAGTGAGAAATAAGATGTACGTGAATAAAAACGTACAGCAAAGAACAATCAGGTGAATCGAACGTCCAGACTTTACGGTGCTTAATATAAAATAATGTATATCATAAATGACTTCGTCCTGCAAACACCTGATAATAGTTATATAACAAATCATATTACTAGATAGGTGCCTTCCGGAGGTTACTACGTATTTGCACACAGCAGCCAAACATAAACCGATAAACAACTTTTTACGTGACGGCATAAATGAAAAGCGTTGTAAATTATTATCGTTAAATAGCGACCTTCCACATATGAACTACTAGCAATCGTCAATTTTTATTTTAACATCAGTAGATAATAGCCATTCGAACAAAGCACAGTGATGTTATATCGAAGCAACTTCATATGGTTACGTTTTTAGACTCATCTGTTAACATCAAGTATTAACCTCTTGCATTACGAAACGGTAACTCAAGAATATTAAAATATAGATCCTACCGCCAGAATACTGCGTATACAATTATGGTCAATACAAGGCCAACTATCGAAAATGAGCAGCCTACAATTGTGAATACTCGAAGAGCGTGCTCCTGTTGAATCATCTGAAATGTATAAAAGCCAGACCATTATCAGTTGTGACTCGTAAATTCTGATATGACAGATTTATTTACCTGCACATGTTAACAGTTCTTTGAATAAGGTCAGAAATGCAAAACTTTTTTTTCTATTCAAAATACACATTTGCGAGATCTAATAAGAAGAATAAGTTTTATTAACTAGGCAAGGTTACTTACTGTTTGCTAATATGATAATATCGGAATCACCAATGGGCATCAGATAGACTAAGTGTTTGTCATAGAAGTGAACGCCAGGGAATAAAAATAGTTCACCAGTACAGTTGATTGTTTATAAGACACCGTTTAGACATGCTGTTGTTATTGTATAAAAAAAAGACAATTGGAACACGAAAGATAAAAAATAATTCATTAATAACGGTTTAATTTTCCTGAACCAAATATGTTTTATTCTGTTGTGGGCTCGAAGATCAACGCATGAGAGACACCAAACGATTACACACTATGTCCCACGAAAGCACACACAGATGCCATACAGGGGCATACCTGGGCATATCCCAGTATACCCATGAATATAATTCGTTACTTAACCAAAAAATGGCAGGTGGTTAAATCCCAAAATCAGAAATAAACTTCAAAGACTGAGAGAGTGTATATTTGATCAATTACGAAAACCACCTTTAAAGAAACTAAAAATGGATAATTTTCTATTATTCGGGAATTTGAATTGTTTAATCTAATTGTTATTTAGCTGAATATTGGTGGTCGAAATGCTGATCCTTAAATTACAACATTCTTCAAAACTAATGAAAAACCTTCACACGTCGAATGTTCACTTAAGTGACGTGCGGGCGTACAACTCGAAATGCTTCAGGTACGTCCCTGACATATGCATTTTATTTGTTCCAATGCTTGATGGGAATGCCGATTAGTCAATGGAAGCAGGAGTTTACTTCGAGGTATAACCGGATAACTATTTTTTTACTTCACATATTAGTCTTCCTGTGTTTATTTACCTCAGGTGAAGGTGCTGAAGATATGATTGAAGGGTTCATCAATATAGCGAAATTCGTCAGGTGATCGCATTGACAGTGTACCATGCCCTCGGATACAATGTGTTCTATCAACCTGCATCCGTCCGTAGACCACTGGCTTGAAAAATGAAGTATTCATAGAGTAAGGTACGATTACGTTATTTCAACACACATGTACGACGTTGGAACTGGTGTTTTAGTTCAATATAAATCTCTGTAAATGGTGTTTTTGAATTCATTGAACAATAACTGCACCATGCACATCAAAAGAGAGCAAAACGCAAGTTATATATGATTTCAAACACGAGAGGTGGTCATTGTAACTGTGATGTACCATTTTGTCGATCGAACGTGAAGCTTTTATGTTTTGTAAACATCTTTGAGTGTTTTAAAGAAATGACAGATATGAATTAACTACGCAATCTGGTTGCTATTTAAGTGACGTTTCCCGGGTCCATATTTAAAAACGTTCGGTATTTAAATTGTAAATAAAAAATAAAGTGTGTTGAGCATTCTATTTTCATGTTTCTGATTATTGTTATTTCATGTCAGGTGAAACTCCTTTGGATTCTAATATTTTAGCGTTTACTTCTTGCATATACAAACTAGCATGCATAAACTTTCCAACGGTAATTTGATTTATGCACTCTAATTATTGAACTGTTTGACCTCATATTAAGCTCCGCCATCTGGTTACAATTCTGTTATTATAAGAAATACTGTATAATCAAAACAGCAAAGAACGCAAAATAAAATATGAGTCAAGTGGTTTTATGTTTGCGAAGCTATCATGCAAAGTAATGTGTATATCGATTAATTGTGGTGAATGGAAAATTCCTTAATCGTTCATATATTTTTAAACATACTTTTTTGATGTATCGAGGAACGAACACGTCGGATTACCAAGCAAATTCTGAAATAATAGAAAGCACAAAAAAACAAATTTTGGAGTTGGCATTTCACTAACAAAAACACTAACACATAATTTCTGATCATGTATTGTGTTATACCAATTTGCTTAGGAAAATATAACATTGATCATTTATTTTTATAACTTTTATATCGATATACAATTAATATGCAATCAATGAATTTTTTCAAAGTAATATATAAATTGTACTTCCATGTTCAATTGTATTAAACTATGTACAACTCTTATGATTTTTGTAACTTACATTGAAAATCTGAAATGAAATGTTAACTTGTTGTTGCATCAATCGTTCGTCGAAAGTGTACATGCTCAGTCCAAGTATCGGAGCATTGATAGTTTGTTCAGCAATTGAACTGTTGTTAACGCTTGCAATGTTGGACACATTCCGGTAAATTGTAGCGCTGTATGGCACATCTTCGTCAGCTATAATAGAAAATTAAAGCTTTGTTAGTTGACATAGATAATATTGTTTGGCAAACAGAGGGTTATTTATTTATTCTATAATCCAAACAAATATAAATTAATTCATGATAAATGTAGTAAATACAAAGCTCGAAGAAACTGGAACCATCGAAATGTAATCCACCAGTTCTTAGATTGTTGTGGCGTACCTTGATTGCATCGCGCTTGAATACTATCATTGTTGCCTTTGTTCCAACTTGCGCGGAAGTCAACATCTGGGAACTGTATAACGGAGCAATTGAACGCCTGGCCGAGTTTCACGGCTGGGCGAAGAAAAAAAGAAAGAACAACAACGAGATTAAGGGTGCATACACAGATGTCAAGATGTGATTATGAAAACATAAGGAACATCGGAACATACGATATATACAAGGACTAACCAAGCAGTCTAGAATTTTATCTAGGTCTTGTTAACTTCTAAAGGATTTTAAGGAATAACAGGCAATTGACGCGTGACACAAAACGTCAGAAGCAAAAGAGCACGAATAACACGAATATGGCAGTTAGCTAACGTGAGCGACTGTTAACATTGAACTGAGGTTTGTTGTGAAGCAAAAATAATATACGATACCTATATTTGCTTTGGTAATAGGGTTTAGTTGATGAACATTTGACAAGTTTGGCAAGGTACATATCCACTTTGGTCATAATTGTCTCTGCTCCAGTCCCGTTCTAGACGGTGAATAACATAACACAATCAAGTAAAAGTGTTAATTGACTAAACTATGAGATTATAAATAAATACGTATGTACACATAATCGATTTGTATAAGCTGCACTCTCACAGATTAAACGTTGTGACAACCTTTTTTTGTATTTTGTCCTGGAACTAGCCATTGTATGCGAAAATGCATTGAAACTAGTGATTAAAGACTGCTGACAAAAATCAGATCGCAGATTTTCATATTTCAGGTAAAAATTGATGTTTTATGCATTTTCTCAAACCGTTAGTAACGCATTTAGCCATTAAACATAAATTTTCAAACGGAAATATGAAAAACTACGATCAGATCTTTAGTCAGTAGTTTTATATCACTGGTTATAATATATTTACGCAAAAATTGGCTCATTCCAAGACGAAAAAATAATTCAGTTGAAATCGTTACATCATATCTACACACCTTGTCAATAATAGTTTTCCATGATCTGATATTACTATTGTCCATTAGATTGCTGGCAATTTCAACAAACAACTGAAAATAATATATAAAATATCATCATTATTTTTGAAGTGACTTTATTGGTTAACACAAATTTATTGTAATAAAACATGTTCAAAATATACAATATTTACTGAAGGAGTTATTGTGGTAATGGTACATGAGAAATAGACAAGTCATATATGCATTTTTTTAATAATCACAACAGAGTTGAAATAGAAGCTTCGCAGCTTATACTGTGGCTCGCTTCACAATATTGCTGCGTTGTTCGTATGTAATGTGATTGCTTTAAACATTTTATTGAAAAAAAAACGTTTGTAGCACAAATGAAAGTCTGACTGTTAGGAAATTAATTAAATATGATATAACAAAGAAACTATGTACAAGCAATTGGGTCCCTTAGTTATATTTTTTACCGAAAGAAACGCATATTCAATATAATGAATGAAAAACGAGACGAAGGTTTCTCTCATAAGCAGTATGTTTATACGAAAAAACACTCTAGTCTATTTCCAAGTAATACTGAAAATTGTCAGTTACGCTATTTAGTTTCCGGTGAAAAATAATCGCACTTGATATTTCACTAATAATATCTGTAATTTGCAAAATTAAGTGTTCTTTTACAAATTTTACAAATTTCCACGTTTATTACTAATCAATAACATATAGTGTCCATCGTAAATTACATCGGTCGTATTCGACCATAATGAATCGCTGGCGTTGATTCTTTCGGTAATTCCATCCAATATCTGTCCGGAAGTCTCAATGTCACCAACAGAAAGTCCCGTTGGCTTTTCTGTTGTAGACGTAGCTGTAGATAAATTCTTCAATATAGTCGATATGTTTCCTCCGTTTAGTATCTGTGAAAGAAAACCATGCAAAAACTGAACCAAACATACAGCAATTTCATATAATAATTAATGAAAGGTAAGAATTTGAAACTCCGTGTGTACGTATATATATATATATATTCATAAGTCCATTTTTGCACATATATTGAATTTGATAGTTCGCATTGACGTTTGCAGACACTATATGTTGGTTCGAAAGTACGAGCTATTATAATATAGCTACTACGATTACTTTTGGCATATATAACGACACTCGTGTCAAATGTGGTACGAAAGAACGATTTATTATTATATAGCTACTACGATAACCGGTTGGCATATATAAACCACCTTGTGTCAATTGTGGTATTACAGTGTACAAGCTATTATCATATAGCTACTACGATTACTTGTTGGCTTATATAACGACACTCGTGTCAAATGAGGTACGAACGTACGATTTATTATTATATAGCTACAACGATAACCGTTTGGCATATATAAACAACATCGTGTCAAATGTGTTATTACAATGTACGACATATTATTATATAGCCACTACGATGACCTGTTGGCATATATAACGACCCTCGTGTCACATATGGTACAGTGTACAATCTATTATAATATTGCTATTACGATGACCTGTTGGCATACATAAGGACCCTCTTTATCAACTGTGGTACAAACGTGTACGATTTATTATCAGATAGCTACAACGATTACCTGTTGGTATATAATCCCGATGTCATCTGCTGTACATAAATACTTTGGCTCTTCATACACTCCACTTGCACTGCAGTTGCGCAAAATTGAACCTGTAAAATGTTTGTTTTCTAATGATTGTGTTGGTTTATTTATGATTTCAAGGGTCTAGTATGGATGTTCTAAATGTAGAATTAAAAAGAAGGTTGTGTGCGATGCACGATGAATTGAGTATCTTATTATAAACGTATTTATTTAACAGACAGTTTTTCAATGTCACTGCGACGTTGACTTTTGACCTTCTTATCTCAAAATCAATAGAGTGCATCTACTAGTCATAACAAACTTACATACTAAGTTTCTGGGTCTTACCTTTCTCAAGTTATTGAGCGGATACGAAGTGTAATGTATTTGCCGACCGACCGACTGACTTACTAACTGACAGACGGACAGGGAAAAACAATATGTTTATCCCATTGTTAAAACGTTAATAGACAATGTGTGTTTATTCGACTATACTTTTAGAATTGGCCATTAAATAGAGTATTACGTAAGATTCGCAAATGTCACTGTGTGTACATTAAAAACATTGACGTTAAAAGGAAATTATACGACATCTATATCAATGCATTGCAAATATTTCCTTATGTTTACCATTCCTTGATATATTAGTGTCTTGAATTTTATAAAAATGGAGCTAATGTTATCGTTTTCTACCTGCGCCTCATTTTCCTGTGTTCAATATAAAGACAATTATTAATATCGTGATAGTATGTTTGAAAGTTAATGTCAATCCATCAGAGTTAACAAAAGTCTAAGAAAACAAAACCAAAAACCCAAGACAGTAAACAGAATTCCATTCACAGTTTTATCTAAATAAGGCCATGTTTAAAATATCTACAAATTGGTCAACTTAGGTTATAATGTCGAATACCATTCGGAAAGTAAACATATCATCATTGAAGTGTGTTTGGATTTGAGTCTGTACAAAAAAGTATTTTTAGTCCATTAAAACAGGAAAAACATAACAGAAGTTTCCCTCAATTGCAGATTTAAGCAAGTCCAAAGGTTCTCCTTTCTTTGACATTTGCTGTTTTTTCTCTGATATTTGAAAGGCTTTAATGAATGCCGAAAAGAGAATTAGATTGTTTGGTCACTTACATCCGTAAAACATGAATTGTCTTTTTTGTTAAAGCAAAAACAAATGTTCTAATTGACAAGACCCACTCATATATTATTCTTATCAATGTGTTCTTTAAACATTATCTCTTTCAATAAAACTTAAGGATATCGTGAATTAACAAATACCGCCATCTGTACATTTTAGTGGCTAATTTCTGCCATTTCATATTCTCTCCAGTTAGCCTCGCAATTTCGTATTTACGCCATTTCATGTGGAAATTTCTTCACTTTCCCTTTTCGCCGCGAATAGGAGAAAAACATGAAATGGTAGTTATAAGCAACCAAAGTTAACCGTTATAATGTCCTGGGCAGTTCATTTTCTCTGTATACCCAAGTCGACCTGGTGGCCATTTTGTGTTTGCAAAGTCTGTATCTGCAGGGCATTCTGAAACTATAAAACACTCTTCGTGTCATTAAAAGCGTAATATGTTTATTAATTATATTATTATAGTTCAATATATTTTAATATTTCGTTGAAACAATAGAGATGATGGAAACACTACATGTGTAAGAGCGCAAACTTTTGGACTACATTTTGTGCAGTTTTTCATCAGAACATGCTTAGTTCAAACACAAGATGAGTTGTGATAAACTTTGTTTATAAGAACGTAAACTTTTTGACTACTTTTTGTGCACTATTTCATCGAGTTATGCTACATTCAAACAAAAGAGTTTTTGTGGAACAATACGTGTACAAGAACGTGAACTTGTTAACTACTTTTTGTGCACGATAACATCGTGATATGCTACGTTCAAACTGAAGAGAGGTTGTTGAACAATATTAGTGCTGGTTTTTAGACTTTGTGGGCACTAGTTCATCGTGATATTCTACGTTCAAACAAAAGAGAGGTTGTTGAACACCACGTGTACAAGTACGTGAAATTGTGGACTACCTTTCAACTACTTAATTGAGATATGTGTTCAATAAATAAATTTAATAGACTTGCATAAAAGCACGAGGAACGTGATTTATGCGACTATCAGTCACCCAATAAATGTAAAGTTTAAAGATGTGATTTGCTAACGACCTTTTAATTTTTGCCTGTACTTGTAGCTACACGCATAAGTTCAGGTACACGTGATATTGCACAACCTCATAAATGCTGACTTGAATACTTTCATACACCCACAAGAAACCTGAGTATGTGTAAAAACAATTTGCTCCTTCTCAAGTCGAGGGTCAGAAATCAGGAGCGCCTTTAATTACATAGGGTACTGTAATCTGTGTTTGAATAGTAGGGCTATTGTAAACTGTGTTTGGATAGTAGGGCTATTATACAACTGTCTGTATCATAGCGCTCTCGTAAGCTAATTCGAAACATGTCATACTTACATCTGATATTTACTAGAAAACTGGTTCTGTGCGACTCATTTCCGGCTGATATGTTGACCCGACACGGTCTTTGTTGAGTCAGTAACGTGGAATTAGCGAACAAGATGTTGTTTTGAGTAAACAACAGGGATGATGCTTCAACACCTATAAAAATAACCTTTTTTGTCAAATAACAACGGATAACGTAGTTTTCAACTAAAGAGCAATTGTACCAGCAAGCTAAAAGGAATGAGTTAGTATTGTCTAGTTTTAATCCAAAATCCTTTTGGAATTTGTTAAAAAGCCCCAAAATATTAGAAAAAGAGAACCTCTAGATGCTGCTACATGGCGAAGCTATTTTCGAGGTTTGTTATTAAATGGTGATCAACCACATCTGAACGAAATAGCTTTTGAAACGAATAGATTTTGACGAATACGTTTCCATTTAAAATTGTGATATTACTGACGGGGAGTATATTACAAGCATTTCAAAATCCAAAAAGGGGAACTCTCAGGGACCTGATTGATAACGGGCTGAATTTTACCAAAAGTACAAGACAAGCCATAACTCCAGCGTTGCGAAAGTTATTGCATGGGCATGGGGTTTAAATACGGGTGAATTTCCGGATATTTGGAGAGAGAGTTTTATTGTTCCAGTGCACATGTCGGGCTCTAAAGAAGGCCAATCAAATTATATGGGTATTTCTCTTATAAACGTTATGTATAAAATATTTTCAAATGGATTGTTTGCATGGGCAAAACAGTTTCTCAAAATTGATGAGGCACTGGCTGGATTTCGGACAGATTTTTCGACAACAGATACTATATATACTTTACAGTAAAGTATGGTTCAGAAATAAACCAGTACACCCGGGGGAAATTCTATGTATCATACGTCGATTTTAAAATGCGTTTAGTGGATTGATACACCATAACTTGTTTAAAAGTTTGCATAAAATAGGAGTTCAGGGAAAGCTTTTCCTTGTATTAAAGTCTATGTATTGAAATCTACGCGGGTGAGTCCGAGTTGGCACAGTTGCACAGTTCTTTATTTGTAACGTTGGCACGAGACAAGGGGAGATAACCAGTAAAAATGTTTAATCTATATATTAATGAGTTATTTTCCATCCTATGGTCAAAGGGACATACGGGTATTTTAATTTCTGAGCAATTCGCGGATATTATATGCATCATTTATGCAGATGACGCGGCGAACTGCGCTGACACTGGTATTGAATTACAATTACAACCAAATTATATTTCGGCCTTCTGCAAAAATAAGCTTTTTATAACTTTGTTAAACACAGACAAATATTTATTATTTATCTACCATTTTATGCGAGGAAAAATTGTTAGCGAGATCTCGATGTTCTAACCATAAATAGTTTTTTTGAGGCTGGTCGACATTTGGGTATCGAAAGGGAAAATCTAGTGTGTAGATATTGCTTAATTTATTTTGACATCAGATGTATAGAAGATTTTCATGTATTCTTTCAATGTATTTTTAGACAAGAAAGGCAAGACAAATGACTGTCATTAAGAAAATACAACTCTAAAGACTTCATGTTTTGTATTGTATATGTTGCATTATTGGCCGAAGGTCTTTTCTAAAAAAAATGATTTGACTTAACTTGACATTTGCGTTCACATTTGTTTAGTATCTCTAAGGAAATACTTCATTTGCCTTTTGATTTATGTAACTTTACATAACATATATAGTTATGGAATAAATGAAGAACATTTATTTCGATGAATTTGATCCATCCATCCATCCATCCATCCATCCATCCATCCATGCGTCCGTCCGTCCATGCATGCATGCATGCATCCATCCATCCATCCACCCACCCATCCATCCATCCATCCATCCATCCATCCATCCATCAATCAATATCCATCAATCCAGCCATCCACCAAGACATCCATCCATCATACTTTTTATTTATTTAATTATTCTCATGTTCAAAACTTTATTTTCGAAGTTTCATCCCATTGCCGAACAGCTGTGTACAGAAAAACTTACCATATCTCGTACAATTTTCCATTACAACTGTGAAGTTAATAACTCTGTTCGCTGGTGTAGAGTCTCTGTCTACACAGTACGTATTGAGATCACCCACGATGTATACTTTACGATTGGTAGAAGATGGAAGATAAAGAGTAACTTCCGGTTGGCAAACTGCTGCGTTATCATCCACATCTCTTACTGTCATTGAAATGGTCGCTTCAGTGTACAGGCCCAGCGGATCCGACGCCTACGGTAAAGTGATTCATAAGTTTAAGTTTATTACATTATACATTTGACAATATATCCGTGAGCAAACACGTTATAGAAGATACATTGTTATACAAATAAGCCATAAGTCGTAAGAGAGCGAAAAGAGGATATGTTTTCTATAACATTTATGAAATGTTTTCGTAATTCAAACGCTTTATACACATATATCGCCTAATTTCTATTAACAACAGCTTTTTGAGAGGTCATGAAGCCAATAACTTTCAACATATTCCGTCTTTTAAAGTATAATAGTAATACGGTTGTTGAGTTAGCGCAGTGGATAGCGTTATCGGTTCTCACCAAGTCGTCCCGTCAACACAATGCAACACTTTCGCGCCACTTCGTGCCAACCACAGTGACTAAGCATGTTAATAAATTGGGTGGTCAGTGTATATAAACACAATTCAATGTTTTATACTAGAATAACGATATACATCTCATGATAGTTAACACAACCCTGCCATGTACAAAAGCCTGCAGCAGTAATTAGAATAACATTAGACAGTAGGCGGAGCCTAATATTTATTAGCAGCTCTGAGTAATCATGGTTACATTTTATATGAATGGAATAACAAACATAAATTTAGTTTAATAATAAAATAAGTTTATATAACTGTAGTCACGATCGCTGTAAAATCAACTGAAGTTTCATCCAAATGATTAATATATATGGTAAATTGTTTATGGACTTATGTATAACCATTTTTTACTTACCCGAACAGAAATAACTTCAATTGGTCCGTACCTGAAAGAAACAACAATGACTTTTTTTTCTACTGACCTTAATATAAAGTACATAAACAACTTGGCCTTTCAGTATTATTGAAAAAAATTATTGTCCCGTTTTTGAAAATACCTAATAGATATTGGTTTTCCGAATTATGCAAGCTACCCGGGTTTTTAACCTGTCTCAAGACACATGCACTAGACATAAAAAACATAAGTCTCAGATTGATAACGCATTATTTAAACATTAAAATGACTCGACGGGGGTGAGATTTGATCTTTATCCAGTTTCAAAAGTAAAAACAAGGTAATTAAATGATAATAATAATAATAACAATCAATGTGCTATCATTTGTGAAGTTGTGCTCTGCTTAATCAAGTATAAGCAAACCAATTTGCGAAATGTAACTTAAACCTGCGGTGCTCAACATTTTCAGAGGAATTGTTTGGGCTTGGATGTTATTTATCAGTTTCAATATAGGTATTTAAGAAATAATTTGCCCACTCTCAAAGATCAAATTTTACATTGAATGCAAATGTTTGAAGACTTTTCAAAGAAGACAACCCAAGGACTACCCATATGCAGTAGTATTTGTTTAGGCGGTATCAAAGTAACTTTTTAAACAATTGCGACTAAAAAATGACAACGACAAAACACCATCACACTAGCTGATTATGTTCTATTTGTGATGAATATAAGAGAGTGTATGTGTTTTGTAAAAAAGCATTCCATGTGAACTTATCATCGGCAATTATTACTTAATTATTACTTTATTATTGATTCGATTGTAAAACAAATGTATATTCTGTTAAATGAATTATAATTTAAGTATATTGTGTAACGTTGTGCTCTATATGAAGATACTTACATGTGAGAAGTATTTCTTTGGAATGTGTCTGCATCTATAGGCTTAATCAGCTCCAAATGTTGAAACCATAAAACGGCTGAACCGTTGTCTTTTGTCGCTCTAGGGAATGACGAATCTGCAACAAAGGCAAGATAAATTTAGATATTTGACAATTTTACCAGCTTTGGCTTGAAGAAACAATTATTGTCTGGACAATACAATGGGATCTGCATAAACAAGCCCAGTATTCAAATATGTGGGCAAAATCCTGTTTAGAGGAACAACACTAAAATATACTGAACGAGAGACACGAACCGTACAAACGACACATACATTCCTCACATGCATCAACTAGCTTAAAGAATAACAGTCACCGCCGTACAAGAGACGGGTAACACTAGGTCACTAGTGGGTGTAAATTAGATGTTGCGCGTACAAATACTTTTTCTAACGTCTGTATCTTTGAAGAGTCTTTGAACAGTTGGCGTCTGTTAAGACAGCTACTGGTACCAACATTTGAAAATCCTTGGCTTTTATCCAATGAAAACAACCCCAGATCTATATGGAAGGTTTACAATGTCAAAAGTCTTTACATTAACATACTCTGCAAGTAAATCGCGTAGTAATTTCAATTAAACTTTAATTAAACAGTTAAATATAATACCTTAACTCTTGGACATCTTAATTATGAATGAAAATAAACACTGGCAATCCAGTTAAATCAGATATACAACAAAATACGTTAAAACACTATAATTGTTTAAAAATAGTTGAAAACAATGACAGCAACTGGCACCAAATGTTCAGACAACTTTTATTACCAAATGCTGACGTCTATTATGATAGATACCATTACCAAATGTTGACGTCCATAGGGACAGATAATATAACCAAATGTTGGCGTCTGTTAAGACAGCCAATAGTACTAAATGTTGGCATCTGTTAAGATAGCTACTGTTACCAAATGTTGGCGTCTGTTAAGACAGCCAATAGTACTAAAGGTTGGCGTCTGTTAAGATAGCTACTGTTACCAAATGTTGACGTCTGAAAAGACAGATACTATTACCAAATGTTGGCGTCTGTTAATATAGCTACTGTTACTAAATGTTGACGTTTGTAAAGACAGATACTATTACCAAATGTTGGCGTCTGTGAAGATAGCTACTGTAACAAAATGATGGCGTCTGTTAAGACAGCCAATAATACTAAATGTTGGCGTCTGTTAAGACAGACACTTTTACCAAATGTTGACGTCTGTAAAGATAGCTACTGTTACCACATGTTTGCGTCTGTTAAGATAGCTACTGTTACCAACTATTGGCGTCTGTTAAGACAGCTACTGGAACTAAATGTTGGCGTCTGTTAAGAGAGCTACTGTTACCAAATGTTACCGTCTGTAAAGACAGATACTGTTTCCAAATGTTGACGTCTGTACATATAGCTTCTGTTACCAAATGTTGGCGTCTGTTAAGATAGCTACTGTTACTAAATGTTGTCGTCTGTAAAGACAGATACTATTACCAAATGTTGGCGTCTGTTAAGACAGCTACTAGTACCAAATGTTGTCGTCTGAAAAGACAGATACTATTACCAACTGTTGACGTTTGTTGATACAGCAAATGGTCACAATTGTTGGCGTCTGTTAAAACAGCTACTATTTCAAAATGTGAGCGTCTGTTAAGATAGCTACTATTACCCAATGTTGACGTCTGTTAAGGTCGCTAATTACTTATACCAAATGTGTACGTCTGTTAAGATAAGTAGACTGATACCAAATGTTAACGTCTGTTTAGATTGCTATTGCTGACATATTTTGACGCCTGGTAAGAAAGCTACTCTTACCAAATGTTGTCGTCGGTTAATATCACTACTTGTACCAAAAGTTGACGTCTGTTTAGACAGCTGCTATTACCAAATGTTGACGTCTGTTAAGATAGCTGCTACTACCAAATGTTGACGTCTGTTAAGATAGCTGCTATAACCAAATGTTGACGTCTGTTAAGGCAGCTGCTATTACCAAATGCTTCCGTATGTTAAAATAGCTGCTATTACCAAATGTTGACGTCTGTTGAGACAGCAGCTATTACCAAATGTTGACGTCTTTTAAGATAGCTACTGTAACCAAATGTTGACGTATGTTAAGACAGCTGCTATTACCAAATGTCAAGATAGTTACTGTTACCAAATGTTGACGTCTGTTAAGATCGCTACTTTTACCAAATGTTGACGTCTGTTTAGATAAGTAAACTGGTACCAAATGTTGACATATATCAAGAAGCTACTGTTTCTAAATGTTGAAGTCTGTTAAGACAGCTTCTTGTACCAAATGTTGACATATGTTCAGACAACTTCTGGTACCAAATGTTGACGTATGTTTAGATAGCTACTGCTATCAAATGTTGAAGGCCGTTAAAATAGATTCTGGTACCAAATGTTGAAGTTTTTTAAGGCAGCTTCTGGTACCAAATGTTGACGTCTGTTAAGATACCTATTGGTACTACTTGTTGACGTCTGTTAAGACGGCTACTCGTTCCAAATGTTGACTTATCTTTACACAGATAATGGTACCAAATGTTGACGTATGTTTACACAGCTAATGGTACCAAATGTTGACGTATGTTAAGCCAGCTTCTGATACCAAGTGTGATGTTTGTTAAGATAGCTTTTGGTACCAAATGTTGACGTATGAAAAGTAAGCTTCTAGTATCTATGTTGACGTATGTTAAGACAGCTACTGGTATCAAATGTTGACGTCTGTTTAGATAGCTACTGGTACTAAATGTTGACGTCTGTTAAGAAAGCTTCTGGTACCAAATGTTGACGTATGTTAAGACAGCTGCTATTACCAAATGTTGACGTCTGTAAAGATAGCTTCGGGTACCAAATGTTGACGTATGTTAAGACAGCTACTGTTACCAAATGTTGGTTTCTGTTAAGACAGCTACTATAACAAAATGTTGACTTCTGTTAAGACAGCTACTGGTACTAAATGTTGACGTATGTTAAGATAGCTACTGGTACCAAATGTTGACGTATGTTAAGATAGCTACTGGTACCAAATGTTGGCGTCTATTAAGACAGCTACCATAACAAAATGTTGAAGTATGTAATGACAGCCACTGTTACCAATGTTGACGTGTGTAAAGACAGCTTCTGGTGTCTAATGTTGACGTCTGTTAAGACAGCCAATGGTACCAAATGTTGACGTATGTTAAGAAAGGTACTGGTATCAACTGTTGAGGTCTGATAAGATAGCTACTGTTACCAAATGTTTGAACATATAGGGTATCAATTTACTTAAACTCTATTTAGATAACGAAATATATTTGGTGATTTTTGTCGTTATGAGATTTCCTTAATTGTAGAGAGATTGATGAGTCCAGCATCCCCAACATCCGGATCAAGAATTGTTACTAAATATACATTTGTCCCGACGGCAGTGTTTTCAGCTACATCAAACGTGGATTGTAAGCCGACAAACATCGGAGGATCAATCTCACTTATAGCTGTTATTGTTATGGCTATGGTTTTATTTCTATTATACGAATCTTTTGCCTTAAAGGTAATCTAAAAATTAAAGAAAAACACACACACATAAGCATGAAAGATATTTAGGTTCTGTTTCTAGGAAAGACTTTATTTAAACGAAAGGAACACTACATTGATATGTATATGCAAAGTTTCTAATACGTAATTGGTATTTTGCGATTTTGCTTTTCGTCAGTGAAAGTAAAGATTTTTTACATTTATTTAATACTTATATAAAGCATGCAAGCAAATTTCAGTAAACGAAAATATTGATATCGATTTGCATCCTATACGAATTTAAACTGATATATATTACATTGATGTATACGCCGACGGGGACCTGCTTCCGTGCATATAGGCGAACACTGGATGGATTAAAATCAAGTATGTTATAGAAATAGATTTGAAACGCTTGGTCAAATACCGTAGCGAGTAACGGATACACAAATGAACAATTGCTTAAGTCGACTTCAGTGTTGTTGGTATATTGCAGTCCATTGAAAAGCCTTCCTGTATCATTTGACATATAGTGAATTATATCGCAGTTTTCATTTGGTGTGGCCTGTGTAGTTGAACTTGTCGTTGATGTTGTTGTTGATGTCGTGGGTAATGAAGTTGAGGTTGAAGTTGAGATTAAAGTTGTTGTTGAAGTTGTTAAAGTTGTTGTTTTGGGTGTTGGCGGTCCAGTTGGTTCTTGCGTTGTTGCAGCTGAAATATATAATTAAGAATTTGGCTCAGTCAAACAATATATCAGCAAGAAATGTTTCTGTTTTAGTAAGAAGTAACAACATGATATATGGCAGCAGTCCCAATAGGTAATGTCGAACATCTTGGTCTTACTTTTACCTAAATTCTATTATTTAACAACAATCGTACGAATTTCAACTGCAAAATACATACGTATTAAAACATACAGTTTAAGTGAAGCACCTGTAACTACTTAATTCATAATGCATTCATGAAAACATATTAATTACCGATACCCAGATTGTAACCGTGTATTTAAAAGCTGAAAACGCCAAAAATATTAAATGATTGGTAAGTATTTTAGTGTCTTTACTGTAATCCACGTAAGTCTCGTAAGGTGAAAATACCATGTTGTCTGCACCGTTCTTTCAAATTTTACTCGATATCATTCATTAAAATCAATGCTTTCGACACTAATTCATCCTTTTTGGTTTATTAAAACAATTGTACTAATTGTTGTAAATCGTATATGGGAGTAAGAGTGCATCTTTAAAGCTGGACTCTCATAGATCATTTTAACAACTTTTTTTTATTTTATGTCTTGGAAAGAGCAAATTTTTGCATAAATATCTGCAATCCAATAATATAAGATTGCTGACAAAAAATCAGGTCGCAGATATTCATATTTCCATTCGAAAATTAATGTTTTATGGCTAAAACCGTTACTGACGGTTTAAGACAAATGCATAAAACATCATTTTTTAACTTAAATATTAGTATCTGCGATCTGATTTTTTTCAGAAGTCTTATATAACTGGTTGTCATGGATTTTCGCAAAAATGGCTCGTTCCAAGACAAAAAACCCCCAAAAAAACCCGTTTAATCTGTGAGAGTGCAGCTTTAATTAAGGTGTAGCTTTAGAAATATTACTCAGCTCGACTCAACTCAAAGTACATTTCATGTTCGTGCTTTTTGTAGACAAGCACAAAAACAAGGCCAGATAATAACAAGAAATATGAAAATCGCGATAAAACAAAGGAATGCATACAAAGTTTTAACACTTATATAGACCAGTGTTAGTAGTATTCATTTGAAATTCAAAATAAAAACAGCCAAACACGAACAGACACACATAAACGTAAGCCCTTTAAAATCCTACTTGTTAACAAGATATTTATTATAAACATGACAAAAACATTTTTTAATTCAGTTGAATATTTAAAGGGGAGAGTTATAAACGGAATAATATGGCAGTTATCGATCTAGCAGATTAGATGTCTATTTATACATATGTCGGGAGTTTAGAAATGGAATTTCATAGAATTATTATTATGGCCAGTTTTTCTACCGGCAAATTAACTCTAGGTAAATCCGAGGTCTGTTTAAACTTTCTTAAACTTTAAACTTTTGGCAACTGAGCTTGTTTCTGTAGATTTTCATATAAATATTGTAAACACTCGCGAATGATTCGAGTGTAATACGAAATCTGGAATTATTTGCACTTCTTTGGTTGTGAAATATTAATACATCATCCGAGATTTACACTTTGTTAAGTTCATTAGAGCATTAAACCTTAAAAATCGTTACATTGCACGGGTAAATGATATCCTTTCTGGTACATCAGGGTACATGACGGGTCTCAATTTAAGAAGAAAAAATATTGATAAATATTAAAACTGTATAGAGAATAAAAACGGATGTCGCAACCTAAGAATAGGGTTGGACTCAGGTAACGCCAGAGATTAATGCAAGGTAAAAATTAATTCTATAATTCATATTATCCAATACAACCATTAACCAGACAATTCACTCACATATTCCCTCCAATACAATCGGGGTATTATTACTGCGTTTTGATCCGGGAGGTTGTTTCGACTCGAGTGGACTTTTGCAGATTCGGATTTCACAAGGCGCAGGCCGGGTGAAATCAAAATTAACAAACATCCACGAGAGTCGAATACAACATTCCGGATCAAAACGCAGTACTAATAACCCATTTATTATATACGTTACTAGTTGGATCACTTTAAAGCCACATGTTTTCATAATAAATGTCATTTTAACGACACACTATTTTGTGCTATGAAGTATTTTAAACATCGCGCAACGATACTTGTTATGACAACAGTGGAATATGGCCGTATTGCACTGGAGTGGAATACGGACTTCCGTATTTTGCGGTATGTATTAGGCTTGGACTTATGATGGGTATATAATATAGTTTGATACTCTTGTGGAGTGTTCTCTACTAAGTTGTTTATATTGATGAAATGTTCGTTAGTCTATATGTTGTAAACATAAATGGATGGGTGAGCTCCTCAAATCATTTGGTACCAGTGTTCGTGGTTAGTCAGGCCGTGCTTTAAACAAATCTAGCGCATGTGAGCGAAGCCAATCAAAAGGATTTTTTAATGGTATTGAATAATAAAATTAAGTCAATTATGTTTTTAAATTATAACTAAATTTATATCTTTACATTATTTACATTCTAGACGTCACCCGAACTAATTTATCAGAATATCGCGAACAACGCGGCAACCCTTATATGTGTATTTATTTGTTTTATAAATGTTTATCCGTTTCCTAACCACTCTCAGACGACATCGATCGTCGTCCAGTATTGCGACCAATTAATCAGCCATTTTGAACGATTTTACATGCACATCCTTCAAGAAAACCAGCTAAACACCAGGATTATCTTAAAAAAAGGAAATTGCCCGCGAATAATTATCAAGTTATTTAGAAAAAACGGCTAAAATCTCCACATTCGAATGATTCGCTAACGGGTAAGTTTCCTTCTGGCAGAGTTATTTGCCTTAAGAAAAAACGCATATGCGAATTAACTTTAAAAGTTAATTTTTCAATATTTTTTTTTATAATACTATGTTCAAGTAAACAAACTAGCCATTATACAAATACTTTTACAAATACAAATTCTAATATAATACAAATTCAAATACAACACAAATCAGGGCTCCGAGACAAGCTTGCATGCCACATTCATGGGCAAATATAAGCTGATTATTTTAAAGCCATTAATAACCCAGAAACACATTTTTACCAACCTGATGATGATATATTGTATTTTAATGAAAGGTATGTGAATGGAGAATTTACATGTATGTTTGATGAACTGAATCAAGAGATCTTGTTAAATGATATTTTTAAAGCTTGTAAAGAATTGTAACCTGGGCGCTCAGGAGGACCTAATTATGTCATTAATGGATTCTTTAAATATGCTCCCGATAATGTACTTGAATACCTACATAAGTTGTTTGATAAATTATTTGATATAGGATATTTTCCAGACTTATGGACTGAAGGCTATATTGTGCCAATCTTCAAAAAGGGAAGTAGAAAAGACCCTGGAAACTATAAGGGGAATAACTCTTCTTAGTACATTGGGAAAATTATTTTCCAAGATAATGAATAACAGACTGACATGCTGAGCAGAGAATTATAATGTATATGTTGAAGCACAGGCTGGTTTTAGACAGAAAATGAGTACTGTGGATAATATTTTGGTCGTTCATGGACTCTTACAGCATATGCTAAAAATAAAAAGGTTATTTGTTGCCTTTATAGATAGATTTTACAAAAGCCTTTGATTATATTGAAAGACAAACACTTTTTTACAAGCTTATAAAACTAGGATTGAGAGGAAAAAATTATGATATTGTTAGAAATATGTATATAAATGTTTGATCAAGAGTTAAAAGCAATAATAAGGTTAGTGATGAATTTAGTTGCAACTTAGGTGTGAGGCAAGGGGAAAGCCTTTCCCCATTTTTATTTGCTATGTATCTAAATGACTTAGAAGAAACTTTAATCATGAAAGGCCATGATGGCATTGATATTGGCATGTTAAAACTATATCTCATTTTATATGCAGATGATATATGTATTTTTTCTGAAACGGAAAAGGGACTACAAACTGGTCTATCCATACTTGAAGAATATTGTAAGAGATGGAAGCTAAAAGTAAATGTCAGTAAAACTAAAATCATGATATTTAAAAAAAGGAGGGCAGAGATTAGGTAACATTATGTTTACTTGTAACAATGAAGAAATTAAAATTGTTTATAAATTTAATTATTTGGGAATTGTGTTCACCACAGGTGGATCTTTTAATACGGCCTTTGAAAGTATAGCCGGTCAAGCCATGAAAGCAATTTACACGATGAAATCATATCTTGTCAAATTCCCATACATTTCTGTAAGTCACAGATTAGATTTATTTGATAAACTTATCGACCCAGTGATATGTTATGGTAGTGAAATCTGGGGATATTCAAATGCACCGGTCTTAGAGAGATTATACCTTAGATTTTATAAGCAACTACTTTGAGTCACATTGCAGACACAAAATGTCTTTGTTTATGGTGAATCGGGGAAGATGCCATGTAAAAATAGAACTATGTACAATGTCATTAGATACTGGACTAAGATTATATGTACATCAGATATTAAGTATGCTAAACTTGTATATAATATGATCTTAAATGACCTAGATATATATCCAAATAAGCCATCTTGGGCAAAGCATGTTAGTAACATATAACAACGATTAGGACTTAACGATGATTGGTTATTCCAGACCGTAGGAAATGTAAACTTGTTTTTATATCATGTTAAACAAAGAATAATGGACCAATATAAGCAAGAATGGAATGCAGATATAGAAAGTTCAAGTAGAGCATTAACGTATAGACTGTTTGCTGACTTTAAATTTCAACCATATTTAGATATTGTTAGCATTGAAAAGTATAGAATCTCACTAACTAAATAACGTGTTTCGTCACATAGACTCTGTATAGAAACAGGTCGATGGAACAAACATACACCTATTCCAGTTAATGAAAGAGTCTGTTTATTTTGTAACTCTTTAGAAGATGAATTTCACTTTATTTTCGAATGTGAATGTTTAATAGAAGTAAGACAAACACTAATAAACAGATATTACCGTACCAATGCTAATGTTATAAAGTTCAAAGATTTTTTACAATGAGAAAGTTGTGTTGTTTTGAAAAAAATATATATGTGTGTGTGTGTGTGTACGTGCGTGCGTGCGTGCGTGTGTGTGTATGTGTGTGCCTTCCTAAAACTTAATCATTGAGTTTTGCCTGAAATATTCATTTATTGTATTGCAAGTTACTCTCCTTTCGCTGTATCTTACTACACGTACATACTTCTCATCGCCAACCATATGAATGTACTAACCATTGTATTTGGATACTGTACTCTTGGGCTTATGCCTACTGTATATATGTTTTCCCAATAAACCAAAACCAAACCAATATAAGCGATCAAAGAAGATTGTTTGTGATCAACTATCTATTTAAGTACTAAATTAAAGGAAGGTTTATCACGATATTCGCATGATTAGTTAAACCATGTTTTATTCAGTTCATATATACAAAAAAACAGTACAGCAATAGTAAGATGAAATGGATTGGAAAACAAGCAATGTAATTGCTTATTCTAATTCCTTTCCATGTAGAAGTATACAGTTACAAATTGCATAGAAAGTCAGTGTATGATGTGTACAGTATGAGGAAAAGTATCATAACTGTTCATTTTTATTTTTTTTTAATTTCATTTTTTAGAAGAGTCAAGTAAGAAAAAGACAAAAAAAAAACGCAAACATATTTTGTCACACACACTGTCCCGATGCATATGGAAAGCGATCGATGCACCAAAGAGGTCGACTGTTAGGCATCAAAACGCTTTGATGCTGCAATGAATCTGTGGACTTTTAAAAACAAGCTTGAATTGGCATCAATGGTAAAGCGATCATTACCAAAATGAAGATTTTCTCCACTAGCAGCACAAGATAAATCATGGATAAAAAAGTCACGCATTAGTTGATACACACTGAGTAAGATAATGTGACACAGTTTCAACGGCACCACAAGCACAAAGGGGAGTAGGAATAATATTTCTTTACTGTGAAGATCATAATTTAATGAGCTACATCCTAATCGCAGACGAACGTGATTAACTTGATGCTGTCTGTTTCCTACATTATACAGGAGTATCTTGTTAAGTTGTGATTTAAACTCGCTGAGAGTAGGTGTATGTTTGATATATTTAGGAAGTGAATTCCACTGGCGAATAGTCTGGGGCAAAAACGAACAGCACAGGCTTGAGTGTAACAAGGGATGACTGGAATATCTGAGCGATTTCTTAGGGGATATGGCTGAGCTCTCGGCTGAGGAAAAGGATATGTAAGATACTCTGGAGAAATACCATTTTCATTTTAAAGAACAGACTGAGGCGATGTTTACGTCTCCTTTCCGCCAGTGTATCCCAGTTAACGTCAGCCATAAGCCGCTCAATAGTACACAGTTTGATAGCACCGGTTACAATTCTAGCCGCCTCGTGTTGGACAGCTTCGATATCATTTTTTAATTAATCACTAAATTTGTTCCAAACAACATCGGCATACTCGAGTAAACGTCTAATAAAAGCCCAACCAAGGCTGCACGGGAAATTACAAATTTTAATGTCCTAAAAATATCAATTCTCTACCATGCCTTGTTGATGTTTGAAGATATGTGAGATTGCCATTTGCAATCTGAAGAGAAGGTTACCCCCAGATGTTTATGAGTGCTGATTTGAGATATGGGAACATTGTCGAGATAAAGTGTGGGTTTATATTGTTTTTGACGTTTACGAGAAAAGAGAACAGATTCCTTTTTAGATGGATTAAAAGTTACTAGCTATTTCTTCGACCAAGATGATATTTGAGAGAGGTCACGGTTAAGGTTGGTTGCAGAAGATACGGGATTTTGAAACCAGAACCATTTCTGGCCAAAATAAGAGCGATAATAGCTAAAATTTTAAAGAATTAAAATTTGCACAAACTGTCACGAATTCAGAAACGATTGCCAACTTGTCATAATAGAGGCATTACTCTTGGTAAAACGGGACGATATTGTTTAAGTACATGTACTGATGAGCACTTTACGTAAGGAATTTGAACAGTAGTACTTATTTATCGCGAGTACGAATATCAACGATTTGTATACGGTTAAGAAAGATTACATAATTAACCTTTACAACAGTCAAAAATAAAACAAAAAGTACTAAATCGAAGAAATGTTCTGTCTATCCGTATTAAAATGTCATAATTCAATCACCATTATCCGCAAGCGACTTCGAAAGCCGATCTAATACCCGTAAGACTTTAACCGATTGAGTTACGACTGCTTTCAGATTCTTAGATCGCACCACGGTTTGAACCTGGTCCTGGTAAATCAAAGCAGCACCAAAACAGTAAAATTTTGTCTTAGCTTTTTGTGCCCAAGATTCACCAAGATTCACGCAGACGACATTCGATGAACGCAACATCTTCGGATATATTCGGATCGTAATTAATTGCATAAAAATATACATGAAAGCTATTGATCTTGTTATTGGTTGTATTGTGTCTGCAGGTCCCGTAAAGTATAGATCAACATTTTTAAAAGTGCTAGTTTATTATATTTTAAATATATTGGTACCAGAAGTGTTTCAATTTTACGTTTTAAAGTGATTTCAAGTGGTTGATCTTTTCCCGCGTTATTGTGACGTCATTTGAAAAAAAATGTTTCCGGTTAATAAAGTCGGGTCGTTCTATTTACCGAGTGGGTAAGAACGGATTACTGAAAGGTTTTCTTAAATGAAATGAAGTATTTTTTTAACAATTGTTGAAAGAAATAATGAACTATTGGTGTAAATATAAGGAATGAATTGCGGGGTTGATGTCATTATCGGGGATCGGACCCCACACACATTGACCAACCCAATGGCGTCCATAGCCCGAAAAAGACATCAACCCCGTAATTCATTCCTTAAACAAACTGAGGCGAACAATGCGAAGTCCATTGTTTAATGTACAGCCCTATGCATACCTTTGGGTGAAATAACAAACAATTTGAAAGGCAATCACTTGCATCGAACTCATGCTTTCCCGCGTAAAAGCTTTCATTCAACTTTTGCTACATGCATATGAAACTGGAAAAAATATGACCATACATTGTGTCAAACTAGAAATAATATGACATACATACCTGCATTTCCGTGTAGGAATAATAATACACAAAAACTAATAATGATAAACCGCTCCATAATCTTCAACATAATTAATTGATAGTGGTAATGATTCTGTTTTTAGATTAACATCTCAGCTGAGGACAAATATATCCCGTTTTAACAATTGATGCCTTTCTCATCGTTGTTGATTTGATCGGAAAAACATTCTTGACTCGCACTCGAAAAACGGAGATTACGCATTTATCATTTGGAAAATCAATACAGTAGTTCAATTTGATATATTCGGAAATTAACAGATTATAAATACACTAGTTACGTGATCAAAATTCATTTTGGTTATCGTATTACATATACAATATAAGCGAAATGGGAAAACAAAACCACTCCTTTTATTTCTTCGTAAAAGCAAGGATTTCAAACATTATGTACATTAAACAAAGAATTACACAGTAATAACGTGATAATTTTGAATCTTTGATAAATACAATATTTTGTATAAAATTATGCTATTCTACCATTCTTTGTTCATATTACAAGCAAAATATACATGATTCAAAATATTTATGTGTTCTGACCTCCATTGAATGAAAACAAAAAAAAACGATTGAAACAGAGATCACGACCATGTTAATCGCAGGGTAAAGGACGCAATGGAAATTAAAAAAAAAACTAAACTGCCAATGTTAGAGTTTGAAAATGCTTATTTTTATACGAAAAGACAACCACAGACTGCTAAGTACTTTTTCCTATGTTTATACCCTCGATACGTTTACTTTTAAAGCTGTTAATATCGTTTTCAGAACAAACCCTATGTATGAATGTACTTGCATTATACACCGCTAAACAAAACATTTCTATTGTTTAAATAATCCTTGGGTATAGCTGGATTATTTGAATAATGTGCATGTAAAATCGTTCAAAATGGCAGATTACTTGGTATAAATACCAAACGTCGGTCGACGGCAAATTGCAGACAGACAGATACGTCGTCCGAGAGTGGTTAGGGACCGGATGACCGCATTTATTAATTATAATGGCGGCCGTGTTATTCGCGATATTTTAAAACATTGGTTCGCGTGACGTTTAAAATGTAAAAGATGTACGAAAAAAACATGATAAATATCACTAGTCCAAATAATTTCAAAATTTTCCTTTTGTTGTTCAATACCATGCATTTTCTCAGATTACAAAATTCATAGAATGACCGATCTTATGTAAAAAACAACAACAATTTATACTATTCAATTAATTCACCTCTAATTCTCTAAGTATTGATTAAAAAATGCATACATATATCTGTCTGGACAAATGGATATAAATGAAAGCAATGTACATTTAATGTTTATACTACTGGCAAATCATTTGATATGACAAACTAAATAAAATTTGTTTAATGTTAATATACATTTAAGTATTTCCGTTCAACAATATTGATAAGAAAACTGATTTGGTTGAATTTAACAGTTCTTATTAACTCTTTAACTTCCTTTTCTGAGTATGAACATTTCATGTTTGATATTTTATTTTTTTCATTTTCAGTTAATGTTCATTAAGGGCCATGTTTTTTGTACAATTCAGTTGCTTTATAGTGCAAAGAAGAACACCATTTAGATATGTTACCAACAAAAGTAGAGGGCACGTACGCATCAAATGAAATACTTATATATATATATATATATTAGAAGTTATATATACGTGAAAGTAATGGTGTTTGATATAAATGGATATTATTAATATCAAAGTATACTAAACCGTGGATTTAAATCTGTCGTAACCTGTTTCCAACCCTCTTTTTCGAAATGATTACGGCATCTTTGTTTTATTCTGCATACAGTTTTTATACTTATGAACAATTTATAAATACAGAGAATTGTTTACCTTTTCGCTCCAAATTAATAAATAGAATCAGTCATGTATCCAAATGTACCGCAAATGATACCATTTGCTAGTGCAATGTTACGCTTTTAAGATTGAATGCTCTGATGAACATAACCCAGTGTAAATCTCGGATTTGTATTTTTTTAGAAAAAAACGCAGTGCGAATAATAATTCAAGATTACGAATAACACTTGAATATCCCAGTCCGGTGTTTTCATTATAGCAATTGATTTGCTAGATTATGCCCGGACGTGGTTGAGTTTTGTTTCCGAATTAAATTACTGTCTGCTTAATTGAAAAATTAACATATTAATCAATAATGAAAACAATTTCTTAGTTTTTATTTAGAATAACGGTATACTTTCTAAATAGTTAATACCACTATAGCCTTTAATCTCCGTTGTAATTGGCATTACTCATCTTGATCTCGATGGTGCTGTTCTCAAAAGATTACGTCAAAATGCTTCCCTCAAGTAGACCAAAGTTATAACAGTATCATTTTGCAGGACACATGTATTTTAGTATTTGAAAAAAAATCATAGTGATAATATCCATATTGATCTCAATTCAATTCAACAATAATTGACTAACGTTAGACATAAACAAATTTTCTTTATGAAACCTTTACTAATTATGTTTGATTACTCAAATTGTGCTCCCGTATAGATTTCTTGAGGATACAGAGTTATCTTTAAAACCGTTGTAAGCTAGACGATGCTGCCTTATAAATATATATTCAAAAAATATTGTTTGTATAGTTTTCGACTTATTTTGGTTTATTAAATCATATAATCATATTCGAAAGCATTCATATGGTCGTATTGATTAATTCTATTTATAATGTGTTGTTCCTCCTCTTTTAAAAGAGTTCTTTCATCATTAGACGGTATTTATAAATACATAGTTTAAATCTTACTATAATGGCTGTCCTAAAAACAATTATCATTCATTTTAAGGGACAGCACTGTTGCTCCGGCTTTACGCAAACGCTCGAAACGATGTTTGTATTCAGTCGTCGAGTGGTTGAAATATCTTTATAAGTTAGCGTGTTAACTGTTACTTTATTCTGCATTGTTTTCGTGTTGATGCTGGCTGTTATGATGCGTATATCCTGTTTGTTGATCATTGATAACTGATTTGGCAATTTTAAGGTTATGGCCATGAAACTAGTTTAAGCCCTAAGTAGACGCAGTGAACTCGTGTGTAACTGTCCGTTCCAATGCGGAAATCCTACTGTTTATCGATAAATCTATTTTGACGCGTGTGTGTTCTGTTTATGGCACTTGTATTAGTGTTTGTAAGTTCGTATCATATTTATATCATGCATCTTTGTTATGATCGAGAAGTTAACAATTTGATACTATGATATATGTAGTATACTTCTCTATTGACTATGTCTTCATGATGATTTGTTTCATATGATTTATATCATATGTTTTGCTATTTGGCTATGAATATTATATAATTTTATGCTGAATAAATGTTATGTTATGCTTGTAAGTTCGTACTTCTAGTTCATTGTCGTGTAGGCCCTTGCCTTCTGTCTTATTTAAGGATTTATTTGTTATCTTTTCGAATATTGGGCTTGTCCCTGTAGTTTTCATTGTATAAACACAAACAACTAAATAAAAGACAGTGAAGCTTCTTATTAAACAAAACTGACACTGCCTGCTGCGGAAGTCAAGAAACTGTCACGGCTGACGGCAAGAGTCCATCTGAAACGTCGAGACAACTGGGAAGACTTTCAATTCTTTGTTAAAACCATTTGAACTGCTAAAAGTGTTTCCTCATCAAGGATGATCACGTTGTATGAGATTGAGAAATTAAGTCGTAAAGTTTGTTCTGCGTCTTACATAAATTGTTATACCAGTGAAATAAATGCGACACATTTACTTGTTTATAGAACTATGGTTAGTCAGTGTCTTTCTCTAATGATGAATTACGTAATTAATAAAGAACACGTGTATCAGAAACTTCATATTGTGCCGATTCAGGCAAACTTGTTTCGATTTAATGAAACATGCGGTCAATTTAATAGCGCTTTGATAATTTTTCATCAGGTTTTAATTTGACAATCCGCACGTTTAAATTACTTTACTGGATAATGGTAGTTATTGACCAATGAATTTTGCCTAACTTTGACTTCACCAAAGAGTAAAAACGTTTTATATTATTAGCCGGGAATGGTGATTCAGAAGTAGATGACACAGTTGTCAGCTGGGGACTTCATCGCCACCCCCTTGTTATCGGTTTCAACTCAAAACATTCCGAGCATGAGGATTCGCAACCGCAAGGGATGATACCATATACACTAGACGTATGAACGAATTTGAGCAGGAAAAACAATACAAAGGGTCGCATAACTTTTTGCTGAATGAAGCGTTTCATCTCCACGGTTAGGTACTGGAAGATACCATACCTACTGGTTTAAGCTGGTTCACGTTTTACAGCCAGTAAATATTCTCGTTCATCAGAGTGATGATGCTATGGGTATCACAGATAAATTAATCATTATCAAACCTCTGATGAATGAAAATGACAGTAAATCATCTGTTCGAAATTCCCCAGTTAACAAAACAAGTCCACCTTATTGACATTCATTTCTTATGCATATTTCATTTTCGGGCATGAGGACTTGAATTGACTTAATGGTTCTGATGATCATTCGAGGTGTCTGAATCTGGTGTTGAATTGTACCAGCTTCCTTACTTTCCTATCAGGTGAATCTCGTGTAACATTAGCCCTGTTAACATCTCATAACATTTTACAAATGGTTCACGCGCGGTCAAACACTTGGTCACTAGGACAAATATTACAATGACAATGTTTTACTTTCGGTCTATTAATGTACATATTATTAGTGCCATGGTGTTAACTAGTACAACGTGTGTCATTTGCACTGCTTAAACGAAAATATTATTCATGACTTTAAAACATGTCATCTGAATCAAAAACGCGAGTCTTTGTTGCTTAATATGTTCAACCGCGAGCTCATGTAATGCCCATGACTTTTTGACTTCCCGTTCTTTTTCATGCTTCATGTACTGGGCAGGAAAAGGAATTGACGTATTCAACTTGATTTTGAGGAAATAGTTCTACGAAGCCTGTGCCTTTTAATACAGGGTTACTAGACCTTTATGAGGTCGTTACCATCTGCAAAGGCCCATGCAATAGTTTAAAATCCGAGTGCGAAGCACGAGTTTTGTAAACTGTTTCTTCCAACATGATTCAAAATAAATTACTTATATGGACATGGTTCAGTTACGTCGTATGTAATGACCATAGAAAAGCTGATGTTGAAAATGACAAGATGGATGTTGTCAATTCATCGTGTTTTCTCGACAGCACACCAACATAACTGGTCGAAAACACGCATTTTATGCAAAAATGTCCAATATTACATTCAATGCAGATTATCAGAGTGGTCCTTGAATAATTTTCGGCTCATGTGATGACATGGAATTTTACATCTGTTTTAGAAAGAAGGATACTTGCGATGTCTTTATGGGTGTATAATTTTCAAGAATTATTGTTCAATGATTCAGTTCAGCGATTTCATTTGATGTCACTTGATTTGTGTTCAAAGCTTAAATCCCGAGCAGTTCTTGTGAATTTATTTTCAGATTATTAGTAGACAAACAATCGAAAAATGCCAGGAGTATTTTTGAAGAGAGGAAGAATGTTACGAATTAGATTAAAAATAAAGAGTATATCGTTTGCATTGTTTAAACTTGAATATCACTCTTAAGCTCTTGTAAAAAAATATTCCCGCGTACACGATTTACGTTGTTAAATGGATATGTGCTTCGCGAAGATCAACTTGCAAGATTTCGGCACTACCAACTCTCAGACTGGATGAATTCAACTTATTGGGTAGTTAAGTCTTGAAGATCATCAATCTGAAACATCTGCATTTAAGGTAGCACACCTCTTATGAAAATATCCACTTGAAACTCTTAAATTTTAATGCTTTAGCCTGTGTTGTTTTCATTAGCTAACATGTTTTACAGAAGTTAATATTGTATTTTCATTAAAAAATAATTAAAGACATTTCTACACATAAATATTAGCTTCTTTGAAGATTTTATAACTTGCAGGAAGAGCTGAAATGGGTGGTTGGGATTTACAAACTCTTTTTTTTTTAAATGAGATGGTAAAACATTTTGATTTTTGGCATAATGTTCCCAAAAGGTTAAAGACAATTATTAATACAGAACAGGTCATCAGTATTTTTAGAACTTGTTGATTTTTGTTTTAAACTTTGATGTTCCAATTATACGCGGTCAAAACAGTGTGTTAAAATTAAAATACCATTTGGCTATTTCAGTACAGTATGATTCTATTTGTTTGTGGTGTGATCAATAATGTATTATTTCTAAAAGCAAATATATTTCTTGTTACTCTGATACCATATTATTACCAAAATATTGAAAAATAAATGAAGTAAAGATTTTTCTTGTCTCTCGGGTGTCGTTTTCATCGAAATTCTGAAAATTTAAATAGAATTGTTATTTGGCTGTAAATTTCTTTGAATTTTGTTTTTTGAATCCAAGAAATGATACACAATAAGAAATTATCAAGCTCATCATAGTTTAAAATGATGCCAATTAGGGATATGCTACCTAAAATCAAGTTGCAGAAAAAGGTAAATCAACTTAATTCGAAATACGCTGATCAGATGACGGTCGCGCCATCCTGAAGATTGCTTGTAGTTCTGAACACTTAATGACGTCACGGAATTATTAATTTATTACCGTTGTTAATTGTTGAAACCTCACAAAAACGGGAAGAGTTTCGTCAATTATTTCTAGTGAATTTTGTATGGGGTGTGCAGTTGAAAGACATGCAACACTATTAAATAGTTCCAATCAATGTTTTAGAAGCAAACGTGGTTTGATGTTGTTTAATCAGAATATCTCTGACGACAATATCTAATAGAACTGGGAACACAAACTCAAATACTATCAAGCTGAAATGCATTATCTTCAATGATGCACTTAAAAGGTAGTTTGTATTTTAGTATAATTAATATAAAATTATAACCGTAACTGTCATAAGTCGCAGACAGAGGGAAAACATAGAAACCAACAGAGATGAGCTTGTCTATATTATTTGAATTTATGTATAGCATTTCATCAACTTAATTCGTAGAATAACGTTTTGCACTCTTTCTGTTATTTTATGCATAGTGTAACTTTGTTGACAGATCATCATTCGAATTTAGTAATTCTGATTACATTTCACATTATCTAGCAAAGCGGTAGGCCATTTTCCTGTTCATTTTACGTCTACGTGTAAATATGGCAACGAAGACTATCACAAGAAGAACCAAGAACGCAGCTCCTCCAAATACAGATCCCATGATTATTGCCAGGTCTGAAATTAATGATAAAGGTAGCATTTATACAAATATTTGATTTTTACTTTCTTTCTGTTAACCATATTGTTTAAATATCATTTCAAAGGGCTTGATAGTATATAAAACATCTATCATACTAAACAAATTAGTGCAAAACTGTTTTGGTCTTCAAATATTGCAAAATACGTCATTTCTAAATCTATGTAAGTTTAAAAAGGATTAAAAAAATATGCTAACTATTTTGCCAGCAGTACATTTTAGTCATTTATTTCACGTACCAATAAATAGCATTCAGTCCTTTCTAAATGCTGCAAAAATTATATGGGTTCATCATATATCCAAATTTAGCATAAGTGCCAATAGCTTGATCAGATGACTAGCTTATTTTTCCATCAGCCGCCAATTGTAGAAAACCGATATAATTTTTGGTTTGATCAAGTTAATCTGATTATTACAATGATTATTTTATGGGTCAGTATGTATCCAACAATAACTACTTATAAATCAAATTAATTTAATAAGTCAACTAGCCAAACGATATCTTATGTACAGTTTATCAATGTTTTATACAAATTGCAGCTGATGCTTCAAACTGTATAGATATAATCAAACGGTTAAAATGAACTTTACAAAATTCAATTTCAAAAATGATGCAAAGACATGCATATGATGATTAAATTATGTAGCAATATTTGACCAACAGGAAGAGTGCATGCTGCATTTCAACAGTGAGATTTTTAGCTATTGGTTCAAACCATATCTTCCTCGAATACTGTTTTTTCATATTGAAGCTTTTGGATATATTAGACTGCTACATCAGAAAAGGAATGTCAAGTCTATGCATTTAACATGTTCCATGTTTTACAAAAGGAAATGGTAGATTATTGGAACGTACGTGTAAAGCTGTTGTGATGATTAACATAAATTGTGACTATTTAAGTCATTGTGTAACGATTGGCTATTATTAAACTTTTTAAAAGACTTTGTTATCAACTCAAATCAATTAGATGCTTGTTTTACCATTTTTTGTAGTCTCGCTGAAATATATAAAGAGAAATATAAATCAAATATATATCAAAGAAAAAACAGATATAACAATCAACAGATAGCATAAGTACCTGTGAAAAATTACTCGTTTACCATCATTGATTTGCTTTAACCGAACGGATGCATTCATGCAAATTCATATAATTGGTAAAAATACATTAACATACTATTTGAATTAATGATCACGAAGTTTCATTTGTGACAATGCATATTGATTTTTATCCGTCAATAATTTGAAATAACGAGAAACTATTGCAAGTATTGCGAGGAATAAGTTAAATATGTATAAGACGTTTTATTGATCAAAATGGGTGAAATTTAAAACCCAAATGGTATTGGATTTTACTCAAACGCAGTCTTTACCAGCAATAAACGCGTTCTTCCTCCACGCAACATTTGTAGCCTATGTTGCAGTTTCCAAACAAACTTTGATAAAACTTGCATTCATCGTTCGTGTAGACCAATGACTCTGCAAAAAGATTGAATTTGTAATCGAAAAATAACAGAATGGTCATGCGTGACGTATTTTGCTCGCCCGAATACCTTTAGTAGGTTATCGGTAGCGATCTGCTTTCGTTTAAGCAATAGACCAAATCAGTTTCATTTTCGACACTTTGCTCAATTTCAGTTAAGTTATTGTCTAATTAAACCATTTTGTTTTAATATATAGACTGTTAAAATAATGGTGGATAACAAATATCCGCCATCAAATATCAGCCCGGGACGGTGAATCGGGTTTCGACTTCCCATAACCTCACCATGGTAAAACAAAAATACTTCAAATATTTTAGAAAGAATGTTAAACGAGACCATTCTGAAAGTGTCAATTGTTTGTAAAATTCGTGGAACACTACAACTAGTTATTCTAACTTAATGTTTGATAAGCCTAAATTAGATCATAATTTGCATGTACATACTATAGTGGCGTTATTGATGATCACAAACTACATGAAACATATATACATAATTAAAATATAAACACGTAAGTGTGATACCTGTAGAGACATTAATGACTTTGCCATCAAATGTTAAGGTACTTCCCAGTGCCATATCAAATAAGGCATTGGTAAGATCACCTCGTATTGTGTCTTGTTCTTCTGGTGAGTTAACAAACACTGTAAAATTCACATGCAGACTTCCTTTCCTGAAACATGTTGATAAGTGGGCCGCGCTGATACAATGTCTTTCGGCTAACTGATATTACATGCATTATCATAGACACTGACATCGTTAAGCACTTCGAAATCGAAATACAAATATATACGTAGATGAGGACTATTTAAATACAGTTTATATCTTTTGATTCGATTATTAATATATATAATTTAAGAATCAAGTTTATTTAAGTTGATTGTAGTATTTTGTCGAACCACCAAATATCATGGATCACTATTTCGACAGGAAAGGCAGTAAGTCTCTTCATGTATGAAAGAAGCTGGAAGAAAGTGTGTGTTTATGTTAGCTTTAATGCTAAACCTCAAAGATTATATATACGAGTATATAGGTGTAAATTGATTCAGTAAAAAGTGCATTTATACAGCATTTTCTTGACAAATTTATATAATCTTTCTTACACATTGTGTCAGAAATAATTAAAGTTGATACTAAATGGTGAAAACTCGATAATGTATTTTCATTTTTCACAAACTAGTCAGCAAAATCTTCAACTTAACTATTAAACTCACCGAATAGGTCAGTATTCTTTCATATTGTCTGAACGTGGCACCTATATCCAGATTCACCGTCTCGTCAAACGTTATTTCAAATATACTTGTTAATGTGACAGCAACCGTGTTATCTGAAACGAAATGTTACCTGTCGTTCGAAATACATTTTGAAATACTGTGTGGAAGCTCAACATATGACGAAATTACGACACAATCAGGTTCTGTTTAATGCAAACTGTTCATTGACAGAACTTTCAACTCCCCTAGCGTTGAGTTAAGCTGGGGGGTTTTCAATTCACGATTAAATTATCTAAATACAACATGTTTACGACTGTGTTTTGATTATTTGCAACAAAAAATATTACGAATAGCGAAACCATATTCATTCAAGAATTTAATGTTTGAATGGGACGTTTGTTAAAAATTATACCTGATATATATTGAAGATCTGTAGTATCCAAGGTAGTATCTGTAGAAAAAGTAAGAACTAAGTAGTATGAAAAACAAAAATTGGATCACTATGACATTGTTATTACATGTTTTCATTTACGTATTTCTGTGAACAATTTATTGTTCTCCTAACATACTTTAACATTATTGTTAACATGAACACCAATACAATAAATTATGGATAAAATATAGATTATATAATACACGTGTACATGTTTACATATGTATAGTAATATGTTGAAATACCTTTGACGCATTTGTCTTCATTTAGTGCATAGCCTCGTTTGCAGTCACACAAATATCTACCCTCTGTATTGTGACAACCTTTCAATGAATCATCTCCACAAATAGTTCGATCTTTACATTCATTTACATCAACATTGCATGCAATGCCATCCCAGAACTTGTTACAAAAGCACGTCCCGTTCTTTACATCACAGGACTGAGAGCCATTATCGCTGTTTGTTATGTTACATTTACATATGTTTGCACAGTTTAAACCGTACGTGTTATTGGTGCATCCTGCAGTTGATTGTTCAAAACATATAAAACGTATACATATAAACGCATCATTAGCTGCAAGAATGCATTATTAAAGTTCAATTACAATAAACCCAAAGCAATAACATGCAAAACGTTACAAATACTTACGATCGCATGTCTCCAATTGGTTCTTTCTACCATACCCCTAAAATAGAATGGTCAACCATTACACCAAAACCGAACTCCTTGTTTATGAATTAATCCTTCAATTTGAATGCATGTTGGAGATTACGGACCAAGCACATTCAATTTTAGTAACAGAACAGAACAATGTGTCAAATATTATATTCACAATTGTAATGCAATGTATGTAAATAAGTAAAGTACTCGTACCGCTTTGCATCGGCATCGGCCATCAACATGATTGCACGCAAACTGTGTATCGTCTTCGAAACATTCACAATGGTTACGACATTCTTCACCGAAGTAATTTCGATCACATTCTAATATCAACTTACCAAATTGTTAAAATCATTATTGAATGTTAATACAATCATTAAAAACTGCTTTAAATACAATTAACTTTTAACATCATCTTAAACAAAAATGGGGTCGAGACGAAAGAAACGTTTTTTGTCTAAAATGTGTTCATGTAAAGGATATTCTGATGTGTGTGTAGTTTGTTTGTTGTTACGATGTGTGTCTTTCGTTATGTCTGTATTACTTTAACCTTGTGCTTTTAAATTTGATTTATTTAAAGTGTTGACTACCGGGACTGTAAGTTTCAACTACATTGCAATATTGATTTAAAAGCAAGCTCTCAATGGCAGCAGATAAATCCGCATTAAATGATACTTAGATACAAAGATGACTAAGATGAACTTATGATTGTACTTACTTGCGCATAATCCGTCACTTGTCTTCTGGTAGCCATTATGGCAAGCGCATGAAAAACCTCCGTCTTTATTTCTACATGACGAATTTTCTGAACAATTGTGCGTACCGAGATGACATTCGTCAACGTCTTGGGAACAATCGTCACCGGTCCATCCTTGTTTGCATGTACAAGTTCCAGCAACGTTATCACACGTGAATGTGTTCTCGGCTTCACAGTTGCAATTTGAACTGCAGTTTACACCAAAAGTGCCTTGTCGACACACTGTTGAAAAAAACACTTAACTACTGTGATCGATGTTTGTTCAATCGATGTATGAACGTTATTTATACGACTTCAATTAATACATAATGGTTTTAAGGTGTTTATAAGATGAATCACTATTAAGTATATCTCATAGTGTATGAGTATGCATGCTGAGACGCAAGGAGAACATAGCACTGATGAGGTGGGTACTTATACATTCAGCTTTATCACTGTCCTCATAATCTTAAAGCGAGTAAACATCGATAAAATAAAGAGTTACTTTTGTTAAAATGACAAACATGAACAACGAACAATTGGTACACAGGCACATGTAATAAAGTATCATTTATTATTGAAAGTGTTGAAATGCTGAAGAGATATGACGGTAAACATAAGTTTAAACGTTTCTAGTAAGTAATGGAAATAGACAGGGATGATGTGTATTGATATACACTGGCAAAACATTAACATATCCCTCAACAACACGAATGGCAGTCAAAAGTCATTTTGCATTACAATGAGATACCTTCACATGACCTTCCGTCGTTTGAAAGTTGGAATCCATCGTCACACAGACAATCATATCCTCCTGGGTTATCTTGGCATGTGTGGGCACAGTAACCATAATCATGATCGCATTCGTTCACATCTGTAAAGCATAATGTTTTTGAAACATGAAGCAGTTTGTTGTTCACATACATAAAACAAGGCTTATTTGTTATTCATGTTTATTGTTCCACTCTTCAAAACAGATGAAAAGAACCATGTGTATTTGGGTACATTTTAAAAACAGATCTTATAAGGACCTTTTGTGATTTATATAAAGCGAACTCCTGAAATATTGAAAAGTGATACTTTTAATAATAATAAAAAATGTACAATCGTTTAGTCTTACAAAGAGTTCCAAGTCACCATCTTGTCCCTACCATTATAACGTTATAAGCTGTATTTCCGCAAGGTACATAACAAGAAACACCGTCTGTGTATTATGAATTGAGTTATTTATCTCACTGAACTAACACATGTTCTAACGCAAAGACATGTTTAAAGAAATATGGTGAGCTTAGTCTTCGTCATTAACATGCTTAAATTACAGCGGATTATTGTGAACTGTTCAAAGTAGTATACATTGCAACATATTTCAGTCTAGAATGAGCAAGCTTTAACCGCAGCGCTACATCATTAAGGCTCACCTTATTACGAGTATTAGTATGACCACAGTTATTATTAATATAAACATGCTTAATTTACTACAAATATAAATAGTTCATACTTATGCAAGCGTTAGCTGCTATCTGTTCAAATCCCCTTTCACAAATGCATTTAATTGTGTCGTTTATTCGTACACATATTGAATGATCCGGACAGTTGACAGCATCTGCTGAAGCACATTCTTTCTCGGCTAAAATGAAGCAAGCAAATACATGTAAATGGTCGTAAAATAAATTTTCATATTCGTGCGCATCAAACATATAATAAACAACGATAACCATTCTTAACGGCAAAGTTTAACATAGATATTTACTAACACGAATATTTACCGAGACAAGAATGCCGGTCAGTTAAATCAAGCACAAGCCCTTCTTTACACGTGCATATATATCCTCCCTGAGTGTTTTGGCAATTTTGGTCACATTGGTGAAATCCTGATTGGCATTCATCGACATCTGCATAAGTAATAAATGTAAAAAAAAAAATGAACAAGCATAAATAAAAAAAAATATTAAGATGTTGATAGAGAGAAAAGAGCAATGTCATTTTCGGGCAAAGCTATCCACATTTTATACAGTCATGTCAGATATTGTGAAATATTATTTGGCAGCATGAAAATAACACAGCAGTAACAGTTTGGTAGTTTTCGTTGACAGCAAGTTCAACACTGTTGATGCCCAAAGCAACAACAGGAGCGGTATTTTATTAAAACATAACATATAGTAATATAGAATCAACGCACAGAAACTTGATAAAATATAAAATACGAGGCATCTTATTATGATAGCCGCGCTAAAAAGGGTGAATGATCTTTTAAACGCTCCATGAACATCAATTCAATGTGCTACCATACATGAACACGCTCCAGTTGTTATATTTAACATGTTATGAACAAATGTGCGTTTTCCGCTCTTAAGTATCATTTAAATTTGTTATATACCGGCCAAATCTTATTTTTAACAAGACCGTTTTATTGCGGATTTAAATATCAGACAAATATTGGACTCAAATGTGTTTGGTTTGATGCTATTTTTTGTATTTCGGTTGTGTCGAATGTTCGTTTTCTCTTTTTTTTCCCTAGGTCCCAGGAACTTCGACATACCGCGTTCCGACTGTAACTTCAAAGTGTGAACATCAGAATAATAATTTGACTGAGATTTATAATCGTTGGCACCAACTTAACACTGGCATAGCCCCAAGCAAAGACGGGAGCGGTATTCTATTTAAACACCCATCTGGATGCTATCAAATCAACCCTAAGAAATTTAAATGATGATTTGAAAGCTTCATATAAACTGTTTTCTATGTAAAAGAACCTGAGCACGATCCAGTTGTTATATTTAACATATAGCCATTGTAGCAACTGCATTCGTAGCCGCCGCCGGTATTGTGACATGCTTGTTCGCATGTATTGAGTGAAGCGTCCAGACATTCATCGATATCTGCCAAACATAACATAACACATGTAATAGACAAATGTGCGATTCTCGCCCTGAATTATCATATCACTTTGTAATATACTGGCCAAGTGCATTTAAGTTCAAAATATTGAAGTAATTTATATTAATATAAATGACTCCTAAACCAAAGATGTTTTTCAAACGAAAATCAATTATACGGGTATCGATATCACGGTAAAAACAGAAACAATTTGTAATTTGTTTAATAATGAATACATTTTAGCAAAACTTCACGACTGACCTTCGCATCTGTCCTCTGTCCTAACATACCCAGTCTTACACTGACAAAGGAAGCTGCCCAGCGTATTACCACACTCAAAGGTTGTAGGACACAAGTCTTCATTGTCACATTCGTCGAGGTCAGTATCACACTGATCACCAGCCCATCCGTTACTGCAGTTACAACCTACAATTTACGACGAAAACATATATGGCCATTATATTGTACGACTGAAATGATAACAACGATAATAGCAATCCATATCAGATTTTAGTTACAAAAGAACAAGACTGTTGTTAATGAATAAGTTCAATAAATTATAAAAAATGATCCATTATTTTATTTTTCTAACCATCATGAATTCTTAGAATGAATCGAAAAGGTAAGGCCAGGAAAGTTCGTTTAAAAGACGGTCATTATACAAAGCTACTAAGGAATTGCAGGTTTTCTTATATCTGACGGTATACAATTGATGTTTAAACAGACATTGACCGGCCAGAAACGTTTTCTAACTTGCATAAATTATATTGCAATACTAACCTTGTGTTTTATCGCATGTTCCATGTAAGCAGCTGCAGGTTTGCTCACAGTTCGTTCCAAAGTGGTATTGATCACATTCTGTAAAATAAATTTGTAATACTCGGATAAATAATACAATGTTTAAATAACGTAGAACATTTGCTCGTGTACAGAATATGACATTCAACGTAGCGAGCGCTGCAGTTTTGAATTATTATCTTAAACCATTCGATTACAGCCTTGCATTAAGCATTTAAAATACGAAAGTGAAATATCATGGAGTTTAAAAGACGATTAAATAAAACTTAAACCATACAATTAACAGTCTTACCTATACACTGCCGACCGTCATTGGAGAGTTTATATCCTGGTGTACACTCACACTTACATGAACCAGCAACGTTAATGCAATTCCCTTTTGGTTCACATTCATTTAAAGTATCGTTATCGCATTCATTTATATCTGGAATTTTGCATCATTAGTACTTAATGTGTTAACAATCAAATGTTGAATAAACAAGTCAGAAGGATTAGAAACTAAATAATTTTAAATGTTACTTAATCTCGGTTTACTTATGCACTTCCTCTAGCAATGGATGTACAGATATTGTTTTCTATAAAATATAACGATTATCTCGATGAACTAGAAAGTAATAGAAAAAATGAAACTGAAACAAAGTCCGCAGAAGGTGTACGAGGTTTTACTTTTGAAGAATTCGGTAAAATGAAGTTTACCTTTACATGTTAGTAAATCTTCATCGATGTAAAAGCCAAAGTTGCATTTGCATTCAGCCACATTTTCCTCAACGACACAATAATGAGAGCAGTTTAGATTACCTAATTGTAAACATGGGTTCTGGACTGCAATGAAAGGTAATGGCAACAATATCCTGTACTGGCAAAAAGTGCATCGTTCTCGCAGTAACAGATCAAACGTGCATGTGTATGTTGGGAAAACCAGGCATCAATAAAACATTGACTTAAGTTCAATACACATATATCAAGAAGCCAGTGAAAAACAAAAAACATACCAGGAAATAGTTTTGTTTTATTGTACTACCATTAAGACGCAATATTGAAAACCAAGTTGAATGTGTCCTTTACCTTCCAGGCATGATTGTCGGTCCTCGGCTAAGGTATATCCATAATAACAATAGCAGTTGAAATGACCAGGAAAATTTTCGCACATTTGTTGGCATCCGCTTATTCCGAGATTACATTCATCAACGTCTACAGAAGAAAAACTATCATATAACTATCCGAATTGTAATCATTGAACTAAAAACTTGCCTACAGATTACATTCACCAACGTCTATGAAAGTAATATAGCATGAATTAATAATGAACGCATCAATACAATAATCATATTATCTAATGGACTGTGCTAAAGTGAGAAGGGATGGCCATAAAATAAATTAATTCAATATTTTCAGGATTAAAACATACATCCTTTGCGATATGTTTTAGGGTAATAAGGAGTTGACAACATTTAACGAAAGAAGATGTTTGGATTAAAATGCATTTGCATTTTTCTGTAAAAAATGTCGATAATATCAAGATATTTGGCTTCAGAATGTCAACGACAACTCAATCAACAATATATTGTGGTTTATTGGTGCTATATATCTACTTTTCAAATAAAAATAATGTTCAATAAAATAATGAAAATAAGTGGATTAAATATTTATAAAAATATCTTTCTTAAAAAAGCTACAATCAAAACAAAGCCAAAAGGCAATGTTAATTGGGAAGTGTTGGCTATTTTGACAAAAACTTTTTTTGAAATAAGACATTCGGAAAAAATACAAATGATACTTGATTGACAATCTGATAAAATCACCTTTGTAAAACTTGATAAGCTCCTAATTACGCTTACACATCTTTCAACGGATATATGCCTTATGCTTGCTAAATATTGAATCTCACAACTAATTAATGAAATGAAATATTTAAACATGTTATAATTTGGTCCTGCAAACAACTTTTGCACTACGAAAGGCCCTAAATTAATCAGTTGGCCATGAAAATAGTACTCAACGCAGGTACAAAACTATGCAGATCTATGACCGATATATCAAATTAAATTAATAGCCAAATAATCATTTTAGGAACGTTCGACATTGAAATCAGTTTTCTGAATAGCTGCCGAACAGCATTACGACTAAAAGTATATAACTTCAGTTCAATTTTAGAACATATGCTGTAAACGAATATTCAAAACAAATCAGCGATAATTAAGATGCCTAAAACGACCAAACCTTTACAGTCTTGGTCCGACTGAACGAATCCTTCCATGCATTCACATGTATAACCACCCTCAGTATTGCTGCATATCATATTTTGTCCGCATCCATTAAGTAAAGAATTGGTGCACTCATCTACGTCTGAAATATTTTTTAACATAAATAAATGTGCGGATTACAACAGAACGACGAGGTTAACGTTTAATTTAAATCATTACGGTTGTCTGACCACCCACTTCAAAAGCCAATGGAAGACATCTCTGCCTCGTATAGTGTATACGTATTATTGGCTATTTCACAATCAATTGACAAACTAACTTGTCATTGGACAATTGAAAAACATCAACATATCTTATATTAATACATAGAAATTAGAATGAAACATATTAATGTCAACAGTAACGAGTGATTATAGATGTGTCAGACATGTTTTTTTCAAATATTCAATGATACCTTCACAATGGTTACTCCCACTATCTTTGAATCCCATTAAACATTCGCAGAGAAACGATCCTGGAATATTGACACACATCTGGTAGGCATCGGAACACAGTGAAATGTGACTGTCGCATTCATTGACATCAACATCACACCTTTCTCCTTGCCATCCGTTTTCACAGACGCAACCCCTCACTTGATGACATTCTTTCGTGCCGAGAGATGAACAGTTGCATGTGTCTTCACAATTTCTTCCAAAGTATGGAGGGGCACATTCTGCAAATAAAATACTCGTACAGTGTAAACAAGGAGAGTTCGGAATTACAAAATATAATCAAAGTTTGCTTAGTAGCGATCAAGTTCACTTTAATAACTTATAGGAGTAGCTGTGTCAACGTCCCCTGTAACGCATCAAAGGCGTAGTTGTACTTACTTACTAAGTTTCAATTGACCCCAAAGGACATGAAAATATATTATTACACTGTGAACGAAATTCCCCGTATACCACATTTAGCAATTGCGAATTGTATTGATTGTTCTTTCACTGATGGCATTCATAAATTGTCTGAAATTCATCGCAATACCTTTACATTCTTTCAGTCCCTGCAATCTGTATCCGTCAAAACATCTGCATGAATACGACCCGATAGAGTTTGTACAATCTTGGGGACAAACGTTCCTTTTGCATTCATCAATATCTGGGAATAATACAAAATAGGTAACTAAAAAGACTTTTACTTTACTTAATATCCAATTAATTTATATTTTACCTAGCCACTGACGAAAGTGCAAATAAAGTCTTAAAGACTCATTTGCGTCTGTTTTGAAGGTCGTTTAGTAATTTTGTCAACATTAAAAGAAATCTTTTCAACATCATTAAGTTTATTACCATTTGTGTTTGTACTTACTTTAGAACATAACTGTCATTGTTGTTGACAGATTTTGATATCAGGAAGTTTGGTAATAACAAAACTCTTATGGGGCATTATTCATGTGTTCTCCTCATATTCGTAAATATAACTAAATGTTCTGGCAAGCACACATGAAGCTGTTTAAATTAGGTGTTTCGTTAATGTGAGCATCCAATTCAATTACCTGTACAAGTCTTCGAATCTTTGTCTAGCTCAAAACCATTCTCACAAAAGCATGTCGATTCATTGTTCTTATTCGTTGTACATCCTGATGTATTTGAGCAATCAGAACCACAGATATCTATAATAAAAAACACAATTAAAATCAAGTATATTGTGTAGTTATGTTGTGACTGTATTTGAAAATTAAAAAAGAGGTGATATAAAAATATACTCATTCAAAGAGATTACTCTTTTGAAAACAAATCTGAAAACTGTCCTTAAGCTTTTGAATACTGGATCGAAAAGTTGAAAGAAAGGGAACCATTTTGAAAATATAAACCGTATTCGTAGTGATACATTTAAAGGGAAGCTACCTGTAAATATTAGAAAAGAAATATTTTAAAGGATGAAGTTTGAATGCATGTGGATAGTTTTTAGAAAGAGGTTCATAATAACTTCATTAGTGCATTTAAATTATGAGTGCATGTACGTTCAATATAAAACAATTACTTGTTTTATAATTAGGGTAGTGTTATACTGACAAAACAACAATAGAGCACAAAAAATGAACTGTTAAATTGAACTTTTAGTGTATTATTAACATCAAATGAATGATTAAAAAAGTCGTATTCTTTCGTAAAAGTATTTTTCTGAAATATGTTCAAGTAAATCTTAAAAAACTTAATGTTGAATAGTTTTTAAGGTAAACCTACAATCTTTGAAACACGCTATAATTCAATTCTAAGCCATTTACTAATACCATTAATCAAACGGTAAAGATTGCACATCGCATACAAGCGGTCCCTTTGTGCGAGCTCTTTCTAGCCGGTCAATTTCTCTGAACAAAGCACCAGAACTGGGTATCTTTCCAGTAAATGAAATCTAAAGTAAAGCGGTTTTATATAAGCTTTTAACTGGCTTAACACTAGAGCTTAATGAAGTAAGAATACACAACAAAGTAACAACTTGCCATTGTTGTTAATCTTTCCACATTCAGTCCTCGTATCGTCAAGTTTATAACCCGGATGGCATTTGCATTGAAACTCTCCGTTTGTGTTTTCGCAAATGTGGGAGCAGTTGTGAGTAGCTTCGTCGCATTCATTGATGTCTTGAAAATAAAACATATCGATTATATGAAATACTGACAAATTCATATGATTGATAAATGGAATTACGTACCTTCGATAATTTGCAATACATAAACATTGTGATTTTATTGACGACGAGTTTGAGGACGCTTCACATATACACACATAAATACATTTATCATTTTTTATAAGTATAAAACATTATTCATGACTTTATATGTATACTTTTCTTTAGAAAAACTTTAAGACTCATAGTTGTAGAAAAGTGTTCATCATACCGACACATTTTGTCAGGTCAGACGATTCAGCTCTATATCCACTTTTGCACGAACAAATAAAAGATCCTTCTGTATTAATACACATTTGTGCACATGAGTTCGTGTCCTCACACTCATCGATATCTGAAAAAACAAGAGGTCTACATTAGTTTGTGTCAGCACATTCATCAATATCTGAAATAACAAGATGAAACAGGTCATTGTCCGGCCATTTTGCAGCCTTTCAGTTTTGCTTGTGTCATTTATACGTATAAAAATTATCTAAAAAACTAACTGTACTGCAGATGAAATAGGAGTCTGCATTTCTAATGTTAACAATGTTCCATACTCATGTAGTCTTTTTGTTAACAAAGACACATACAACGGCTATACAAACATATCATTAATTTCCTTAGCAGACAAGCTAAAGCTTTTTATTTATTTGCTGTATATATTCTTAAATATAATATGTGATACACTAGAATTTTACCTTGACACCTCCCACCATCATCGATATACCCATCCGGACAACTGGTGCAATTAAATCCCGGTTCGTCTTCCAGGTGTTTTTCTGCAGGTACATCGGAGCAGTTCCGTCCAATGGAACATGGTTCTCCAACACACCCGTCGATATCTAACTCACAGTCAAGTCCTGAAAAAATATTTGAGACCTATGTTTAATGTTAAATTGGTAGTAAATCTTATTATTTTGGTGACGTCGTGTGTCCAACGTTGATTGTCTTTTACATGGTCTTGGTTATCGATTTGGCAACTTGCCTTGGTACAACAGTTACAGAGAAAGTTTTGTCTCAGTGTGTTTATGTCGACCTATGCAATGGAAAAATGCCAATGAAAACGGGCACTGGAATCAATCATAGTTATGTTTTATAGATAAAAAAATAGACATGGGCAGCTGACTTGTAAATATTTAACTATGCTATCAATAACGGGCACTCAACTCAATCGTAGTTATGTTTTATAGATAAAAAATAGACATGGACAGCCGACTTGACAATATTTACCTAGAGTCAGCATAACTTTTGCTAAAACATATATCGGACATAGATGTAAAAAGTATTATGTACACAATATATTTGTCCTTATAATTGTCCTAAAAACAAACGAGAACATTGTAACTAACTCTATCGTCATAATATTCATATCTCACCTGTGTATTGGTCATAACAAAGGCACTTTTTATATTGAAACAACAGCGTCTGACTGCCCCGCATCTCTGTTTCGTTAATACACTGCCCATTGCCACTACAACCGGTACATACTGTTATAGGAATGTTTGCAACGGGAGATATACCACCGTCCTCAGCCTTTACAATGAGACTGAAATAAAAAAAAATCAATAGTGCAAATAAAATGTTTAATAGCTTATTTCTAAATGATAAAAATCATGTAACTCCTAATTCAATCGGTTGATTCAATGTGTTTATTAATCGATAATACAAGTATAAATATAACAAAAAACTAATGACAGCACATGACTGTCTGAAAACAAAATATCATTAAAGAGATATACCATTTACATAAATTTTCATTAAATGGTTACGTAGAAAAAAGTTTTCCTACCGTGGAATATCATCAGGCAGGCAGGGTATATACTTGTATCTAAGAATTCCAGTTGTTTGATTTACAAATACCGAGTTGTTCATGGTTCCTAACAATTCAATATCTGTAACATCACTGCCAAACTGCAATTGACACTCCGCTTCCCCTCCACTCAATACGTCCAGTCGACCACATGTCACCAGTTTTGGAACGCTCCTGTCTGTATTTATATGCAAATTTATAGAAACATTTTCAGTAGCCGACAATTTCGTATTGGAAATGTATGACACAGTTTTAATCTGTACATTTTATTGAAGCTCTACTATTTGGGGTCTCTTCATTTTTCACTCTTTTCATATTGGGCTACCAGACGTATTCCTGATTTTTTTATTAATACTATAACCATATCCATTCCTGAAATTGATATTCCTCTTATGTGAAGAAAGCAGTGAACGGATTTATTACAGTTACAATATCTATTAGTTAAAATGAGAAATGTTTTAGAGTAAGTAGCTAACTGGATATTGGGAAAGACCAATAAATTATACTCCTTACTAATTTCAGTCATCGCTTCTTTTGCATCGTTTGTTGTCTCATGCGTTTGCTTTGAAATGTCTTCATTTTCTGTAAACACATGATCAAATAAACAGGCGAGGTCCTGGTTTCCGCCACATTTCTCGCTTGCTGCCTTTATAACTTCAACTGGAACTGAGTCTAGGAAGCGAGGTATAAAGGAGCTGTTGTGATGATGGCTGTGGTTCTTCTTGTCGCTATACCGGAATGCAGAGTTCAAGCCATCAATTTCCCCTGGGAATTAAAAAGGATATATAAAACGATCTCTCAGACATCAAATATGTCTCTAAGAATATCTTTCAGTTTGCCTGAGCGATACGTGTTGATCAACTCATCTTTTTATAGACAATAACGTTACTTTGTAATACATCGTAAAATAAATTGACCTCCTTTTACTTTTTTTATTCATACTGTGTACAACAACCGCTCGCAATGCGTCTACGCAAAGACGTTTTCATTTTCCCTCTGATCATATTACCTAGTATGTTATTACTAGGTCATCCTAACCATATGAATAGAAACAAAAATGTATACTGGTTTCTACAAATATGAGTATTGCTATAGCAGAAAGGTAGGCTCTGATTGTAGTCTTATCACAAATACTTATGTAAATAAAATATTCTCTTACACATTTGGCCATATTGAAATATTTCAGATTCGCTGATATTGCTGTTAAAAATCTGATTGCCAGGAGTTATAAAGTCGTTGTCCGGATCTCCATCAAAATCACCCAACAATCCTCGCACTTTCCCTTTTAGCGATACGTTGACGGTTGTTTTAAGTGTCAGCATCCCATTGCCAATAAATATACTCAGAGATACTCCTGAGAATTTAAAGCATAAGTAATATGAATTAAACAATTAATCTCTTTCCACAAATTTAAAGTAAAGAAATTTGTATTTTTAAAACACAGACTACGTTCGGGTTTTTATATTGCTATTTAAAATTTAAACTGTGATTAAATACAGTGCGTCATGAAACATGTTGCATTATTTACCACCAATATTACTTAATAATTAATTATTTATTACCAAACGTTTTACCTGACTTAACAAAATTAATTTCCAGATTCGTTTTGTTTTTGCCGTCACGATGTTTTACAACTATTAACGTATTGTTTTCCGTTTGTAACGTGAATGAGTCATTCGCTTGATCAGCAGTCCGATCGATATTGTTGACGTACAATATGGTGCCTATGATTAAACAAATGTACTGAAACAATATCAAATAAAGGATTCCCCGATCCTGATATAGACAAGTTGCTTCAGTGTTGAAATAAATGTGCCATTAAGATATATATTAGATATATAAGATATCTTTGTTAGACAGTATGTCCAAAACTTTTTAATATTTCTTTTAGTTTAAAAAAACACACGTTATTATCTTCACTTTAATATTGTCTGAACTTATTTTATTTTATTTTTAATGAAGTATAAATAAATCACTGGAAAAAGACTGATTTTTGGCAAGTTAAATGTCTTATTTACCGTTCCTGTTAGTGTTGAGCTCAACGTGTACAGAAGATCCAGAACTGTCCTTGGCAGCAAATGCTGTGTATATTGTGGCATCCGTTAAAGTGTTATTCACTGTAACAGCCCGCTCTGTTCTTGCTTGTAAATCAAAGGTGCTGCCTTCAAAGTTGTGTTTCAAGAGCGTGTATTCTCCGAGTCCATTAAAGATAAACTTCTTTCCATCCAGAGTAAGTATGTGGGGATCTCCCCAAGATACCGCTAAAAGTAATAAATATTTTCTAAAGGGTAAATAACAGAAATACACACAAGTTTATTCATTAGTTGATTTAAGGTTCCTAATGCATGTTTTAAAACAATATTGCATGTGTAAATATTGAAAGGTTAAAAAGCCATTTTCTAGAATAACAGCTGACAGCTTACCAAAGTCAAACCACGTATGTCTGTAGCATTCTCCAATGGGTCGTAATTCGTAGTAAAGGTGACAATAACTTGACTTTGAACAGCAAACGTCCTTAGGAAGCTGATCATGTAGTTTGTGTTGTTGTGGGGAAAGGTCTGGATGAAAAGCGTATAATCCCCCGGCAAACGGAATTTCGTCCGTCCATTGTCCTGAACTTCTTTCATAGCAGCACACCTATAAATTATCACATATGTATTATATGTGAAAACCTAGTTCCAATTATCTGACAAGCATGCGTCGTCTATGTGTGTCTGGGTATTTTTTTCTTTCAGTCAAGTAAGGTGCGTAAGCCGACATTAATTAAAATTATAAACGTATGCGAAATGCTATACACGGGTGTATTGTCGTTGTTTCACTTGCATCTTCCACGATAAGGCGATCGTCGATACAGCGGCTAACGACGTCTCCTAAGTCATCCATGCCTTTACAATATATCAATCGTTTATATTTCATTTTATTTTTCGAAATTATAAACCATCACGATATAAATACTACAAAAAAGAACGAAGGGAACGGAGAGTATGTGACAGTGTTAGTTTACCTTGCCATACAATCCTGCCCTGAAGGTTGGAAGAAGTTCTATACAAATAGTTTTGTCATTAGTTGTCCTTTCGCCCCTTGCTAAAGGATCTTGTTCTGCTTTCTCAAGGCTACATGGACACTGAGGGAGCATGCTCATTATTTTGTGATATTCCTCTTTCTTATGTTTGTTACTTATAAACCAGTCTACGCAATCCATGGCAAAGTTCTGGAGTAGTTTATTTGCAGCGATCCCTTTGATTATTAAGCCATTAATGCCTGAAACAAAGAGACAATATTTTGAGTTTTTGAAAAGAAGCTTGTCTATTATTCGTACAGTTTTATAACATTTTTATAAACTTTATTTCTATTTTCTCATAAATTATCGTTTTTCTTACTCTAGTTTGACATATAATTGTAAGATGTTGACGCTATATATCAGATTTGTGACGTTAATCTGCATCGATGTTTAATTCTATGATAAAAATATAGTACTTACTATTTAACGAAGACCCTGCATAGACGCCATAAACTAAAGCATAATAAACAAACTCCAAACGAAATACACAAAAAATCTCAACACGACATCGTCGAACAGACGACACACGCAACCAAATATCTTAATGTTTGGGATCACCGTCTTGGATATGTCATAAGTTATTAAGGATTTACTTTGGGGTTTGCATCAACATATTAAATATGAAGATATATACATATACCATGAGTATTCGCGTAACGATCCATTCGCAGAATTGGTGTTTCAAACGAAAATACATCTTTGTAACTGAATTGCTTGTCGATTATAATTCCAGTGAAAACATTGGGTTTGTTTTCTCGTTTAACGTTCCATAACATTTGGTTCTGCCCGTAAATAAAGATGGAATATGTCACTCGGCCGTCGGTTACAATAGCCATCTGAAAAGTGCTTGTCTGAAACAAAAGGGTAGAAATATAGCATTTATTGAGTAAATCATCGGATACCATGCTTATATTGACGGGCTCAAGAATGAGAAAAAAGTTAATGATGATAACGATCTACACAAAAAACAACAACATCAATATCTTTTAAAAATGTCACCGTCTACATGTCTATGATTTATTAACACTGTATGTTGTTCAGTTATTAATGTCAACTTTGAGTAAAATGTTTTTAGGGGCGTTTAAATCATTCCTTTAGTTGTCGCTCGGGTTTGAATCCTTATTGCAGTCTACGCAACGTTATCCATTAGCTTTGTACACTTCAACATGAATCAAAGGTTTAAACAGTTATCAAAGCGTGTATTACATGGATATGGATTAATAATTGTAAATTATACCTGTTCGTCTTCATATATCTTCTAATATGGAGTCATATTCGACCAACTTGCAATCACTGCAAACTTAATACCAAACGTCGTGTCGTCACTAACAAGGGAGACAATCCTTCGCAATGTATTTATATCTTCATTGTGATGCAGGTCACTGTTTTGCAGAATATCAACGACTCTGTATGAAACAGTTCCATTCAAAGTGTCAACATAGAATGGTGCTACAATAACTGTTTCATCGAAAGTGTCTGATGTTCTTGGCGGATTTGGATTCGTATACTGCGTGCCAATGCTTGCATAACCGTTTTTGCAAATCTATAAGTATGAAAGTAGCATTTACATTCTTTAAGTAACTGTAAATAATTAGTGCACTATTTTTATCAGGATAAATCACATATAAATTGGCATCATTTGAAAATTTTCATGTGTAAATATAAAGTGACTCTGTGTTGATATCATTGTATGATGAAGTTTTATTTCACGAGTGTCAAAGACTTTTTGTTTATGATTACGTGTGCGATTAAAAATGATGTTACACTGAGTGCAACACGTTTTCTGTTTCTTTTATAATCATTAAATATTTTGATATTCTGTTTCTTTTTATCTCTTGGTAGTTGAAATTATCTATTTCCAGTTCGTTGAGTTAAGGTTTTCCAAGAGGATTTTTATAGTAGATTATTTACTCGCTTTTAGTGCAAACCTCTTAAGAACATTAATCAATGACTTTGTTTGCGATTATGTACAAAATAATAGTACCTTATACACGAAGGCACCTTTAAATTAACAGATCATGAATACATATTCACGAAACGAAGTCGAAGATAAATAAAGGAAAGGTTGAACATGTAAAAAAAGGTGAATATAAACATTGGATTTAAAAAAGTGTGTGTTTTTTAAGTTTAACAGTGTGTTTCACGATACATGGATATTCAATCACCCTTCACTGTTACCAAACAATCTAATTCGATGTGATATTTGCGAATTTATGATCGATTATTTTCTTTTGTTTGTAATTTTATTTTGAAAGCAAATGTTCAAACATTCTGCTTCATGTAAAAGAAAACTTTTGAAAAGCAGTATTACCAATTTTTATAAACCTTAAGCTGTGTCTAACGACACTTGATTTAAAACGTAGTTCTTGAAGTTGATATATTCACTCCTTACTTTGCAGTGACTGTTGTTATTTTACAGATAAAACTCTACATTTCATAGAAAGGCAGTAAGCTATGTATTTAATGAATATAACTCAAGTTATATCCTGTTTATTTTTGTCAACTGTTAAATATGTTGTTTGCGATTTAGTAAAATAAACTAAAACACATTCGGCTTGTAAACTGTATGTGAGAAAAACATAAATGTTTATCATGGCATTTTAATTGTATGTGTTTAAAATTAGGTTTAAAAATATATATGCATATATATGGTACTCACAAACAAAGTGTGATATATTTTATCTCCAACAGGCAAACCCGGTCCGAAGCGTATTTCAGTGCTACAAATTTGTCCATGTTCAAGAATAGTATCGTTCGAGTCGAGACCAGACGGCAATAGAGGCACTTAAATCAACGATAAGAATTCTTAGTTAATATAACTTAGTTAATAACGTTTTTTAACACGAGTGGGAAAACAACTGAACGCTGTAATTGTCACTTTTGAGTCTTATTTCAGGGATTATTTAAAAGAGACACGTCATTAACAAATACATGTCATAACATACTTGCATCACATCTTTGTGATTCATGGTCATAAAATCCAGTCATACAAGAGCAGAAGTTGTTTGTACACAATGCTCCTTTTGTGACACAATCACCGCTAGTTCTACATTGGCTCCCGGTCCCACCTGCAAATGTATAGGCCGGGTTTGTTTGTGAAGTAGTAGTAGTAGTAGTAGTAGTAGTAGTAGTAGTAGTAGTAGTAGTAGTAGTAGTAGTAGTAGTAGTAGTAGTAGTAGTAGTAGTATAGTAGTAGTAGTAGTAATGGTAGTAGTGGTAGTAGAAGAAGTAGTAGTAGTAGTAGTAGTAGTAGTAGTAGTAGTAGTAGTAGTAGTAGTAGTAGTAGTAGTAGTAGTAGTAGTAGTAGTAATAGTAGTGGTAGTAGTAGTAGTAGTAGAAGTAGTAGTAGAAGAATTAGTAGTATTAGTAGTAGTTGTAGTATTAGAAGTAGTAGTAGTAGTAGTAATAGTAGTAGTAGTGGTAGTAGTAGTAGTAGTAGTAGTAGTAGTAGTAGTAGTAGTAGTAGTAGTAGTAGTAGTAGTAGTAGTAGTAGTAGTAGTAGTAGTAGTAGTAGTAGTAGTAGTAGTAGTAGTAGTAGTAGTAGTAGTAATAGTAGTAGTAGTAGTAGTAGTAGTAGTAGTAGTAGTAGTAGTAGTAGTAGTAGTAGTAGTAGTAGTAGTAGTAGTAGTTGAAGTAGTAGTAGAAGAATTAGTAGTATTAGTAGTAGTTGTAGTATTAGAAGTAGTAGTAGTAGTAGTAATAGTAGTAGTAGTGGTAGTAGTAGTAGTAGTAGTAGTAGTAGTAGTAGTAGTAGTAGTAGTAGTAGTAGTAGTAGTAGTAGTAGTAGTAGTAGTAGTAGTAGTAGTAGTAGTAGTAGTAGTAGTAGTAGTAGTAGTAGTAGTAATAGTAGTAGTAGTAGTAGTAGTAGTAGTAGTAGTAGTAGTAGTAGTAGTAGTAGTAGTAGTAGTAGTAGTAGTAGTAGTAGTAGTAGTAGTAGTTGAAGTAGTAGTAGTAGTAGTAGTAGTCGTCGTAGTAATAGTAGAAGTAATAGTAGTAGTTGTAGTAAAAGTAGTAGTAGTAGTATATGTAGAAATATATGTAGTTGAAGTAGTAGTAGTAGAATTAGTAGAATTAGTAGAATTAGTAGTAGTAGTAGTAGTAGTAGTTGTAGTAGTAGTAGTAGTAGTAGTAGTAGTAGTAGTAGTAGTAGTAGTAGTAGTAGTAGTAGTAGTAGTAGTAGTAGTAGTAGTAGTAGTAGTAGTAGTAGAATGCAGTTGTAGTAGTAGTAGTAGTAGTAGTAGTAGTAGTAGTAGTAGTAGTAGTAGTAGTAGTAGTAGTAGTAGTAGTAGTAGTAGTAGTAGTAGTAGTAGTAGTAGTAGTAGTAGTAGCAGCAGCAACAGTAGAAGTAATAGGTAATAGTAATAGCAGTAGCAGCATCAGTAGCATTAGTAGTACCATTCCTATTCCTTACACACTGTTTCACATTTTGTGAGCGTGGCCGTCATTATTCCATTGGTTATTCTTTGAGTTATGATGATGTAATAAAATTGAAACTCAAGACTGTGTCGATAAAACCTCAATTTAATCGATAATGAAAATGTCTACTTTCCACATACTCTTCTGTGCATATATGCATGTCAATGTTAAGAAAGTATTTATAGGTTGTCATTTGATAATCCATCGAAAATTGACAAAGTTAATATTAAATAATTGTAGTTTTGAAATGAAATGCGTTGGATATCCATTCAAAGACTTATTCTTATACGATTAAAAAACATGATACTTATGCGATTATAATTTCTTTAAGATTAGAAATACATTCTAATGGTTATTTAACTTATGTATTGGTTAAACCCAAATGGTCCTAATGAAGTTTTATTAAACGGTTCTTGTTTGAAATGTTTTAGAACTACTATTTAAAATGTACCTATTAAAATGCATGTATCTGTGTTCATATCTTGATAATAGCCATCTTGACAGTCGCAGACTCCCCCGGAACAAATCGAATTATTAGCGTTGCATTCTGAAGTATTAACACAACCCTCTCCAAGCCGCTGATCTGAAACAAATTATTAAGCTAAGATGATATTTTAACTGTTCAAGGAGGTTTATCCTAAATTGATTGTACTTCACCTTTGAAACTTCTTCTCTTAGACATTTGTCAGTACAATTATAATTTTAAGGACTTGCATTGTACAGGTGATTTGTGTTCAATATCACAAAATTGAGTCAGTTGCATTAACGCTGTAGTTCGGACATAACAGAAGCGTTGTAACATAATTTGGACTATATTAAATAGGACTGGTGACTTCTACACGGCAATATATCTTTGTTTTCGAAAACAATATCTAGCACTAAATATGCACGCTTACTTTGGCAAATGAACTCCTGACGTTGGTCGCAGCTTATGTCATACATTAAGTATCCATCATGAATATATCTGAACATCCCAATGCACCCTTCTCCTGTATATAATGGGTAAATGTAAAGTAAGTCATAAATTCCACCTTGTGCAACGGATCCATCCTCCCATCTGTAAACGCCATCAGTAAGATTGGCACCGATCCAAATACCCGTTGTGCATGTTCCTCCTACTTTTATATAATGTACATTGTGTATATATTTCAATAAAAATGTGGTTGCGATTATATCCTTAAAAGATTATTAAAATTAAAATAAAACGTGTTTCGCAAGACAAAACTTCCAATTACCTTTGTCCGTGTAAATATTTTCTGATATAGTTTGTGCTAAGTTCAAGTCATCTGCATTTGCGATTTTAAAAAGTCTTCCGTTGTTCGACTTGCAAGTTTGTCTTGCATCTTCCCACGTCTTACAAGTTGTGAACGCTCGATAACATCTACCAGCGGTTCCAACTTGGTATCCATTTGAACATTTCACTACGAATAAATTGTACTTAGTATAAAGTTAGTTATGTTGATACTTCAATGAATGTTATGTAATACCTACTTAATATCTAAATTTCGTCAACAGTTCTTAAATCCTTACGCATGGATATGGTTTATTTATAAACATACAAACATGCGTACTGGTTGAGAAGCAGTTTCCGACAGTTTTTATACGTTTTTTATTGAATTAATTATACGTGTTTAAGTACCTACTAAAATTGCTCACATTTAAGAAAACTACAGCTCAAGCTGCTATTGTCGATATATTTTTCACATGTGTGACGTCACATATATTGTATCTAATAGGGGCGCAAAGAGGGTACTTACTGTGTTCTGATTAGCTTGTGATGAGAAGCAGTTTCCGACAAATCGAATGTGGGGCAGATTTAAGGTGCCTATTGTTAGTTTTTATTATCTGTTTATTTAATATACTAAATATAAGACTGTAATAAGATAAATATTTTTATTATTTTTTCAGCATTTACGAAAAATTTAAACCCTAAAATTTACGACAGTCAATTTATACTCGAAATCAGGCAGACACTGAATATCAATGATATTTTGATTCATTTCTGATAGAAACTTGTGTTTGTATACATTTAAATGAATGTGGGTGCGAAATAAGCATGACACCAGTGTTCACAAATATGTATACAATGAGCATCATTTGTATAAGTCAATTTAGGAAAACCTTGTAGCTATTCAAAGATATGCAAATTAGGTTCACACGCATGCGCAATACGCTGCGCGTGCCGATCCCCCACGTGCAAGTTTGTGTACAAAATGAAAAATAAACATTAAACAATAAATAATAATAAAAGTTACTTACGTGTCTCGAAAATAATTTCAACTTTTGATTGCCTAGTTAGGATATAGTTGAATTGCAGTACATTTTTTATGAAGATCTAAAGAAAGTAGGCGAAAAAGCGATTTATCTGAAACTGCTTTCCGTCGGAAACTGCTTCTCAACCAGTATGGTAAAACAACATATGTAAAGGCATGAGTTTAAGCATAATCAAACAGCTTTTACAGAAGAGCAATATATAGTTATTATGGATACAATGAATAATAATAAATAGATTCGTATTTGTGCGTATTATATAAACTTTGACTGGCTTTTCAGATATAATTTGACATTAAATTAAAAACATATTTAAATGATCATACAACGTCAATCGTTGTATTATTTTATTTAGAGGTCGTATGTCTAATGCAGTCGGTCATTTTGACGATTGAATAATCCTTATTTTTGTTTTGTCTGCATTCAGACGCAGTCCGTTAACTTCGATTGTAAAGTTTTAAGACCACTCGCAAAAACTATTGCGTCATCAGCGAATGATAGTTAATATATGTTCGAGTCATCAACTTCTACTATATCATTAACATTGTTATTTATATTTTCAAAAAAAAAATGTTTAAGAAGTAAAGACATACAGTGCCCATAGCCGACTACTAAATGCAACTCTAAACTCAACTTTTTATTTGTATTTTGTTATATTAAAATATTATAATTTAATTGATTTTTATTATTTTTCATTATAAAATAATTACATTAATTATAATAATTAGAAGTAGTAGTTATAGTAGTAGAAGAAGTAATAGTAGCAGAAGCAGTGGTAGCAGCAGCAGCAGCAGCAGCAGAAGCAGCAGCAGAAGCAGCAGCAGCAGTAGTAGTAGCAGCAGCAGTAGTAGCAGTAGTAGTAGTAGTAGTAGTAGTAGTAGTAGTAGTAGCAGTAGTAGTAGAAGAAGTAGAAGTAGTAAAAATAACAGAAGCTGCTGCTGCTTGAAGTAACAGTTATAGTAGTAGTAGTAGTAGTAGTAGTATTAATACACTTTATTTTCCAGGAACACGATCCATTATTGGCATTTTTTAACGGTTTAACCTTGCTGCATCTTATATATCTTTTCGTTTTATAGTCCGAATCCATGGCTTGATGCTTCGCACAAAAACGACATAATCACTTATGTTTATGTTTGAATGTCGTTTTTTGATTCCGTATAATGCTAGGACAGTGCGTAGGTTAGGAACTACTTTTGCGGCGCTAAAAATAGCGGGACAAAAATAACTCGTAAAACCTGTCTTATTTATGATACTCAACATTACTTTATTCCATCCATGAGTAGCATGTAAATATTCAGGAACATGGTGTTCAAAGATTCATGAGAATTGGCATGAAGCTGAGAACACTTCCAGCGTCTTGGCAACTAGTTGTCTGCCAATTCGAAGATCATGAATTTAAACATTCCTGATAGTGATCTGAATTGACCTACGAACTTCGCACATTTCTGCATATATAAATTAAAATACAAAAGAACATTCCCGTTTAATAAAATGGCCGCGTTACGTCAACATGGAATGATAATTTATGAACGCTCATAAAACATATTTCCATTTATGCTTGTGTTTGTTTGTGATGTGACATTAAGTAATTGTTTACGTATAAGCAATTTGTTTATTTTGCTTACATCTAAATCATTTTTGATGGTTTGCTCAATAAAGTGAATTCTATAACTTCTGACTCGTTTCGCTGTAAAAACCCTCACTAGACTTTAATACACAAATGTACGTAACATATTGATACGCGCCAGCCATTTAATAAATGCAAATTTAACAGAGTAATCAATTTTAAAGCTACAGTTGTTTGGCAGAAATTGATGTTCTGCCATTGGGTATAAGACGTCGCACCTTTAGAAAAAAGAGTTCGGTGTCACAAAAGTAAGTTAGTCTATCACAAAAACAACAACAAAGGATAACTACGTGAATACAAAACATTATCAAACCTGTAGAACAGATATTCAGGTCATAATTCGCTGTAAAGTCAGGTAGACATGAACAGATGTAGTCAACACATTCACTGTTCTCAACCCCACAGCTCTCCGTTGCGTTGAATTGGGCGCCTAATACACTCCGCTCTAATACAAGTTTATAAACTTTCAATCAATAATGACATTGTTTAGTAAGAAGTTAATTGTATAGGTAAGTATTAAGTACTTTTATGATAATTGATATAAGATTCATGTTAAACTAATAGCATTATCGATCTTACAGTACTTTAAAAGCAACTTAAGCTCATTAATACGAAATAGAAATACATGGACATTGTACACAAATTACAGGGACAAGTTCAGTAAAGATATAATAATTACAGTTGATATTTAAACGAATTAAAATGTGATATGAATATGGTTTTGTTAATAAGCTACAAGCAAATACCATCAACACAAAGTGGATCACTTCCAGTCCATCCTCGGTCAACTGTACAAAACCGTAACTTGTTTCCCCGGAGAATGTAACCGTTATCACAACGATAAATTGCATGATCTCGTTCAATCGGAAGCCAATAACCAATAACAGCACCATTTAAAGGCGGTATCAGATATGGGCAGACTGAAAAATATCAAATGTACAAAGTTTCAAATCATCTGATAAGTTTGCATCGTAATTTCTATTCGAAATTGCAGCACGCAGCAAATGTATAAAGGTGACACGAAATGCAACTCGTGCACAATACCTTATAATAATCAGACTGTATTGCTCCAGACCGATCTATTTTCGTGTCAATCATTTAAAACTTTGATTTTGTTAATATTATAATAACTGAAATTGAGACAAATTATCATTACCACATACGACACTTGAAATGTCCCATTCCGATAGCAGAGCGTTACACTGAATGGTGTCATCTCCCTGTAACACCAAGCCTGTGTTGCATGCATATACGACATGGCTGATATTCTGTGAAATGATCTCTCCTCCAATAAAACTTGGAGGTGTTCCGCAATCTGAAAAAAAATGATGACAATTAACATTCAATTTAAATTTTGATTATTCTTATCATTACAAATCTACCAACAAATGATTGTTACATTAGTGCAGCATTTGACATTTGGAAAATATATTTTGATAACAACATCAAATGAGGGTCAAATTACTCCAATCTACAGTGATGGCCATCGATTTATTGCATATATCGTTTCGGCGATATAGAATTAAAAGCCTAGTTGAAGGAATGTTTGGCATGCCAATCCCCTGCTGTGCACTCCTGCAAAATGCACTGATGTCACAGTAAGAGTCGAAAACCTCCAAAGCTGCACAGCAGGATACTAAGATCGGAGATCTGATAAGAAAATAAAGGCAATTAGATTAAGATCAAAACACAGAGGTTGTTTACTATACAAGGTTTTGAAGGGGGGGGGGGGAGTACTTATAGATTTATTAAACTAGGTCTTTAACCTATATCCATGAATAAAATAAACGGTATTCTTATTGCATTAAATCAAAGTCCTGTGCTCATATACACACAGGCCAAGAAAATGAATTCTTTAATTATTTAAAACATTTAAAATGTAACTAAATAAATTTCGACAAAACATAAAACAAAAGCCTGACTGTGTAACAGAAACAGCAATTTTATCGTCTCTGTATGCAGTTGTAGGATCTTGCTACGATATAAGAAGGGCGATTAGACATTTACATTCTATGAATATCGATGATGAAAAATACGATGAAAATAGTCTTATAACTAAACGTAAAATACAACAACTGAAATATGCTCAAAATATCCTTACCCGGAGATGCGACTTGTGCATAAACCACCAACCTCCCGACAATGGCTAACACACACAAAATGACCATAACACTTTTCCCATGCACAAACATGTTAACTTCGACTATCAGCCCGTGCGCAAATGGCGCTGTGGAAAAACCGCGATGAAGTTCAGTCCAGAAAGTGCACTGACTTTGCGATTTTGTTTTTAAATTACATTTTAATTCCCAAAACGGTTGTTGTATAATACGGTCTCATAAAAAGTTTTTTTTAATCTGTGTGACAATATGTAGACGGTGATTTAAAAAAAACAACAATTCACAGTATACCTTTTTTCTTTAAAACAACACTGATTCACTATACAATTCCGTTCACTACTAAGAAATATTTAATTAATAAGATCGCATTTCTGTTTAAAGGTCCGCAATCATACATTTCCGCGCTAAATATTTGATCATTTTTAAAAAAGCGCAATATTCGTAATCTTTAGCGCTATTTATTAAACTTTGCTTTCAAGATAACGCTAAGCAATCGATCACTTCCTCATTGCCAACAAGTTGATAGTTCAAATTAGGCTAAAACATATTTGAAATATTGCAGTTCAGATCGATTTAGATAACTGAAAACATATTGCGAACTGAACTGAATGATTTGATCAATAAGGATGTATGACATGAGTTTAATGATCATACTTGAGACTTAAAATGGGTTGTCAATCGCTGTGTACTTAAGCTTATAGATAATTAAGTATTGCATGCAGGTAATACATATCTTTAGAAGTACCTTTTTTACTTTATATACCAATTTATATTTCGAGGTCGAATTGGTATCAAATGTAAAGAAACAGTGGTAGTGATGACTCCGAATCTCGATAATCCCAAGATCGTTGGATAGCCATCTTACCCGGTGAGGAATATTACCTGTGTGGCAGTCCCAACTATAGAATCATCCGCTATCAAATGTCGCCCTTAACCTCTCATCGATTCTTGTCTTCTGCAATACAGACATGGTATACTAACCGACTAACGAACCGACCGACTATCGGACCTACCGACATTTGTAAACCTAAACTGGGCATGAATACCAGGTTATGGACAAAATTAGTTTGCCTTATTCGATAACATTTGTAATATAAACAATCTTAAAAATTGAACAATCATTACACGAAAACATTTGCAATGTATAATAATCAGATGTGCATTGGATATTGAAATTGCTTCTATTATCGCCCGTCAGTCGTTGCCATCAATTGTATAAATGTATATTTAGCAAGAATCAGGTGGTGGGCGATTCGAAACGCACTCTCAACATAGATTAAAATCATTTGTTAGAAAGTGAATCGGAATTCATTATGCAAATGCGTTGTGGTTGGTAGGAGTTTCTTAGACCATTAGCAAAATGATTGCATCCTTCTTATTCAATAATATTATTTGAAAACAATTCGAAATATAATTACAATAGCGTAAACCTCTTGGAATAAGCTTTTCGATGTAAAGTAGTTCAGCTCTAAACTGACATGTGAATCGAACGTTAAATAGCAATTTTATTTTGTAAATATTGTTCAGTGATAAACTCTTTTAAATCTTCATCGACCGCTTAATGTTTGTATTCCTATCTATGCACATTAAAACCGCTTTCGAATGATACCAACTACATATAGGTCAACTGGTATCTATTGATGGATATAAGATAGCATTTTCAACTTTTGGGCCAGTTTCGAAACGTTTACACGGTTCGATTCTGCAGGCGATTGTTTAAACATGACTTGCATTATTCAACGTCCAGTTTAAACATTGGCCCGTCAGTAGAAACTATAGAAATGATGGATACGTATACCGTTCAGACTGTGATTTGATCATCAGTTCGTGTCGATTTGTTTTTGTCGAGTTTACGATTTGTCAAGATTGTGTCGTCTTACTAAAGTAGTCACTAATTATCCGAATTTGTCTACTAAACTTTTGTCGACACATTAGGTTGAACTCGTTTGTCAATCGAACTCATGTCGATAAAATGTGTATATTGTAGGGTTGTCCCAAACTACAATATACGTTCAAAAGAAATTGAAATAAAAAAAAACTATAAATAATATGAAAATGCATTATAGCATATATATTTTCTTTAAAACATACATTTTAATAATTTTACTTCATTTTCATTAAAAACTAGCTGTGCCATATAAAACTTTCCGATCACATATCAATCATAATTGTTTTATGTATGTCCATATAAGTATAACGCCCAAATGTTTTAAATATTTCGATTTGACGGAAATCGTTATAAATTCATGTCGACTTGTTTACATATTAACGATACATGTCTATTTCTTTTGTTTGGCGAAATTGATTAAACGTAATTTACCGATTTCATTCTTTTCGACAAAACCATAGAGTCAATTTTCAGCGTGTGCGCTTGTTTCTTTTTAGTTTATGTTGGACTTCACTCAAGAATATTTGAGTTATTGCTCTTTGCTGATACTTTTTAATAATGCTGATCAATTTAGTGCTATGCGGTTAGATGCAACACTGGAATGCAGGAGCTAATACCGTACAGCATTATGTGTATATAAGTCCAGACTATCGTAAGACAATTGACCTTAGGTCATGTAATTTTTTTATTATATTCTGATCGTTGGCCATTTCGTAATATTGATGCTTTAACCTAAAAAATACTTTTAACGACACTTCAGAAAGAAGGCAAAAATTAAGCAATTTAGTGTGGAACGGCATCCCTACACATATGCCGAAAACTCTTAATTTTATGTTCATTGTACAAAGTAATGCCAAGATCGAGTTAATTCCGTTTTGGGTAAAAAAGAGATTCCAAAACTTAAAATTCCTAAGGTTATTGTTTTTTTTCAAAATTAAGACATACATAGAACCGAATGTAGTTTATATATATGTATGTGACAGTACTTCTCCCGCGATGCCACTAGCCTTAGCCTAGTGTGAGATATAACAACACAGTATAACTAACATTAGCCTACTGTCTAATATTAACACACACAATGGAACTAGCTCAAGCCTCATTAGTTCTAACATCACACACAATGGCACTCACCCTGATCTCGTTAATTTTAAAATCGCACACAATAGCATTTACCCAGGCCTCGTTGGTTTTAACATCGCACACAATGGCACTTAACCAGACCTGATAAGTACTAACACCACACACAATAGCATTTACCTAGGCCTCGTTAGTTTTAACATCACACACACTGGCACTTACCCAGCCCTGGTGAGTACTAACACCATACACAATAGCATTTACCCAGGCCTCGTTAGTTTTAACATCGCACACAAAGGCACTTACCCAGAACTGGTGAGTACTAACACCATACACAATAGCACTTTTCCAGGCCTCGTTAGTTTTAACTTCGCACACAATGGCACTAACTCAGATCTGGTGAGTACTAACACCATACACAATGGCCCATACCCAGGCCTGGTGAGTTCTAACACCACACACAATGGAACTAACCCAGACCTGGTGAGTACTAACACCATATAAAATGGCACTTACCCAGACCTGGTGAGTACTAACACCATACACAATGGCACTTACCCAGACCTGGTGAGTACTAACACCATACACAATTGCACTTACCCAGACCTGGTGAGTACTAACACCATACACAATGGCACTTACCCAGACCTGGTAAGTACTAACAGTACACACAATGGCACTAACCCAGACCTGATAGGTTCTACCACCAGACACAATGGCACCTACCTAGGCCAGGGAACTTTTAACACCACATACAATTGCACCTACCTAGGCCAGGGAACTTTTAACACCACATACAATGGCACTTAACCAAGCCGGGTGAGTTCTTACACCACAAACGTCACTTATTCAGGCTTGGTGAGTTTAAACAACACACAATGGCACTAAACTAGACATGGTGAGTTCCAACACAATACACAATATCACTGACCCAGGCCCGGTGATTTCTAATACCACACACATTGGTAGATACCAAGGACTGGTGTCTTCTAACACCACATACGATGGCACTTACCACGGGCTTGTGAGTTCTTATACCACACAATGCCACTAACCTAGGCCTGTAGAGTTCCAACACCATACACAATGGCACCTATCGAGGTCTGGTTAATAAAAAAACCCACACACAATGGCAATAACCCAGGCCTGATGAGTTCTAACACCACACGTAATGTCTCTTACCCAGGCCTTGTCAGTTCTAACACCACACACAATGTCACTAACCCAGGCCTGGTGAGTTCTAACTACTCACATTTGGCACTTAACAAGGCCTGATGAGTTTTAACACCACACACAATGGCACTTACCAAAACCTGGTGTTATATAACACAACACACAATGGCACTTACCCAGGCCTCGTTAGTTCTATCATCAAACACAATGACACTTACCCAGTACTTGTGAGTTCTTACACGACACACAATATCACTTATCCAGGCCTGATGAGTTATAACATCACACACAATGACACTAAACCAGGCTTGGTGAGTTCAAACACCATACACAATGGAACTTACCCAGATATGGAGAGTTCATACACCACAAACAGATGGCACTTATCCAGGCCTGGTGAGTTCTAACATCATACACAATGGCTTTTATCCAGGTCTTGTGGGTTCAAACACCATACACAATGGAACTTACCCAGATATGGTGAGTTCATTCACCTGACACAATCCAACTAACCCAAGCCTGGTGAGCACTAACACCACACATTGGCACTTACGCAGGACTGGTGAGTTCTAACACCACACATAATGTCACTTACTCAGGCCTGGTGAGTTCTTATACCACACATTGGCACTTACGCAGGTCTGGTGAGTTCTAACACCACAAACAATGGCACTTACCCAGGCCTGGTGTGTTCTAACACCACACACAATAGCACTAACCCAGGCCTTGTGTGTTCTAACACGACTCACAACACCACTTAACCAGGCCTGGGTAGTTCTAACACCACACAATGTCACTAACCCAAACCGCGTGAGTTCTAACACCACACACTCTGTCACTAACCCAAGTCTGGTGAGTTCCAACACCAGGCGTGATCTAACACCACATATAATGGCAGTTAACAAGGCCTGTAAAGTTTCAACAACATACACAATGGCACTAACGCAGACCTGGTAAGTTCCAACACCAGAAACAATGGCACTAACATAGGCCTGGTGAGTTCTAACACTACACATAATTGCAGTTACCAAGGCCTGGTGAGTTCAAACACCACACATAATTGCAGTTACAAAGGTCTGGGGAGTACTAACGCCACACATAATGTGACTTACCCAGGCCATACATAACTGCACTTACCAGAACTTCCAGCATTTGCGCTCGCTCCTGGACGAAAAAAGGATTCAAGCCAAAAACAAAGCCAATTCTTTATAAAGTGGTGACTTATAATAACTTGCAAATATTGGGGTTTAATGAAACTAATAATGCATGTGTATCTGTCAGACATTTTGAAGTTTCGGTTCAATAAAAGAATAGGTTCAGTTGGTGTTTTAACCTTTACATTTGAAATCGAGTGGAAGGTTTGTTCTCACCTACGGATCCGCTAGGAATACCACCACCGAGTTAAAACGCTTACATCTATTATTATTTGATGAAGCAAAACTATCTACAGTATGTGGACCCAATATGCTGTATATGTAACAAAGCCAACTTTCTGAAATAAACCAATCATAACTATCGTCGCATTAACTCAAAATATCGGCGTGCTCATTTTGCGTACGTGGAATCCATTCTGGAACTAAAGTTATTTTATTTTATTCCACAGAACTCATACAAATCTGAAGCAATAATCTAAATATCACACTTTTTACTTCCATTTAACAAAATTGATTTTAAATTTGTTTAGGCAGAATACACTTTAACTGTATGATTTTGCAATATATGGCCATTGCTTTGAACAAACCGACTTACCGCTTCTGTTTCCCTCCAAGTGTAACTCCTAGTTCCTTCATTTACAGACCATGTACCAACTACTTGTTCTTCTGATCTTACTAAAAAAACAACGTATTATTTATATTTGTAATATAACACTTATTTCTTTCTTTAGGTTTTCACTTTCACTCAAACTCGCTTCAGATAATCTACTCCTGCTAACATTTGAAAACTCACTAATGCTAATTTCTTGAAGCGAACAAGAACTCAAATCAGAGAGTTTACCTTTGCTTAATTCTGTAAACCTACTTCTGCTCACGCCAGGAAGCCTATTATCGCTCACTTCCGCGAGCTTACTACCGCTCACTTCCGGGAGCCTTTTCCGCTCACTTCCGGGAGCCTTTTCCGCTCACTTCCGGGAGCTCTTTATCGCTCACTTCCTGGAGTTTAGCACAGCTCAAATCCGGGAGCTTACCACGGCTGTCTTCCGGGAGCCTACTTTCCTACATCCGAGGGTATATCACCGCTTACTTCTAAGAGCTCACTACTAATTACTTCCGGGAAGCTGTTATATTTCAATATCGAGAGTCTTCTACTGCTCTCTTCCGGAAGCCTTATACCGCTCACTTCCGAACTCTTAATATCACTCACATCCGGGAGCCTACTACTGCTCGCTTCAAGCAACCTACTATCGCTCATTTCCGGGAGCCTATTATCTCTCAAAGTTTTCAAAGTCAACATACTTTTACCAGCATTGTTACACTTCCGAACATTTTTCTGTCAACATTTCATTTCTCGTATAGCCTTATTCGATACCATGACTGGGGAATTCAAACTTGCTCGAGTAAGTATACAATTGTACATACACCTGGTTTGCATACGGACTGTGTTGCCAATCACAAACTGTAGAGAAAATATTTGTTCAACTATTGACGACAAATATCTTGCTGGAAGTAGATTAAATTTATCCAACCTTACCTTGTTCAATGCCTCTTCAAGAACCCTCTCAAGTCTGCAAATTCTGCCTTCCTTTATGTAAAAACAGTTTCTATTAAAATCATTCACGTACCCTAGCTATTCGGTTACGTTGCTAGGTACCCACTTGTATTTCTCAGACCCTAAGAGAAATCAAAAACTTAATGTATTTTTTACCTCTTGACTTGATTTTAGATCCTCAGTATAATTGATATTACCTCCTATACTGTCATCTAGATACATTACAATATTATGTCCCTTTGTACGGAGATATTTAACTACAACGCGAATTGTCTTAGTAGAAATATGCCCTGCCGTTTTGATTCCGAATAGAAAAGAGCATATACAAAATACTTTTTCTACCCTTCGACTTCTCATGAAAATCCCAGAAAAAATATATATGAGGTTCAAATGTATATCATATCGATAATTTTGAACCTCATGGACAATTTTGGGTTTTTCATGGGCATTTTAAGAAACAATAAAAAGTGGTACTATCGTGGTACTTATTTGGAAGTTATATCCCAATAAAAATACGTTTTTCACTTCAAAGCTCTCATGGACACTGACTAGGGAAACACAAGCAAAACAGGTGACAAAATTCATTACAAATATATTAAGATATCAAAAACACTTTGGTTATACACACCCGAAAGACGCTTTTAAATTGTATGATTCAATTGTACAACAAATTTTGTGTTATTGTGTTATAGATATATGGGGATACCGTTATTTTGCATGTAAGGAGAAAGCCCATATTGACTTCTGTAAACGGATTTGTGGTTTAAACAAGGCTGTTACATTTTTGAATTAATTGAGTGTGGAAGAAACCCTATATCCTCACAATACACGTTACATTTAGTATCAGTCTGGTTAAAACTGATCCACATGCCAAAAAACCGTTATCCACGATAGAGTTATCTTATGCTGAAATAACTGCATCAGGTCGTACAGCATGGGCAAGAAGTGTGATGAAATTATTATTGGAGAACGGCTTCGGTTATGCGTGGATTTCACGAGAGATTGGAAACGAAGAACATTTCTTAACGCTATTTATTGAAAGACTTATAGGTTTTGCTGTGCAACAACTGAATTCATATAAAGGCTTCACCTAAGGCAGAACATTATAAATATTTCAAAACTGCTCTTGATCCTGAACGATATTTATCATGTGATCTATCATATATATTGACAAAAGACACTTGTCCATCTCTAGGTGCTCAAGTCACACCCTGATGATTGAAAAAGGTTGACACTTGAATATTAAGCGAGATATTATATTAGATTATGCACATATTATTTGTGCAAACATATATATGTCATTGAAGACGATTTCCAAATGTTCATGATTGTCCGTTGTATGCAAATTTGCGAAAACATATTTCAAACCTATCTGGATTTTGTCTTTTCCCACGCAAGCAGTTTTCTACAACATTATGTCAGAAGTGTCAAAAAATAGAATTGTACTGATTTCAAAATATATTCACAACGCTTTTATAACAAGAGAAAGATTTCTTAAACGCAAAAAAGCTCGTTATAGTGTCATTCACCTGTGCTTTATGATTTTATATCATCTTATTCTTATACCGGATGCTTATGAACGCAATATTGATGTACAAGCATGTTGATTCTTTTCATTTTTAAACATTTGTTTAAAAGAAGTTTGCAAGATTATTATTGATATTTCATTGCTTTAAAATATGTCTTGTTTATCATTGTATTATATCTATGTTGTTAAAAGTATATGTATGAATATATGTATTATGGGCCGGAGGCCTTAGATAACAATAAACTATATGTTTTTGGGTTCTTCGCAAGGTACACAGGTAAGAAACACATTTTGTTTGTCGTTTTCGAAACAGTTCGCCCGGTTCCATCCCGAGGGCGACAATATTCAATTACACGCCACGCGTCTTAAAAGTTATTGATACCCCTTGACAAGATCAAGGTCGTACGGAATGATGGCCATAAAGTTGGGGACAGTTTAGCTACCTTCAGTGTCAGTTCGCATGTGTCATCCTTGTTTTACTCCATTGGTCATTGTAAAGGGTACACATTTTGTGTTTATAAAATAAATCTTAGATTAACTCGATTGCTTTCAAGCACTTTGTAACGTATTCATAAACATACCCTTGATTCTAAAATACGTTTAAGGTTTACTTTTTAGCGAGCATGATTCGTTCATCTTCATCAAACGTAAGTGTTAAGGTTTGTTTCAAAGAACAACAACGACCCTTGTAAATAATATAGTCAAAAAATGTATGCATCATTGAAGTACTTAACGAGTAGGAATGGTCTAAGGTATCCAAATAGTTCACACTATCAAAACAGCAATGCCTTTAAACTTTTTGCATTTGCTTACAAGGAAAAAAGGAATAATTCACTTTTAAAATATCTACTTTTTAAAAAAGATGTAATGTATAGCAAGACTATGTTTATTATATCGTCTGAAGTATTTTGGCACTAACAAATATTGTTGAAGACATTTGCGTGTAGATGCCATCAAAGGTTTAACAAAACACTTATACAGTAATCCTTCATTCAATTAGCTTAACTCCTCTATACACAAAAATATATAAAAGGGATTTCCATTTTACAGCAAAATACGTTTTCTTTAATGGAAATAATTTTTCAAAAGTTTACAGAAAAAATTACGACCCAACCTGTAATTTTGTTGTTGAAGAGATTAAACTTTTTCTTTTCATTTATCTAGTTACGACATGTATATTAGGACATATTACTGAAATAGATAATATCAGCCACACGTTATAATTGTCTTTGGATAAATTGGTAACATAAACGTTCTTGCAAGATGTAAAACTCTTACCCATTGTCGGGTAAAGAAACAAAATATAACATTGCTCTCCCCTGAACAATGCACACTGTTTTCCTTTTGATTTTGTTTTCTTTTTTATTCAGTTCTATGAACAGAGTTTCATTATGTTTTGCAATCTAAGATCCATTACACCTTAAAGTTTAATTTTATTTTCTTAAAAGAGGAAAACGTATGCATTTTAGTTTGTATAAAACAGGTCATTGGATAAAGCTCAATTCATGTGAAGTATGCTGTTTGACGTTATCTGCAGGATCTACAAACTATAATAACCATAATTAAACTATTACTCAAACGAAATGGAGGTCGTATTCTATTTCACGAACTATCTAAGAACATATATGTAGAGGGCGATGTTACAGTTTTGCTGAATGATAACAACGCTGCCATGCTGTAAATATTTCCATGTTGAGATTAAAATTCATATGTAAAATAAAGGCAATAAACTATGATAAATGGTCACATTATCAACACTTTGGGAATAAACTTCATGGCCATTGTTTTGTACTTAGTCGGCTAACCACAAAACAAAGTAAAAATGAAAGTATTGAACAGTGAAGCAATGAAGTTATTTTAAACATGAATTTGCGACTTAATATGATTTTCCGTTTAAATTAAACCTACAATAAAATGACACCCAAATTAATTGAATTAACATGGCTTAAATTAAAAAAAAATCATGGCATTGTTTTTTCATTGTTTTTTAATCAATATTAATAAATACCTAATAATTAAAATAAGAAACTTTTATGCATCAGGTACCTCTAAGCATTCTCACAATCTTTAAGCCAGAGAGGCTGTGTGCAAGAGCCCACAAAGGGCAGCAATGTTTAACATGTCCTCCTTGTCGTAACGGTAGAGTCGAGAGAGTTTGACATATTGTTGTGATTATCTTAAAGTCATGGCAAAATGTAGATTTTGAATCTAAAATCAATTTTAAGGTCATGAATTGAAACATATTACTAGTAAAATAAAACAAAATCTGTTTTTCGAATGTTTCATTTGAGAGTGCTGCTTCTATAAAACAATATTCTATATAAAATTAAATTCATTAAAAATTCATGCTTATTCCTTAAAACATTCAGCCCACCAGGTTGAAGGCAGAGTCCAAAATATTTGATTACAATTGCCATCAAAAGTCAAGCTTTTACAATAAACGCAATCACCCAGTACATTTTTTAAACGTTCCTTCTCATGAACTTCTTGAGGGCGTTGGAGAAAGTGCAAAACTAATTCAGGGACAGCCTTAAACGATTCCACTAAGAAATGGTGTATTACATTAGAATGGCATTTTGAATGACATGGATGACGTGCTTGAACGCCTGACCTTCATCAGCCACTTACCCTTAACGGTTGTGTTAGCCAGTGTCGGTCCGGCAGACTTTACGCTCATGGGAAGTAGTAAATACAGTGTAGCGTCGTAGGTTTTTAACGTATGAAAACACTATGATAGATTTTACGAAGTGTAAAGCGAGATATGAAATCAAGACCGTTGTTTGGTGTTAGGTCTATTTTAATGGCAATATTTCAGTCAAGTTAAATGGACAATTGGCAGGTATACATAAACGAGCTTCGTCTTTCGTATTTTGGGAAAAGAAACACACTTTCAAGATTTCGTTTAAAAGACATTACAGTCTCGCTAGTTTATGTCGAGTTTGTAAAAAAGTCAACCAAACTTACTATCTGTATTTCAATAATTTGATCATGAATGTTTCAGTCATGATAGCATAAGTTGTTTTGGCCTAAAGGACTGAACGACGTAACTCAACCGCAAGCCTACACAATTCATCTCCATCTCACGGAAAACGGACAACCATATATCTTGACCGACTGGTATGTATCAGCTCATATTAGGTTTTGCGCAATTGTTTATCGTGAAAGGTATTCTTCAGCAATATGAAGGTCATTTAAAATAACTAATTACACTATTCTATGTTTACTTTATACAATTTTAGACCCGTGAAACACTAGCAGTTATTTCATCGGAGATCACAGAATACATGCGGGGGCAGGATATCATACCAAACAAGCCCAAATTAACCAGGTTACCACCGTCAAACGTTATTGCTTCGTTGAACAATACAAGCCAGACAGAGGGTCAGAGGACTTAGTAGAAGGTCGGCTTCTAGGACCGGCTTAATAAGTCGGAACTCTGTGAGTAACGCCACGGATTCCAAATGTCTTACCTGTGGCTCACTCCTTGACGATAGTTGTTCGTGATTTTCTATACAATCATCGGCATATGCTATACTTTAAGGGTAACTATGCTGACACCGATATCGAATAATATTCATATTAAAGTGGTATTCATATAAACGTCGAATGCATATCTATCTTTACTCCTATTGCTAAGGATATAAATTAAACATTATTTATGTTTGTTGTGACAAACATTTATAATGGCGCGAGTTTTACATACCCTGCATGTTATGATTATTTTGGGCTGAATGCCATATACTATACACTAAAGGAATATCATTATGTTACATTTTAGTAAAATAAAAAATATAAAAAAACATGTCCACATGATCACTTTATAATACAATTTACAAATGATAGCGTACGCTGTTGTTTTTTTGCTAGTAATTGTCTAATAGTATAGTTCAAAGGGTTTGAGTACATATTAAATGTTGTCTCTTTTTCTGTTTTGAATGTCACTCAGAACGTTTCGCTTTCACACCTCGAGGAAGTTAGTAGAATAAGATATTAAGGACATCAAATAATCAATGATTATCATTAATGCACACATTGCTATTGGTAAAGTTTCATTTCTGTTTCCCAAAGGATAAATTTGAGTATTTTTAAAGTTATCACGAGAGCTTTAATTATGAAGAAGTTATGTTTTTAAATAACAAGTAATAAAATTATGTCTACATTATCATTGTCAAGTTCGAATTCATTAAATGTATCACCAAAATAGAAGCGTCATTATGGTGTTTTTCAAAATGTTATCTACGAAAAGTATAAATGGTTAATTAATATAAGAAAAACATAGAAATAATGTCGATGTTAATATCGCTAATACACATACTTGCATCCTAATGATAAATGGCTTTACTTAAGTGTGTACTTGACAGCTTTAAGAGCATGTAAAACATATCAATTTATAAATAGGGCGTTTACTTCCCTGATCATATCTTGGTTTCGTCTTGCTTGTCGTAGTGTCTTATTCTTCTATTGTTTGAAATCAATGATTATTAAAATATTTAAAAACAGCATGTGTCCTTGTACCGTACTTTTGGTTTCAGAAATGAGTTTCCTTATAACAGTTTTTAAAATAACATTTTTTATTCATTCTAAACCGAATACGTATACGTATTTTAAGAGAAACCCAAAACCAATACCCTTATCTTTAAAAATATAGGGGTTCTAAAGTTAAGGGTTAATCCTTAATATAATAATCTGAATTTTAAACTTCTGACTACTGTACAGTTGTTAACTTTGTTGTTTGGCTCTGACAATTGCATCAGAACAATTTGAAATGAATTTAATCCCCCTTTTTTCATCTTTTGGCAGACCGATTAATTGTCATGATAAATATCAGCTGTTATAACCTATGTGAAAGCAAACATAATTGTCAATAGGGCTAATAAACGAGAACGAACTACAAAGCAGAATCACAGTTTATATCAAAAACAATAAATTCACTGTAATTTACAAACAGAACATTGAAATGTATTCATCAATTAGAATAATTTACATTTTTATGATTTTCTAAATGGTGTTGCCATTATGTACAATAACAATTAGCATATGAGCAGATAAGTACAACATCGAGGAAAAGAAAAATTCCATTTTCAAATTATATATTTTTTTCTGCTGACTGTGGGTTCCGCATGTGACGTTATATGGTCATACTCTCCCGCATTTGTTCCAAGCTGTACGTGATTACATGTGTATACTCTAGATATGTTTGGTTGAAGTGTTCCCCTCCCACTGGTGGTTGTCACGTCATATTCCGTATTCTCTGTAGGGCATTTGATATTGCGTCTCTCATGAGCATGATATGTATTGCTTGGCTCATTCAATATAATGTCTTCGCTTACGGAGTAAATGTTTTGTCCCCGTGTAGGACGATCGTTAACAGCGAAAGTGGTTGCATAGTTATAGATACAAGTATTGACATGCTCCTGTCCGAGAGTTTCAGGGTTCATATTTTGCATACATATATCTGCTGATTTGCGAGTGCGTTTCATATACTTGAATCGAACAAGGAAGAATATCGCCAAAACAAGCAACGACGCCGATGCAACAAGTATTGCTATTAGCACGACCGAATCGTTATTCTTATTAAGTCCAGTACGCTCTCTTGAAATACTCGAATACTGACATCGAAATCTGTTAACATTTTGACATCGGTCAGGTTCAAGAATAATTGTACATCCACGCTTGTAAAGAGATACGCAAGTCAGTGTTGAATTGACAAATGTAAATTGGGCATTGTCTACAATTCTGAATGTTCTCACGCTGCTCAAATAGAAACTTTCAGAGAAAGCTAAATACCTATCCATGCCTGAGTAAATTCTAGGTGGCATTTTCATAGAATATGCTGTGCATTTCTGGTAAATATCGTCTTTGAACATTCTGTTGACAATGCAAACGTTTCGTCCAATAGAAGCGAACGCGTCCTTATAATACAAACATTTTCGCTGTACTGCTTCAAAACTATGCATTTTATCACTAGTGCACACTCCTTGGTGTTTTTCGGAACATTTTGCAGCGTCATAAATCCACGAATTATTCAGTAGGAATGATGTTATACATGCATATGCTTCCCTCTGCACATCTATATCAATTAGTTCATAGACAAATGCAACAGTAGCACTATTGAAGTTTGATTCGTTTTGGCATTTCGTAATTGTAAACGATCCTCGATCTGCCATACAATAGCAATCTCCATTCTGTATCCCTATATATTTTAACTTAGGTTGTTTTCTTGAACACAACTTGGTGCATCTTAAAAGCATGTTAGTACTGTTGAGGCTTTCTTTAAAGGAATTAGGTAGTGTCTTAGCACAGCCAAATGGAGCAATATAAGCTCCGAATTCCGCTCTGTAATGTGTCCATAGTGATTCGCCATCATCAAGCTCCAAGCTTTTAGCAACAGAACAATTTTCAACTTGATGATGACCAAACGGCAATGAATTGATAATATCCCGAGGAGCAAATCCACCAGACTTTCTACATGTTTCAACGGCATGGGGAAAGTTCCCATAGGTTGCATTCTGAGTTTCTTCAGTATAAATGCAATTAATGAGTAACTTAACTATAAGCAAGATGGTAAGATTCATGACTTGATATATGTTGTTTAAACATGTACTCAAAACAATGCTGTCCTACGTTCTCCTTGAATAGATGTGAACTTATATATTCATACGTTGGTTTTTGGTTGCATTCATTTTAAATCTATAATCATCCAATTCCATTAAAAAATTAAACTGATTGTAAAATGTTATATTGAATAACAATAGCATTGCCGCAATGATTAAACCGGGATATAAATTCCTTGTCTCAATATCCCACAACCACTTCAGTTATATCGCAACTGTGAACATGATTAATTTCCTGTATGTAATGGAAACGGATAGGAACTGAATACTACTTAATTCAAATTGTTATTTGAATTTGTGATTATCTGTACTCTAAATTAAAAATTATTGTTTGATTTCCTTATTACGCCTTCAAATATGTATCAAACAATGTCCAATTTATTATTTTTGAATTATGATTCAAGTACACATTTTGCTCTAAGATTAATCATCTTAAAGAATTTCGAGCATTCTTGTTAATGCATATCATACATGGATAACTTGTAAAGCACGTATAACATATATAATTTTCAATTGAGTCATGCTTTTATTTGAACAAAAAATGAGTTTTCATTAAGAACGAGAATTACACAAGTATTTAATTGATAATAGGGCATGCAATCTGAACATAAGATATTTGTTGTGAGTATCTAAATAAAAAGTGGCCTTCATCTTTATCTAACCGACCCCAATTCTAGTTTTATGAGCTTCCGATATTAAATCACTGCACATTACAAAATAAGTTTACATTTTCTATAAAACGAAAATGACACTGACGTTGAAATAACTTTTAAATATTTTCAGCAACAACGATACGTACACATCTTACCCCTTATATGATCTGAACTGAGGTCATAATATTGTTGCACTAAGTAACACAAATACCTTTTATAGGTGATTCCTGATTCAAGATACTAGCATCGATTTATCAATTTTATATAATTCTGAAACTGGTTTCCTTGACCAATTGTGAGGGTTATCTTTAAATGAGCTGGCTATATTAAAATATTAATAGCTACCTTAGTCCTACCCAGTGTCTCCTAAATTTAATTATATGGTACATATTAAAAGTAGCCTTTTCCGTTCCAGTAACAGCGTCATTGACCTTTACTATCGAATCAGATTAGCTTCATACGCAACAAGTTATATCAGTAAATTCGGTAAATAGTATTTTCTATCGACTAAAATTAATCGGAAACAATGTTTCTGAGTTTAGTTAAACAAACAACATCGACCATTACCTTTCCAACCCTTATATCCATCATAAACATTTCTTCACTTAAGCCACCTACACACCATATGTTATCACGTTTCATCATCTCGGATGAGTAATGGAGCAGACGTCACCTGTTCGGCTTCATGCCGAAAGCTTCCGGCCAACAAATCGAATAACAATATCTGTTTTAAGCTCAACTATTCCAAGATGTAGCTAATACTAAGGGCACTTTGTGTCAAGTTCAAGTTTTAGGGCAAATTAGGATTTACACTAATAATTTATAACTAATAACCTTCATTCAATCGACTAATTACTTTATACACAATTAATGACGACCATTTTACAATAAGGTAACATAACTCCATATTTACTTAGCCTCAATTTAAGTTATATAAGAATGATGTACGTCGTCGTTTGGACGGGCCGGCATGAGGGCGAAGTCAAACTCACCTATAGTATAGAATAATTTTAGTAAGGTTGGACAAATGGTGACCAAACTTGGTATAAATGGAGATTTAGGTAATACCTTTCATGGAATTGCGTTTGTAGCTCATACGGTCAAAGTCAAGTTACTAAAATAGAATGTGGTTTATACTGAATAACTAATTGCATCCAAGTTTGGTATCCAGGAGACCTTTCATGGGAATTTGTATGGGCTCCGAGAGTCATGGTCAATATCAAGTTCACTTTTACTTCAAATAGAAAAATGTTTAGTACTAAATAACTTTAGTTAGGAATGACCTGTGACCAAATTTGGTAAATGAGACCCTTTGATGAGATTGCGTTTGGGGCCCTTAGGGTCAAGGGTCAAGGTCACTATTTCTAAAAACAAACAAAAATCATTTGGCAATTAATTACTCTTTGTTTTAGATGACATAATACGATCAAACTTGTTGTATAGAGTTTATTGGGATTTTTTTAGATTGCGTTTGGGGCCTCTTAAATCAAGGTCAAGGTCACTGTTACTGAAAATAATACCGTTTGGTATTGAGTAAATTTAGGTAATGTTGACATATTGTGACCAAACTTGGTATGTAGGAAGTATTTAAAGAGGACGTCCATTGGGTTGCCTTTGAGGCTCCTTGGGTCACTGTTAATACAAATTGTAAAACAGTCAGAACTGAATGAAGTTCTTCTGTCAATGATTGAAAACCTGGTTACTTTTTAATTTGTCTTTAATCTAAAGTTTAAGAGGTAAACAATGCATTGCATTAATGTACTTTAGTCAACAAATATGACAATTTCATATCAATTAAAGGGAGTGGAAGTAGACAATCGTGAACTGGTGCAGTTTATTTGATAATCATGTACGCATGATAAAAGAAATATCTGTGAAAAAACATAAGATACGTAGATGTAATGAAATTTCGGTATGATCAAAAACATTAAGAAAAACAGCTTACCGATTAAACAAAATACACTTATTATGTACGGTATGTTTTCTTAAGTATTAATTACCGTGTAAAATGGCACCCAATTAGAATTAATTTAGAAATAATGTATTGGTGTGCATCAATCGTAACCGTCGAGTCCCAGAAAACATGTGTAGTCCAATTCATTTTTCGAAGTCAACTCAACTGAACCCAACTAAAACAAAAAATACGCTTAATTTGCATACGATTGCAAAAACACAGACTGAAAAACTATGATAATGGTAACCAAGGAAGGAAATGCGTAATGCAAACATGCTTTATTTTAATCCATGATATTGGAACTAATCATTACATTTGTTGGTACACAATCTTACAAAGATATTTTGTTCAGTATCTGTTTATTGGCATTTTGTTTCAATCGGTTCTTGGTAAAGAACTGATAAAGTATTCAAGACACACCATTTTGGTACCTTTTTACTTAAAACTTGAACTAATCAAAACGTTGTCTTTTCTTTGCATACAAACACGGCGTTTGATTTGAAAATCTTGATTAGTCAAACATACTATGTAAAGCTAAACTACAGCTACGCCGAAAGAATTGAACATGTACTTAAAAGTAGTTAAATAGTATAAGGTATTTAGAAACCAGGCAAGTTGCTTCTCCCGGCTACTTGCTTTGCATGACATCATCGCAAATATATCAATATCATGTTCACCTTGTCATAGTTGTCTGGTTCAGGTTTAAGTATGCAACCTTGCTTTGTGATAGACAAGCATGCTAGAACATTTTCCGGCACGGACTAACCTCCATCAGTTTGTGGATCAAACGTACGGTACGTGTCCCGGATGTACACCCTGCGTCAATATAATGGTTGATACCTAGATGTTGGTATGGTGCTGTTTTAGTGACAACATTTTTCATCCATTTCTCATTTGGCGTATATTTCTCGTTAACGCAAATATCTCGTCATATCTCAGAAGATGTATTGTGTTGAGTCATATATTTACTTTCAATATATGATTATGGACTGCGATCAACAAAACTTCCTCGATATTTGTCAGAACATTTACTGCTCGTGTAACTTGATTGGCCACTATTCAGTTCTGTAACGATGAATTTGTGTTTCCTTCTTTTATATCAAACGGGAATTTACGGATTACGACAGCAAAACTTGGCCCCGAACATTCTAAGTCCGAATGGTCATCAGACATGCAATAACTTTTGGCATTAAAAAAACTAAAGTAATTCATGTATCCTCGAGGCAAGCACTCCTTCGTACATTGAAAATATAAATGCTTTCCTTTTAAATTCAGAACTAAACCCTGTGATTATGTTGTTGCACACCGTGATTTGTAATATAAGTTCCTAGTTCACCAGTTCTCCCGTGCGGGGAAAATTTTGTGCTGGCAAAGTAAAAGTAACATTTCTACTGTTCTTGGCGATACCTGGCATCAAAAAGGTAATTACTTGAAATGTATACATAGGTAACGTATTGCTCTCAAACGCCACGTAAGGCAACATTCCGATCCCATTTGTTTGCCTTGAGGCAAACAACAAAAAATAAAAATAAAAACTGCTACACTATATTCGACAAACATATATGACTGAATGCAGAAATGGAAATACAATTCCATTTCCGGCCGCCATTGTGTTGGCTTTTTGACCCGTCTGCCGTTACACCACTGCAGAGTCAATTATATTGATACGCAAGTGAAATCAATGCATGCCTATAACGTATCACACCATTGAAATGATTACTTCTTAGTTTAGAACTCGAACGGTTTGTGATTAAAAACACTTTCTGTACATTCTAGATTTTCCCGATCTACTGGTTTTTCATTATTATAACATCTACGAGTGATTGCGTTACTGTATCGAAAGCGTAGTGGTTACCTTCAACCAGTTATACACGAGTTATTTCATATATTACACTAGACATTAGTATTTGTATGCGTATAAATCAGTCGATTCTTAACATAGTATCATCTGTATAACTTGTATCCAGCCATTTAGGCAGTAATGTTTACAAATGAACTTTATAACATACTTTTTTCAGGCATCCGCCTCAAACAGAGATTTACTCAAATGTAATATGTGAGTGGAAAGTGCTTTTAAACAGGATACAACTCTGGCTGACTGATTCGTCGTGAAGACAGAATGTAGATTTCAAGCTCTTCAGTGATGATATCCAGCCAGTTATTGATCGGTTTGTTTTCATGATATTGATCGTCATTAAGTCCATTGAAAGCAGTGCTGCTCTTTTCCTCAAGTCATTTTGCAATTCATTTTTCCCCTTCATTTTATTGTAAGTCAGTCATATAGTGAGTAATCGTTTCTCTGACTCTATAAAAGCAGTTTTCACTTTGTTTCAGATTTAGCTTTGATTTATAGTCTTTGTGGTAACTGAACCCTAGACAGAGCTTTAAAATTATGTTTCACAATTGTTTGTCAGAGTAATTAAGGTGATACGGTCAAGCTACGTTTGGCTTCAATAAATTGAACCAGCACCATCACTAGATAGGTCCCAACGTGTTAGCCATTTTCTTCAATAATGTTCCACTGCTCGTTGAACATCATTGAGAGTTATTATCATTTACAACTTGAGCAGTTTCCAGACTAACTTCGTTTGCTAATTTTTCTACAACCTTATTGCATGGCCAATTCCTTTCTCTGACAATCAGTATGGATGCGTAGTTTTGTTGGAACATGCCATGGGTGTTTTGCCAAACACAAAACAAAAAAGTGTTCTCCGAATGGCTTTAATCTATACAATAAGGATAGTATTATTATATAAAATATGTAAAACATATGGCTATTAAAGTATTTACAAAACATTACGAAGTCCCTAAACTGAATGTTTGATGGTCTGTCTATATTAATTTAATTCTTTTCCACTGGCTTCCACTACTAGAACCACCAGTGTCTGTCCTTTTGCTGTTTACTATTCTGTTTTTCAACTTCACCAACTTCGCAATTCTACTGGCTTTCTCCAATTTCAGCATTTGAATAGAGGTATTCAAATATATTAATTTCTTAACTACTGAAGTCATTTCATTGCAGAAAAGGTGTTCATAGTTAAAGATGTGGTTTATGCCATATGCAAATCTTTGAGAAGCCACCGTGTTAACGCTGTTCTGAATTTCGTATTTTAAACTGAGCTAAAATAACAATTTAAATGTGTGCTTAAATATTTTCGTATGTATGGAATGAAGCGCCGCCTGCAGATATGGCAACGTAATTTCTTTAAATTCCGCTAAATACACAAGACACAATTGGTGGATATCATCTGCAGCATGACATGTGGCGCCAAGTGCTTCCGCTTAGTGTCATAAATAAAAATGAATAAAATAAAGTATAACATCAATTATATCACATGTCCATACTACATTCTTTTATTTTAGATAAGCATATGCATTGCGATATTTTACGATCTTTTACTTTATAGAAGTTGAGTTAAATTTAAAAATATCCAATATGCAAACTTTACACCACTGCATAAAATTGATTTATGTCCTATTTCATTTTGTTCTTATAAACATTTCTTAACCAAACAAATCACTGGACTCACTGTTCTACTCCTTTTACAAAAACAAATCTCCGATTAAATGTGTTAAATCAATAAACCATACTATATGGCAAAATACAAATAACAAAGCATTATACAATACAATGTATTGGAAACCATGCGAGTTGCTGCTCCCGTCTGCTTGTTGCGTATGTCCGCATTGCATAGATATCTATTCACCTTGTCACAATTGTCTGTTTCCAGTATCAGCGTGCAACCTTGCTTTGTGATTGACAAGCATGCTAGAAAAGTTTCGGGCATGGAATACTCTCCAGGAGTTTGTGGATCAAACGTTAGAAAACTGTCCTGAAAGTACAATCCGTCATCCAGGTGATGGCTAATACCTTGATATATGTGCGGGGTCAATTTACCATTGTACTTTGAACATTTTTCCTTCATTTCATCTTTGATGTGTGTTCCAATTGGAACACAAAAATCTCGTCCGATCTCAGAAGATGTATGGTAATACTTCGTACAGTTACGTTGGAGCTTTGACTGCGCACTGTGATCCACACACACTACTGAATGTTTATCAGAACATTTAGTGCTTGTGTATCCAAACTGCCTGTTATTCAGTTTTGCAACAATGCATCTGTGTTTTATTTCTTCTACATCAGACTGAAATTTGCGGTAAACGGCAGCATGACCTGATCCCGAACAATCCAAGACCGTATGGTCATCAGCCATGCAATAACATTGGGCATTATGGAAACTTACGTAATTCATTGATCCACGCGCCAAGCACTCTTTAGTACATTGAAACAAGGAAGGTTTTGCTGTTAAATTCAAAGTGAAATCCTTGGGTAATGATTTGGCACAACCGTGGTATGTGATATAATTTCCCAATTCAGCTTGAAGATGTATCCACAATGATTCACCATCGTTAAGTCCTAAACTGTTCGCGAGACTACAGTCGTTCACTTTGTAATCCGTAAGTAGAGTAGTTGTCACAATATATTTATACGCCAGTTCTCCGTGCTGGGAACAGGTTTTGCTTGCAAAGTAAAAGGTACCATGTGAACTGTTGTTTGCACTTATGGGTATCACCAAAGTTATGATGATAGCTTGCAGTGTAATTGCTCTCAAAAGCAAGGTAAAATCAGTTGAACTCAGGTAAGACAGCATTCCGATCTCATTCGTATTCCTGGAAGCAAACAACAAACTACAGATTAGAGCTTTTACACTATACTATACTGTATGACTCACTGCATATAACGAGAAATACTTGAACAGCATCAGAAACACTTACATGTTTACTAATATATCAGAGTTGGACTTTTCTTAACAAAGTGAAAATGAAGAACCTAAAATTGCATGTAGAGACCACCTACAAATAAGGATAATATGAACTAAGGCATCGCCTTTACAGGCTTGAAGTATTACTGCCGGACAAGTTGTAGTAACAGTTTACTTACTGACTTATTTAAACATACTAGGAGTGAAAGGGAAACGTTTTTTATATATGTTAATGCAACTTTGACGTATTTCAACTCATTTTAAATAACAAGCAATTTTGCTGCTGTTGACAATTAATTTAATATATACACAAACATCTACAATAATAATTTAAACATAATACATCATACATTATATTATCTATCAAAATTTGAGTTGTTCTACTTATTTCAACTTAAATAGAGCTACTATGTATTTGAGATAAAGTACAAAACACATTAGAAGAATATATAACAAACATAAAATAAATAAAAATTATCACATAACAATAATGATTGTAAAGAAAATTTATTACAATCAGGAGAAATTGTATTTTTTACTTGAATTAAATGGGTAATAATCTATTTTTAAATATGATGTTAAATCATGACCAAACATTTACTCATTAACTAATAATAATGAAACCAAAGGTCGTGGAAAATTTTACATTTAATAAACAAGTCTTTCATTAGCATTCGTGCCTTTTTACTGGTTGAAAATAATACTATGGTGTATATTTCTCGAGTCATTGTATAGACTGCATTGTTATAACATTGATTGAACGATCAAAAACTAAACAACATCATTAATTATGAAGTTTCTTCTTTTATTTGCCTGTAACAAGAATTTACATCAATTTACAGTAATTGGTTTGTTATTACTACTAACTAGTTGAGAAAATGTCAACATGCTGCATTTTACATAAATTATATACTTTTTTAACAAAACTTGATCGTAGGTCATCGAAACAACTACATCTTATAAAAACATGAATTTCATCCTCAATTTCCTGTCTATGACATATGTAGTGTAGGGCAATCTTTATCATCGCCACTACTCAATGGTTTGTCATTCCACATTCGGTTGGTTGTATTATTTCTATGACGCCAAAGCTATCAATATCATCCAACGAGGGTAGAGTCAATGCTTCTTATTATTTCCTGATATCTCGATAAATATATTTTGACCTTTTTCGAAGGTCAATATTTTACTGGAGTTTGGTTAGTTATATGGTTATGCACTCTTACTCCCAAATAAGATGAACCTTAAGTAATACAATTATTTTAAGTTACCAAAAATGATGAATAAATATCAAAACAATGGTTCTTATGTAGGATACCAAGTTTAATTTGAAAGACAAGTACAGAAAACATTGTATGAGACGATAGTTGATTACTGTAAATCTTTTAGGACCTAACAGTCATTTATATATGTGCGTTTTCATCTATTAAAACACAGATACAATTTTGTTATCAGTAATTGATATTTGCAAGAAATGCATTATTTAGTAAGTAGTTAAAGGTTTATCACTCAACATTTATGCTTGTTATACAGCTGTATGTATTGATTTTAAATTCGAGTGTCACTTTATCTTTCTTAAATGGTGATCTTGTTATTGAATGTAATCGTTTCTTGGCTGCTGACTTCCTTTTACTAGGGAACGTACATTGAACGGGTTTGGCTGAAGTGTATTTTGCCCTCAGTTTTATTGTATTTATTACTTCATCAATTGAATGTATCCACCATTTCTTAACATTTCGTGAAACCTAAAGAAGGGCAATGGGGACGTCTTCCCATGGCGGCCTACCTCGAACATAAATTTAACATTTTAAAATCGATCAAATGGATATAAATTCATTGCATGAAAAACAGATCAAGGATAGTTTTATGTTGTATGGATTATTGTAAAAGTTGAGAGAGTAATTCAAAATATAACCTAAAATAAAATAATCATGTTACGATATATCTGTAAAGCATACCGATTAGATATAGTTTGCTTTATTTAGCTTAGAAAGATTCATGTTAACATCAGCATATATACAATTTCGGTTAACAACAGCATTTCTTGTAAATTTCGATATTCATTGCTAAAACTAAAAGACAATTTACAAACAATTCGCTTTATGGAAGTCATGAACAAATCTAACTTTTTAACGCATGTCTGACTTCTTAAACTGTACTCATTACTAAGAAATGCTTTCAAAAAAAAAGAATCACGGAACACACAGCGTTGCATCGTTCTACAATATTCCGTCAAATTGAAATTTTGGCAAAGGATTGCATCGTTAAAATACGAGCAAATCTAAAATATTTCACACGAGTAGAAGCAGAAAAATAGCATATATCTTTCATATATTGTCTGTCAAAAAAGTTGTTCAGACATTAACGTTATTAACTTGTATGTTTACATCGGTTTTGATCCGTGGTGACCCATGTGAGAATCCCGGTGAAGTCACATGAGTCCTCATCCTGGTTTAACATAACGAAATTTTCAAAATCAGAGATAAACGATATTATTGGCAACATCCAAATATGATTAAGTTTACTTAAGTATTCAATACACGTAATACAAGAGCAATTGTTAATATGTCAAAGTATTCGAGATATTTTATGAATTAAGTTACGTTCTAATGTAAAGACATTATATTCATACCTTTCGAACATATTCATAACACATCTGTTGTGCCGTCTACAGGTAACCCGTAAATAATTCAATATAGCGTCCCACAAACCTGCGCGTGCATATATCACACGATAATCATTAACATTGAGATCGAAAGTGTTCGTGGTACGCCTGGAACAAGATTGAAAGAACAATAGGCGGATGCGAGCGTTGCTGATGGGCGGGAAATGCGAATGCTTGCTGCTTAAATGCGAGTATACCATCGCATCTCCTTGGTCACTATCCAACAAATATTACCTCAGAAATAATACGGGTCTTACAAAAAGTCCATCATGGCGAGGCCCATATATATGACGTGTTCTGTGTGTGTTTAACCGTCATAATTCAGACACGAATCATTATCATTAATTTCAGTACATTGTGTACGTTATCGAATGCGTCTACACAGCCTAATGATAACTGAGTTAACCGCCGGCAGTTAACCGATCATATTCTTGTATAATTTGAAGCCTTTTTACGAGGTGTATCCCGAAGCTTGTCCGATACGGTCAAGTTGTTATGATTGACCATTATATTAAGAGGGGAGTGCGGATGACGAAACGGCGACCGAGGAAAATATTGCCTAGGGGCGTGCTGCGTATACTTATGTTAATAATCAGAAAATCATGTTCAGCTGGGTGTACGCGGATGCAGACATATGATAAATGTATCATTATGAATCTATTGGTTGATAAGAAACATGGAGTAATTTCATATATGATTATTTTACTTCATCCATCACGCATTTGACTGTGTTAGATCAAAGCATGATAACGTAATTCGTAATAGCGGAAGATAACGATACAATTTGATAGTCTCGGGTATTAACAAGCATATATGCACTAATTTTAAAGAGTATTCCGTACTTTATGTGATATCCAGTGTTTATTAATATATTAAGGATATTACTATCTCGAGATACAACTCAATAAGCTGTTTCATAATATAACATTACAACATGTGTTCTGACATTGAGTAGTCTAAATACGATTGTTTGATGCCAAACTGTGATGATGTTTGTTAAAGGGTAGTCTCTACTAGAGTTGCACATGGGTTTGGGTCTAAACCGACTATATGGCTGCATGTGGGAGGTCTATTCGGCACTGAGTAGTCTAAAATAAAAGTTGTAAATGTTTTTTGCTTAAAATGGGCCTTTTGATGTGGTCGTTTCGGCCCTGAAAAGTCGAAATAAGATTTCAACATGAGTTTGTTTGGAACTAAATTGGTTTTATGGTTGCCAACATGTGGTTGGCTTAATTGGCGCAGCTCATGCATGTTTTTGTCTCTTAATGGGCTTTTTGATTGCCAAATTGTACATTTTTTGTACTGAGTCTGCTTAAATACAGCTGCACATTTCTCCTGGTACATGGTCGGGTGTTGCAGAGCCCTTCAGATGTATGTTTGATACTAAAAGAATAACATTGGAGGTACAATCGGATTTGCTAGAACTCACTTAAACTGGATATGACTGATTTAGGATTTGTTTGACACTAAATAGTCTACAATTTAGCCAAAATGTGACGTTTGCGACACTGTATTGGCTTCATAAGCCAATTTATTGGTGCCATATGATGACACGAGTAACAGAATGTTTACTGATTACAAAGTAGAATTAAATAAAGCCAGTCTTTGGAAACTTCTTGGTGGATTAAGGCTGATACAAAACAAATGTGGTTGAATAAGCTCCGGGTTGGCTCTGGAGATTTTTTGATAAAAAATAAAAAATTCAATAATGAAGAAACATACGGGTTTCGTCAAATATTCTTATGAAAAACTACAGAAACAAGTGTAGTAGTCGAAAGTTTAAACATAATTGCATTTATGGTGAAACACCTAGCTTTATAACTACAGTGAGTGTCCTCAACTTGCGTCTTATCAACAGAGATGTCTACTTGGTGTCCATAGTCATTTGCGCGCTGACTTCCATAAATATCCGATGTTATATCAATAATTCGTCTTAAAGGTTATATATGGTATCCGAAGTCGTTCGATTAAATATGATAAATTAAAGGTGTATTCTGATGATGCAAACAAAGCTTACATTAAGCATAATGAATAAAATTGTTTAATGGATTAATGTAATTGTATATTAGTAATCCGAACCGGATTGAAACTAGTTTGAACGATTTGGGGGTATATTTTTGACAAAAAAATGTGTATGTTCATTTCCTGTTGCACTTGTTATGTTAAAGTCGTATATATTTTACGGTTAGGTTGGTTGTGTATGTGTTTGTATGAAAACCTTTTTTTGTATTTGCGGATCATTTAACTACTTTAAAACAAAATAATGAAAACCATACACAACAATTTACTCAACGTTATTGCAAGGTATTCAAAACGTTGTTGGAATGTTGTCCAAACATTATTGAAAATAGTCTGACAACATTGTTGTGCTAGATGTTATACAAGGTTTAAAATGCCTTTATAAGTCATTGCAAAACTCTTCAGATGTTTCGTAAAACGAAATAAAATTCGTTTTGATGCTTAAGTAAAATAAAAGTAAAATGTGTGGCAAGCCTTCAACCTAGACAATAGACATGTTTTGAATTACGGATCTCACTTTTCTTTTAACAATTGGATAAGTTCTTTTTTACCAAAAGGATAAGTTCTTTGTCGTGTATCCGTTTCTTAGTTTGAATCTTCTTTAGTAGTTTGCAAGGTCAAGTTACAGTTGTTTTCATTTATCGAAAACATTTATTGTTAGCATAGTTGAATGATAATGATGTGTGTATTTCTGTGTCCCTTTTACAGGATCATTATTTAGCTATTTTGGCTAACATTTACGTCCTTGTTCAAGTAAATATAACAATGAAAATTAAACTTCGAATACAAGTCTTTTGTGTAAATCGTTGTATTTCGGACAGTTTTAAGTATTTGAATATTTTGCATAATTAGGCCCTTTTATGAGACGGACTATTGAATTGTTAAGTAAGCATAAAACTACATTTGTTTAGAGCTAATACTTTGGAATACCAAGGTTAAGGAAATACAGTTATGGCCGCAACCATGTGAAATTTCCAAACATTAAATTCTTCAATTACGCAAATCTTATTACAGCAAGGACATCGGGATGCAATGTATAGGTGTTTACGGTCATCAGGGGGCAGGACGTAAATTAGTTTGATTCAAGAGGCAATGTTTATAAATGAACTTGTTGATTTTATCCACAATTATATTTTCGCGGCAAATATGACATTTTTGCGCATGTTGTAAGCAAAACAAGAGGCCCATGTGTGTATGCTTTACATACATGGCTCTTCTTAAGCAGATAAGTTGGGTAAACTTTTTTTAATATGTGTCAGTGACAGTATTTCATATCCAAAGCATGTACATACAAGAAACAGGCAATATACCAAGCCAACGTTTCAACGTTCACTATATGTTTCAAAAGTCAAAGGGAGGCAAACAGTACAATAATACACTTTCTGTACAAGTTGTATACTTAAGGGTATAGTGATTCACCCTGGTTTTCAAAAGGGACCGAATTTTGATTGATATCGAACTGCTGTATATATTTGAAAGAAATACAATAACACCGGTTCATGATGGCTCTAAATCGCTCACTTGAGTGAAAGTTTCAAACATTTGTTACCACTAGACATGTTACACATCATATTTTATAGACAAAAGCTTTCCGGTTTCAGACAAAACAAATCTAAGTTTGTTTTCCTTTATGTCCCTGTGTAGCACATGTAACCCTCGGGATGGGACCAATATTTATCCCAGGGGCATAACTGAAACAATCAGGGTAGAAGACCATTAGAAAATGCTTACACCAAATACCTTAGCTTTTTAATCTGTTCTCAAATATGAAAACATAGTTTGTTTCTGTAGCTTCGAGTCTAAGAAAGTAGGTCAAAAGGTAACCTGTTAATGGCATTATTGATATTGTTTTTCAAAACTTTTCAAATGTCATTGCAGTAGCTTCAAATATTAAAATGAATGTAAAAGTGTCACAATTAATGTCACCAAAGGACATAAATGATATTTGTTTTCAAAACAGAGCACATGGTTCAAAATTCAGTGGTGTAGCTTCAACAATAAGAAAGTAGGTCAAAGGGGTGAGGCCAGCTTTGACACCAGGGGACTGCTTTGAACTTGGTAGAGGTACATTCTATGATGCTACATAACATATATCAAAGGTCTGAGCGATGTAGCTTCAGATTTTGAGTTTTTCTTTAATATGTCTCTATTAAACTTGTGACCTTCGAGGCAGGGCCAGTTTTGACCCCCGGAGCATAATTTGAACAATCTTGGTAGAGAACCACTACATGATGCTACAGCTAAAATATCAAGGGCCTATGTACGTCTATAGGAAACTTGTGAACCCCGGGCTGTGGCCAGTTTTGACCCCAGAGACAGAATTTGTACAAATGTTCACAGGCAATTGTGTACAGATGGACGCACGAAAGACAAACACTGTTCAATCTCATATGTTCTCCTGGCCTTTGGCCATTAGAGCTAAGAATAAACGACCGTCTTAAACATAATGTTCACCTCTGTAACAAAGGCAATGTAGAGTTACAAAAAACAACTACTCTAAAATCAGGTTGTCTCTCTTCGACAATAGTTTGTGACTTTACGACAATAGCAAATTTGAATGGCCTTTATGAAGTCATCGGATCTGGATGGTGTTCGAACGAACTCCTATGCATATCTAACAGCTGCATAAGTTTGATGGAGAACTAGAAGCTCTTTCACGTTTACAAGCAATTGCTAACAGACGCACGGACGGACAACGGACACCAGGCCATCGCATAAGCTCTTTCGGCCAGTATAGCTAAAAACTGTTTAATCAACCCATTTCAAAAAGTAACCCCATTTATGAAACACCTTCACGTACATGTGTTATCATTTCCAAGGAAAAAAGTTATTTTTCTAAAATTTAATACTTTAGATGTCTTCCAAATAACTACCCTCACAGCAAAATTGTGTATTTGAGTAAATATGTGATTATTATTAAAAATCTGCACATTTTTACACATCACCTTGAAGCTTCTGTTTGGCCCGTATTCAAATATAAAATTATACAAATTTTAACAATGTCATTAGATGACCCGATTTTACAATTAATTATGCAAGTTTCGGCAAATGTCACCCCCATTGTCAATACCGAACATTTTAAAATCCACGAATGTTCATATATCTACACAAGACACGGGTTTAAATGTCACAAACTTACTGTTGGGGTGACAAAATGGTAAGATGTCATTAAATTGGGTAGGTGTAGAATACTTTAGATAAAACAAATACTCAAACTTTGAACTAAAGCACAGTTAATTTCTCAAGTAATCTAATTGCAATAGCTCAGTAGCAAATTTCTTATTCCTTTGAATCTATATTAATCAACGAGATATTCATGTATATTTCTTTTCGTAATGGTCAAGAAAAAATAAGTTTAAACAAACTTCTTCTAGCTTAGTAAGACATTTGTTTCTAAGATCACTATCAATACGTTGTGTACATATGCCAAATAACGAGGACGCGCATTTAGTGTTAAAGTTGGTTGTCCACGATCCTAAAACAAAGCAGCAAGGCAGTTGCAATTTGCTGATTTTTATTGAACATTAAACCGGCGGTTTCTGATAAATCTGAAAATGATTATTCCCCTGTGCATGTTCATGAAATCATGATCGAGACATTCCACTTTATGCGCAAAACTAAATTAATCATACATGCAGAATCACGAATCTTTGTAAATCCTAGATATCCAATGTGATGACAGATTACGCTGCACTCGTAAACGATGTTGAAATAAAATGTCATGTTCTTGCAAACAGTGGTTTATCCCGGTTGATAAACTTCATTCAAGTATGGAGAGTTAGATACGGTCCAATTTTAGCCTGCCCTTCTACCCTTTAATAACCCCCGTCCTTAAACACACCTTTGTTTACACCAAGCGCACGTGTAATGTTGATTAATTCGCTGAATTTATACAATTTCAAGGAAATAAGACCTCCGAGATTATGTCAGCTCACTTTTGCGTTTGTGTAGTTGCTTGAATATGCTTTGTCTCCTTTAGTAAAAATGACTAAACACACAATTAAATACGCATTTTACTTGACTTACCGAACGTTACAATGTTGATCTACACGAACAATAAGAGAAATACTCGTTCTCGGTCGGGTTTCCTTTTTATGGATTTATGGCGGCAAATAACAGTTATACTCATTTTGGCAAAGTGCAGAGCATAATTCAAACTCGACAAGAAACCTCAGTTATAAAGACCACAAATAAAGGCATTGCATGCATGCAATGCTTAAGGCATTTTATTTTTCTATACATCACAACATGTAATTAACACTCCCCGCATGCCAAAATACTAACTGGATAGAACAATTAAAGCAATTAAATTGAACATGCTTCACTGAGGTAGACAATATTGCCAATATTGATTAAGACACAAGAGGACGGTTGGAAAATATTGGTACTGGTGGTAACTTCTTGATTACCCTTTATATTTTTTTATTTAAAATCATGGTTATGGTTTGGCTTGTATGACAAAGATATGGACCGGACACGAACTATCATAAGAAAGGCTTAAATAAGAAAACATACTTAGTTTAGAAGGTTGTTGTAACCGTGACTTGAATGACAAAAGGCGAATGTAACGTATGCCATATTATCTCGAAATTCAAACAGGACATGGAACAGACACAAACTCACATTATTAAGGATTGTAAAGCAAAACTGTCAGTGGGTTGCTGTAACCACGACCTTGAATGTAGGCCCACACTTATGCGCGACACATCCTCATGCATTGCTGGTAACGTCTGACAATGTATTTTAAAGTCAAACCAGGAGTGGCCGATATATTGACTAGACATGAAGTATCATCAGAAAGGCTTGTATAGCAAAACATACATATTTCCAGTAGGTTGCTGTAACCTTGACCTAGAAGAAAGGGACACTGGTCTAACGGGCTACACGTCTCAATACTATGGTGGTCACTTCTGCCAAATTATTCGAAAAATCGACGGTGAATGAAAAAGATATGGACCGGACACAAATAATTGTCAGTAAAGCTTATATAGCAAAACATACAAAGTTGAGAAGTTTGCTGTGACCTTGACCTCAAAGGTAGGAATACGATTATTGCTTGCGACGCGTTTTCATGCATTAGTCGTCACTTCTGTCCAGTAATTACAAAATCTTAACATGAATAACAAAGATATGGACATTTCAAAAACGAAAAAGACCGACGAACGAACGTGACGCCGCTCGTGATTTAAATTTAGAAGTTCCAATATTAATGTTAAATCAAACGAAATAATTAAGCCTAAATAAATAAAACAAGTGCTTGAAGATTATCATAAAAATACAACTAGATAGATAAAATCTATAAATGAACCATCGGCTCTTCTTGTTTTTCATTTTACATACTGTTATTGTAAAATATTTTAAAAAATAAAGTCTATATCTTTTTTAAAAAATATAATCTACATTCTCCCATAATCGCTTGGTGCCAATTTTTGCCATTTTTGAAAAAGCTGGAAAATCTTTATATCAATTGGAAGGCCAATTTATAATTGGGAAAGTTGACTTTTATACAAAAAATAACATTAAAAATATTAAAAGCAACACATGCATGCCTGGATTTAAATCAATGGCCACTGACAATGTAAAAATGTACTCAGTAAGGTGGGTTAACCTTAACCTGAATGTCTAAGTCGAATAATAAAGAGCTCTAGGTTGTAAACTATGCAATAAAGAGTTATGTAATTATCTTATCTTAGTAAGTTGGATAGTTGGGGACCAGGTTAAAATTAAATGCAGTACATGACGAATTTGCTGAGATATCGACCTAGATGTGGCTACATGCAAAGCCTTATCCAGAATTTAAGACAAATAATAAAGGGCCATTATTTTCATTATATGCAAACTAGAGTTATCTAACTTGGTTATAAATGTAGGATGGGTGGCTGAGTAATATTGTATACGGTTACGATGCAATACATCAAGTTGTTGCTAAGATATTAACTCAATTGCGGTGACACGGCAAATATTGACCAGAATGTTTAACGCGAATAAGAAACGGCAATTATTTACATTATATGCAAAAATAGTTATCTAACGCGATTAATTAAGTAGATTGAATTGTTGATTACTGTTGTTTAATGTCTCAATATAATACATTAAGTAGTTGTTGTGATGTTTTACGTACGTGTCCTACATGTAAAACCTTAACCAGATTTTCTGAATAATGAACGGTCATAATTTGCATATGCAAAATATTAAAGTTATCTTACTTCATTTTAATATTTAGTAGGTTGAGTAGTTGGAACAGGTATCTAAAGTTTCAATGCCATATATGTTGTTCTTTTGCTGAGATAATGACTTACATGCCAAACCTTGTTTCCGACGCTAGGGTGAGTAGTTTACATTGAAGCTCTCAATATTCTTAAGATTAGTAAAGCTAAAAATGCTTCATATCCAAGACAAACAAGCTATTTTAAATGTTATTACAAAGGAACATATTGGCTACATGCTTAAATAACATTTCTTATCAAAGTTTGATGCAGCTGAAATGTGCCCGTTCCACTCCGGGTTTGTCGTATGTACACTGGTCAGCCTTTAAAGACTTGCATAACCATTTTAGATCCAACTACTGCACTTAATTAAGCTGATGGCCAGAAAGTACAGAACAATGTACAACTGTACAGAACAAACTTTAACATAGAAGCATTAGACACAAATATCATCATTTTAGATGCATATACAGTTATTTTTGTTAACAGAACTGCATAGCAAACTATACGTACTTAAAATGGTGTATTTTACCCCTCAAATATCTCCATTTACCCCAAATTTTGTAGATTATTGTGTTTGAATGACTAATACGACTGCTGTTTAATAACTGTGAATAAATGCACTGGCTCATATAATTATAAATTTATTACAAACAAAACTAAAGAAATAAAGCAAAAATGTCCCAACTGGTCAATTTCATAACTGTATCAAATCAAATCTATGTCCTATGGTTTTTAGACTGTCGGCTGCAAGCCGACAGTCTTTAGAGAGCGGTATTTCAGAAACGCGACTAGTCGCCTGACACGACATATTGAACATGAATATATTAATACACACCACCTGCGTAGCAACAGAACTACATACGTGAATGCGGGGCGTCAAGTACTTGCTTATGTGTATTTAATGCGTTATTGCCTTTTTTATGACAAACATTGCGTGTTACTCTTAGTATAGTTGTACTTGCAATTTGGTGAGTTTTATTGAACAAAGTAATGAAAAATAATGAAAGTATAGCATTTACATACGAAGTCATTTTACCCTACAACCAATAGTAAGCTAACACATGTTTGCACCCCGTGTGACGTCACACATATCCCGGCATTCAAGACTGACCAGCAGAGCGTTCAGTAAGGCGAGCGTTTACAAAACGCTCGCAAACGTTTTGTTTTGTATCTCTGTTGCAACGCAGCGCATACACGTTAAGCGGGAAACCAAACAGCAAACGTTCGCCGCAAACATCTCTACTGAACGCGTTGCAGGCAAAGAACATATTTTATGAATGAAAGCTATTAAGAAATAAATCATACGCGGTTAAAGAGTTCATATCATGTAATATTTTGTTAAATAGCTTTTATGTTTCAAATGATTTATTTTCAGCAGCAATCGAACTATTGTATTTGTTTGAGTAAGTTATTTGGATTATAACTATCACAGTGTTTCAACGTTATGCCTATTGTTATTCTGTACTATAGGGTGTAGTTTTTAAAGTCATACACAATATGGCGGCGATTATGCGGAAATGAAATTGAATCTTACTTCGAACACGTTCCTTTACAAAATAACCGACCTGTATTTAGTGTTATTGCTTCAACATCAATCAAAAAAAAATGGCATCAATGTATGCGTCTAAAAATGTTAAATGTAGATGGAGACAATCCAGAAATGAGCTGCCAGGAAGTGATCGATTTCGGACACGAAGGTACATGTACATTAGTCTGAAATAATAGACGTGTTATACGGGATTCTTCCAATCCCTTACGTCTAAACGGGATTGTGCAAAAAGCGGGAGTGTTTGGAAAATATTGAAATTGTATTAAATGAAGTATTTTATGGTTGAAATAGATAATTAAGGTTTATATTCATATTTTACCATGGAAGTGCAAAGCTATTTTGCAAAAAAAAGCATTTAATGCATTAAAACACAGTTTTTACCTTTCCATTGAAAGGAAAGTTGACTGACACAGACAACAATTATGCTAAGCGGAACAACTTGACCCAATCGTAATAACTCGGCCAACTCCGACAAGCTTCGAGATAATACAATCATTTGATACAGTTATGAAATTGACCAGTAACAACTCGGCCATGGCCGAACGATGGGAACACCTAGGCCAGTATCCAACAGGAATTGACTATCTCGAAGCGTACAGAAGATGGCGGAGTTGTTACAATTGATGGCCGAAATGTTCCGATTGTTGTAAAATTGTGAACTGCAGCCTTGCAGGTGCCCTTCATGTATGTATTGTTATGTTTTGACAGAATGAAATGGAGAAAAAACCATCAAACTCATAATTATTTGCTGGATATTACTCTTTTGTTACAGAATTTATATAAAATAACATTATCTGGTAATATTTCTTGTTTTTATGAAATGTTATAGACGCAATATGCTTTAACTCCGGAATCCCGATCGCAATAACTACCCACTTGTCGTACAAAACAATTTGTACGTGAAGGATTTGTTGTGTCAAAAATCGTTAAAAAAATCTGTCAACGTACAATTATTTGGCCTAGAAGGTACATCTAGCTGATCCACATCTCTAAATATTTGTACATTGACGGACTCTTTTTACGATTTAAAAAAAAAAAATATACATATATTTACAAATTATATAAATATGGCAAATCCTTCATTACAACATCTTTATGTTACTTTCAATTCAGAGTTGATTATTCATTAAAATTATTTTGCATTTTTAATTGTTGTTTAACCTGAAACATCTCAACCATCAAAAAAGAACATATGTGCTTCAATAGTCTAAAAAAATAGACGTGTTATATGGGATTCTTACAATCCCTTACGTCTAATCGGGTTTGTGCAAAACAGGTGTGGGGGGGGGGGTGAAAGATATTGAAATCGTAGTTTGATAAGTATTATATGTTTGAACTAGATATTAAAGGTTTATATTCGTATTTTAGTTATAACCATGTAAGTGCAAATATTTTTTTCACAAAACAAGCATTTAATGCATTTTAACGCAACCATTTTACCTAGCATAGCAACTGGATCATCTCAGGTTAACTTCGAGATAGACAAGTCACCTTTTGTATATATAATTTTAACAACTTGACCATGGCCAAAAGTCTCCGATTGTTGTAAATCTATGTACCGCAGCCTTGCAGGTGCTCTTCATGTATAACAGTTTATATCATTATGTTTTGACAGTATGAAATGAAGGAAAACACTCATCAAACTCATAATAATTCGTCGCATTTTATTTTTTGTGTACATAACTCATATTTTAGATAATTATCTGACCGGAATCCCAATCGGAATAGCTACCCACTTTTGGTACAACAAAAAATGTATGTAAAGGATATGCCATTTCAAAATTTGTAAAAAGATCAGTCAAGTTACTATTATTTGGACTAGTGCTTCAAGTGTTTGATTTATTTTCTTTATAATGTATAATGCACCTGTTAATTGTAGAGCCAAGCTGAGAACTGCCTAAAAATCAGTTACCCGGTTAGCTCAGTTTGACAGATCTCCATGCAAGTGTTCACATGGTCGTGGGTTCAAGCACCATACCAGTAGCATCTTTTCTCACAGGTTTACTTTAGAACCCATCATCCAGGGGTTGACGATTATAATTTTTTTATTAAATATTACAGGCCATGTTCTTTTGTAAACTTTCAGATTGAGAAGTGCCTGGATACAAGGCTAGTATTGTTAACATCATCTGATACAATCAACTGGAACAAAGCTGAAATGGCTGCCTGACCTGACTTAAAAATCGGATGGCAATACATCAGACTAGAAGATTATTAGTATTGAGATGGACAAAATGAAACATGAGCCTACCAAAGCTGACAGATTGCACAAGAAACACATAAATGCAGGTATTTGCTGAGATATTGTAATTATTTTTTGAAACTTCTCATTCATTTAGGAAGTTCAGTTGAAACAGAGTTGGCAAAAAATGGATGTGAATAGGTATATTAAAGTTCAAAATGTTTTATGCATTTTTCTTAAATCGTTAGTAACGCTTTAAGCCATAAAACCTTAGATTTTGACCTGAAATATGGAGGTCTGCAATGTAATATTTTGTCAGTAGTCTTATATCACTGGTTTGCAGATATTTACGCAAAAAATAGGTCATTCCAAGACAAAAAATACAAAAGTTGTAAAAACAGTGAATCTGTCAGAGTGCAGCTTTAAATGACTAAATGTTTTGATTTGGCTCAATTCTCACCTAAAATCTTATAGTTTTGTTGCACCTAAATGGTTTGTTTTTAACAACATTACACTTGCATATGTATAAATTTGTTCTTAAATTTGTAATTTAGATTGGAGGATTCATTCTCTGGAAAATAGAAAAGGGCATGTTACATACTGTTATCATTGCCATGACAGAAACCATATTGAGGAGCTGGTCCACCTGTAGGAAGAGTTGCGCTATTGGTTGGAGCAGCACTATTCCCCAGCCATACACCAGCACTTAGTTTGTCATAGGGAGCATTTCTGAGCAGTTATGGAGACCACTAACTATGCAGGTATGTCATAATCAAAATCTTGGTTTATATAAAAAAAATTATAATTAAGCATATGTTGAGAAGAAATTTATTTCTAGATTGAAGGCACACACTATAATTTGATGCCCAAAAATATATTTTTTATTTTAATGCGTTATCATGTCTAACTCATTTGACTTAAATGACCAAAGCAAAAGAAATGCAATTGATTAATCTGCAGATATGCAAATGTAAACTTTTTAACTGGGGAAATTGTTGCCACTTGTCTATTTATTAAAGAACATATTTATAATTAATAATGTTTAATCTGTACACAAATCATATGCCTTCTTTGTTTTAACCATCAATGTCAAAGAGTCCAGCATGATAATGGATTAAATTGAGAAAAAAAATGCATTAATTTATATGAACCCTTTAAAACAAAGACATTTCCTAAATCCAATAAAATATAATTGAATATTGATGCAGAGTTCAGTTAGAATATAATATAACTTTTTTTGCAGTTGTTGCAGTGAAACTTGCACCAGTGTGTTTTCTGTGGAAATAAAGAGATAGTGTCCAGCAATGAAGACCCAACTCAAGATCTGACCAATATGTAATAACTGTGTGGAAAAATGGGAAAAACCTGCAGTCAGGAATGCACGGAAATCATCAAAAGAACAGTGTTAAATTAATCTTGAATAACTTGACATTTATTTTGTTTGACATATTTATTCATGGTGCAGTGAAAACATGTTTTTTTTCCTCATGGTTATTTAAATTTAGAATTGATAGGAGGGAACATCATTATGAAGTTTCATGTTCATAGTCAGATCAAAACCCATGTACATGTATAAATGAGCATTCGAAAATATCAAAATGGAACATGTTGTATGTAGTGTTAGTTAATTAACATGATAAACAAAAATATTTAATAAATTTCAATTTATTATGCCCCCTTTAAAGAAGAGGAGTATATTGCTTTGCACATGTTGGCTGCTATGTCCGTCTGTCTGACAGTAGACCAAAGCTTTTCCTGGTTGATAACTACAATTCCTAGACCTAAACTTGACATGAAAGTTTGGTTTAACCAGTAGATGACGACTTTTGATTTTAGGGGTAATATGGTCAAAGGTCACTGTGACCTTGAACAGGAAGGTGTCAAAGAATGTCTGACTGATAAGTTGACAATGCCTGCACCTATGGCCCTGAAACTCAACATGGAGGCTTAGCCTGACTATTAGATGATCCTATTGATTTAAGGGGTCATTGGGTCAAAAGATAAGGTCACAGTGACCTTGAATGCTTAAAGGTTGTACTAATAATGACTGGACAAAGCCTGCACCCATGGCCCTTCAACAACTTGACTTTGGGGTTTGGCCTGACCAGTAGGTGAGCCCTATTTATTTGTCACAGAGACATTGAACGCAAAAAGCTTGCTTGTGTGACAACTCGACAAAGTCTGCATCCATGGCCTTCAAACTTGAAATTTAGGTTTGGGGTGACCAGCAGATGACCCCTTTGAATTCGGAGGTCAAGGTCACAACCCCAATATTGGTCATTAAAACTATGTCATTTACTTATTCCCTGCTGCTAAGAGGATTCATGTTTATCAGCAAATATCAGCCATCATCTGAATATGATTGAAAACTTTACCAACTACCCTCATACTTTGAATAGCATAATCTTAAAACTGCCTCTAAGGCATCTTTTGTTAATGAAAAACCAGCTGTCATTTCGGTCCATGCATTTTTCATTCAATTGTCCAGACATTCTTGACAGCATGGCGCTAATTAATGCTGCAGGTTTAAAATTTAAGACATTAGTTTTTTTTCTTCAGCTCCATGCAGATTTATTAACACTTTTATAATAAAAACAAACTAGAAACATATTTTAAAGATATTGTTTTTAGCTCTACTGGCCAAAGGCCAGAAGAGCTTATGCGATGGTAATGTGTACGTAGTATGTGCATCCGTGCGGTCGTGCATTCGTGCGTCTGTAAACAATTGCTTGTGAACACGATACAGTCTTCAGTTTTGATTGTATCTCGATGAAACTTGTACAGTATATAGATATCCATTAGAGCTCGGTACCTTTCGAAAACCAGCCAGATCCGTCCATAAATGCCTAGATTATGGGACATGAAAGTTTTAAAGAAATGCTTTCTATTTTTAGCCAGGTCTGCATGAGCGAATTCTATTTTTAGCCAAGTTTACATGTACATGTAAATTCAAGTCTAGAGTTAAGGGAGACAATTTGCAAGTCTAGGATTTTGAGAGACAATTTGCTTTTTGCTTCTGCAGTTGATTTTGTGAATTACTCTGCCTTGTTCTTGTTGAAAGCCCCAAGGCCATTTTTTAGCTTCAAGTTCTGTAGTTTGCACATTCATCTTAACAAAATTGGTTGTTAATGTTTAAGTTATGCACCTGGTGTCATTACTGGCCACACCCAGGGTTCACAGGTTTGGTAAACATAAATCTGGAAAGGTTTGAAAATCTTTTTGTGTGTTCGTGCATCCATCTCAGCACAACTGATTGTGAATGTTTGTTCAAATTGATCAATGTTGTCCTAGGATGCCCTTGACTTTGACCAACTTTTTTTTTAACTTTTAAAACTACAGAAATTTTTACTATGATTACTTATTATAATCACATTTATCCTTCTTCATCTTCCTTAAAGAGTGTTCATCATTTGTATAAAATCATTTGATCACGTTTCATTTGAAAGAACTTTGCGGTAGTGTTTGCTTGCGTCAGTTATATCACCGACAGTCTTGCAGCGCTTTCAGCACTTTGATTTTTGTAAAGCGTCCAAATCAAAACTGTATACATTCCAACGCATGTCCAATATGTCGTTTTGTAAAGCGCGTAAGTTCATAACTGTATAAAGTCCAATGTATGTCCATTTTTTTAAAGCGTAGGAGTCATAACTGTATTTATTCCAATGTATGCCCTATGGATCCTCCATAAAGAGGCCAATTCATAACTGCATAGATTCCAACTATCTAGTGTCCAATATTTGTCCAACCGGTCGTCTGGATAACTTTTAAGTGATATATGTTTCGAGTCCATCTACATGTATTTATCCTGTCACTTGCATACAAATCGGTCCAATAACAAGGTGCTGTGTAAATTTTAGCTAATAAGGATAGTTGACCACGTGATCTTTATCTACAGTCAGTTGGTCATGTGACCGCGAAAATTGACTTCTTTTCTCTTCTGAATTGTGATGGGAAAAGCACAAACAATGCTCCAAAGTCTTATCAATAGTCTGCCAAACACCGACCTCAACAATCACTCGCCCATATAGTTCCATCACACTGCACGATAATGACACTGGCAACAAAAATCGGCCAGAAAATTTACATGTACACTTACCCAACCCACCAATGCTGAAAATGTGCAACATTAAACGACAGTTAATACCATATCTGTGTTGAATGACAACATCTCACTTAAACAGATATAAATTATAGCTTTGCCGGTGCAGTTCTGAACACCAACACTTTTTCTTATATTAATATGAATTAAACCGAGGATCTACTCCCAGATTAAATCCATTTAACATGTGGCAGTTGTTCGTTAACACACTCGTGATCTTGAACAATGACCTGTGACTTGCGAAAGAATTGTTTCCTGAGAAGATACTTGTCTGTGACTTGTCCACTTTTATGCACTTATGAAAGCTTTTCTGTTTTGTATTGGTATTGAGTTTATAAAATGCAATTACATTGACAATTAATGTATTGAATAAACTTGAACCAGCTTTGAGAACTATTTTTGGCACATTTGAACACTGCATTGGAACAGTGCCGATGTCATTGGAAAAACGGTTCTGTTTTTTTTTAAATGTGCGTGTTAATTTAAAGGTAATTTATGGTGTGTTTTATTACAAACAAAGGAACAAACGTACGCTCCCCCGATAAATTCGTCCCCTTGCCAGATAAACAATCTACAGCACTTACCTAGTACTCCCTATATATTTTGTAATGTAATCTTTTACTCATTAACCCCCTTTTTAATATACTTAGAATACCAAAACAAAAGAAAATTACGTTGAAATGAAGAGCTGTAAAACTACTCTGACCTTGTATAGATGCGCACATAAACAAAAGCTTTAAACCTACTCTGACCTTGTATAAATGCACATATAAACAAGACTTTAAACCTACTCTGACCTTGTATAAATGCACACATAAACAAGAGCTTTAAACCTACTCTGACCTTGTATAAAGGCACACATAAACAAGAGCTTTAATCCTACTCTTACCTTGTATAAATGCACACATAAACAAGAGCTTTAAACCTACTCTGACCTTGTATAAATGCACCTTGTATAAATGCACACAAAAAAGGAGCTTTAATCCAACCCTGACATTGTATAAATGCACACATAAACAAGAGCTTTAATCGTACATTGGCCTGGTATAAAATGCACACATAAACAAGAGCTTTAATTCTACTCTGGCCTTGTATAAATGCACACATAAACAAGAGTTTTAATCCTACTCTGGCCTTGTATAAATGCACACATAAACAAGGGCTTTAATCCTACTCTGACCTTGTATAAATGCACACATAAACAAGATATTTAAACCTGACCTTTTATAATTGCACAATTAAAGAACAGCCGTAAACATATTATGATCTTGTATAAGGGCACATTTGAACGAAACCTTCTATAACCTAGTATAAAGACGCACATGAACAATAGACCTTAAACTAGTATGATCTTATTTGAAAGCACACATAAACGATATATATAATACTCTTACCTATGTTTTAGTGCATAAATCGACAAATAAATTCTAAAACAAATGGCCGTGTCATTACCGATTGTTTTATATTATTATCGTTTAACATATATATTACAAAAAAACTTCCACTAACCCAAAATGTTTCTAGTCAGCATATAAGTATGTTTGGAATGACGGTTTTCATACAAATAGTGGTTTTATTTTGCTATCCAAAAAAAGTCAAAGCAGAAAAAATCAAACAATGTCTGTACTTAAATTTATTTAGATTATTAAAACATGTAAAATATTATTGCTTAACTGCTATCCAAAATATTGTATCAAACAACTAAGGTGTATTGTATTTGAATGTGGAAATAATTTTGAATTTGACAAACGTGTCTCCAAATGCACTCTTGCAAATAATCTAATCTCTATTATTGCATTTGAGTGTCGCAACCTTGTGTAAACACGCGTTTCACCCCCCCCCCCCCCCCCCCCCAACCATCACCTAAAATCATGACTCCACATTTTCCTTCCAGGGTTCAAATATGCAAATGTTTCTTGAAATAAAATCATTATGATGTTCATAGCAGTAAACTTTGGACAGTTTCAAGCAGTTTTAGATTTTAAAATCTGGAGTGAAGAATAATTTATGTCACTAGTGTAGGGTATATTATTTGGTGTTCCATTTGCATGATATTGCCAATCAATTGCCAAACTCTTTCTTTGTGTATATACCCATTGGTAACGCCCTGATTGTTTCAAGGATTTGACAGGCGATAGTTCTTAAAATAAGTGTGCACCTTTTTACTGTCGGAAATGTGAAAATGTTAATACTGCTTAAAAGGTTCACTGCCATAACTACATTAATCACCTCTACAAAACACGTAGACATTTATTGTTTACATTTGGATTTGCTTCGTATTGAGTCATCGTTCAAATTACTAAGAGGTTATACTGAAGTATAATTTAACCTTGAAAGGTGGTTAAAGGTAGATATACACATGATCTTTAATCATAAAAAAAATATTGATTATGATCACGGAAGTTTTATCATTTTAAATTATGCGTACTCACACGGAAGGGAAATTACCAATATGGCTGACATCAGCTACAAGAATATGGCCGACAGTATTAAAATACCACATGCAAAGTAGTAGGTCATGGCCAATGAGTCACTTTATTGTAAATTCAGTACGTAGTGCAGCGGATTCTGTTATCCAATAATGTGCTTGTGAAGAAGAACCTATATTTGAATTTACAATGATGATTTTATGAAAAATGCAGATTGGCTGGATATATAGATTGCATCTGTACCTGGTTCATTGTTAATAAGAATAATCGTATTCGTTTATTGAAGAATAAAGGTTTATACGTAATTGATACGTAGAAAAAACCTATGTTATAGAACCTAGGTGCGGGAAATTGCAAATCTTAAGAAAAATAAACATAATGTTTTTGTGAGGTATTTTAAGTAAAAACATAAAGTACTTAGATGAATATTTGTTAAGATGAGTTTAAATCGATTCCGAAAATTTTATTAGTTATATTGGTGAGTGTTTCAATGGGGCGAAATCGTGTCTTTTAATGTGTATCGAAAGTTGGATAATCCGCTACTTAAAGCATTAACGAGGTGAAAAATTATATCAAATTATTAAATTCCGACATTCAACTTGAAGTGATAGTATATTAAATCAATATCTTATTTATATTTGAGATATATAAGCTGCTCGCGAGTGTGATGTATTTGACTGTATTTTGAATTATGTTATCCAGATAAATGATCAAAGACAAAACTCTACCATTGCATAAAAATGTTGAAATGATAGCGGTTTTGCTTTAGTTGGTTGTTTTTCGAAACTGCTTAACACCGTATTGATTAAACGCATTGAATCTATATATGATAACAATAATACTATTTTGGAAACCCAATCCCGATCATACGATCGAGCAGGGTGCGTTGTTTTGACACAACTCTTTGACCACGCCCCTCCCTCCCCCCTCCCAAAGATTTTTTTAACAGAATGTCAAAAGATGCATAAAGTCTTCTTCATCGTTTTCTGGTCATTTAAAGCAGCATTCTCACAGATTTATCGATTTGACAACTTTTTTTATTTTTTGTCTTGAAAAGAGCAATTTTTTGCGTAAACATCTGCAAACCAATGATAAAAGATTGCTGAAAAAATATCAGATCGCAGATTTACATATTTCCGTTCGAAAATTAATGTGTTTAAGGCTTAAACCGTTACTAACGGAAACATGCATAAAACCTTCTTTTTTTTAAATCTGCAATCAATTTTTGTCAGCAGTCTTATATCACTGGTTTCCTTGAATTTTTGCAAAAATTGGCTCATTCCAAGACAAAAAAAGTTGTCAAAACGTTCAATCTGTGAGCGTGCAGCTTTAAGCTATGCTATTGGCCTACGCAAACGGGAAGTATTGTCTCAAGTTTTGCTGTTTATTGAAGACCTTGATCTTTTTACAAATGTGACGTAACAGCCACAGAACTCTCAGTGTTCACTTAAACTGTTGGAAGTCTTTAAGTTATTAAACAACAACCGTTCGAATGTCAGTTATTTATTGTTCCACGTTCTTTCTAAGTATAATAATAAGTTCTAAATACAGCATGACATTTAAGGTAATCCCGCATCCTAACTGCCGTCCATTAAGGACCCAAGGCCGCTTTCCTTGCCTTGCCTAACCCCTCTCTTAAGTACTACTTTTTTGTATAAATATGACAGCTTTACAACCTAAGGAATACACGTTTTTGTAATTAACATGACCATTTTGTACATTTGTACCAGGTCGGCTGTCAACCACTTCCATATTCAAATGACAATCAAATATGCCCTACATTACTAAACATACAGTATGTAGACACATATCCATTTAATTAAATCTTAATTATATCTCAAATATAACGTATTACGTCACACAAACAGCGTTAATTCTAACCTCAACATAGACAATGGGGTATTGATTATATTACTGTCTGATTATGATATATAGGCATATTAAGAAAATCGGCTATTGTGGTTCAACACCATTCGGATATGCTTTATTTATAAACTTTTATACATTGGGCCTTTAGGTTAATACTGTAAATCATAGGCAGCAGTTACGTTGACAGGACCGACCCTATGGTCACCCCCTTCTAAAAAAAAAATAGTAACAAAAAAAATTCAAGACCAAAAATGATTGGAACATGATCATTTATCATAAAAACATAAATATCAATAAAAAATTCCACTATTTTTTCCCCCCAATATTTACTATTATAATAATAGTAAATATTGGGGGAAAATTTTTTAGTGGAATTTTTGGTTGATATTTATGTTTTTATTATAAATGATGTTCCAATCATTTTTGGTCTTGAATTTTTTTTTTTTACTAATTTTTTTTTAGAGGGGGGTGGCCATAGGGTGGGTCCTGTCAACGTAACTGCTGCCTGTGCTGCAAATGCCAATAATAACAACATCACGTCATGTAGTAAATGTGTACCGAGTTTGGACATCTTAGAATAAATATCATATTAATGATATCAAACATTGTATCAAAAACAAATGGTTAATAAATATGTAGCAAGGTATTGTTTTATTAAGAAAGATAACTCTGGTTAGAAGAGTTGCTTGGTTTAACAGGCAAAATCTCCCTTTGATAATGATTGTGGCAGACCAATGATTTTGCGGGGAAAAAGTCATGTGATCACTCATTGATTTACATTGTGTGCAGAAATGGAATCAGCGAGACAGACTTCTTTTACTTGTTTTGAGGTTTTTAAGTGATAATTCATACACAAGGGTCAGTATATGTTTGCATTTGCTGTCTTTTGAATTTGTCATGGTTTTGCAATATTTTGAAATTATTAATAAGTTCATTTAGCTGTCTTTATTTAGTTTTGTTACATAATTTCGGGTCCCTAGACTTACCGAAATACGATTATTTACCGAAAGACGGATAAAATTACCGAAATACGCATGAAAGTTACCGAAAGACGCCTTCTAATGCATTTTATTTTTAATAATCTTGTATATATAATGATTATACGCATTGTAGCCAAAAAATGTAAAAAAATATTTAGAAATAATGACTTTATTGACAAAAGAATTTCCCTTTTTTAGTCAAATACAGTTATCTCCCGTCGTCAACCGAAACACGTTTTATGGTTATGGTTAAACTGGAGTAAACATGATAGAAATTTACCGAAAGACGCTTGCTATTGTATTTATTTTTAATATTCATATATATTTGATGATTTTACACATTGTAGCCAATAATTATAAAATAATATCTAGAAATAATGAGTTTTTTGACAAAAGAATTTCCTGTATTTAGCCAATAAGAGTATTCTCCTGTTCTCAACCGAAATACGATTTATTGATATGTTTTTGGTGAAGTAAGAACATGACAAATATATACAGTTAACTAAATTTTTATTTTATTTTTCATAATTTCTCTACATACATGACATATACATTTGATTAACATCGAACATGGAAGGCTGCATAAAACATAATTCATACACATAATAAAATTACATGAAATATTGAACGCTGCAAATACAAAATAAAATGATTAACTTACACTATGTATTTAAACTATTGACAAAGACCTATACATGTTAATGACAAAAGCTATGGTAAATGTACATTGAAAATTCACCTTGTGTTACAAACAAATGTGTCAGACATACAAACAATAAAATTGAGATAGAGTTATAAGAACCCAATTCCTACAACTTGAACAATGTATGCATTGATCACTACTACAGTCAACAGCACATATAGCACAAGGAAACTCATCCATCATTAATGATCTCAGAGTGTAAAGTTCTATTAATTTGGACTTCTTTAATACTTACAGCAATAACTTACCTTTTTACTCGCAATTGTTATTTATGAATCTTCAAATGAAGCCGTCAATTTGTGTGAAAATCACCCGCAATTATAAATGTACACGTAATGCGGTCCTTTAATGCATAATTATTATGGTATTTACTCAACACGTGTCACCGAGCCGAAAAGGGTTTACCCAAATTAACACACTTTCAATAATACCAAACTGTCCCCCAAAAATCGTGCCGCTACTTTGTGGGGTGTCATATACCGGGTGATAATTATGTTGTTTTAAACATCGCCTGATTTTGTGTATTTGGTGTGGTCTGGTTAATATTGTCCATAAGTAGGCTAATTTATCTGATGATGAGAACTTCGCTGTTTAAAAACTTCTTTTTTCAAATTTCGTATAAACAAAAATTAAAATTTGAAAGCCCTGAATTATATTGTAGATCTAAGATCTAAGTTAGTTTAAAAGAAAATGATTTTAGCGACATTTTCGACCTATTTCAAAGGCAATCTTTCAAATATATCCCAAAATACTTTCAAATGCTGTATATTGATCTAACATTTCCATAAGAATATAAATGCTATTATTTGAATCCAAATTCATAATCATTTTCATAATACAGCAACTAATAAGTTATTTTTACCTGCGTTAAATCGTCTTTCGGTTGGCGAAGGGAGACAACTATTTCACTGACATATTGTCTTTATTCAATTGAACAATTAGTAAATATTTTCATGAACTTTTTCATTTTTATGAGTGTGTTTTAGTTATATGAATATTATGAGATCATCATTAATTGGAATAATTGATTATTTTGGAAGCTTTTATCTGTCTTTCGGTTGGCGAGTCGGCACGCGGAATTCGATCTCGAACACTGAAATTTCAACTGCCTATTACATCATTATATTTTAATATTTTTCTCTAAAATTTGGTTTGGTAAAGTATTTGTATAACATTAATATAAAAACAATAAAATAAATGCATTAGAAGGCGTCTTTCGGTAACTTTCATGCGTATTTCGGTAATTTTATCCGTCTTTCGGTAAATAATCGTATTATCTATTTCGGTAAGTCTAGGGACCGCATAATTTCGTGACAGGTGTACATTTGTATTGAAAAAAACGAAATGACAGTTCTGATGTGCTCGTTTTTCTCTATTTCCATAACTAACACATGTGGGTTTGGTTTACAGTAGTCCACCTAAATGGCCGTCAATGAGTCTTTTAACATTGTTTTTCTCTGGCAGACTCGTGACAGGGATACTAAAGAATTGTCAAAATAATATTAATAACATTTATAAGTATCTCTGATCGCTCATTTTTGTAGCTAGGTTTACAGTTGATTATCAGCATGGAAATAATACGCACACCGTGAGAGAGTGAATTGGGTTTAAGAGCGTTCAATTCCTTATTTTGATCTTTTCATAAGTTCATTGTTGATTAGTCCAAGTAATTGTACGTTGACAGATCTTTTTTACAATTTTTGATAATGCCTGGGACTGGGAATATTAAATGCAAATCCTTCACATATAGGCCAAATAATTGTACATTGACGGATATTTTTACGATTTTTTGTATGGCAAATCCTTTACATACAAATTGTTTTGTGTGTAGTGGGTAGTTATTCCGATCGGGATTCTGCACCAGTACATAATTATCTCTCTTATACCGTTAAGCATATTATGACAGGGTTTTTTTCCGGCAATTTTTATAGCCGGTATTCGGTCATGTTCCCAATGGCAAAAAGTATCTTTTTTTCCTAATTTCCGAATAAAAATTCCCAATCTGGAGTTCCAAAAAAAGACGAAAGAAAAAAAGAGAAAATTGACGATGAAAATATAAACAAAACAGTTATTTCCCCTACATGCAAGCGTCTATTCACAGAGACATACAATGATCAGTGGTGAAAGGTGGATTTTCATTGGTTGAACTTCATTTTCCATCCAATCAGAGAGCATGTAACAAATTAAAGAGTTCTTCACAATGTGTTAAAATCATGTGTTATTGTAAACATACGGATTAATAATTTTAAGTTGACAGTAGATTATTCGGTGCAGAAGAGAATTAAAATTACTAAAAGACAATGCTGTTCTTTGTCATGCCTCACATACATGACCTTGACCTTCATTGCCAATATCGGAAAATAACAGAACTGAGAAGTGAAACTGAAAGTAGACAACTCGGTGAAATGAACAAGTCTTTATTTATTTGTAATGATGGTGTATTTAATTTTTGATAAATGACAAAAGGAAACAAGTTGATGAAATTTTACAAAAAATATTCATTGCTTTTTATCAATTGCATTAAAAGTCTGACTATTTTTAATAGATAGCAGATTTTGTATCCAAGTTAAGCCCATCAAATTGTCTTTGTATTAAAAATAATTTTCTTTGAAGTACTTTTATTATGCAATATGACAGTGTCTCATAGAAATATTATTAAAGGGGGCAAGTAATTTGACTATTTCAAAGAGTTAAAACAAGTGCTTTTATCCTTTGTAATTATTTATGAAGAATTTCCCAATTTTGGCAAAATTGATGCGAAAATTTCCAATCTCACGGGTATAGGTCATATTCCCAAAATACCGAAAAAAAACCCTGTATGATGAAAACACTAGTTGCTTCCCCTGTTTTGTATTTCACCATGCCTGTTTTCTAAAGTTGTTACAGTTATTTAAAGGTTAATCTTCGACTATTTGCCTCGTGAGGTTCCTTACTGGCGCTTGGTTAAAGCATATTGTGTCTATGAAATATCATAAAAACAAGAAATATCCAATCATTGAAATTAAACTTTAGGTGGACAAGCCCGAATTCCCACACTAGTGCTTTGCATCATCATTCTTAACAAGCCCTGCTTTATAAAAACCAAAATTTGAGAAAGCCCGGAAAGCAGCTTTCCAGTGCAGGGCACGCGGGCTTGTGCTAATTTCGACCACTGAATATCACCAGATAATGTTATTTTATATTAGTTCGGTACACAAAAAATAAATATCCAACGAATAATGATGAGTTTGATGGAATTTTCTTCATTTCATTCTGTCAAAACCTAATGATATATACATGAAGGGCACCTGCAAGGCTGCAGTTCACAGTTTTACAACAATCGGAACTCTTCGGACATGGCCGAATTGCTACGATTGTATTTACGAGGTCTATTTTGAAGCTTTCGAAGTTTTGTTTTATTGGAAAGGTAAATCATGTGTTTGAATGCAATTATCATAAATTTCAAACATAAAATAATTCTCTAAAAACAAAAATTTCAATATTTTTCAAAAACCCCTGTTATTGCACAGACCTGTTTAGACATTAGGGATTGGAAAAATCCTGTATAAACGTCTTTTTTTTTTAGACTAATTGTTGATGTGATGTTTTGTGTGATGTACAATGTTTTTGTGATCATTTGTCATATATGTACAGTATGTTTTAGCTATTAATTTAACCTGCCACTGCATACGATTAAATTATATAGTATAATACTGTATACTGTATAAATTAAACTATTTACGATGTTAAGATAGTTTAACTTAATTTAATGAAATAGATTATTATTCATATATGCTTAGGCCTAAAAAAAGGTTTGGTTAGGGTTTCATTTATTTTGTTTATTGGGCTTTATACAAGAATGTCATTTTCATCATTGGATAATGGTGTTGAAGTATTCAAGGATTTAAAGCTGCACTCTCACAGATTTACCGTTTTTACAACTTTATTTTTTGTCTCGGAAAGAGCAAATTTTTGCGGAAATATCTGCAAACTAATGATAAAAGATTGCTGACAAAAGATCAGATCGCAGATTTTCATATTTTCGTTCGAAAATTAATGTTTTATGGCTTAAACGGTTTAAGAAAAATGCATAAAACATTATTTTTTTTATCTTAAATATAAAAATCTGCAATCTATTTTTGGTCAGCAGTCTTATATCACTGGTTTCCATTGATCTTTGCAAAAATCCAAGATAAATAATAAAAAAATTGTCACAACGTTCAATCTGTGAGAATGCAGCTTTAACTACATATTGAAAAGCAATAAAAAAATGAATATTAATTACAGAGAATGACTCAAAGATCAAGCATTACAGAGACTCTATACAAAGGCAGACTTGTGCCAAATTGGAGGAAGAAATTAAAAACAACACAATAGGTGACATGTTTACAAACACATTCAAATAACTTCTGCTTCTTTGAATCAGACATTGATTGAACTCTATTAGCTCATTTAACTGCATCATAATAGGGAGGGGTCCACTAGTGACAAACACTTCACTGTAATCTCTATATAACTAGCAGTAAATACATAATGCTAGTCTTGCCTGCTTGCAAGTAAGGTGCTCTATCAGCTGGCCCACTGCTCACTGACAAATATGCCAACTGCTTGACAATGGCTCCGTAATTTTGTGCACATTATCCACACCAAATTCTTAACCACTTAGTTTTTATATCTTTTCAGTGTGCAAGACTGGTCATGCCAAAATCATTGTGGGTTTTGACCTGTTGAGCTGCTATGTGAGACACGCGGCCGAGGTACAACATGAGTGATGACTTTAACAGAAGGTGCTCTGTACTGCAGCTACAGAAATGTCATGCAACAGCAGCTTATCAGGTGTGGATTGTTAAGTTTGCTAGCAGTTAATGTTATTGTATGTTCTAGTACTTAAACAATTGTAAGTGCCAATGACATTTATTTTCTATTTTCTATAGATGTGTTTTGTTCTCTACTTCTTTACTCTTCTGAATTAGAAGTTCTGTCATGGATTTATTTTTTATTTTCTATCACTTCTAGATATTTTGTTTACTTAAGATCAAAATTGATAGACGTAGTGACGTTTAATTATAAACAAATTATGATGCTAACATATTTTTTACTTTCTATATGTTGTCAGGTTCTATAGGTGGAAATTGTTTTACTCACATTTACATTGCAAATAGATAATTTCAGTAAATTCAGAGATTATAAGTATCTTCCATGGCCGAGAGTGTAAGATAGGTTCATTCCGACCCGAGCGTAGGGTGTTTTGCGGAAACGAGGTTTAATAATTGCGTATGGATATGCGTTAGCACGTGGTTGTCATGGATATGCGCGCAGTGATCCAGTTAATGTTAATAGTCAAATCGGTCTTTTTAAATAGTTCTAAGGAGAATGAAGCATTATTTCTTGAATGGTGCGTGAAAACTGTTTTATAGTGACATTTGAAGCGAGAAGTAATTAATTAGCGTTCTAAATATTACCATAAGACAAGATTTCCTTGATGCTACTGACGACAGTCTTCAACAAGGGAGGTAATTACAATGAGGCGACCATTAGAAAGGAGTTCAATACAGGCATTTTATCTTCGCCCGTGGGCAAGATAAGAATATCTAGCATGGTTAAATTATTGGATCTACTTATCTCAGGTGGGAGAAAACTCAATTCATATGTCATTTCTTTTACAGAGAGAATTCCATCCTTAACTTAGGTTTATGCTGTGTGGATTCTGGTAGGAGAGGGTACCCTACAAAAGAAGGCTCTCATATTGCAATACGTAAGTCCAGTATGACAACTAGATTTAACTTGAATTGTCTTATTATTGTTAAGCTTTTCTTTCTTTTGGAGAAAAGAAAGTCTACCGGTATTATACCCTTCATGTTGCCAGCACTTTATTTTAACCATGGCCAATATTAACCCAAGAGCCACCCAAGATATTGACATGAAGCTTAGTACACATGTCAGCAGCGACAATATGAACATGTTGGCAATCTTTTCTTTAATCTTTTAATGAAGTTTTAAAGCTGCACTCTCACAGATTTACCGTTTTGACAACTTTTTGATTTTTTGTCTTGGAATGAACCAATTTTTGCGTAAATATCTGCAAACTAGTGGTATATGACTGCTAACAAAAGATCAGATGCAGATTTTTATATTTCTGTTCGTAAATTAATGTTTTATGTCTTAAACCCTTACTAACGGTTTAAGAAAAATGCATAAAACAATTTTTTAACTTAAATATGAAAATCTGTGATCTGAATTTTTGTCAGCAGTCTTATATTACTGGTTTCCATGCATTTTCAAATAAATTGGCTCGTTTCAAGGCAAAAATTTAAAAAGTTGTCAGAACGTTCAATCTGTGAGAGTGCAGCTTTAAGAAAAGAAGATGTGACAGGAAAAAACGTTGGTGCTGTTGAAACAAAGAGATTTGTTCCACGTTAGGCTGAAAGAAATTAAAAAGATATTTTTACACTTAAAGTATAAATTATTTAAGTCAGAGCAATATGTTTGTCAGGCTTAATTGTTCGAGTCGGTCATAGGAAGAGAAACCTTAACTATTTTATTTTTGGCCTTAACTAAAGTTACTTGATCCTTTTTTTACAGGAAGATCCTTGGTTGGACGTTTGCAATGCCAAGCTGTTGCAAGCTAATTCCACAAAGAACAAAGTTGCAAGAAAAAACTGGGCTCTACCGATGCTTGCAACTAAAAAAAACTTTAAATGATGTTGTGTTATCAGGTAATGTTAATATGCAAGTACAGGACGACAGCATGAAAATAGTCTTTAGTCTGAGCTTTTTTCTGCTGAATGCAGAATTTTTAAAAGGTTGTAAGATAAGAATAATGACATTGTGTTGTGAATGAACTTGGTATACATATATAGCATTCTCAAATAAATAGGAATTTCGGTTGGTTATGCACCAGTCAATTGTAACCACGGCCCCCCCAGGTCCGGGGAATAGCCAGGACTTTGACTTTTGGTCCAGCAAACCCCGGTTAATATCCCCGCCCTGCGGGGACGAACTGATGGTTAAACCCTGACCAAATGCCACCGCACCCCAGAGACTCTATATAAGGCCCAATCTCCGCTAAATTTGGCGCTATGACAAAACCACCGCGGTCACCCGGCCCTGCGGGGCACATGGAAAGTAAAAACACCGCCCTTTTCCCCGGCTATCCCCGGTATACCCCGGGGCCTGGGGGAGGGGGCGTGGTTACAATTGACTGGTGCATTAGAATGGAGTAATTAATTAAAATGTATCAAAACTTGAAATTTCACAAGTGAAAAATTCTTGCTTTATGCATTGCAGCATTTCTAGTTTCAAAGATTTGAACATATCCATATTGGGAAAAATAAATATTGTATGGAACTGGGAATCATGTTATCTAAATGCACCCTCCCCCTCCTCAAAATAGACCTGTCTACACTCCTTTCACGTGTGTATATGTATTCAGTTTGCGGTGGTCTTGTTGGGCTGTATAAGTCTGTGTCAAAGAGTATATTTCTATTGTAGACACAATGCCATGTATTTTATGGACTATATTGTTGACAAGAATGTTTTATAACTTCAGATTGAACAAGAGCTTGAGGTTTTACCAGAAAGGACATGTTTTTGACAAACTGCCATCAAGAGCTTCAAAGGGAAACATCCCTACATGTACCAGGTAAATATTGGCAGTCAATGTATTTTTTACAGTATAATTGAAGGTGCAGGTTAATTTATTGTCAGGTTTATTTTGGGATTGGTGTCAGTTGTGCAGGTACAAGATCAAATCTTAATACTAGGGATGGCAACGAGTACCCAAGTACTCGAATGAACGTCCGAGTACTCGAGTACCAAATCACTACTCGAGTACTCGGAAAAAAATCTATAAAAATCACCAAATACACGATTAACAGACAAAATATCAGATCTGGTTAGTTGCCAAAAGGACAATTTACGGTCCCTCTAATCCCCGCTGTGTATACAATTGACCTCAATCAATTAGTTGACAGTTGTTGTGAAAGTTGCAAACTGTCAACAAAGGACCCCTATTTCAAATTAGCACTGATGTCAATTAGCGAAGTTTTGATAGCGGTACTTTCACCTACACAATTCTATTGTATACCAATTAGTTTAAACATTATATATTTTACAAAGATTGTGGAGAAAGCTATGATATCTTGTACTGAGTCACTCTTGTTGGCACGATATTGCGCGAGAGTGTGGCCTTGTGTTTTGGGGGAAACCGGAGGACCGGGAGAAAACCCACTTGTCCGGCTTGGTGACCACTAACCAAACTCACATGCCCCAGGCCGGGAATCGTACCCGGGTTGCCTTGGTGAGAAGCTAGTGCGCTAACCACTGTGCTAACCGGACAACCAAATACCAATTAGAGACCTTTCACCAAACAATGGACGCAAACGAGCGAAAGAGTATCGACCGTTACGAGAATTGATTTCTTAATGGGCGTATTTTAATTATTTTTGCAATGATATTCACAATTGATTGGTTGATATTTTAATCAAGAATTATGAATATTAATGAGGTAAACAACAATAACACAGTACGAAAAACTATCATTTTAAAAAAATAATTTGTAGAGTAAACAACTAAAAAACTGAACTTCGTATTGAATTTCGTTCACATTTTTATGTATGCTATTAATTTTCGTTCATTGAAATTCTGATTGTTGTTCATTTCTGCAGTGCATACTTGTATAAAATGAAATGAATAAAACAAATTAAAAGCCTGAAACAACATTTGTTTTCTTTTTATATCATTTTTTGTTAAAATACATAATGAAAGTTTACTTTAAAGGTGAAAATGACCAATAATAACGACCAACGCACAATATACACCATTAACGATACATGTATACACAATCTTGTCTTCCCGAACACATATTCAATTTTTCCAGTAAATCGAGTACCCGACTACTCGATCGAACGATCGTCCGAGTACTCAAGTATTATTTTTACTACTCGTTGCCATCCCTACTTAATACACATTATAAAATTCTAAATAGTTTTAAGGTTGATAACAAGAAAGTAAGAGATGTAAATTTTATATTGTATGACAGTGCTTTTTTCGTACCAATTTAAGAAATTGACTTAAAAAAAGAAAATGAGTTGAAGAAATATTTTAGTGAAAAAGATTGGACCAACAAAAACTTGTCGAAGATTAATGAGCATTTTAATAAACCAATCTCAGTCATTTTCTTATAACATTCAATTTTGTTTTTATTATGCCCCTGAAGGTGGGCATATTAAAATCGCACCGTCTGTCCGTCCGTCCGTCCGTCCGACTCAATTACTCAGAATGTTATGGACAGATTTTAAAATAACTTGCCACATGTGTTTGGCATACCAAGACGACGTGTCGGTTGCAAGAACCGTGTCCCTACCTCTAAGGTCAAGGTCACACTTAGGTGTTTATTCACAATGGAATGCTGCATATAAGGACAAAGAGTATAGGTTGTCGTGTCCGGGCTGTAACTTTCCCTTGTATGGACAGATTTTAAAATAACTTGCCACATGTGTTCGGCATACCAAGACGACGTGTCGCGTGCAAGACCCATGTCCCTACCTCTTAGGTCAAGGTCACACTTAGGTGTTTATTCACAATGGAATGCTGCATATAAGGACATAGGTTGTTGTGTCCGGGCTGTAACTTTCCCTTGTATGGACAGATTTAAAAATAACTTGCCACATGTGTTCGGCATACCAAGACGACGTGTCACGTGCAAGAACCGTGTCCCTACCTCTAAGGTCAAGGTCACACTTAGGTGTTTATTCACAATGGAATGCTGCATATAAGGACATAGAGTATAGGTTGTCGTGTCCGGGCTGTAACTTTCCTTTGTATGGACAGATTTTAAAATAACTTGCCACATGTGTTTGGCATACTAAGATGACGTGTCGCGTGCAAGAACCGTGTCCCTACCTCTAAGGTCAAGGTCACACTTAAGTGTTTATTCACAATGGAATGCTGCATATAAGGACATAGAGTATAGGTTGTCGTGTCCGGGCTGTAACTTTCCTTTGTATGGACAGATTTTAAAATAACTTGCCACATGTGTTCGGCACATCAAGAAGACGTGTCGTGTGCAAAACTTGTGTCCCTACCTCTTAGGTCAAGGTCACACTTAGTGTTTATTCACAATGGAATGCTGCATATAAGGACATAGAGTATAGGTTGTTGTGTCCGGGCTGTAATTTTCCCTTGTATGGACAGATTATAAAATAACTTGGCACATATGTTTGAATTACCAAGACGATGTGTCGGTTGCAAGACCCGTGTCACTACCTCTTAGGTCAAGGTCACACTTAGTGTTTATTCACAATGGAATGCTGCATATAAGGACATAGAGTATAAGTTGTTGTGTCCGGGCTGTAACTTTCCCTTGTATGGACAGATTTTAAAATAACTTGCCACATGTGTTCAACATACCAAGACTCAATAACTCAGAATATTATGGACAGATTTTAAATAACTTGCCACATGTGTTCGGCATACCAAGACAACGTGTCGCGTGCAAGAACCGTGTCCCTACCTCTAAGGTTAAGGTCACACTTAGGTGTTTATTCACAATGAAGTGCTGCATATAAGGATACAGAGTATTGGTTGTTATGTCCGGGCTGTAACTTTTTATTGTATGGGCAGATTTTAAAATTACTTGCCACATGTGTTCGACATACCAAGTCGATGTGTCCCTACCTCTAAGGTGAAAGATACACTTAGTGTTTATTCACAATGGAATGCTGAATATAAGGACATAAGAATGTAGGTTGTCATGTATGGGTGGTATTTTTTATGTTCAGAGGCAATTTAAAATAACTTGCCATATGTATTTGTTTGATCTTTAACTTTTCATGTACTGACCTTGTTCATAGGTCAATGTCACATTCGGGGGCATTCATTACATACTGTGACAGCTCTTGTTAAGTTCTTGAGTGAACTGATTTATTAGAAATTGCTCATTGCCTTATCAGAAAGGCCCTTCCCACATTAGTGTAGAAAAACACTATGTAATAAAATCATAATTGAAGATATACGGTATAGGTGATAATTTGAATGAAGTATGTTGTTGTTTGCTGGGGCGGGCGGACAGAAGGGCGGTGTCACGGATGGTATGGAATAATTTCAGTTAGGTTTCACAAATAGTGACCAAACTTTGTAGGAAAAGTTTATAGAGACCTTTCATAAGATTACATTTGGGACCCTTTGGGTAAAGTTCCAAGGTCACTGTTCCTAAAAGAAAGAAAACAACTGAATTACTTTAGTTAGGGTTGACATATTGCAACCAAACTTGGTATATAGATGAGATTATAGAGATCTTTGATATGATTGTGTCTGGAGCCCCAAGGGTCAAGGTCAAGTTCACTCTTACCAGAAAAAGAAAACCGGTTGGTACTGAATAACTTAAGTTAGGGTTGAAATATTACACCAAATTTAGTACATAGGAAGAGTTGATGGAGACCCCAAGGGTAAAGGTAAATGTCGCTGTTTTTAGAAGTAGAAAAATGGTTGGTTCTGAACAACTTTAGTAAGGGTTTACAATTACATATTGTTACCAAACTTGGTATATAGGAAGTGTTTATGGAGACCTTTCATGGAAGTGCGCCTCGGGCAAAGAGGGTAAAAGTTAAGTCCACTGTTATTGAAAATAGTAAACCGGTTGAAACTGAATAACTTGTTTGCATTGACCTATTGTGACAAAATTAAGTATGTACAATGTTGGAAAAGTTTATGGAGAAATTTTATGGGACTGCATTTGGGGCCCCAATTGTCAAAGTCAAGGTTACTAAAATGAGAAAAAAAAAACATTTGAAACTGAATCTCACAAAGAAGGCCGAAGTTCTTCTATCACTCATTTAAAACCTGATTTCTTCGCATAGCATTTTTTGTGTACCTTTTGTTTATTTTTAACTCTTGTTATATTATATGTTCATTATCAAGAACTTTATGACTGTAAGCACTTACCAATTCATGCATACATGTAAAGGTGAGGACGTACATGTATATGTGTATACAAATACATTTACAAATTATGTTTTTTTACTTTCCATTGGTGAAAAAACAATAAAGCAATGTCTGATATTTTGTTTTATTTTATGATTCTACATGTTTCTTTCATTAAATATTTAAAAAACAGTTTCAAGGTTATTCAGTTATACGGAATTTACATAAATGTGAAACGATGAAAAATTACCCAAATTAGTAATTAATCATGTGTTATTTCAGTGTTGATGGTGTTTATGGGGACGGTGCTAGCTTCCCATCTGTGAATGCCACAATGCTTGGAAGAAGTCGCGCTTCTTCTGCCCATCACGTAACAACAGCACTCACATCATCTCCTGGAGGACAACAACAACAATGATGAATTCTGATTTGTGATCTATAGATGATTTAATACCTATAAGGCTATTTATATTTCATGTTTGTTTTTTGTTGTTTCATACATGAAGGCAAAGAAGTTGTTAGCATGTTTGTTTTTCGAAATGTTGTTGGCATCAGTGAAGGTGTTTGCTCTTGAAAGGTTTAATAAGCCCAGATATCCTGCAATGAAATCTTTGGTGACGGTTTTCCTGACCATCTTTAGTGGGCCGCTTGTAGAGGCCAGTTTTAATATAATGGACGACAATGTGGAGAAGGAAAGGCCCAGTCTCACAGTGGAGAACTATTAGAATGTTGTTATCATAAAATTCACATTGAGGAAAAAGAAATTAAAAAGCCATAAAATGAAAGTTAGTGTATGATGAAGAGATCCTGCATGAATACTTACAGCACTTACAGAGCTCTTCAGAAGAAAAAGGAGCTGAAACAACAGCAAATGGAGGAAAAATAAGTGCATCAGTGCTTCAACTGAAGGCTGAGATAGCCAAAAGAGTACTAAAACCTAATTGTGTCTGATATCTGTTTTATGTATGTTGGATATCTGTGTGTCGAATGCCTGCCTGTGTCTGATATCTGTCTGTCTGATGTCTATCTGCCTGATAATGTCTGATATCTATTTTATGTATGTTGGATATCTATCTGTCAGATGCCTGCTTGTGTCTGGTAGCTGTCTTCCTGATGTATGTCTGCCTGTCTGCCTAATTGTATCTGATATCTGTTTTATGTATGTTAGATATCTGTGTGTTGGATGACTGTCTGTGTCTGATATCTGTCTGTCTGATGTATGTCTGCCTGATTGTGTCTGATATCTGATTTATGTATGTTGGATATCTGTCTGACTGCCTGCCTGTGTCTGGAAGCTGTTTGTCCGATGTCTGCCTGTCTGTTTGAAGTACTTCTAATTGATTATATTTGTTGATGATGTTATCAATAATGCATTATGTCTGAAAGCAAATATGTTTCTTTTAACTATTTTACCAAATTATTACTGAAACTTCTAAAAATTAATTAAATAAAGGATTGTTCTTGTCTCTCTAATGATGTTTTTTTTTTTAAAGAAATCTGAAATGGGAGGTTAATTAAAGTTTGAATAAAATTGTTTTTTGACTGTTAAGTTCTTTTATATTTTGGTATTGAATCCAGTGCATGATTCACATTAAGAAATTATCAAGCTGGTTATACTTTGGGTCTTGCTTCATTAAGTTATCTCCCTTTAACCATTTTTCATGATTGGTCATGTTCGGACTGTATCTTGGAAATTAATGAAAGGATTAAAATGAAACTTCAAACATAGATAGATGGCAAGGAGAGAAAGTGCAGTGCGCAAGAACCATAACCATGCCCTGCAAATTTATTAGTGACCTCCCTTTTCCTGATTTGAATTTTTAGCTCGACTATTCCAGGGGGAGAATCGAACTTAACCTTAGCATTCAAACAAGATGGCGGCGCCCATGTAAAAGGTGAGTTTTTCGGCGATTTAAAATTTTGGAAGCCAGTTTAGACACTGGCATATTGTGAAAAACCTGCTAGAGAAAATTCCACACCCATTGGTACTTGGATCTCCATGAAACATGCTGAAGTTTTGTCAAACATTCGGACATCGGCATCGACTCGAGAGGAATACGAACTAAAAGGCACGGCTAAGGTTAGGATCCCTCGATAATATTGGCCTGTTTTGACGATTAGCAACACTATTCATGATTGTTGTGTCAAGTTGGTGCAATACAAATGTATATTGATCAAAAGTTATCCGTCTAGAAACCCGTAATGACGTATTTGCTTCAAAATTAGTATGTATGCACAATGCTAAGGAGCAGTGCACGCAAATAAGTGGCTAAGGTTAGGTGCCATTTATTGAGAGAGGCGTTCATTACCTACGGTAATTTCGTTTCGTGTTTGTATCTGTTCTTTCTGAGAGATTAAAGGTTTCCGTAACACTGTGCGACATCATCATTATCCAGATGAGGTATTTTGAAACTGCCAAATCTGATTTCGCTGTGTTTTCATCTAGATACAGTTGAGAAAAAACTACAGTGACGCGATGTTGTGGATGAAAATCGTCTGTTTTGTAGTTTTTGGTGTACCTGTTTAAATTTGAGGATGCATTTAAACAAGTAATAAAGAAATATTCACATTCATATTTAATCAATCGTTACCAGAAGCGAAACTTTAATTAGTACTTAAATTGTCAACGGTAGATCGGTCTTGTCAAAAATGTTGACAAAAGATTGTAATGATGATAAAGGTTTAAAGTAGATGAATGATGTTTCCTGTATACTCGTATTTGAAAATAATGTCTGGCTCGATCAAACATAGTTTAAACGGTTGCAGGCATAGAACGAATACTTTACAGGTTGTTAAATAGGGCCGATCTAGAACTGTTATGTTTGTTGTGTCACTAAACCCTAGTTTCTCCTGACATGATAATACTCTATTGTTTAGATCTTCATTTGTGAATTAAGAGTCTTGCTGTACGTAAACGCAAACATGGCTAACGCTTTTTAGCAACCCGAGACAAATTTACCGTACACACAGCTGTCATTAGGTCTAGAAAATGACACAGCAGGATCCAGATAATAAGATTCTGAACTTGTCTCGGAGGCAGAATCGGTAAATGCCACAAGTCGAGGGAGTGAACTGAATCTCCTTAGACCGAGCCTGGTTTGGTAATTTGTTGTTGTTGTTTATCAATTGCACTTTTTTCTGTATAAAGTGCAATGGCATTTCCCATCGATATCGCGTGCGTTTGTTCGATACTTCTGTCCTGTCATTGGGCGCACTAATATCAAGGGGCGGGGCATATTTACTACGGAACTATTTTTTTTAATGAAATCGTAGTAAAATTATTGGCAACATGCATAACTGTAATCTGCAGTAAAGCAGTTAAAACAAAATAAGCAACGATAATTTGATTGATTTTAATGTAGATAATTACATGATGGATGGAACAGTTGATGAAACGTTTGTGTTTAAAAATGCTGCTAAATGTCACGAAAATGCAAAGGACAGTTAGTTCAAGATAACCTCTATAACGGGTGCTTGTATGACGTCATGAGTGATGTCATTGAAAAAGTTTTACATTAAGCTCGATTCGGGCCGCAACATAACTCGTCAGCTGCATTTTGTTTCGACGCCATTTTTGCAGTGTTCATTCGTTTTTAGCTCACCTGTCACGTAGTGACAAGGTGAGCTTTTGTGATCACTCTTCGTCCGTCGTCCGTCCGTCCGCCCGTCCGTCCGTTCACAATTGCTTGTGAACACAATAGAGGTCACAATTTTGACCTAATCTTAATGAAACTTGGTCAGACTGATCATCTCTATAAAATCTAGGTCAAGTTCGATATTGGGTCATCTGGGGTCAAAAACTAGGTCACTAGGTCAATTAGTAGAAAAACCTTGTGAACACTAGAGGTCACAATTTTAGCCTAATCTCAATGCAACTTGGTCAGAATGGTCATCTCTATAAAATCTAGGTCAAGTTCGATATTGGGTCATCCGCGGTCAATAATTAGGTCACTAGGTCAATTAGTAGAAAAACCTTGTGAACACAATAGAGGTCACAATTTTAGCCTAATCTCAATGCAACTTGGTCAGAATGATCATCTCTATAAAATGTAGGTCAAGTTCGATATTGGGTCATCCGCGGTCAACAACTAGGTCACTAGGTCAATTAGTACAAAAACCTTGTGAACACAATAGAGGTCACAATTTTAGCCTAATCTCAATGCAACTTGGTCAGAATAATCATCTCTATAAAATCTAGGTCATGTTCGATATTGGGTCATCCGCAGTCAATAACTAGGTCACTAGGTCAATTATTAGAAAAACCTTGTGAACACAACAGAGGTCACAATTTTGACCTAATCTTTATGAAACTTGGTCAGACTGATCATCTCTATGAAATCTAGGTCAAGTTCGATATTGGGTCATCTGGGGTCAAAAACTAGGTCAGTAGGTCAATTAGTAGAAATACCTTGTGAACACATTAGAGGTCACAATTTTAGCCTAATCTTAATGCAACTTGGTCAGAATGATCATCTCTATAAAATCTAGGTCAAGTTCGATATTGGGTCATCCGCGGTCAATAACTAGGTCACTAGGTCAATTAGTAGAAAAACCTTGTGAACACAATAGAGGTCACAATTTTAGCCTAATCTCAATGCAAATTGGTCAGAATGATCATCGCTGTAAAATGTAGGTCAAGTTTGATATTGGGTCATTCACGGTCAATAACTAGGTCACTAGGTCAATTAGTACAAAAACCTTGTGAACACAATAGAGGTCACAATTTTAGCCTAATCTCAATGCAACTTGGTCAGAATGATCATCTCTATAAAATCTAGGTCAAGTTCGATATTGGGTCATCCGCGGTCAATAACTAGGTCACTAGGTCAATTAGTACAAAAACCTTGTGAACACAATAGAGGTCACAATTTTAGGCTAATCTTAATGCAACTTGGTCAGAATGATCATCTCTATAAAATCTGGGTCAAGTTCGATATTGGGTCATATCATTCCCTTGAACCCATCTTTTCCATCATACTTTTCAAGGTTTGTTCCCACAACTTTTTGATGCATTCTGTTGATTTTGAAGATGTTTGTTTTTATAGAAAATTTGGCACAAGTAAATGTTTAATAAACACATTAATAAAACCCTTTGAAGATGTTGTTTGTATTTTGTTTGCTCATTAATATACTATGACAACTTCCATTCATTCATGATTGTTAACAACAAAGTAAACTTGTCGCCTGGTGGCATCCATTAATTACTAACAATTGAGGAAGAACCAGTAACTCAAAATATTGATGCATTGCAATCCTGAAAGTCCCAATAGTATGGATCGATGGCAGGTAAGCGATACAGGGCCACCATGGCCCTATGGTTAGCTCACCTGTCACGCAGTGACATAATGAGCTTTTGTGACCGCTTGATGTACGTCGTTCGTCAACATTTTGCTTCGAACAACATCTCCTTAACCCCTTGGCCAATCATGATGAAACTTGGCAGGGATGTTCCTTGCATGAAGCTCTACCAAAGTTGTTCAAAGACATGGATTCCATGCGAAACTCTGGTTGCCATGGTAACCGATAAGAAAAACTTAAAAAAAATTCTCCTCCAAAACCACAAGGCCTAGAGCTTTGATATTTGATATGTAGCATCACCTAATGGACCTCTACCAAGATTGTTCAAATTATGCCCCTGGGGTCAAAAATGACCCCGCCCCGGGTCACGTGGTTTACATAGACTTAGATATGGAAAACTTAACAAATCTTCTCCAAAACTAGAAGTCCTAGGGCTTTGATATTTGGCATGTATAATTACTTTATGGACATCTACCAAGATTGTTCTAATTATGCCTCTGGAGTGATAAGAGGCCCTGCCCGGGGGTCGCAAGTTTTACATAGGCTTATTTAGTGAAAACTTAAAATCTTGTCTAAAACCACAAGGCCTAGGCATTTGATATATGGTATGTAGCTTTACCTTGTGGTTCTCTACCGAGATTATTCAACTGCTATCTACTGTAGCAAGCCCTGTTATTATCGCATTTGTAGATGTTCTTGGTACTTTGAAGCCATAGAAGATGACGGACATGATATTGCCAAGTATTCCAAACACTATGACGAACACGATATAAGCAAGGGCCCCGGCGAACTCTTCAATTTTCCTTCTACTGAATGCTTCGAGAAGATCGTTATTACTGCTGTTGTGTTCCATTTTATACTTTATTAATTTCCTGAAAGTAAATAACGATAATTTTCAATGCCTTTAATGATATCAAAAAAATTATCGATGCTATACATTTGTTAAATGTTTCCTACCTCAACGTAATTGGCAACTCCTTGGTTGTTAAGGAAACTTTTCATCTTAATATACTTTAACTTACCCTTGAATAAGGAAGTTAATAAAAAATATAAACTATAAATATTACAATAATGGCAGGAGAAAATGAGTATTTCTCATGCAAACAAGTTTTTCTTTGTTGATGATGGGAAATACTATTGGACAAATTAATTTCCGCATTCACTTTACTCATTGTCAGATCAAAGGATTGGCGCCTATATTCTTATCCTCTATTTAAATTACAATTGACAATAGACCTTTGTTTCATACTGATCTCTATTCTGCAAACAATGCTTATACTCATCAAAATATAAATTGTCAGCACTCAACACCACACTTATTTTCCGTGTTTAGTGAAGACGTGAAAAGTTTCTGAGTCACTTACAATTATATAGTGTAGCACTTGAATTTATTGATGTAAATATAAATCCTTAAGTGGCGAAATTTATATTATGAAATATCTGTTCAACTTGATACCTTATTGTACAGTACAAAATATTATAGTTCAAACTAGATTAATTAATGCACATGCATATTTTAGCGATACATCAAAATCTATTGCTACCTTTTCAATAAATAAATATTACTCTGTGTACTGGTAGAGGTCTTACCTTTGTTCGTTACTATTACAGTTATATATGCTTCAATTTTCTATTTAGTTATATTATTCTGTTAACAAACAACGATACATTTCATACTTAATACTTTATGTTGATATATAAAAATCTTGTGATGATTATTTTATTTAAGGAATGAATTGCGAGATTGATGTCATTATCGGGCTATGAACGCAGTTGGGCTGGTTAAAATGTATGGAGTCCGAAGGACTTTGCGCGGACTTTAACCAACCCACCTCCGTTCATATCCCCGACAATGACATCAATCATGCAGTTCATTAATTGTAATAACACCAACAGTTCATTATTTCATTCAAAAATTGATTGAAATATTCTTCATTTCATTTCAGAAAACCTTACAGTTATTTTTTCACCCATTCTGTAATTAGAACGACCCGACCGTAATCGGAAAAAGTTCATCAAATGACGTCACAATAACGCAGGAAATTATTAACCACTTCAAATAACTTTATAATTTGAAATTGACACACTAATGACACTAATACATATAACATATCAAAATTTGCTTTTTCTTACATGTTGATTTCAGTTTTCAGACCTGCAAACACTATCAAGATATATAATTTTCAATTTACATGTAAATTGTTATGCAATGATTCTCGATCCGAACACATCCGAAGATGTTGCGTTCATCGGAAAATACTTTTCAATTGCCGAAAGGTAGTTCATTTAAGGAATGGAAGTTGAGGTTAAAATATGATACTGTGAAAGTAATGTACCAAGCACAGTATCGCATACATTACCAACTCCAATGTTCTTCTATTAATTAAGCTTTTTTTATTTTACAAGATTGTAAAACAATTTATTGCAACCTAATATTTATCACTCTCGTTGGCACGATGTTACGCACAGTTACATGGTCCTGTGTTGTGGGGGAGTACTCGAAGGAAACCCACTTGTCCGGCTTGGTGACCACACACGAAACTGGACATTTGGGTTTTTACTTAAGTTTATATTGCTTCTAAAGTGCGCGCCTGTGATCATTCTATTATTTATCGAAAGTGACAAAACAGGATATTTTTTATGTTTTTGTATTATGGCGTGAATATATTCAATATCGCTTTGCGTGTCAAAAGAATGATGTTTCTGCTGTACTTATGGCTCCTGTGTTCCAGGTACTGGTACCTTCTTAGTGAACTCCCTTCTACTTTGTGTATGTGTTTGATATGCTTTCTAGACACCCATAGAGGTTTTGATATCAACAGATGCAACAGAACACATCCGCAAATGACAATGGTAAATGTAAGAATATCAAGAGCATGAAACAAAGTAATAGCGGTTTTTAATACAGGGATTTTTGAGTGAGTGCATTAGAACACTTCAATTGTTGTTTTTCCACTTTCTGCTTCTGTCACAGTCACATTAACACAATAATTACAAGATCTCTTAAAGAATGAACAATTGCTGCCAGAACGATAATCATGAATGCAATCTTGCTAATTTGATGGAAAATTGCCATGCTAAAGGTTGACAAATCATCCGATACTGATCCATAGCCACAAACAAAAGCATGAAACTGGACAACCCAATGATTAATGAAATACATCACTTTGCAGCCAGGTTTGTTTTGGAATGTAACCGTAAAACAATGTTCGATGATATCGTCGGAGAATAAGATGCATGCTATAGGACAACTGTTGCAAGACCCTTTACTTTCACATGTGAAGAAGTCCTTGGTACTTTGAATCCTTAAAATATGACGGACATGATATTGTCAAGTATTCCAAACACTATGACGGACACAGTTTTAGCAATGGCCCTGGCATTCTCTTCAATTTTCCTTTTCCTTAAGCTTTCGAGATCATCGATATTACTGTTGCTTACATCCATTGTATTATCCCCTGACTTCCTGAAAGTAGATACTAATAATTTTCAGTTCATATAAGGGTCAAATAAGAGTGAAACTATTGATGTTACATATTTTGTTAATATAAAGTAGCATAACGCATTTTTAATCTCCACGTATTAAAAACTTTAAACATAGATTAACTTGCCTTTAAACAAAAATATTTAAAATTGTAAAGCAATTATCTTTTAAAATGATGTGAGGTTAATATGAATAATTATTATGCAGAACGATTCTGCCTTATTTATTAAGAAAAATACTGCCCGCAAATAATTTCAACATTTATTTTACTGCATTGCCGGTGTCGATTTTCTGGTTACAAATATGTAAAATGAACAGAAATTACATCGACAAAATATGAATTATTTTCACATTAAGTCTAATGTATTAATACACACTTTTTAATAAACTGATACATATTGCAAGATCATTATTGTCTTACAGCCACCTAACATTTGAGTTCCTTAATGGCAATGTCCGGACAATAGGCATTGTAAATCGCCAAAATACACGATTAAAAAACGGAAGTTTTCCGTTGTGATCCAGCAGAACCAATGAAATCAGACTGGAAGTTGTGAATTATGATCCAGCGTACCCAACAATTTTATGAAACCAAGTGTGGATACCAAGATGGTACACACGTTACCCTGCCAAACCAGAAAATATGTTTGGCTATCAAGCAGATACCACGAGACAAGATCTGTATTTAGCTGAGAAACTTACCGTGATACCAGATCCGAATCTTCGTATACTTATCAAGCTCACACCGCATATCCGGACCAGAGGCTTCGTATTGAGATGCGGCCTCATCCGTGATACTTACGCAGACGTTGAAATGTTGTTTTAGATAGTTTTGTTCCAGGGTTTTCTGACAAGAACTTGTCATACAGATTCCCAACATAATCTGTCAAAACTCTTGTTTGCTGCTTTTCTCCTGACTCTGTCTTCTTAGCATCGGCCTTTCCTGGTTGGGAACGGCTGTTATCATCCCGACTTAGAAACTCGATTACCTGACTTTTCAGATTTCTCGCTATGCACAGACGACTTTCACTGTGCGTGATATTGACCAAATTTTTGTCCATCACTTTAGCCAATGATTTTCTAGACAGACCTGTCTGTCGCTGTATTTGATTCAGACACCTATATTTTCTTGCTATTCTACCGGATACAATACAGTGCAGCCCTTGTCGCCTTTTTGCTGATGTTGATTCTCGTGCTGATTTAATTTCAGACATGACAGTGTTACTTAACAATAATTTTCTTCTAATAGCTTGTTTGCTTTTAGGTGTAAGTTTCAAACTTTGGAGGTCTGCTTCTGTCTGTTTCTTTGGTGTACTATTCACAGTTGTATTGTGTTTCACTTCATTTAGTCTCTTGCTTATGCGTGATATCTTGCGATTCCGGACTTTAAGTTTCTTTCTCAGACTCTCATTCAATTCCTTAAGTTGTCTTACTTTCTTGTTAGACCTTGCAAGCGCTCTGGCTTTCACTGTTTTTATACCCCTTGACTTATTACTATATGTTGGTAACCTAACGATAAGTCGACTTGGATCTTGTAGCTCTTGTTGTGTTCCTTGAGGAGTACCGCTTTCGTATCCACTAGTTTCGTTCACTTGAGATAAACCATCTTGTTGTTGTTGTTTACGCATTCTGGATAATCGGTTCCTTAATTTGTTTTTTGAGTTTCTTTCAACCCTTTTTCTCTCTGATAGTGTGAATGCAGGTTTATAGTAACCGCGCTGTCGAACCTTTTCTTTCTCTAAAAACGCTGACCCTTTAGCCTTTTCTCTCTCTCTATACGCCTTTTGTATTTCACTCCTTGATTTCGCCATTCTGAAAGACCAATATAAAAGTAACGTAAGTATCGATACATACGTTACCAACATGTTTGGCCAAAAGTTCCGCCTGTAAACCTTTCTTTGAACGTTTTACTTATTCTAATATGATGCCAGCAAGTTTAATAAAAATATTAAAACTAGGTGTGTGATAAAGAAATGCAAACAATTAGAAAAATTGGCTCGATCTGTCAATATTGTACTTCACATATTTCTGTACAAACTACTATCAATGAAACAATCAAATTTAATTAAATTATAATCAATGACGTATGTATTTTCATCACTACTGCATAAATCAATATGTATATGCAATTAGTATTACTAAAAAATAAAATAAATCACTATTTTATTACTTATATCAGTGCTTTAACATAATGATACATACGTTACTACTGGTCACGTATGTATCACTATACATGTATTGTCATCCTTAGCTCCCCTTTCCTCTGAGCTTTAGACTCCACGTGAGTTTAAATCATAAAATATCATTGTTTTCACATTTAAAAGACAGTTTTTATATAAACTAAATATTAAAAACAACAAAATAGTTCATACCTGCAAATCAGCCTCTCTGCTTCAAATTATGTTAAGACAAGAAACGTCCGAAAAACATACAGCTAGTAAATATGACCTTCCATATTTAAATCATGGCGGTTTACAAACTTCAAATCGGGTAAAGCTAGGTGATATTATGTTTATCGATTGTTTCGAATTAGTTTCGAATTATTTGGTATCGTAAGTATCGGTAACGTATGTATTATTTTATCATTTTAATAACAATATATCGGCTGTTAAATACCAACCATGAAAATGTGTTGATTTTGAGACAATCAGTTTGCCATTAGCTATTCATTGGAGCAGAAACGTTTCAATAAATACTTCATGCCTATTAGAAAATAGTCAGTAACGTATGTATTATAATTTTTCAAACCATTGAATTGCTTGTACAAAATCGGTTCCATATATTTTTGACATACTAAGAACTAATTAAATCAAATTGAATTATATTTGGTATGCTAGAAAGAAATTAAATACTGAATTTATAGTGTGTTCTTACTGCCTTTAAATAACTGAATGACGTGCTGTATTTTGTGGTAACGTATGTACTGATATGCTGTCGTCACGTTTTTACAACCTTTTACAATGAGAATAATATAATGTATCAAAGATTTCTGATTTTGATAACAATGGAAATGTTTATTTTTTTTGAAAACTGAGTTTAAACGTGTTTTATATGCATTTTTTAACTGTTGCTTAATGTCAGAAGATTAAAAATCACAACTGGCGTCAGTAACGTAGGTATCGTTTTGGTGCAATTAGAAAAATAATATTTAATTACCAGCAAACTGATATAAACAACATTAACTCTCCAGTAACTGGCCTATGGTTCCCTACATGTGTGACTTGTGTTATCAACACTGTAGACCTGTAGTAACCTTAGAGACACCAGAACACCTGTATGGGCCCTATAAATGAATTTGGGTGTTAATCGGAAGTTCGTACAGTGATCAAGCTGAACTCATAATATCAGATCGGAAAGCTCTGTATTAAGATGTAGAATCACCTTTATTTCCAAACCGGAAGTCCCGTATAGAGATAAAGCAGACGACCTTTTACATGAGCAGAAGTGCAGCACTAATTTATAAAATCTGATTGTGATTATCACTCCATTTTTGTGTCATGATTTGTCTATGTTTATTATTTGACATCCACGGACACCTGTTTTTAATGGGATGTGTATTTTTGTTCTTGATTCTCCATTAAACATTGCTATCATATGTGTTTGTCGTAGTCATATTAGAACAGAGACAAAAGCTGGTCATATTGTCCGGTGTCGACGTGCGTGTCTGCGAACTCGCTTATTCGGAATGTTATTTTAAGAAACGTTAAGCTTAGACATTAAGCCAGGTTAATCTAATCATACATCATAAATATTCAATAATTTACTTAACTATTAGGGCATTATCAGCACCAGTACAAGTAATGAGTGGATAGTACTTAACAGTTAAAGAAATTGACATACTTTCTATACAATATATTGATCAAGTTTGATCATTTTACTAATATTGACAATCTGCTTTCAAACTGTGCCAGCAGTCCATATATCTTATTGCGTATAACAATATTTTTTTCGAAGAATAATTACGGTCGAAACTCGATGGCTCGATATTCTAGGGAACGGCCAAAATACTTCGAGCCAAGCGGGATTGCTTACAGAATGTCATTTTTTTATTCGTTACAAAAAGTCTCGTTTACCTCGTTTGTTATTGGCTCTCCGCAAGAGAAGAGTATTTATTGGACATGATTACACATCGTACAGTTCGTAACAGGACTTACTCGATACTTAGAAAATATCATTTGATTTTTTTATTTACTATAAAGATACATTTATGCGAAACAAACAAGCAATTTTAAACAGTTAGTAACACAAACAGCTTATAAGTTATATCAAAATGCATTGAAATTTATACAAGGATAGCAATTAGAGACAGAACTAAAAGTAATGGGATGTTAAATCTAACTGTTAAACCATTAAAATTTGGTAATAATTAAATAAAATCAAGCCATTTTTATCAATAAGCGCCTTGTGCTAAATGAAGCCAAGCAAACCAGAGATTCTTACTTGAACCCGCGAAAATGACATCGATCCAAGCAAACAAAACAAAGTGTGAAATTCGTACTTGGGACCGCGAAAATGACATCGAGCGTAAAGATATATCGACCCTCAAGATATCGAGCCATCCGATCAAATTTTATATGAACATAAAGTAAAATAAACGACGAGGATATCGAGCCATGAGATATCGAGCCAACGAGTTTCGACTGTAGTTTGATTTCAGTAATATCAATTGCAAAACCATTTGACATTTTATTAAAATTTTTAATGATCCTTAATATTTCTGTTCCACAGTCATTCTTGAACATTTTTTAATGTCATTTATTAAAACTCTAGAACATTGCATACGGGCTTTTAAGCTTAGAACAAGCTCATCGTTAAGCAAAATATCATTGATAGCGCTAGAGGTACGTTCCCTAATTTGGTCAAACGGCCATGACGGAAAAAAAGTTTTACAAAACACGGATTTAGTTGAAACTTTTTTGCGTTATAATAAAACAAACATTAGATACATTTATAGAGTGGCTGATAAGTACACTAGCACTGGAAGCTACTCCGTTTGTCCTGGTGAACAAAACGAACATTCTTCGAATGTATGCAAAACATAATTTACATATAAGCCAAATATTCTTAGAACTCTTTGCAAAAAACGTTCTTTGAATGACATAACTTCTCACCGATCAAAGGAGATGATATTACGGACGGAATCAATTACTTTCTATCTAAAAAAGTGAGTTTTGGGCAAGTAGAGAATCCGAGACACCAGTCCGGACACTACGCGTTGTAAATAATCAGACTACACGATACAAAGCCGAACGTTGTATGTTGGGATTCAGCAGATCCCGTGACACCAGACCGGAAGTTGTGCATCAGGATCCAGCGCTCCCAGCATTTTCAAACTTATTGGGTCATTTGCACATACGTTACCCTACCCTATCATAAATTATGTTCAGTTATCAAGCAGAGAAAATGAGACAAGACCGACAATAACTATTCGTCGAACCAGACCAAACGCGATACAACACCTACTTGTGACATAATCGTACGAATTTGTCACACACGTGTGAGGAATTCATATGAACACAATCATGTGTGTGCTAATTACGGACCAACATCGCTTTATGTTGTTAAAAGTCATAACAAATTCATGACAAAACCAATCTGAAAGAATCAAACTGTGGGGCGTAAGGTTTTGGGGTAATTTTACCCCTAAAAGACCAATTGTCATAAAAACAGTGTTAAGTCATGTGTTCGTATCATTTGAACAATTAAACTCATGGAAGTAAAAAGGTGAACGAATAAGAATGTCTGATGTGCACAAGTTTGAGTTCTTGACTAAATGGATCAATGCGGCTATACAGCATAGGCTCCGAGGACCGTTCCCTATAACCCCCCCTCCCCTCCCCCCTCCATGTAGAATCGGACTTTGCGGGAGTGCAACATAATATTACTGAGAATACAAACTACCTTAAGGAATTGCAAAAAGGCAATCATTAAATACTAGGCTTAATTATTAAGAATTTCAATGTTTTAGATGAAGAATTGAGGTATTAAGGAGAGAGATGAAATAGAATTGTCAGATGAAGATTACTGTATATTTTTCAACATTTTGATTTTTTTATTGTAAATGTAACCCTTTTTGTATTGGATTTTATATTAATATGGGCTTCTGAATGAAAGGTTATAAATGCGCCACCCGTGTTTACCTATTTAATTAATTCCTCATTAATTTTGTTATATGCTTACATGCATATTGTGTATTATAAATTACTTTTGTAAGACACCGATCATGGTTGACAAGATGAAAAATCGAAAGACATATATAACTTTACTATTCTATTTTAGTGTTTTTAAATGACACTTTTATTATATTTACTCATATGGAACAGATGATAGAGTCACGGCTAGGTGGATCTTTCAAATCAAAGATTAGGATACGAACGGGGAAATTAACTTCCGTGTTTTTGTTGTTGAGCTTGTGAAGGAATATGCCCTCTTGTGGTAAGTACCTTTGTTTTTTCATCTCTTATTACACTTTCAAAGGAATTATATAGATATTAATAAATTAATGTAAACGTCACATACGTCCGTGTTATTCTTATATGGCGGTTGTTTAAATGTAACGTGTTTTGTAGGATTTAAGAACTATATTATGCATATTGTCGATTTAATATTTTGACTCAAGTATGTAAGTCGATATGCTAATTTAATCTTATAATATTTGATAATATTCATAAATTCATACAAGACTCAAAACGTTTTTGATCATTACCTGACTGGCAAAGTTTCCCCAATATGGTATGTACCCTACTACTATTCTTCCTAAATATCTGTACACACACTACTTATATATCTCTAATACAATAACTTGTGCTTATTTTGTATCTATTATAATTACATCGTGTTTGAACTATGGAACCTATATCTAAACACACAATTCTTAATTCTATTTTGTAGCATTTTGTATATATCTTGATAAACAAGCATACACCATTGATCATTATTTCGAATAAGACATGTAATTACCCGTACTTCTCAATTTATAACTTGATCGTAACTGTACATGTGGAACAATTATGAAACAAACAAGTCAGGCATGGTAAATGGATAAATATTATCAGTGGCAACTTTCACGGACCATGCAGTCGACATTTTAAGTTATTTAAAACGTTATGATCAAAGGTAAAAAACATCTCCACAATATCAGTGACACAGTCAATTCAGGCAACAGTCTCCTATGGCACGCCGTTTCAACATTAATTCATAAATTCTATGATATTACCTATTTTGCTTTTCGTGAATTAATTTGCAAAGGCGCGAGAACAATTTCATATCAACCAAAAACTACCAGTCATTTCGATAACCTGGGTTATGACGAATTATATTGCAAACGGCGCGTGGTATGAACTGAGATCAAAGGCTCCTCGAGCCGAATGCACAATTATGCCATAACGTAGGATTTTACTGTTACTACAAATAGTTAATACTTGTGATTACCGGTTTTTCATCGATTGATTCGCTTCAATCAAGCGACACTGAGGGTTTCACTGGTCCAATCAACCAAAACACAGATCTCATTGGCTATGCATTCATAATGCAGAAATGCTTGATAGGTTCCGTTGTAAACAACTATAACTGGTATCGTTTCTTTGATTCAAGAAACTTAATAGGACTGCCAAATCGAAATCGCCGAGAGCAGCAAACTGTAACTGGTGCGGATAATTTTATTTGGTGTGAGGAATTCACTATCTGGTCTGATCCGGCAGTTAGAAAATGAAATGCTATTTGAATAATATTTAATATTTAGCGACGCTTTCTTCACGCATATCCAGTAACATCCACTTAGCGTCCGGCATTAAAGTTGTGCCTCTGAAAAAATGGTCAACTCAGAAATGGTTAGAACAAAGGAAAGTTGTATTCCTTGTATCGGTGTTTTAACAAAGGGCATGTTAAAGAACCAAAGGTTATATGTGTGAAGAGCTAAGGTATCGTAACCGGATATTTTTGTATTTCACTCTGTGTATTCTGTGATGTCTGAATTTTGGTATCGATATGCAGTTTCGTCTCAAATTCCTGTCACAAAAGGCATTGAAAATAGTAGGGGTCAATAATACAATGCAAAATACAGGGACAAGGCAAGAAGTCGAACATTTAAAAATAATGCCCGTTAAGGGGCACAAGGCAAGGGCCCAAACGACAACTAAAAGACACAAACATATTAGCATCACATTCAAAAGTACAAGCACCAAAAACAACCTTACACCACATGCAGACGAACAGACACAACAAAAAAATCATACACTCAAGCCATAATGCAACAAATGGTCAATGGAATACTTTGAAGTGTTGATTATTGAATGAACAATATGTTTTGTTTGAAATCATCAATCTGTATTGATCTATTTTGATTGTGAAACTTTAATGGTTACATCGGCGACCTTTTAATTTTGTTTCCAACTCTAATGACTAAACAGAACGAACAGTTGCTTCTTTGTGGCCATCATGCAAAATGTGCGGGAAATATAGGAACATTAAACCAATTGGAAACCATGACAAAAACGACCCAATACATACCCATCACATGATTTGAACAAAATAGTATTTCAACAATTATAAACAAAGCTGTGCATTAAATGAGTTTTTCAAAACCTTGAAATACCAACTAGCAAAGGTGCTATTTTCACAACTTCAAATTATAACAGGTTACATACAACTGATTTTAATAGCCTGAAATGTTCTTCAACAAAAAAATAAATATTTTTAGAATTGTTATATAATGATCTAGTTCAGATCTACAACTGTTCTGATTTGTAGAAATTGTGGAAGGTTATTTTTTGTATAGCATCTGGTTTTTACAATTTTTAAAACAACTTTTATAGTGCATTACTATGTATGACGAATTAATGAACACTCCTAGATGTAACCCCTGAGATTCATTTGAACTGTTCAAGAACATTTCATGCATGATTGAACTTTATTATAAATTATATAAACTATTCCAAAAGCTCATAAATTGTAGTAGCCTTATAAAACACACTTTAAAAAAGCTTCAACCATCGAAATAATGAATACAATTAAAGAAATGGAACACTATTGGATTTTTTTTTATCATTTTGTACCATGTGTTACCATGAATTATGAATATTATTTGTGTTATGCCCACCACTATATTTCAAGGACAACACAGTGCGACAAGTATATTCTTCTTCTATTTTTATTACAATCACATTATCAGAGATTCAGATCTAAACACATTTATTTTAGTATCTTATAAAAAATATCCATTTACAGAAAAATAAAGGTAACCTGATATTTTCTTTTTAAAAAAAACAGGAAAATATCATTTTGTTTGATCTTGTAACATTACAGAGTATTGCAGTTTTCTTATGACTGAACATATATACTGTAGTTATATTAAATTAATCAAAAAATGTTTAATTTTAGTGAAGTGATTTATCATTTCACAGTTTTTGATCATGTCTATTCAACATTGAAAGACAATAATGATAGTTTGCAAACTAGTTAAACAGTCATGCAATCATGCACGTGTAAAGCTAATAGAATGCTTGAAAATCAACCTTTTTCTTTATACAAGGTGTAAATATAACAAAACTATGCTAAGTAAAAAGAACCTGAAGCGTGCTGAAACGCCAATTCTAAATGGTCAAATTTCACGACTTTTTATAATAACATGTAAACAACATTTACTGACACTTTAGTTCAACTGTCTGATGTTGACAATTTTGACCATCTATTACTTTGTCATTGGTATTCCAATATTTAGAATCTTCACAATATTTTATCACTTTGAAACGTTTGAAACAGGATACCATATTTATCAAAATTAAATGCACTGTTCAATAAGTGGATTTATTACCACATCATAAACCTGTTACATCTTAAAGCGTCGTGTTCCGATCCTTGTGGATCCTGGTCAGCGTGTAGTGTAACCTGTGGAAGTGGGTACCGGGGAAGAAAAAATCGCAGAGGATGTCATGACGAGGAGACATGCACCCAGCCAATATGTCCAGGTAGGGCGTAATCTGTTTATAAAGTAAGTCAAATAAGGCTTAACTTACATTTTATAACCATCTTATTAAATTGAAACACCATAGGCGCTTACTTCTATACAGATTTAAGTTCGTCTGACACAGTCCTTAACATTTATAAAAATATATATATACTAGTATATATATTTTGTGTAATGTAAGTAAGTTTCGTTATCGTACCTACATTCAAAAGTTTCAAGATATGTTTTTTTCAAATGATCCATTTATTCGCTTCGCTTAATGTTAAGTAAGTGTTTACTGAATACGATCATTTAATCGAAATAACCTTTATATACAATACTTAGGAAATGCATGTATCATTCAATGTTTTCCACCAAAAAAAGTTAGGCTAGCCACCTTGCTGGATCGGTCAATGAAAGAAATGTACAAATAACATTAAACGAAGTTTTCTGATATTTAAATGTATATAACATATATTTTGGGACTAAACCCTAGAAAAGCATTAAAAAGATACAATTTTGTGAGACACGCTCCTTTTTGTGATACAATTTTTGGACATGAATCTGGTCCAGCAAAAGTTTTTATCTTTATGGTATCCATGGTTTACCTGTGGGCTATATGTAAAATTTTGAAAAAGCATCAACCATGAGAATATTCTAGTTTTAATGAAAATATACTATATTATCAAATAGTTGTCTTATATCAGATCAATTGTTCTAACATTTGAAAAGAACAATCTTATTGCATAATGCTATTTCACTGAATACAAATAAGTTAATAAGCGAGTTATATATAGGATTTTTGAAACAGATAAAAACATATCAATAAATTCACTGAATAGGACGGGATGATTAAGCAGTTTGTAATAGTTAATTTACATTAATTGATTTCTGTTCACTACAAACTGGCATCGGATTAAATTTAGATCGTGTTTGTCTCATGTGCATTTCTGATTTATTGGTTTACTGGAAACTAGACATACAACTTCTTTTGAAACAAACTGTTTAAAATATACTTTAGTTGTTTTCACGTTGATTATAACTATATTTTAGTTCAGAATGTTTTACTTTGAACACGAAACTTTGTATACAAAGGGATTAAATACAAAGGATAAAAATCTTATTACCCGACTTTCTTATCTAATTCACATGAGCAATTTCGATCGATCGAGAGTAGTTTATTGTTAGCACATTAATTGTTATTTAAATTTCATGAACATTTGACTTCAGCCTTAATACAAACCAGATTAGTTAGTTTATTAATTCGGTAAAAAAGAGAAGGTAACTAGATGAAATATTGGAAAAAGAACCTTGTAACTTTATAACGCGACAATTGCGACCGACTATTGATGAAAATGGTTAGACCATTCATGTAAAATTCGATTATCTACATAACACATACAAATAATAGGTCAAATTATCCATATGATTTAAAGTTCAATCCCATGTAGAGTGAAGTAAATCACTACCTTAAATGATCGAATAACATAATTGGAAGCAATTGATGATATAAATGTTTCAACCAAATGATCGTGACACTTGTTAGATCAACATGTTTGGCTGTATGTAAGCTTGGTCAAAATTGGTAGTGATTGACGTCCTCTTACATCCTTATAATTACCCAAGAACACACCAGGAATACTCAAAGACACCTCAAGCTGCCCCTTTACCTTCACACATCCAGAAATAACATAATGACTTAGCTAAGCTACCTAAAGTCGCTATGAAACTACCCAGGGTCACTTAAAAACTAACAAAAGAAACCGAAGAGCTAAATGAGGACATTTTAAAACTAACACTGCAGAACATCCTAAGGAAATTCCACAGATACCCAAGGACACTCCAGAACCATCCAATGACAGCTCTGGACTACATATTAACATACCAGTACTAGTCGAGGATAGCCAGTGACTGCCCAATAACTGCCAAAGGACACAGCGTGACTAACCAATGACGCCCATTGATACTCCAAAACTGCTCACTGTTATAATAGATTTTCCGAATAGTTCACTATAAACTACTCGAGACCACTTCCGAACTACCCAAGGACACCACAGGACTGTCGAGGACACCCCAGAACTGCACAAGGACACTGCCAGGTTTACCCAATGATTCCCTAGGTAATACAAGTACACCCAAGGACAACCCAAGAAAACGGCATTACACCCGAAAACTACCCAAGACACCAACGAACTACCAAATAGCACTCCAGGACTACCCAAGGATACCCGTGGACTTGCTAAGGACACACCGTGACTAACCAAATACATCCCAGGTCCATGCCTACCCAAGGACACTCCATGACAACCCAATGACACACAAGGACTCCCAATACCAAGGACAAGGACACTCAATCATTACCCAAATTCAACCATAAAACTTCAAAAGAGCAACTCGAGCCTTACCATGACCCTCCAAATGTATGAATTGACATTTAAGGATATCCTAAGGACACCAATCGACAACGCAAGAGACGCAAGTACGCACTATTGATTACTACTGGTGTAGTACACTACAAAACTACGAAAGGACACTTCATACCTACCAATGTACATCTCATGTCTACCAAATGACATCCAAGGTAAATCTAAGGACTCTACACAGCTACTGCTGGACATCACACAACTACTCAAGGACAGCCCAGTATTACAAACGCACTCTTTAGAACAACCTTATAACACCATAGGACAGCCCAAACACGCTCCATGACTACCAAAGCACCATCAATTACTTCCCAAGTACACTGCAGGACTACCCAATGATCACAATAAGACATCCATTATTACCCAAACATTCTAGGACCACATCCCATGACACCAATGAATACGTATGGACACCTTATTACTACACAATGAAACTAAACACCTACCCAAACAAATCCTTTAGTTTAAAATCCTACATCAACATTTCAGTAATTTTATACAGCAAAATTATTCTATACTAACGATCTTTGATATAACATATTATTTTGTATTGATAATAATTCATATCAGTAAAACCCTGCGAAAATCTAAATTAAAGAAAAAAAAACGGAATGACCTTCATTTTTTAATTCATTCGGCGTTTTCAACACTTACTGTGCCTTTTGTTACTTTTAATGTATGCTTAAATGGAAGCTGAAAACTTTCAATTAAAACATAATGTGTTATTCCTTGTGGTAAGGATAGTTCTTTCCCTAAAATACCTGAGGTCATTCAGTGAAAATAATGATCCTCAGTGTTCAATCATTGTCCGTTCCTTTTAATTGCTTTACAATCATACTCATTAGAGTATATATAAATTTGGGATATCTATTTTAGGGAATGGTTAAAGATAACTTCAATTTGGGTATTTTACATTTTTTCATGAATTCCTTAAGTGGTCTAATATTATTTTTTTCATATTTTGCAAGACAAGATCACACTCAACCAACTTGTTTGCAATACTAGACACACAAGAGGTTTAAAAAAGGAACTATGAAAAAAAACACATCACCTTTTTATTATGTTTGCCATTGTGGGTCCCTACTAAGAATAATAGAGGCGTTTGTAAACATGGTACTGTGATTTGAATAAACATGCAACACTAATGGAGTTTCGGATTAACATAAATGTTGGTTTTCCACCGTAGAAACAAGAGTATTTACGACCAAAGAGATATACCAAGGATCAGTCAGCACTGTATCTTCAACGACTTTCGACATATCAAGTCCAACAGAGCGTCATAAAATCGCAGGTGATTTACCAATTTTTGCAATATTTGTTTATACTAAAAGCATCTTGAAATGTCATATTCAGATGTAGAATACTTACCCAACAATGAAGGACACAGTTAATCGCTGGTGTAAATATATGATGTGTAACGAAAATGAGACTCTCAGCTCCCAACGGTCTAACTTGGCGCACGAAGTATCCCATTGGAACCCAATGGGCGTCCCCCAGGCACGCCAAGGGACGCCCATCGGTGACCTTGTGACGTCAATCAAACGTCTAATTAACACACAGACGAATACACTGATTTTGAACAGATTATATGGGACAAATAGTCTGAATAACTGAATGAAGGCGGAACGTAAGATTGGAAATAATGACTGAGGAATTGCCTTTTGCGTAGACTTTATTCCAAATATCAAACTAATTTAAAATTGTAAAACATAAACTGATAATTTTACTGCAATCATTTTCCAGAAAGGTTTCTGTATAAATCCTTGAGTTAATTCTTTACGCCCACAACAAGATAACAAATACAGTTGTTATAGTTAGAGTAAAATAAAGTTAACTGTTTAAAAGAAAATATGTGAAATATTTATACGATTTTAAAAGAATTCATTTACTTATAAACTATTTTGAACACACAGTTGACACTTCTTTTGTTGGCCGTTGAAAGGCAGCAACATGTATTAATTTTTAATCTATTCGTTTTCCTTTTTTGTTGCTCTGCGACTATGTGTGTCTCTCATTTAGAGTTTAATAAGCCTCAACCTTGTGTTTTCTTTGTAGTTTTTATTATTGTATTATATCAGAAGAGCAAAAAATGAAAAAAAAACCAGTTTATTCATGTGGGTATATCGTAATTAAAATGTATAATTGATTTCACTGTACATATCTGTTATTTTTGTTATATTTGCTTTGTAATAAGATAGTATTGACATGTTTGCTTATGTTTCCTTTCTGGTGTAGATGCATTTAGATGTTTTTCATAACATTGAAGGAAGACCAATCATTGTTAAAACGATATTATTATCGGACATACCCGTTGTTTATCCAGCTGTTTTAGATTTCTATAATTTGTACAAACTATTTCAGAAGTGTTTTTATTTGACAATATTTTGATAGTAAATCTTCATCCAAATAAGCCATTATCAAAACACTTGCAACGGTCACAACTTTTACAATAATTGCAAAATATGTGAATATGTTGTATGAAAAACAGATTCTGAATTGCCAGGATCAACATTCAAGATCGGGCAATATCTCATATGTAACCAAAAGGATCCTATTCAAAGATTTGTATATCAGTATTTCCTGTTTGATCTGCGTGTGTAATTAAAGTGTGTGGGGTTTTTTCTTTTAAAGAACCGCCGAAGTCTTCAAATTCATTTAAAACAGTGGCGATAACTGTTCCAATCGTATGTGTGATGTTGCTGATCCTAATCGTGGTAACGGTATATTTGGTACTGCGACGAAGGAACCGACAGCAGCCTGATTCGATTGAACAGGAAAGAAACGACAAGCTTCAAGAAGCCATAACCCCAGGAACAGGATATTATAATATAGAAGGGCAGAGAAATGACGGTGGTTATTACAATGTCTGTTCAAGTGTCACAGATCACGGTTCCATGGAAAACAGGAGAGTTGTTACACCAAACAGTTGTAAAAACCCGAACAAAAAGGACAAAGAAAATGATCAAGCTGTTCAAAACCCCGAAAATGTATCTCAGTATGAGAAACTACAACAAGCTATCTACCAGAACAATGAAACTAATGATGAACCAACAAGAGTTTATACTGATTTAATATTGTCATAGGTTCATTAACGTATTCAACCATACTTTATATTATTTATTGCAATAGACAATTTCCTTAAAAATTAATGTCTTCTTTAAAAAGTAAGATTCAATATTTTGTTTCTGAGAAAAATAGGTGAGATCTTTATCATAATTACCTCTTTCAAATTATCTATATTTATTGGGGTTTTTCCTGTGTTATACTGTTTTATCCAATATATTTATCATAAGAGACAAGAGCCGTCATTTTGTTGGATAAAACATAGATGTTATTGAGACATTTTTATAGATTACGTAGATGGGTAACAAAATTACAGGACAAATACTAAAATACTATCCTCCTCAAGTAAATCAATGTATCTGCAAATCCTCCCTTCATACGTAAAATTTGGAAATAAACTGAATGCAATTTCTTTTTTTCTTTTTTTTCTTTTAACATGGCATCAATACCCATGCCTTGAATTTCACACACAATCTATTGTATATTGCCAGGAATAGATCCTAAACATTAAACCAGACTATCACTATACGTATCTTTGTCATACTTGGTATCACAAAAATGATATTCGGAATTCAATTTGTCGTCACAAAAGGGCATTCAAGAGAGCCAATTCAGCAAAGAAACCGGCCAATATTGCAAATTACAAAAAAAGAACCCACTTAATTATCTCACCAAGCACAGCCATTCAACAAACTTACATATGTATTACGTGATCAATATTTATGCGAAAAGCTACAGAAACATGCTCAGTAGCAAAAAGTTTAAACATAAACCCGGTTTAATGGCACTGGGGAAACGTCAAAGACACGTTAATACATATCATTGTAAACTCATACAGCTTTTCACTCAACAAACTAACACTGAACAATTTAAACATACATTAATGGTATTTTTCATTTCAACCATCTCCTTAATCTCAATTGTCTCAGGGGTATATTTATCCCAATTCAACATGTAAACAAACCGCAGGTTGATAACTGCATAACCATGTGCCACTAACGCAGCAAAGCCGACTGTACTAAACATAATGCAACGCGCTACGGAAGTTAGGCCAGATTGATCATTGCCTAATGGTTTAACACCTGACTGTCAACCCTGCGGTCGAAGATTCAAGCCAAGTTCACCTCTTCACCACTTTTTGTGTAGGAATGATGCCCATCAATTTCAATGGGGTCGTATTCCATGGCTTATCCATCGGCGTCGTAACAAAGCCAGGACTTTGAAAAATGACCTCAGGGGCTCTTGACTGAGGTAAACTAAGGCAGCACTTCGACTAAATCAAAAGCTGAAACCTTGCTCAATATTAACACCAATCGGCAAAAGACAGCAGTTTTCATATGTCAGATATTTTTTTTTTTATTCTGGGAATATGTTTTATTTGAGGGTCTTATTTAATACTTATCATTTGGTACCAATATGTTTTTCTTTCACTAATCATTCTTTATTATTCTCTTGCTCATTATCACACATTCGTGCTACAAAAGTGGCACGAATGAGGAAAACCCCAATCTCAATCTCAAAGAGAAAAGGGCAATTATTTAATCGCACGGACTTAAATATAACTACTATATCATTGAACTGTAATGGGTGCAATGTTAAAAAGCTTCCTTAACGATCAAAGAAAAAGAGACGAGGTGAAACTATTTTTCAGGTGTAAGCCGAATACTTATGACGTCATAAATAGCGACCAAAATTTAGATGATAGTATGTGGGAATAGATATTCCCAATTGCAGATTTACAAACGACATAATTTGATTATATATCGGTTGTATTTTGCTAAAAGCACCGCTAAGATGAACTGACCTCATTGTATCTATTGAGATTTATTTTGCCTTCTTATACTAATCCAAATAAAATAATAAAAAGAACAAAATTAATATTGTTTAAATATACGGAGTGAGGCCACAGTTACTTTTAGCATATGATTAATTGACATGTAGACACTGATTGAGCATCTAACCTTAAAACAGATGCAATCTGACCAATTAAACACACACCAATTAATCACGAGAAAACACTATATTGACCATTGATCCGGCTGTCAAAATGGAGTAGAAAAACATTACCCTATGGTATTGTCGTCATTCGGCTACAAATCATCATTTACAGATTACAACAGTTTATTGTGTTTCCAATATTTATAATATTTATTTTTCAAACGAGTGTCAATTTAAGTTTTAAAACTTTCTTCTCGTATTAACCTTATATGAAATATTAACGATAGTTGATCAATCCGTGTTATAAACGATGAAACGTTCACTGTAACGAAAAATACTCAACAACATACAAAAAAGGCAAAATGAAAAACATTGGGTAATTAAAAATGCTTACATATACTGTTCGTAATTGTTAATCAAATCAATCTAGAATTTACGATGAAAGATACAGATTGAATGGCTTCTTTCTTCTAAATAATTTGTATTCTCTTAAATTATTAACATGCGACTAAAAGTGTTCTTAAAGTATTAAGCCATGTTAATAAAAAATAGTATCATCATTATCTAGGCAAAGCATGTCTGATAAACATATAGTTCGAGCATGATTTAGGGCAAACATGAAACTCTTTTCGGCATTTCTATTCTGATCTGATATTAATCATTTAAAAAGCTACGGTTTACCATTCACAATTGTTTAAATAAGCGCTGACATAATGGTCTGATATTGCATTATTATGTTGTGAAACTACAGTATGGGTGATATATGTATCAGTTATAATAAGATGAATTAAAATGTTAATTATTAAGAATGGGAGGAGTAAGCTTAGCGAAAGATCCCTTCTTAATGATAAGGTATTACTTTATGTAAATTAACTAACTAAGAATACAACCTCATGGGCTGACAAATTGACGTGCAAAGTTGAAATTCCTTATAATAAAGCCTTAATAATTGTTTATCTGCAATTTCTTTGGCTGAACATGTAGGTTGTGTTCTCATTCCTGTATGACTTAATTTAGGTTGATGCATGAATATTTATACGTTTTGCTTAAAGGTAATCCGCTCTGATAGTAGGTCGTAGAGGTTTAACAGGTACAGGTTTAACATTACTACAATCGTTAATTACCATATACGATTGTTGCCTATTATCACATTTGTTCATAATGCCAAATGTCATTTGTCAAACCAGCACAACGAATAACGAATAACATTTTTCTAACCAACACGTCCAAATATTCAATGTCGTTTTTCTGATCGTTATAAGATGTTACTTTTATTTCAATTTTTAGATCTAACTGTCTGAAAACAAACGTAGTTTGTGTTTACAGTCAATATAGTGTGCTTAATTGACTGTGCTATAGAAAGGTATCTCCGTCGTGGCTGAACGGATGAGATATCGCAATGGATGTATTACAAATATATATAAATTAAGTACATTTTAATGACACTCTTAGTAGATTTAATCATTCGGAAGAGATTATGGTGTCAAGACGAGGGAGATCTTTCAAATCAGATGTGAGCATATAACCGGAGAAATTAACTTCCTTGTTCAGGTTGTTAAACTTTTGAAGGAATGGCCTCTTGTTGTGAGTGTATTTATTATGTTGTTTTTATCGCTTAAAGTATTCTTATTACTACTTTTTTAAATAAAACTAATACGAATACTTAAAAAAGTAGTAGAATCAATAAAACTATATAAAAATGAGCTTGACAGGTCACCATATGTTTCTGTTTGATGCATGTCATTTTGCATAATCATAACCAAATGTAACTAATGTGGTTTTATTATTTTTCAAGCAAAGTAAGCAATAATTCAACTGAATTTGGCCATTTATTCGCTCTATGCATGATATCATTATTGAATACTCCGAAGCACGTTATATTTAAATGCAAAAAACAACACACCAAAACATCATCATCGTTTCGTTGTAACAGTTAAAAACGGTAAATAAGAACAATGATTGTTAACGTTATTATTCAAACTACATTGACTGCATATTATTAGAGTAAAATCTCACTTCTTAACATGCTCTGCCTTTAAGCATCGTGTTCCCATGTTTGTCAATCCTGGTCTGCGTGTAGTGTAACTTGCGGAAATGGGACACGGACAAGGACGAATAACCGTGGATGTATGGACAAGGATATATGTTCCCAACCAATTTGTCAAGGTAGGGAGTATTATAGATTTAATTGGTTTACAACAATATATTGTAACATTATTATTTCCATTGTATATTTATGTCGGTATCTAGGTAACGTGTTTATGCGAACGAAGATTTATGTTGATCTTTGATCAATAATTAATTAATTATATACTTGCCCTTATCTCATTTTTTAAAATTTTACCCGCTACTGTTCTTTAATTAAGATTAAATACATTTTATAACCAGCGTAGTAAATTTAAACACAAGACCCTAGTTAATTCATTCCGGTATCTTGTGAAAGATTTTATACCAAGTAGGTTCGTGTTGATCTGTTTTCAGAGATTTACTTATCTAATATTAGTATTGATTTCATAATTAAACCCGCTAACGTTGGTCAAATGAGGTAAAACGTAGATTTTATATCCTTGCTTCAAATTTAAAGAACCTTAACTAGTATTTATTTAAACTCCTCTAACATAGTTTTTGACATTTTAAAAACAGTGTGTTTTACTTAATAATGAAGAAACCTATTCAAGCCATAAGGCTTGGTTCAAAACATTCATGTCATTCAGCACAACAAACTGAAATTCAATACCCTATACCGTACAAGGAAGTATTTTTGTTAAAGCCTATTTTTGCATCACACTCCAAAATTTCCCTGTATATGGTCAATTAAGCAAAATAACCGGTTTCTTTTGACACTACAAAGGACAATCAGTTATCAATAAGAATATTTTATTTGATGAAAAAAACTCAATCAATTTCCACATACTCGGGTTTCTAGTGTAATACTTGCTTATATAACGTTTTCTAATGTCTTTGAAACAATCACATTTCAAAACAAAATGAAACTCTTCTTCAATGTCTCTTAAAGCATTAACACATAATAAACATTGTCTATCTTCTCTATTGACTCGTTGCGATCCATATCGTCCGGTTTCCACACGTAATTTGTGACCAGATACACACATCCTTGTTAAATAGCTACGCAGTGATATGTTTGTAACAATGTCCAGATATTGTTCATATTCAAGGTTATGTTTTAAATGTTTATACACTGTCAACAAACCATTATTTTGTAGACTCTCTCGCCATTCTTGCATGAAATTGTCTACAACTGTCTGCTTAAACATAGATATAAACTGCTTAATAATAACACTGTCTATATTATTCCATACAAAAGTGTAACCAAATTTGTCGAGAATATTCTTAATATTGCTACACCAGTTATGTTTTCTATAAACAAAGTCGAAATGTGATCGTACAAAGATTTAATAATACAATTGTCTGTATTGACGACCTTAAGCTAGTATTTAATTAGCCGGGTAAATGGGTATCGTCCCAGTTCTCCGTAAACGCTACAGTTACTTGTAGAAAGTTTAACGTTTAGCAGTCGTTTACAAAATCTTAAATGCAGCCTCTCTACTTCTTGAGACTTTACATAACCCCACACTTCACATGAATAATTCAATATTGAACTAACAAATGCATCAAAAAGTTGACAGCATGTTTTGGCAAAGTCAAAGTAACTTGTAAAGTCAAAAGATTTTAAATTTGACATTAGCGCGTTCATAGCCTTAAGGCCCTTTCCCGTTAGCATATTTTGATTTAAAGCGAACGATCCACTCGAGCTGAACACCATTCCTAGATAATTGAATTCATTTCTAAATCTAAATCATATGTCCATGTTTCACCTTGTCTCAAACGACCTCTCTTTTTAAAAACGATGACCTTTGTTTTGTCGGTATTGACTTGTAATCCCCATTAATCGCAATAGTTTTTAAGCGCATTCAGGCTTTCCTGAAGGAGATTCAGCTATCAAATCCATATCATCAGCATACATAAGCAGAAGTAAGGTCAATTCCTTGATTAAAAATCCACTTGTAGGAAGTGTTTCAATATAAAATTCCATATCTTCTACGAATAAGGACTAAAAATTGGAGAACACACATCCCCCTGCTTCAAACTGACTGCTATTTCAAAAAAAATCGGACATCTTTTCACAATGTTTGACTTTGCACCGCACTTTGTCATACAAAGTCCGTACTTTTTCCCAGAAACACCGAGTCTATATAGCTTATACAATAACGCAGAGTGGTTAATAGAGTCAAAAACTCGTTTCATGTCGACCATGGCTACATACAAGCGTTTGCCGTTGTTTAGCATATGCTCAATCAAGCAATTTAAACTAAAGATTGTGTCGACTGTGGAGTACCCCTTTCTAAAACCGAATTGGCTATCTGGTAGTTTTTCATGTTTATCACCCCAAGTCATAAGTCGAGTATTAATAATGCTAGTAAAGAGTTTTGCCATTGAACTCATAAGGGTAATTCCTCTAAAGATTGTTAATTGGTCCTCGTCTTGGTCCTCGTCGCGTTACTTGTACACGAGGACATGAAAGAACTGTGGGGTTGATGTTATTATCGGGGTAAGTACGCAAATGTGTTGGTTAAAGGGTGTGAACTCCGAATAAAGCGAGAATAAATCAATCAGTTTAAATCACTTTTGAACGTAAAACTGAAACACTTATGACAACCTGTTGGTTTAATTTTTTCAGGTCCTGCTGTCACAATACAAACGATAAAATTGATAAACAATTTTCCAATTTTAAATTACATGTTTATTGTTTTGCGATAATTTGCTATTCGAACATATTTGATGATGTAGTGTTCATCGGAATATATTCGCAATTGCCGGAAAGCGGTTAATTTAATGAATTGAAATTGAGGTGTAAATATTGATTGTGATTCATCAATAAATGACTGGATTGCCTCCTTGCCGGATCGGTCAACGAATAGAAAAGCTTTCCGGGCGGGTATGAATTCTACTTATAATTCTCAAAGTCAAAATGATCCGTAACATATTTATGCTCTAAAACATGTTGATATGTAAACAATTAAATGTGTTTGGTATGAGAAAGCAATATTTATGCATATTACGATTGAAATATAGACACTGAGTATTGGTTTCCATTGTAGAAACAAGCACAATGACGACACAAGGGATAACGCGAGAAGCAGCCAACACAAACAGCACTGTAGCTCCAACGCCTTTTGCCACATCAAATGCAACAGCGCGTCGTAATATCACAGGTTGTTAGCCTATTTGTGTAACAAATTGGTTTACAAATCGAACCCACTTACGTTAGTCAAATCAGGTTTAACATTACTTTTTTAAAAACACATCATTTTTGTACTTATTTATTATTCTGACATAGTTTTTGGACATTCATAAAAAATATATCTTTATTATGAAAACACCTAATTAAAAGCATTATCGCTCATTTCATTCAAAAATGTAAAATTAAATTTCAATACCTTATACAGTACAGGGAGCTGTTACTTTCAAACGGACAATTTATTTGCTTCACACTCTAATGTCCGTTACAATTGGTACTTATATCATGTATGTCGTTGCTTAAATGAAATGCACGTTTTGATACATACAAAGGAAAACGAGTAACCAATAAATATTATTAACCAAAAAATGTTTGTATTGCCTACTTGCCGGATCGGTCAGTGAAAAGATTTTATATGATATGTTTTATTGAACAAAAATGTTACTTGCGACAATGTTTTGCTGTTGTGAAAATCGCAAGCCTCCATCAACAGTTTATGAAGTCAGCGGTTCATATTGTATGACGTTAGCAGTCCACATTATATTTTTGGCGAGGTCCATAAAACTGATTTTTACACTGATATACGGACCAATCGACTTTATATAAAAAAGGAGGGACACATTTATTTAAGATTTCATATATACTAAACTTTTAATTTGATATAAATATAGGATATAAATAAATATATGTGTATGTATTAAATGTATATAAGTAAAATAGAACCTGCAATTAAGGTACTGTGTTTTGTATGTAAATGCAACATCTATGCATATTCAAATATACACACTGACATTGAGTATGCTTTCCCTTCGCAGAAGCAAGCACAATGACGACACAAGGGATAACGCGAGAAGCAGCTAACACAAACAGCACTGTAGCTCCAACTTCTTTCGCTACATCAAATGCAACAGGGCGTAAAAATATCACAGGTGGTAAGATTTTGTTGGTTTATTTGATTATACGAAAAGTTTTATATGATTTGACATTAAGCTGGGTTAAAAGGTAATACACAAGTAAAGGACACAATTAAACCCCTAATGGCCAAATATACATAGAGACGACATTTAGGTTACCTAAAATGGGAACAGAAGTTAAAATGCAAAGTACATTTAATACAAAATACCGCATCTGGAATGATTACATTTTCAGAAGCACATAAACTTATTCAAGACTAACACATTGAACACAAATACAATTACACTGTATTCCTGTTCATGAACAGGAACTGGTCTTACTTGGAACTATTCTGTTAAGTGTTGACCAAGTTACTAAGATTAAAATCATTAATTAGCAAAAGAGTATTATATTATTTTCTTCAGCAGCATCTTTCAAGCAATATAATATGATCATGAAGCCTAGCTTAAACAGTGTTGACTTTATTTACATTTTAGTTTACTCCTCTACCTGAACTAGATGATGAACAATTTAGTAACAAAAACAAACGCAGTTACAATTCATACATTGGTGATTTAAACAACGCAACAGCAAAACAAAACACCTGACATAAACGGGCATGCTAGGCTATCAGCAGGATGGCACACACGCGCGCACGCACGCATCCACGCACGCTCGCTTGCCGCGCACGCACGCATCCACGCACGCTCGCTTGCACGCACGCACGCACGCGGAAACAAACACACGTAAACACACACGCACGCACGCAGCACGCACGCGGAAACAAACACACATACGCATGCACGCACGTACGCTAGCACATAGGCACACATGCATAAGTTAACACATATGTTACGGATTGGTTTCGTTATTGATGTTGGTGTTCGTACCAACTGGGGAAGCGAAGCTCATATTCATTTTTCAATTTTCATTGAGAGGTACCAGGTTATGTCTCTCAATCCGAAACACGACCAGAAGACAAAACTGTAAGATAACCAGAATGACTTCTCTATTAGAAAAAATCACAATAGATAACAATTTGTGATAAATACCAAGAACAAGTATACAATAAAATAACAAATTTAATTGAAAGCAACACATGAATATCATGATACAATTTTTAACATAGCGAATAGTAACAAAATTCATTATTGTCACTAGAATAAATATAAATGATTTTTTCTAAAACATATGAATACTGTTGAGGAATTGCTAGAATTATATGAGTTCAAGAAATATGAAAGCAAACAGAAATTCAAATAAAATACTAAACATATTGACGAAATAATTCTTTTAATCTTATTCAATAAACAACTCAGTACATTTTTCATAAGAAAGACTTAAAACAATTTATGAAAAAAGAATCTAAATAAAATAATGAAATATATTCCTAAAATAATAAATTGTACTCTTACCTGTAAGATAACCAGAATGACTTCTGTAGTGGGCGCGCGAGAGTGGTCATTTTATACTTAACCCGTGTTGGTGTAAATTACTCTCAGAGCGCAGATCTTACAGGTAAGTCATAACCTTCTTTCGTCTTAACCAAAAATGGTTGGACGATAGATGAAATTTGCTTAGTCAGGATAAGATTTTGTTCTAGAACTTTTCTTGCGGGCAGAGATTATTAACCTGTACTAGATACTATTATTCAATGAATACGTTGTGTGTTATGAATATATTCACGGCATTATTTATGAATAGATTGAGGAATAGAATACGATATGATATTCTGGTACAGCAGGATGATAATTTTTCAGCACGAATTTGTTACTAAGCTAAGATCTTAGAGAGCTGTTAAATACTTATGCTATACTATTTGTTCATTGTTGCTTTTCCCAGAATAACATTAAGTCGTTCACTAAATAATATTTAAGCTTTCATTTAAAAAAAAACATTTTATTTATCTATTTATTTTTTCTTTTAAATTAAATTTTAATTCTATTTTAAGTAAATTTATTTTAATTTTAATTTTAATTTTAGTTGAATTTAATTTAATTTAATTTAATTTATTTAATTTAAAATAATTTAATTTAAATCTTAATTTTAATGTAAATTCAATTTAATTAATTATAATGAAAGTTTTGAAGAGTAGTTATATTTTTTTGAAACTTTACTTGGTATTACATACACACGCACGAACGCACGCAGCACGCACGCACGCGGAAACAAACACACATACACACACTTACGCACTTACGCACGCACGCACGCACGCACGCACGCACGCACGCACGCACGCACGCAAGCACGAACATATATTATATATAGATATATATGCCATTGAACATCTATCTAAATGTTTTTTTGTTGACAGCCAGTGACACCGGAAATGACCTATTACCTGTGAAGGTCGCTGTACCAGTCGGCGTGTGTCTTTTTGTTGCAGTCGTCTTTACAGTTTTCCTTCTTAAACGGTACAACAACAACATATTTTGCTTCCCCCCATTGTAGTTCATTAAAAAATTAGTCCTTTGGCATATTAAAATACGGGTGTATAGGATTGTTTGTTTTTCATTAACTTTTGTATAACTTTTACATCAGTAAATATTCAGATTATGTGAACACTATTTAAAGCTGTTGTTGAGAAAATAGAGTATTAAAGAAGAACAGGGCAAAATTATGATATAGATTGAATATAGAAAAGGAAGAAGTGTGAGAAGTACGAAGGTGGTTCCGAGTGAAATAGTGTTTATCGTAGTTGTATTTTGTGTTTATATGCTGCCACGGCGGAATAAATAATTTTAAGGAATTTCACGTAAATATATTGTATTTGTTTAAAAATATGTTGTAAAGAAACAGTTCATAACATATTATTATAAAAACATGTTTTATATTTAGGATAAGAATACAGTAGAAATGAGTAATATACAATCCTTCCCCTTAAATATTTGTAAATAATTGGAATAAGAAACAATATCAGTACGTACAGTATGTATTTAGTATCAGCATGTAACCCAAATACATTTGACAGACGAAGCAAACGGCAGTCTGCAAAAAATGGTGAAAATGTCGATGTCCCAACCCAACTCACCGATATTCCGGATTGCGGCACTAGTACAGAGAAGGATGCGTCAAACATCATCGATTCTGACACGGACAGATCTTCAACATATGATATCAACCCTTTATACGACTCTTCAAACACTGAGCATTACTATAATCATGTGAGGAGGAATGAAACAGACATATTTCCGGAATACACTAGCGTTATTAAACGCAAACATGAGCATATTGAATCGAGCAATCAGTATGATTACACAACGTTTAACGGTGCAGTGGGAAATGATAAAACCAAGGAAGATTTGCAATAATCTTCATCTTTGACAAGAGGGTATTTCTGAAAGTAGTTGTATATTCTTAGACATTACTTTTGATGAATAAGTTTGGATTAAGATATATCTTAACTGTAATAATAAACCCATTGGAGAGATTTGAACTTTGCAATGACTATATCACATTACTGTACATGTGTGTATATATTATAAATGCATATTTACTATTTAGACACATTTTAAATATGACATTGATTGTATTTAAGTTTTTTAAGAATTAAAAATCAATGTTAATAACTATATGTTATGTCCTAAATGGAGTTGTTTGGGTGTTTTAGTTTTCGTGCCAATGTACTCTGCCGATCCCGTAGCCAGTTCCGTAAACAATATCATTCCTAAATGTTTAGGAACTATCTTTTATTTGATGCATGTATAAAAGGTACGAAATTTCATCGTTACCCTATCAGAGGTATCTTGCCAAAGAACAGTTTCGACATCAATTCGATTTTAAATTACTGCACTATATGGTTCGTAATCAGAATAATCACAAATGCCAGGGTCATCGGCATTTGTACCTTGCCAGTTATATCAACAGTCCGAGAAAGAGAGAACACTGACTTATGTGGTGTTTGTATTTGTGTATGTGATGTTTATATGCTTGTGACAATAGTTCATTGTCGTTTGGGCCCTTGCCTTGTGCCCCTCAGCAGAGATTATGTTTAAATTTTCGACTAATCTGATTGTCCCAGTTTTTGTCATTGTATTATTATAAACGCAATTGATTGTGTTGTATCGTTCAAATTTGAACCATTTTTTTCTTTGGATTTTACATATCTATGCTCTATGATGTGATTTGCACATTAATATCAATGTAAGTTTATTTTATTTCATCAATGAATATTGCTAAAAATGAAAGAAGCAATCGTGCATGACATGATAGTTGCGTGCAAGAAGACTTCGACCGACGACGCTCATATTGGGTTTGATTTACGCTCGATGAAAAATGGATGTGCCATTTGATACATGAATGATCGTGAGCTGTGGGAATATTTGGAGCGTTTAAGTTCCTGCCCTCACAAGCAGGACTGACTTGATCAAATGTACCTAGTGTGCCTACAGTTGCAAGATTTCCTTTAAAGACTGGTTGGAATAGTTCTTGTTAACGTGAAATATCATTTGATTAAGGCGATTATGAAAAATGTATTTCGTTGAAATATGTATTCCTTATCTTAAGACGCAAATAATCTTTTTATATTGATTTGTGAATTTTATGATCTTAGATAGATCATACATCGGTCCTGTAAATGTAAAAAACATTGTGTGCATTCGGACTGGAGAAACAATTGCTGAACAAATAACAATATGAGTTACGCTTACATGCGTGTGTCTGATGGTTAGAATTAACGTTTCGGTCTTCCATGTAAAGCTGTTGGTGGAAAAACGCCTATAAACAGTTTCAATACGTTTAAATGAGAATTCCATATTAACATGGAATGAAAACAGCAGAAAGAGTAGTCGAAAGTTTAAGCATAAACCCCGTTTAATTGCACAGGGTCAAGGCGACTTGAAAATGGATATATATATATATATATATATATATATATATATATATATATATATATATATATATATATATTGCTAATACAGACTAGAAGAAGTGTTTGACTTTCAAGAAAGAAAAACTAGTTTGTTTAAACATATTTTATTGAAAAAAAAACACACACTACATTTCAACACAAAAGCATATAGTTTATCTTGGATTGGAACCGTATAAAGTATTATCTAATAATATTACTTTCCGTTACCTTATGTTAAATATTCAGTTAAGCAATATAAGCATTATTTAAAACTGTAGTCTAAATCCACTAGTTGTCTTTTGTCCCAAACGAGCTTTACAGCGTTCCGTTTAATGCTAGTACTGCCAGTGAATCTAATAGCATCCGACAAAAATGATTCGGAAGTAGAAGTATGTTTGATATATGCTAACAAACCTTTGAATAACAAAAAAACGGAATTACTAAATCTGGAGATTACTACAGTCACATACAGGGACATGGAACAGACATATGTTCGGTTTTCTTCAGCGCTTGCACGATTTACAATTTGTTCCACTACACGTATTGTATACCCAATATATAACTACGAATAACACTCTGAATTGACACGTTCAACCTTTCATTTGTGTTATCCTGTGTTCACACTTTGCAGTTCAGTTATTTAAATGCCCTCGAGACTGTATTGTTTTAAAGACGTTAACATAATTAACGAAGATTCACATTGGTCAATGTCAATTGACGTGTATAATGTTGATTTCTTTAAAGGCCTAGTTTAAGCCTTCTATAAGTGATCCCCCCTCCCCCAAAAAGAAAAGAAAAGAACGTGTATAAAACACAACCGCTTTGTATTCATATTAATTCTAATTGCCTTGTGCTGCCTTATCAGATCTCCGATCTGAGTATCCTGCTGCGCAGTTTTGTTATTGAAATGGACAACAGTTGTTGTTGTTGTTGTTGTTGTTTTTCAAATAATAATAATATTATTACAATGCCATAGAATAAGACTAAGATTTATGTAATATATAAAAACCCATATATATGATTAAACAAGGATGCTTCACATTTTGGATATAACAATGATGACCATGCATTTAAAGTGGATTTCAACATATGTTTTTTTAGAACTATTTAAAAACTTATCACTCTTGTTTGTTAATTATTTGTTTTCAATCGGTTTAATTAATAAATACTTAGCTTTGCATATTGTGTACATGTATTAGTGAGGCAATGAGATTATCTTCTCGAAAAGTGTCAACCCTAAATGGCCAAGAAACATATACACAGGAAATTGACACATTCTGTGACACCAGTGGATTATCATGCCAAACATTCCTGACACTAGGCCTTCAAGAACAAATATATACTCTTTGTAAATAAATACAACTAGTCCACACTTATGCGTGCTACTGTATAACCACCGGCATCTGAAAACAGAACAAGATGAAGACTTTTTATATCACTTAAATAAACTCTTAATTTTCAAAACGTTGATGGATATAATTTGAAATTTAACACTGAATCGTGAATGTTCCATATAACCAAAAGCGTTAGTAAGAATCATGATGTACTAGTTGTTTACCGTTGTGAGTTGGTAAATCCTCACGAGAACGAGAAGACCTTGGTTGTGCGGTGGAGCTGAAAAACATACAACACTATTATATAGTTTCATTTATTGTATGAAGAAGGAAACTTGTGAAATTGTGATGTTACTTTAACATAATTACTCTGACGACAATATATAATAGATACATACATTGAAATACTTTGCAACTGCAATATGTCAATCACAAGGCTACAACAGGTTGTGATTGAGCACACCATTTATTCAAACACAAACAAAAGTCAATTAGTATATTTGATACAACAATATTACCTTGATTACCTAAAACGCCTAGATCAGAACATTATAGAATTAAACAGAACAACGCATCACTTTCAAGAATATAAGTTACTCTTAATAGGTAGTTCGACTTCATCAAAGCAATATGCAGATTAACGCTTGGCATCTGTATGTTTATTAAACGTCGTAGTGATATAATCACAATTATCAATAATTAGACTTAGGTATATGCATTTAATCAACACTATACCTAGAATAGCGTTTGGCTTTTTTCGTGTTCATTTTACGTCTTAGTGTAACGATGGTTACATAGAAAATCACGACAAGGATTAAGAATGCAGTTCCTCCAAATACAGATCCAATGATTATTGCCAGATCTGAAATATGTGATCAAGTTATCTGAAAAACGATTATGTCAATATTGGATTTCTGGTTAGCATTGAAAGGATTAACAGAAACGAAAGAATATGTAAAATGTATACTGTTACAACTATTTCAAGCTATTTTGGCCTTCAAAGATGATTTAAACAGTTCGTTTCACATTTGAATGCAGTTAAACTAAAGAACACAAACAAGAAATGCAAAACACATACATATGTTCTTTTTAACTCATGTTTTTGTATTTAATTAATCAGCAACAAATATATTATCAAGTGATACCAACATTATATCACATCACGAGGCATTCTATGTTAAGCACTACTGCAAATACATTAGTTTGATGTGACTGATTTGTACATCGGATACTTTAAATGTATATTAGTAATATTCAAACAATTAAAACGAACTATGCATTTTAAACATTTAATGGAAAAAAAACAATGATGTGATTATGCAACAGTTACTGAATTGCATGATGAGTGTTTTAGTGTTTATAATGTTTGCCATTGGTTGAAATAAAGTTTTCTTGAAAAACAATGTCCTGAAGTTTATAATAATTTCCAAAATTATAATGCAATAAAAGAAGGAAACGATTACAAACTCAGATACAATGGTTAAGAAGTCTAAGCGATGCTTGTTTCAGGCATCTGAAAAACCACGTTGAGTCCATGGGTCTTGGGTCATAGACTGAAATGGCAGCTTTTCGATGCGAACGTTTATGATGATTTTAAAATCAATGATTGCCACATAAATTGCCACTAACTACTTTACTGTGTAACGATACGTTTTCAAAAACTTTTCAAAGCTAAAACAATATTTGCATTACCATTTCGATTATCCTCACTGAAATGTATAAAGAAAAAAATCAAAAGAAAAACACAAGCCTTCAAAATGTTCGTATTGTGATAAACGTGTCAGTTTGAAAATCTAAATGGCCTTTTGATATTCTCTAAAGCGGACTTTACCAGCAATTAATACGATTCTCCTCAACGCAACATTTGTAGCCCATGTCACAATTCCCAAACAGATTTTGGTAAAACTGGCATTCGTCGTCTGTGTAGACCGATGACTCTGAAAATATATGGAATTGTAGTTAAAAGCTAATTACAGAAAAGTCATTCATGTCTTATAAGACGGTAGGTAGGCTATATCAACTCATTTATTTGTGTTTTCTTTGCATACAAACAAATATTACAATGATAATATAATTTCAAAGTCTGACCTTATATTCAAACAAATGTTACAAATTTCAAAAGGCCTAGGGATTGGGCCCTGCGTTTTGCCAACATCAGTACAGGGCTGTCCCAAAACGTCGCATTAAATACCAAGCAAAGCGTGCAAGCTTCATCGGTAAACATATTGTTATTCAAGCAACAGAACAATTCAGTATTTGGTATGAGTATGTTCAACTCATTTTCTATTACAAATACCAGGTTAAATACTTTTTATTAAACAACCTAACATCTTGCTTAAAAACCCCTTACTTAAAAGTGCGTGCCATATCATTGATACATACAAACTAAAGATTCATTTAATATGCGTCCATGGACGCTTATCGGAACTATGAACTCATTGAACTACCATAGTGAATCTAAGCCTTAAAATTAATTTGAATAAGATATCAACGAGTCACAATTGTCACAGGTTTTCTGAAAATCGGGGTAGAGTTAATGTTAATTTTTCTATTAAAATACACATTAATAAACGCACTCTAAAATGGCAAATTGAATTAAAATTTGGCAATAGAGCGTACTACCTGCAGATACATGCACCATGTCGCCATCAAATTCCAAAGTATCTCCACGTGCCAGTTGCAAAAATGCATTTGCAGCTTCACCTTGTAATCTATCCTGTTCTTCAGATGTTGCGTTCATGCAAACGGTATAATTTACATGAAGAAGTCCTCTTTTCCTGAAAGGTATTACCTTAGATCTGGGAGCTCACTATATATGTTGGCTTACTAAGTATATTCATATGTTTTTGTGAATGGGTGGATTTATTGACATATTTGAATACTGTTTTAACTTTCCAATCCAATAAATAATTTAACCTAATGTAAATTATTATGGAGATAGATTAAATTATGTGTACTAACCTGATATCACAAATCGTTATTTCGAGAGGAAAGTTGGTATATCTCTTCATGTATGAAAGAAGCTGAAAATAATGTTTATTGCTATCACATGCAACCTTATTTTTGGCCATTCGGCAATATATTTACAGTGATAGGTTAAGCTATTATTATGTGGTCTTCACATGTTCTTTAACGACTTTCTTTAACGATTTAAATATTTCTTTTTAGCAAATATATCAAAGAAGATTAAACATTTATACTAGAAAGAGACATTTCGATTAAAGAAATTCTACTCATACCAATCGCCAAACAATGTTTTAACCCAAATCAGCAGTCAATAAACTCACCGCATCTGTTAGTTTTCTTGCAGTTTGTCTGTATGTAGTACCGATATCAAGATTAATAGTCTCGTCAAAGGTGATATTGAGCATTGTTGTTAATGTGACCGTAACTGTGCAATCTGAAAAGGAAAATGCGCCTGTATGGAGCATACATTCTCGGGAAGTACAAACTATATGGTAAGTATAAAAACAGGCTCGGTTTGATTGAATCTGTTCCATTGGCAGGAATGGTATGTGCAATTTTGTCAACGCCCTCTTGCACAGGGTCAAGTAGTGTTCGTATTAAAAAAAAATCCATAATGCATAAATCATTTGTTGAGGAGTATATTATGAACCGCGAGCTTACATTACAGCTTTGGTTGGAACGTGTGTTCAAGAGTTTAATGTCATTAACAATAATTTCTAGTTAATGGAAATCTTCATTAAACGTACCTGTGATATTTTGATTACAATCTACAGCAAAGCCAGTATCTGAATAAAGAGTAAGTTGACATTTAGAATGTATTTAAAAACGATCTGCTGTGGTATTAAACTTCCTGATTGATACACTACTGCTGTCATGCCATTTGTTTATTCTATTTTGCCGTAATAAGGACAAACTCATAATCATGTGTAATAGTTACTACAATCTATCATATAATACATGTGTATCTGCATATATGATAGTAAAATGTTGAAATACCTTTGACGCAATTGTTGAATAGATCTAACGTATAGCCTCGTTTGCAGTCGCATGAAAAGTTACCCTCTGTATTGTGGCAACCTTTCAGTGGATCGTCTCCACATATTGTTTGAGCTTTACATTCGTTGACATCAACGTTGCATGAAATTCCATCCCAGAACTTGTTACAAAAGCAAGTCCCATCCTTTTCATCACAAGACTGATTGCTATCAGCACTGTTTGTTGTGTTGCATTCACATATATTTGCACAATCCAGGCCGTATGTATTATTGATGCATCCTGTATATAATTCTATAATATGATTCGTATAAACGATGGTATTCCAAAATACTTAGACACAATTTATAGACCTCGGATTGCTATATATCTTATTCAAGTTCTATAAACATATTTTTAGAAATAAGTGTGAAAAGTCTCAGAACGAAATAAGTATACCAAAATATTATAAGTAAGTCAAACAGACTTGCGCAAATTGTTAAGTAAGTTCAGGTTAAGTGGTGTAATATTTTGCTGAATAATTTGACATAGGAATACCTCATTAGATAGTTAAATATTACACAAAGATCCGTTAATCTAAACTGGATATCATGCATTCTCCTTCAGCACAAAGTCACGTGATGGCCCCAGTGAGATATGCATCAGCAGCCCTACTGGTCAATTGCGTTCTAGCCCTTGCTGAGTACACATCAATATTATCTTTACTGTAGAGTGATAGCTCATAGTGGTTATAAGAATTAGTGATACATTGGATTTATAAAATGTTATTTGTGAATTTAAATAGTTTTAGTTATAATAATTGTAGTTTTTAATTAGACACTTGGAAATAAACAGTTATTGTGTATCACACTAATCATGGATGGTGGTATTTTGCAAAAAATATCACAAGAACTTTGTCCAACTGTAACAGACATACTCTGTAATCAGGAAGACAGTTCGGACGTGCCTGAACGGGATAATTCTCGGGCACCACAGAATGATTTGTTGGCCATTCAGAAAGGCCAACAGGAGCAAATTGCATTAATGCAAGAGATGATGCAAAATTTTGCGCATTTGAAGTCAGACGTTGATCGACCATGCGATGAGAGTGAAGACGAGTCTTCCTCAATGCCAACGCCTGATGTCGCTGACCATGCCAGCTGCAGCCAGTCAGTTATGGCGGCTGGTATATTTGAGGACATTGCCGCGGCTTTGTCATTGAGTGAAGCTAAAGGCTCACCAGTTTCGGGACCACTTGCCAGTTTGACGGACAAAATCATTGACAAGACAATGGAAGACAAAAAAACGGAATGATTTGGCAGATAAGTACCCTGTGCCAGAAAACGTCACGAAGTTAAACCCTCCTAAAGTAAATCCTGAAATATGGAGAATAATTGAAGCGAAAACGCGTTCAAAAGACGTGAAGCTTCAAAAGATTCAGCAGTTCACACTAAGAGCTATGGTGCCGATCATGCAGGTGATTGAGAGCTTGGTTGCAGGACGGGATTGCCAGGAGAGTTTGAATTTCGATGAACTTGTCACAAAATTAGTGGATGCCGTAGCACTGACTGCCGTGGGAAATGCAGATGCTAATGCCGGCAGGCGTGAGTCAATCAAGCGCGACATGAACGAGGAATATCAGGCCATATGTTCCAATACTAATCCAGTCACACAGATGTTATTCGGAGACAATATAACTGATCAGTTGAAATCAATAACTGAATCAAACAAAATTGGATTCAAAGTACGTGCAGGAAAATTCAGGCAGACACCTTACGCGAAAGACCGTACCTTCCGGAAATCAGGCTCTTTTTTTAGGACAACGACCGTAACCACCGCGTTATCCTCAAACACAGAGGGGGAGGGGATATCCTCGAGGAGGACCGCACAGGGGACAGTCCAGTGCGACTACCAAACAACATGCCAAACATTAAACTCAACCTGCAATGTAGCTGAGGTGAGTTACTCTAACATTAACTGCATTGAATTAGCAGGCAGACTAAAGCATTTCGGTACCCAATGGGAACAACTGACCACTGACAAGAGTATTTTAGAGACTGTTTATGCCTGTACCATAGAATGTATTGACACGCCAAATCAGACTCATGTACGTGAAACTAAATTAAATTCAAAAGAGACAATAGTGCTGGATTGAGAAATAAAGGGCCTTTTACTTAAAGGCGTAATTGAGACTACAGAGCATTGTGATGGAGAATTTATCTCAACAGTGGTTTTAAGGCCAAAATCTAATGGTTCATACAGAGTGATATTAAACTTAAAATCTCTTAATGAGTCAATCGAGTACATACATTTTAAAATGGAAAGTTTACATGCGGCTATACGGCTTATAACACCTGGTTGTTTCATGTCGTCAATAGACTTAAAAGATGCATACTATACGGTGAACGTATCTGAGGAATTTAGGAAATATTTGAGATTTATATGGAGAGGTCAGCTTTATCAATATACATGTCTTGCAAACGGTTTAGCCTGTGCACTATGGAAATTTACTAAACTTCTCAAGCCTGTATTTTCTTGTCTTCGTATGAAAGGTTTTTCGTCTGTGGTGTATTTGGATGACTCGTATTTACAAGGCACTACGTACGCGGAGTGTCTAGAAAATGTTTCTGTCACACAAGAGTTGCTTGCTGACATAGGTTTCGTTATCAACAACGAAAAATCAGTGTTTATACCAACACAGGAACTTGTCTTTTTGGGATTCATTCTTAATTCAAATACTATGACCATTTCACTTACAGAACAAAAAGTGCAAACAATAACGCTAGCTATACAAACTTTACAGAACTCTGCTAATTATACAATTAGGCAGGTAGCAGAAATAATAGGAAAAAAATGATTTCGTATAGTATAGCAATACCTTATGTGATACTTTACACAAAAGTTTTAGAACAGGATAAAACAAGTGCTTTGAAATATAATAAAGGCAATTTTGATTCCCATATGACACTAAGTGCTGAATCTCTGATTGATCTAGATTGGTGGTTAAAAGCTCGTTCCGTCAATGAAAACATTTTGTAATTGATCAATTAAACGAGACTTACCTGTAAGGTGAAGTAAGGTGAAGTTTGATTGAGATTCTCCGAAGCACAACGTCATGGTGATGGGCTCAAGTGCCACACCCAAAATGTTCCCTCCCATATATCTTAGTAACTAAAGTACGACTGTGACTGTAATGTATGACTGGTGTTCACTCACGGATGTTTTAAAGATTGACCAGTAGGGCTGCTGATGCATATCTCCCTTCGCCCATCACCATGACTTTGTGCTTCGGAGAATCTCAATCAAACTTCACCTTACAGGTAAGTCTCGTTTAATTGATCAATTACAAAATGTTTTCATTGACGGAACGAATATTTGAACACGTCAAAAGATATGATGTCGGGCGAATAACACAATGAATCAGTTAAGCATGAAAATATAACCTAAAAACAAATATGCTTACGGTCGCATGTTTCCGACTCGGTTTTTCGAAGAAAACCCTATAATATGGTAAAATGGCCGTTTACACCGATATAAGAAATGTTCTATTATGCAGGGTTAAATGCGTGCATATAGAAAAATCCATTTTCGTTCCATATTGTGTTACAAATTATTAAATAGAATAGATCAGCAGCTGTAATGCTAATTGCATTGAATCTTCAAAAGTGTAAGTAAATTAATGGTAACTTGTTTTCTATGTCTTATATAATGAATCATGAATAATCAGTTAATCAATGATTTTTGTACCACTTTTAATTTTAATCCATTATCTTTATATAATAAAATTCTTGGTACCTTTTTGCAACGACATTGTCCATCAATATGATCACACGAAAACTGCTTCTCGTCTTCAAAGCATTCACAACGTCGACGGCATGCCTCACCGAAATAATTTCGATCACATTCTAATTCGAATTAACACACATATATTGTAAAATGCATTTTTCAACATTACAAAAATCATTTAATATGTTTACAATGTATATTTTTATAATTATCATTATAAACATCGATGTTGGTGGTAGAGGCAATACTTTGGTTGTTAACCTTTTGTTAGATTGTATTCATAAGAAAATAATGATTCATGCATAGTCTAGTGTTATTGTTTTGTTACGTAATGATCTTTTCGTGTGAGATTGCCGAGCCTTTCATTCATATATGTTTGACTAGCGGGCTTGTCCCTTGAGTTTGTTGAATTGAAAGGACGAATAAATACACGACAAATGGTAGCGAAATAAAATCCGCTTAAAAACAAACTCAAGTACAAAGGTGTTGAACATAAACATATAATTGTACTTACTTGCGCATAGTCCGCCCCCTGTTTTCTGGTAGCCTGTGTGGCAATCGCATAAAACACCTCCGTCTATATTTCTACATGCCGCATTTTCTGAACAATTGTGCGTACCGAGATGACATTCGTCAATGTCTTCGGAACAATCGTCACCGGCCCATCCTTGTTTGCATATACAAGTTCCAACAATGTTATCACACGTGACAGCTTTCTCGGCTTCACAGTTGCAAGTTGAACTGCAGTTTACACCATAAGTGCCTTTTTCGCACACTGTTGGATAAGACAATAACATAATTGATACATCATTGTATTTGAATTGATAATAAATCTGTTTTAGGTGCAATGAATATCTGTCCATTTATTATAAAGCGTTATCTTTTATAAAATTAATTCATAGTTTTTACAACAAACATGAAAAAAAAATCAATTCATACAGAGACAATCGTAATAATGCAGCGTTAATGGTTAATATAATTGAAATATCTGTAACATAACCCAAATAATGACATTACAATTATATACCTTCGCATGATCTCCCATCGTTTGCAATGTGAAATCCATCGTCACACAGACAATAATATCCTCCTAAGTTATCTTGGCATGTGTGGGCACAGTAACCGTTTTCGTCATCGCATTCGTTCACATCTGTAAATTATACTGTTTTTTTTAAAATGTAGCAATGTGCTTGCACATGCATAAAACAAAGATTATCCGATATGATTTTGTTTAAGTATGTATCACATAATTTAAACTGATAACATATTCAGAAATATGACATATTTAACTAAATTTTGTGTATTTAATTGTCATTATAAACCTGCGTACATTACAACAAAATAATGCCAACTATTCAAAGATACATACATTGCAACATATTTAGCCTAAACTAGTCAAATACGGTTATACTATGACCGCAGCTCTTCAGCTTGTTAATGACTCACACAACTATTTGTATGACCATGACTATCATAAACATAAACATGCCTATTTTACATCGAAAAAGTTTTCATACTTATGCAGGCATTAGTTGCTATCTGTACATATCCTCTCTTACAAATACATTTAGTTATGTCGCCATTTCGTGTACAGATTGAATTTTCCGGACAGTTTTCAGCATCAGCAGAATCACATTCTATCTCGGCTGAAATAAAATAGGGATATGATTGTAAATGGTCGTTAAATTGAATAATAATATCTTTAAACAGAAAGCATCTAAAAAGGGTATTAATCCAGTCTAATATTTAATTTGAAAAATGACAAACACGAACATACTCAACTGTATCATGTTAACCAAACAGTATCCGCTAAAGGTTATTTACCGAGACAAGAATGCCGGTCAGTTAAATCAAGCACTAGCCCTTCTTTACACGTGCATATATATCCTCCCTGAGTGTTTTGGCAATTTTGGTCACATTGGTGAAATCCTGATTGGCATTCATCGATATCTGAAAATTATTGATTTTACAAACTCATGTACGAGCATAAATCATTTACACTGATATAAATATATATACAAGTCATTATACTGATTATTGTGCATTGTAGTGCAAATGAATGTTGTCTGAAAATGAAATATGTTTGAATCAAATGTTGGTTGAGACAAAAGACAAACAGAAATGACGCACTACCGTTTAAAGTTTGGCAAAAGCTATTGACAATAAATACAGTTCTAAAAGATATGGTGAGATATTATTCAGCAGCATAACAAATCTTCGAAGCTTAATTTAGATTGTCTCCTATTTGAACGTACCTAAACACCTTCGAGTTGTTAAATTTAACATATATCCATTGTAACAACTGCATTCGTATCCACCGCCGGTATTTCGACATGCTTGTTCGCACGTATTCAGTGAAGAGTCCAGACATTCATTAATATCTGCCAAACACACCAAATTATAAACAAATGTGTTTCACACCCGTAATTATCAAACAACTTTGTTATGAACTGGCCAATTGCCGTTTATTTAAAACCATTTAAGTAATCGATATTAATATAAATGACTCATGAGATAAAAAATAATTCAAACGAAATAAATTAAAAGGGTATCGAAAACAATTAAGCATTGTAAAAATAGAAAAAAAAATTATACGTATATAAGTAAATAAATTGTGCAACAGCTAGACGACTGACCTTCGCATCTGTCCTCTGTCCTAACATACCCAGAGTGACACTGACAAAGGGAGCTCCCTATCGTATTGACACAGTCAAAGTTTGTGGGACACAAGTCTTCACTGTCACATTCGTCGAGGTCAATGTCACACTGATCACCAGCCCATCCGTTACTGCAGTTACAACCTACAATTTACGACGAAATCGTGTATGGCATTGATATTGTAAAACCGAAATAAAAACTAACAAACATAACAATCCAAATAAGAAATGTTAATCACAGAAGTATATGTTTGCTGATAATATATAAGTGTCATGCATGATATCTTAAAACCAATATTATACATTTGTTTTTAGTACATACGATCATAACTTATGGAAGAAGCAAAAAGGTAAAGCCATGAAAGCTGGGTTAAAAAAGCGGTCATCATATGTTGAATGTCATTATCTTATATTAAAAATAAAACTTGACAAATATGAAACAAGGCGAAGTGTTATAGAATTTGAATGAATCCGATTGCTAAACCAACCTTGTGTATTGTCGCATGTTCCATGTAAGCAGCTGCACGTTTGCTCACAGTTATTTCCAAAGTGGTATTGATCACATTCTGTAAAACACAAGCATGACGCTGGTATATGTAAATAATGAGTACACTTATAGGAATACATTCAAATGAAGTGTGTGCGTTGTTCAACAACGTAGAAAACAGGAACATATACGAACTATCAAATTCAAAGTGGACCATGCTGAAGTTTTAAATTATTATCTGAAATCATACGATAACGGTATTATCTTAGACGTTCAGCCTACAACTTATGTATGCCCTTATGCAGAAGAAATTTGTCATGAAAAGATACAATTAACACTCTTACCTTCACACTGCCGACCGTCATTGGAGAGTTTGAATCCTTCTGTACACTCACAGTTATACGAACCCGGAACGTTAATGCAAATCCCTTTTGGCTGACATTCGTTTAAAGTCTCGTTATCGCATTCGTTTATATCTGGATTATTTTGATAAACCATAACGTATTGAATAGGTTAACAATTTGAATAATAACTTCTGAAACACTAGAAACAATTTTGAGTGAATATTATCGACGAAACTCAAGTACTCAGACGTTTTGCATGCTATAGGATTCTTTAACAAAACGTTTGAGATACTTTTATTATGGTTAGATTAACTTTACCTTTACATGTTTGTGAATCTTCCTCGATGTAATAGCCAAAGTTGCATTTGCATTCAGCCACATTTTCCTCAACGACACAATAATGAGAGCAGTTTAGATTACTAAATTGTAAGCACGGGTTTTGTACTGAAATGGAAATTGATGACACATTAATTAAATGCACTAGTCATAAATGAATTGTTTTCGCAATTACAGATTTGTTGACGATACTGTCGGAAAACCAGGGATTAATAAAACATGCACAGTTCAATGCACAGCCGTCAAGAAGCCAGTGAAAAAAATACGTTAAAAAACAGACGAAAAAACACACATACAAATCATTTGTTTTTATTGAACTATAGTAGATACGCGTTACTAAAAACATGATGTATGTGTCCTTTACCTTCCAGGCATGATTGCCGGTCCTCGGCTAAGGTATATCCATGATAACAATAGCAGTTGAAACGCCCAGGAAAATTTTCGCACATCTGTTGGCATCCGCTTATTCCGAGTTTACATTCATCAACGTCTACAGAATAAAAAGAATATTAATACAAGGTTTTAATTGTGGAATTTAATCTCTTGCCTAAAACAATATAATTCCACGCATATATTGAACTATGTCGCTTATTTAAAACTACATTAATATAAATATTCATTTCAAAATTCTTTCGATATTCAACAAGCGTATATGTGCAGCTACATACTGCCAAGTTAAGCTTAAGAAAACATATTTTTTAACGAATGGCTCAAACAAACTAGCAATAATTCGGGTGCCTCAAAATAACTTTACCTTTACAGCCTTCGTTAGACTGAACGAAACCTTCCTTACAATCACATGTATAACCGCCCTGAGTATTGCTGCATAGCATATCTTGTCCGCATCCATTAAGTAAAGGGTTTGTGCACTCATCTACATCTGAAATATTTCACTTACATAAATGTATGTGGCGAATTGACATAATTACAATTATGCAGTATACGTCTTATTAAATATTTTTACCATTGCCTGACCTATGTTAACTGCAATGACCAATAATACAAAACGCCGCCTCGTATAGTGTTTACGGATTTCTGGTTAAATCATAATCAAGTGATGAAATAAGTTCTAATTTGAAACTTTAAATATCTCATCAAGAGATCCTTCATTAACACAATAACATTAAAATTAAAATATATAATGACAACAGCAACGAGCGGTTATAGATAGATGTGTCAGTCATTATTTTTAAATATTCAACGATACCTTCGCAATGGTTACTCCCACTTTCTTTGAATCCCATTACACATTCGCAAAGAAACGATCCAGGAATATTGACACATGCCTGGTAGGCATCATAACACGGAGAAATATGATTGTCGCATTCATTGACATCAATATCACACCTATCTCCTTGCCAGCCGTTTTCACAGACGCATCCCTTCACTTTATGACATTCTTTCGTGCCCAGAGATGAACAATTGCATGTGTCTTCGCAATTTGTTCCAAAGTATGGAGGATCACATTCTGCAAATATTATACTCGTGCAAGTGCATGCAAGTGCAAAGGAGGAGAATTCGGAAGTACAAAATACGATTTAAGAATTTGTAGTTTATATCAAGTTCATTGAAATGATGTGTTGATGTAACTGTCAACATCTCCTAGTACTAGCTTAAATGCGGTTTCATGTTTTCATTTTTCGGTAAGTTATGTTTAAAGGCACCGAAGAATCCGGAAACCAATGACTACACTGTGGAAAAGATTCCTCATTTATAACATTTACCAAGATATGTATTCTATTTGTATTAACGAACTCATATTCATCGCAATACCTTTACATTCTTTAAGTCCTTGCAATCCGTATCCGGCAAAACAACTGCATGAATACGACCCGATAATGTTTATACACTCTTGGGGACAAACATTCCTCTCGCATTCATCAATATCTTAAATAAGTTGACAGAATTTAGGTTTTAATTACCCTTATCAAATAAATTTGTATTAAACTAAAACACTAACATAGGTACATACAAAGTTCTTAAAGACTCATTTGAGTCTGTTTTGAATGTGTTTGAGTAATTTGGTCAACATTGAAAGAACTCTTTTCACCATTTTAATGTGTATTGCTACTGTTTAGTGTAGTTTGAATATACTTGAGAACAAAGCTGTTTTTGTTGTTGACAGATTTGGCTATCAGGCAGTTTTGTAATAAGAAACGTTCAGAAGGCCTAATTTGACCTGTTATTTATTTTACTGTTCGTGAAAATAATTAAATATATTGGCAAGCACACAAAGAGCTGCTTAAATGAAGTGTTTTGTCAGTGTAAGCACCCTTACCTGTACATCTCTTCGAATCTGTGTCTAGCTTAAAGCCATTTTCACAAAAACATATCGATTCATTGTTCTTATTCGTTGTACATCCTGATGTCGTTGAGCAATCAGTGCTACAATCTTTAATAAAAATATTCAATTTAAGTCAAGCATATTGTATACTTATGTTTTAACTGTGTTTGAGATTGAAATAAGAGGTGATATAAAACAATACACATTTTCCTTTTGAATTAAAACAAATCTGAAAAATGTCCTCAAACTATTATTAAGGTTTTCCAACCTTATAAAGCTATCTTAAGCTTTTGGATACTTGATTGAAATGTCAAAAGATAGGGAACCATTTTGATACATTTAAAGGGTAGCTACCTGTAAATAATTGTCAACTAATGTTTTGAGGGATAAAATTTGATTGTATAGGGTAAATACATTTGAGGATTTAAAATGGATTATTTTGGAAATTACAGGTTATTAATTACTTCATGAGAGCATATAAGTTCAATATAAAACGAATATTCATGTAATATTGTGTAAGGCAATACTTACAATATTGATGCGAAAAACAACAACGGAGCCCAAAATAAACTATACTGCTTAATTGAACATTTAGTTTATCATTCACACCAATGATTATCTGTTAAAATGCCGGATTCTTACGAGTTTTCATAATGTATTTTTTCTGAAATCTGTTCAAATAAAACTAAAAAGGCCTTAAGGTTAGACAGATTTAAAGTTGTGAATGTAGACTTATTATCTTTGAAAAACACTATAATTCAATAGATGGCCATTTACAAACACCATGGATCGAACGGTTAAGCTTGCGAATCGCAGCGGTCGGAGTACGAGATCTTTTGGCTTAGACAGTCAGTGCCTCTGGACAAACCACAAGTACTGGGTGTCTTCCCAGTAAATGAAATGGAACGTAAAGTGATTTCATATCAGCCACTAGTTGGAGCTTAAAGGAGTAAGAATTAGCAACAAAGTAACCACTTACCATCGTTGCCTATCTTTTCACATTCAGTCATTGTATCGACAAGTTTATAACCCAGATGACAATTGCATTGAAACCCTCCGTTTGTGTTTTCGCAAATGTGGGAGCAGTTGTGGGTAGCTTCGTCGCACTCATTGATGTCTTAAAAAATATAACTTTTCGTTTATATGAAATACTGAAAGTATAATACTTATGCATGTGCTTTATAAATGTAGCTATGTACCTTGGATAACTTGCAACACATTGTGCTTTCACTAACGACGAGTTTACTATGTTTTGTTAAAGTAAGTAACAATAACTGAAGATCTTTCAAAAAATGTATCAAACCATAGTTGTAAAACAGTGTTGATCATACCGACACATTTTTTCAAGTCAGACGATTCAGCTCTATATCCACTATTGCATGAACAGAAAAAGGATCCTTCTGTATTAATACAAATTTGTTCACATGAGTTTGTGTCCGCACATTCATTGAGATCTGAAATAATAAGATGATACAGGTAATCATCCGACCATTTTTTAGCCTATCGAAAGGAAAACAAATCAAAGATTTTTTGTCCAGAGTGATGTGACTTGCATTACATGTTAGTTCTGGAAAGAAGTTTATTAGAAAGCACAACCTACATGGACATTTTAACATGATAGCAGTTTCGGTTTTATTGTTACTGTTATATTGACAGCAACAAAAGAGCAGTGCCATCAACAGGCCCTTGTATCAACTTAAACTGTACCCCTGTTTGTTCAGTCATTTACACAAATACAATCTCTTAAAAAAACATCACTGCAGATACGGAAAACGAGGCAAGTCGGCTTTCTTAAAGTTAACAAAGTTCCACAATCCTATATTTGTTTGTTAACAAATGTAAGTGTTAAGGCTATACTAACACATCATTTTGTTCATTAGTAGACGAGCTAAAACTATATATTTATTTCCTGTATATATTTCAAAAGGTGAAATGTGATACACATATACACTAATATTTTACCTTGACATCTCGCACCATCATCGATATAACCATCCGGACATCTGGAGCAAGTGAATCCCGGCTCGTCCTCCGTGTGAAATTCTGCAGGTACATCGGAGCAGTTCCGTCCATTGGAACATGGCTGTCCAACACATCCGTCGATATCTAACTCACAGTCAAGGCCTGAAAAATAGTCTATCTGAGACCTTTGTTCAATGTAATATTGGTAGTTAATCGTTTTGTTTGGTCTGTGTGGGTTTTTTATGTTTCAAACAATAACTGCATCACACCATAGAAATGTTTTTTTGCATAAGGTACTATAAATTTTATTCCTTCGTCTGCAGGTAGAATTGGGATCCCTAGTCATAGAATTGCTTGGGGTTTGCCTATTAGCTTATTATTATTATATGTTTTATTCCTAAGTTTCCTTAAGTTTATGCATACTTTGATAAGATTTACCATTTACGTTTTTACTTTATCGGCGATCGTTGGGATAAGAGTGAGGTTGTGCACACAAACAAGTTTAAATCCCAGTAAATTTACATTTTACTGACCGTTCCAAGGCGGTACCTAACAATCCTTGATAAACAACCCCAGTTTTAAACATTATATACGTTTCTGGTTTGTTGTTGTTTGCTTGTTTTTGTGCTCAATGGCATTGACGTTGACCCTGTGGCATTAAACGGGGTTTATGTTGGAACTTTTGACTACTGGACTTGTTTCTGTAGTTTTTCATAATATACGTATTGGTGTAGTCGTGTGCACTTCGTTAATTGTCTGTTCAGCCTCAAACGGGGTCTCATTTAACAATTTGGCTACTTGGTACAGCAGTTACAGGGGAGATTATGTCTCAGTGTGTGTTTATAATTTTATAGTGTTAAGAAAAATATCTTTGGCGAATGATTACGTGTCACAGCCGACTAGTCAACACTGTCAACATAAATAATTTCATCATATAGGGTATACATGTATACAAAAAAACAAATGTTTTGCTAATATATTTATCGGACATAGATGTAAAAGGTAGCATGTAATAAACTTATTTTCCTTATAATGTTTTATTTGAACTTTGGAATTATACATACAATTTTAATATTAATATTTCACCTGTAAATTGTTCATAGCAAAGACACTTATTATATTGAAACATCAGCGTCTGACTGCCCCGCATCTCCGTTTCGTTAATACAAAGACCATGTCCACTGCAACCGGTACATACTGTTATAGGGATGTTTGACACGGGAGATCTACCACCGTCGTCGGCCTTAACTACGAGTCTGAAATGAAAATAAATAAATAGTGTTTCTTAAAGTTTATTAGCGTATTTCTAAAATATAAAATATCATGCAAATCTTCATTCAATCCATTAATTCAATTTGTATATTAATCGATGATACAAGTCTAGTTTTAACAAACAAAATAATGACAGCAAACGACTATCTGACAAAACATTACTAGCTTTATATTTCATGTACATACAATTTCCTCCAACGGACACGTGGAAAATAGTTTTCTTACCGTAGAATATCACCAGGCAGTCCAGGTATATGCTTATATCTAAGTATTCCTGTTGTTTGGTTTACAAAAACCGAGTATTTCATGGTTCCTAACACTTCAATATCTGTAACATCACTGCCAAATTGCAATTGACACTCCGCTTCCCCTCCAATCAAAACATCCAGTCGATCACATGCCACCAGTTTTGGAACGCTCCTGCCTGTATTGGAAAGGTATGAAACAGTTTAATCTTCACATTTCCACAGTTGAGCAATTATTACGAAAGAATATTGATTAGATTTCCAGTCAAAAAGCATTTACGTTTTCCCGGGAATGTCTTAATACAAAAAATGTCTATTAGTCAAATTTATCGAAACTGTCCAACGTCATGTTGTTTGCAACTATTTTTTTTTTTTAAAGATATATGCATTTTTTGCAAACCCGGAAATAAATTTCATCCACTATTTTTCATTATTTTTCTGAATAACTTTCTTAATTGACAAGATATCATCAAGAAGTCTCAATACCTTGTTGAATATGTAGTCTGGGGCATTTTGACATAAAAACAAAGTAACTACATCGACAGACATTCACGAAATAATATAAATGCTTTTTTATCCAAAATCTCATAAAATCTTCTTTTTGTAAAATTTGTTTAACTCCTTACTACCCCAAAACATGTCATCAAGAATATATGTTTCACTCCAAAAACGGTCGTTCCTCAAAACTAAATAAAACACGGATTTTTTAAACGTTCTTGTATTTGACCTTCCTCACCCACTTTTGCATTGTGAGCGGCTCTTCATACACCTAAGCCGTAACACTTGCCAGGGGGGCGTCAAAATATTAGATTGATATTCTTCTAAGGAGTAAAACCAGTTATCACTGAACAATTATACTTACATTAAGACTTAGACTGAATGTTATCTACGCAGCTAGTTTTAGAACAAGAAGCTTACTGGATACTGGCAAAGACCGATAATACACACTCCTTACTTATTTCGGTCTTCGCTTCCTTTGCATCGCTTGTTGTTTCATGTGTTTGCCTTGAAATGTCTTCATTTTCTGTAAACACTTGATCAAATATACAGGCGAGGTCCTGATCTCCGCCACATGTCTCGCTTGCTGTCTTTATAATTTCCAAGGGAACTGAGTCAAGGAAGCGAGGGATAAAGGAGCTATTGTGGTAATTACTGTGGTTCTTCTTGTCACTATACCGGAATGCGGAGTTGAAACCATCGATTTCCCCTGAGAATTAAGAATGGACATTTCTCATTCACAAAATATATAACAGATTGGAAGATACTTGTTGGCCAATTTATCGTTTTAAAACAGTAACGTTACTTTCTAACACATCGTAAAGTAAATTGACCCCAATTAATTTTATATTAATACTATGTACAAAAATGGCTTACAATGCGTCCACGCAAAGACGTTTTCATTTTTCCCTTATCGTATTAATTAGTATGATATCATAAGATCATCAGAAGCAAAAATAAGTAGAAAAAATGTTGCTCTTGGTTCTTTCAAACCGTTATATTGCTATAAGAGAACACGTAGGTTCTGTAAGTAGTACTATCACAAATACTTAGCAATCTCTTACACATTTGGCCATATTGAAATATTTCATGTTCGCTTATATTGCTGTTAAAAAGTTTCCCTCCGGGAGTCATAAAGTCGTTGTCGGGAATTCCATCAAAATTACCCAACAACCCTCGCACGTTCCCTTTTAACGATTCGTTGACGGTTGTTTTAAGTGTCATCATCCCATTGTTAGTAAATATACTCAGAGACACTCCTGAAAAATTAAAACATTATGAAATTATTTTAACAAATCAACTCTTAACAAACGACAAACTTAAAATATTGGATTTCATATTTTTAAATTACAATCTGCTTTCAGTATTTCATTATGTTCTATTAAGTGCTGCAACTGACATTAAATACTGTTTTTTGATATTTAAAAAAAAATAAACTGTGATTATTTACAGTGCAGCATGAAACATGTCGTCTTATTTTCCACCAACATTGTATTCTTTCATTATCTGGTACTTTAACATCCATTAGTAAGACCTAATAAGACATTCCTATAAACGATTTCCACTGCTATTGTGTGCTACCAGAGGAACCCCCTTTCAGAATGTATTTATACTAACATACAATCAGCTTGTAAAGCACTATGTCCTATTTGATTTTCAAAAAACAATTAACTTACGCCAACGTGTTTACCTGATTGAAGAAATTCAATTTTAAGATTCGTTTTGTTCTGGTCGTCAAGATGTTTTACAACAGTTAACGTATTATTTTCCGTTTGTAACGTGAAGGAATTGTTCGCATGATCCGCTGTTCGATCGACATTGTTGACATACAATATGATACCTGTAATTAAAATTGTGTGATTAATAATATTATCAATAGAAGGATTTCACGATCCTGATATAGACAGTGAGATTCATATATTAGATATCTCTTTTTATAGAAAGTATTTCCATAACAATATTTCAGGTAATGAGGTTATACGGGAATTTCAATGTTCACTTTAGATTGTGTAAATTTGTTTTAAAAAGTACAATGAAATCACTTGATATTTTGCAAGTACAACTAAATATTTACCGTTCCGTTTAGTGTTGAGCTCCACGTGTACAGAAGACCCAGAACTGTCCTTGGCAGCAAATGCTGTGTATATTGTGGCATCCGTTAAAGTGTTATTCACTGTTACAGCCCGCTCTGTTCTTGCTTGTAAATCAAAGGTGTTGCCTTCAAAGTTGTAATTAAGGAGAGTGTATTCTCCGAGTCCATTGAAGATAAACTTCTTTCCATCCAGAGTAAGAATGTGGGGATCACCCCAAGATACCGCTGAAAGTAATATATACATTATTTTCAAAAGGGTAAATAACACAAATGCACACAAGTTTATTCATTAGTTGATTTAAGGTTTCAAATGCATGTTTTTAAAACAATATTGCAACTGTTAATATTGAAAGGTCAGCGAGCCATTTTCTAGAATTACAGCTTATAGCTTACCAAAGTCAAACCAAGTATTTCTGTAACATTCTCCAATTGGTCGTAATTCGTAGTACAGCTGACAGAAACTTGAATTGGAACAGCAAACGTCTTTAGGACGCTGGTCATGTAGTTTATGTTGCTGTGGGGAAAGGTCTGGATGAAAAGTGTACAATCCCCCTGCAAATGGAATTTCTTCTGTCCATTGTCCTGAACTTCTCTCATAACAGCATACCTATAAAGTATTAAATAAGAGTGTAAAATATATTACCTAATTTCAATTACCTATCGGGTACAGTCTAGCATACGTCGTGTGTATGGGTATATTTGTTTTTCATTTTGTCGAGTAAGGTGTAAGCGGAAAGTTGTTAAAGTTTTTTACGTATGCGAATTGATATATTACATAAATGCATTGTCGTTGATTCACTTGCATATCTTGGATGATAACGTGTGAGTCGACACAGTGTCTTTCGACATCTACGTATGTCATGCCTTCACAATATCGCAATTTTATTCTTTAAGCACATTAACAATGACGAACTAAATACTACAAAACAAACGAATGGGCAATATGTGACAGTGTTTGTTAACCTTGCCATACAATCCTGTCCTGAAGGATGGAAGAAGTTCTATACAAATTGTTTTGTCATAAGTTGTCCTTTCTCCTCTTGCTAACGGATCTTGATCTGCTTTCTCTAAGCTACAGGGACACTGAGGGAGCATACTCATTATTCTGTGATATTCCTCTTTCTTATGTTTGTTGCTTATAAACCAGTCTAAGCAGTCCATGGCAAAGTTCTGGAGCTGTCTATTTGCCGTTATCCTTTTAACGATAAGACCATTAATTCCTACAACAAAGAGAAAAAAATTCGAGTTTGGAGACTTAATTTAATCGTTCAATAAAATGACATTCTTATATACTAGTTTTACTAATTGGTTTTATAAACTTGCGTGGTCCTGTTCGTGTTTGCCAAATCACTGTAAGATGTAGACGCTATATATCAGATTTTTACCGTAAAACTGCATTGATGTCTTATTCTATGGTTAAAACAATTGAAACTAAAGGGACTCGCCTAGTACACAATATTTCACGAAGACCTTGTGTAGACGCCGAAAGTAAAAGGGACTCGCTCAAATTTTGGCATAATTTTTTTGATTGATTTATTGCGAACTGATACTATTAGGAATAATAGAGAAACTGACAACAAAATGTCACGCCAAGAAGGACTGATACATAAATATAGTAATTACCTTTACAGTTTAGCTTTATGTTGAATCGCGTTACAAATACAATTCAAAGTCGAGGACTTCAAAGGCAATAATTGAGCATATGTCAATAATTGTTGTAGTGTTCCATCCGCCCGTATCTTATTTTTAAAACTCGTAATGATTTGCCACACTTTATTTTGTCATACAAAAATGTTTTACAAAAAACATGAGCTAGTCCCTCAAACACAAAGCGAGAGACACACAACGTATGTCACGTTTGTGATTAAACGTTTAAGACGGACATCACGTGCAATAATATATCTTTTTAAACGATGTGTTTACCGCCTTAAAACGTTCATGAGTTTATATTTAGGTTTAACTGGGATTTATTGTTAAAATAGTATCCATATAAATACCTTTAGTATTCGCGTAACGATCCATTCGCAGAATTGGTTTTTGAAACGAAAATACATCTTTATAGAAATACTGCTTGTTAATGATAATTCCAGTGAAAACATTGGGTTTATTTTCGTGTTTAACGTTCCATAGCATTTGATTCTGACCGTAAATGAAGATGGAATATGTAACTCGGCCGTTGGTTACAATAGCCATCTGGAATGTGCTTGTCTGAAACAAAATGTTAAAAATAAAACTTTTATTGAGTAAATAAATGAACAATATACTTCTATCGACGGACTGAAGAATGAAAAATGAAGATAATGAGTATGAGACTCTTCAAACAAAAGCTATATACTGTAACAAATGTCCAGTAGACATATCTTTGATTTATCGACATTTAACGAACAACTATTTAAAATAAAGTGGAATAAATTGTTTCCAGGCGTTTTAATCGTTTATTTTGTTGACAACCGGTTTGACTTACTTATTGGAGTCTGTGCAAACTACACTTGCTTTAAACAACTACAAATTGATGTTTTGCATAGCCATATACTTATAAATGCAAACAATACCTTTTCGTCTTCATATATCTTCTGGTATGGAATCATGTTCGACCAACTTGCAATCACTGCAAACTTGATATCAAACGCACTGTCGTCATAAACAAGGGAAACAATCCTCCGCAATGTATTTATATCTTCATTGTGGTGTAGGTCACTGTTTTGCAATATATCAACTACTCTATATGAAACAGTTCCATTCGAGGTTTCAACATAAAATGGTGCTAAAAGTAATGTTTTATCAAATGTGTCTGTTGTTCGGGGCGGATTTGGATTCGTATACTTGATGCCAATACTAATATAACCATTTGTGCAAATCTACAAATATAAAGTATAAAAAACATACACTTTGTAATTGTTCAAATAGCATGAGTAGGTATACCATCCATCATGCTACTTACATTGAACATTGGTATCATTTGGAAAAAGTGCGAACATATCAGAATGTATTACCAAAATAATACTTGATGGTCGACATATTGATAATACACTTTCAACGAAATATTTATTGTTACTTTAAGAATGGCATTATTGTATATCATGCCATTGTAATTTTCAGCCATTCAAATGAATAAATCGACATGGATAATGTACTCACAAACAATTTGTAATATAACTTATCTCCAACAGGAAAACCCGGTCCAAAGCGTATTTCGCTGCTACACAGTTGTTCATGTTCAAGGATAGTATCGTTCGAGTAGAGGCCAGATGGCAACAAAGGCACTTAAATCAAAGATAGGTATGCTTAGCATATGCTTATTCTATAAAAAAATGTTTTTCTTTTTACGAATGATGGGTATCTTACACACGATTGATCAAACATAGAACATATCTGCACTTACCTGCATCACAAGTTTGTGAATCATGGTCGTAAAATCCAGTTTTGCAACTGCAGAAGTTGTTTATACATAGGGCCCCGTTTGAAAAACAATCACGGCTAACTGTACATTGGGTCCCGGCGTTCGCTGCAATATTTAAACAGGATCATGGTCAAAATTCAACTCGTGGCCGATTCCAGTTTGTTAAAGAAAAATATTGCATTGTCAACAGTTTTTTTTTCTTTATCTTATACGACAGCATTTCCACAAAAGTGAGTCCATTTTATATGTTAATCAAGAATACTCAAATCACGTAAGACGACGGGACGGTGACTTATGTCAACAGTTATAACCAATTCATGCATCATTTTTTAACCATCAAACTGGACGAAATTAAATGTCCAAAAAGGTTTTCACTGCAAGCTATTATTAAAATCCTTAAACGAGTCTATTACCTTCACAACCTAAGAGATCGAACCGCATTGATACGTGTCTATACCAATCAATCGGATTTATACGCACACATAAGGCCAAGAACTTATTTTCCAGGTAATTAGTTACAATCGAATCCGTATCCGTATTTCCCTGGAATACCTATAATATTAAGCATGTTGTTAAGATATTAGATCTTTATAAAAAAGAGTCCCCATTGGTTAAAGCTGGATTACGAAAGCATCATTTAGCATATATGAACTTCTTTCGAATCCGATTCTTGTAAAAAAATCCAATGCGTTTTAACCTGACTCAAACCCGAAATCACAATGGTTCAAGACGAATGTTTGAAACATCTACTATCACTCTAACGTATCGTACATGGATGATCTGTTATGTTTCTTTTTGGTATCTATGGCATGCATATACCTGTTCAGTTCCATCAATTTTCACCGCTCTCACAAATTGGCTACAATCGCTACTGTATGACAATTTGTATGCTTTAACATATTGGTAATGACCATCCGTGTTATCCCGTCCCTGAGTAAATACAGCACGAATGATACTAAGTTTGGTAAGGTGCACCTGTGTAGTAACGAAAATAGCAGATCAGTATTTGCTTAATGAACATAATCTTTAGCAAGACATAAATACTCTAAATTACAACCAACATGAAGACAAATGGATGATACCCTTTAAATGACTCAAAGGGTCCGAATAAACACTCATCTTTGCAAAATACACGTGAGTCTTATCCGCAATTTGATTTTATAATGTCTTCAATATAAACAGATTTAGTAAACGATAGAAATTTTATTTCACATTAAAAATTGCAATAGAATATTTTTTTCCGCTGCAGTGCTATGGTAAGCATAACAATCTGACAGTAAAGCTATCTTGGACTGGTCCCTCGCACCGCCATTAAAGATTCAACGTAATATTTCTAATACCTGTATGTATTGATTTATGTCACTAATACGAGCAGACCATGCTCCCCTGAGATAGGATCCATCACTGAATAGGACGTATGGGGTATTAAGTCTACCTCTATAGGCTGCATGAGTAGCATCCCAAATTGAAGACGCTGATAGCTGACTGTCAGACACATTCATTACTAGATAATCGTTACATAATTCTGAAAGATTATAAAGAATAATCTGTTAACTCAAAAAGCAAAGCGGATTGATTTACAATAAAATCATTGAACAAAACAAAAATGTATTTTACCAAAAGGGTAAAGACCATAGCTTTTATTGAACATTCTCAATCAAATCAAAATGCTATACTTTGTACTTGCTATGTGGTTCCGAATGGTCTCTATCGCAGTATCAATCGATAAAACAAATAATTCACCCCCCCCCCCCCCCCCCCCTATTCACTACTATATCCTTACCTTTTGCAGAGCAAGTGTCGATGTTTGTTTCTTTGTCAAAACCAACTGGACAGTCGCAAAGTCCGCCAGAACAGACCGAATAATTAGCATTGCATTCTTCATTATTGACACAAGCTTCTCCCAGTCGTTGATCTGAAAGATTATAAATATGTGTCAAAATGCAATAACTCCTTCTGTGTTTATGCACGAAATGATGTATACAAAATCGAGCGATTATTGAAAAAGCTTACTTTGGCAAATAAACTCCTGTAACAGATCGCAGTTTATATCGTTCATCCTGTACCCATTTGACGTTGCATACATTAACATCTCTAAACATCCTCCTCCTGTGGGTATGGTGTCCACGTAAAATGAGTCATACATTCCACCTTGTGCAACTGATCCATCTTCCCATGTGAAACTTCCGTTTGTTAGGTTAGCGCCTATCCATATCCCTTGGTTGCATGTTCCTCCTAAGTTCACATAATGAACAAGTAAATATACTATATTTTTTACGACTTCTATTTAACGATTTTCACATGAATATCTTAAAATCATACTTAAACTATCCGACGCTTTAATGTAAAGAGATTTACTTGTTAAGAAAATGTAGTGATCAAGCAAATAATGATCCTGGATGATAAAATCTCTATGGATCTGTCCCCTTTAAACATAAATTTTGACTGAAATGTAAACTGCTTACCTTTGTTTGTGTAAATCATATATGATATATTCGATGCTAGGTAAAAATCATCAATGCTCGTTATTTTAAAGAGTCTTCCTTTGTTTAGTTTGCAAGTTTGTCTTGCATTCTCCCACGTCTTACAGGATGTGAACGCTCGATAACATCTACCACCGGACCCCACTTGGTATCCATTCGAGCATGACACTACAAAGAAAATCACTAAAGTATATTCTGATCAACGCCAAACAGAATCACAACAAGAAAGCATGTGAAACCGAAAACAAATATAAATTTATTTATGAAGTATTATGAAAGAAATGTTTGGTTTAACGCCTCGGCACGGTTCGTGAAATCACTACTCGCATATGTGCTTTTTTTAAAAATACGTTTCAGAATCATCAAGATATGCATTAACTGTGTGACTTTGAAGTATAAAGAGCCTTAAATCTTGAGTTTTAAACTGTTAATTGTCGCCGACATCAAACGAGTGTTTAGTCACATTACTCATGCCAGTCCAGATCTTTATCAGTTGTATAATTCTGTACTCAATCAGGCTTAACCACAATGTTTCCTTACATTTATGAACATCTCAGAATGTATCAATTTGAAAGGCATTTGAATATGAAGATAGATTAAATTATATCAACCTATTACAGTTAGTTGCTATCGTTAATAAATGAATGATATAGTCACACTGATATCACTTGTCCAGATTTAAATAACATGTATATAATGGCTTTTAAAGTTATGCATATCGATACGATAAGATATGCTTATTACATAAAACATAATACAATGTTCAGAGCATTTAAACAAAAAAACAACTAATGCACAAACACATTTTCTGGAGCTAATGATTAAATGTTATAACATACTATTATAGCTAGTACGCATGTTAGTAAATATATAATAAATACCTGCACGATTATAAAAATTGTCTTTTGCCTATACAATATAAATTATGTGACTTTTAAATCAATTCATGCCAGCCTCTCTTACCTCTTATCTCTCTTATCTGGTTAGCAGAGAAAATGTATTTTGCTAGATTTTAATTTTTTTTGTTTTTGAGTTGCAATTTAGAAGGCATTTGAATTGATTCAATGTTAGCCAATGGCAGATTTGGCTTTAACATCTTAATTCCCTGTATTTTCGCAAACGAGAAGAAAGTGGGGCTCAGAATCTGATTCATGTTTCATGAGACACAATTATTTCATTTATAGTTGTATAAGTATATCAGCCCGTCTCAATCGCTAGTCTATGAGCAGAAATTGAAAATATTGAGAGAGCAATACGAAATTTATGTTCATAGATAGCAAGTAGGAATATTTAAAAATAAATTGTGTTTAAATTATGCGCATGTTCCTAATTTTGGAGAATTGTTAATGCCTTATTTTTTTCAAGTACGCAATTAGATTGATTTTTTGTGTGTTAATATTGATATCTGTTCACAATACAGATAATTTATTCATATCTGGCGATTTTTTACGATTATTCAATAGCGCAGATCTTTAAAATGAATCATTTTTATGTCAACAGCTTGATGCATACCGAAATGTCTGAGCAGAAATTTAGAACTGAGCCCACTTAGACGTCAAAAAGTTTTATTTTCCGAAGAATGGGAAGTTCAGTGTTGTAAATTGTATGGTATAGTTTGTTTAACGAGAAGGATGCGTGTTGAGCGATAAGTTTTTTGGGACCTATAAAAGTAACCGTTCTTGAATTCCCAAATATCTAAACGAGTATACGAATTCTATTGCCTTGTCTTAATGTATACGGTTATGTGTGTTGATATACCATTTTGGATGATAGTAGCGTTTGTCTTTGCTACATTAAGACCCCACGTATTACAATTTTTCCCACGTGTTTAAGCATAAGACTTAAATAAACATAAATAATGTCATTGTTAGAGGGCTAATATGAATTTGCTTGGTCATCAAGGGTATCATAAAATGAATCTCACATAAACATATTAAGCCATATATACCAAACTACCATGGATAAACAATAAGGTTGCATATTTGTGTCTATGCTTATTTTGAAATTACATTTTCGTAAAAAGTTTGAAGAACGAATTATGCTTTATTTAAAACATAAAAAACATAATCTAAATTCAGATTTCGGAAAGTCGTTAATGTAAACTTCTTGAATATTTTAAATACCATGTTTTACTTTCATAAATAGCCCGGCTTACAGTGTAACCATTGACATTAGCAATTGACGATATACTAGAATACAAAGAATGAAGTTGTTCATAAAAATTATCGTACAAGTTTAACATTTGAAATAATTTGCAGAGTTACATTTCATTTGTTGTAAACGAATCCTTAGTTTCCTTAATACTACTCACTTGGCATTTGGCAATTAGGTTACTTAAAACTGACGAAGCAAGATGACTTAATATTCTCACCGTAAACTTTATTGATGTGATTATTAGATAAACTCATTGTAATAATCAACTTATATACACACGAACAATTAAAAATGGAACTAAATAGTGTATCAGTATAAACTTAAACCTTTGCAATTCGTTCTTGAAATTTTAGTTTATGTTTAATGCATGTAACAAAATACAGATAGATGCAAAAAAGGGTAATCGTTTAAATATTTGTTTCAATATATATTAAAGGAATTGGCAGCATAATAGACAACCCGACAGAGCACAGAATAAGGTCATCAAAAATGCGATAAACGTCAACCAATGCAGACCAAAACGAAACTCAATTTGTCATTTTTTATTATTTTTTTCAGTCGGTTGTACGCCTGTAGCCATGTGCTTGGGACACTACCACATCCCTCGGGAGGGTTAAACATGACGCTCGGGTATCTACCAACCACATCTGTAAGGCGGGTAAAACATGAAGGTCAGAACTCTACTTTCCACATATCAAGGAAGATGAGGCTCGGAACTCTTCCAATCAATCACCTAAGGAGGATTAAACATGAGACTCAGAACTCGACGAACTACAAACCTAAAGACGGATTAAAATAATACTATTGACCCGGCGAACTACATACCTAAGTGGTGTTATACATGATACTATGAACGTGACGAGCTACAAGCCAATGGAGGGTTAAACATGTGACTTTGAACTTGACGAGTTACATACATAGGGAGAGTTTATCATAGACTATGAACTCAAAACCTACATATTTAGGACGACTGGCATTGGTCTTATTATTACTATATTCCTCCTTTAAATTGTTATTTTGAGTGCAATCAAAGTCATTATCCATACCTACAGCTTCTGCTCGACTCACTCACTATTGATTTTGAGTTCAGTAGGTCAAAGGTCAAGGGCGCAGCAGATGTTCACTATTTAATACGGGTGAATAAACCAAACATCACTGTTGGATCGTCTCTAGTCCAAAATTACAAATTTCATGTCCATCATTTATTTTTTCTCAGCTACGACCACACAATAGGGGAAACAATCGCTTTTTCAAAAAAAGCAATCTCTAGTTAATATCATGTTTTGCATGTTTAACACCTTTTCAAACTTTATTTCGGCACGTTGACTCGCGCCAGTTGACTGTCCGTCATTTTGAATTAAATATAATATGCAGCTTATATTTTAGTAGGCATACAATTCTATGTTTTTCAACTATGGACAATGTGCTTTCTGTGGCTTTTAAAAAGGTTAATCTGGAGTAAAACCTTTGAATTGTTTTTCAAACCACAAATGATGATCGAGATATCCATACCTGATGCTTTACTTAAGGTGAGAATCTGAAAAAATGATTTAGTACATTTGATATATAAACCGAAATGGGCGAGCGAAAATGTTTGTATACCGAGTCGGTGTCAAAGGAAGGAAATATTTTTAGTGTTTTTATTACACAGTTCTCATAATGATACCGAAATCATGTTCCACACACACACAAACACACACACACACACACACACACACACACACACACACACGCGCACGCGCACACACACACACACACACACACACACACACACATAAGTCAAAAGTTAGTTGTTATATTTTAACAAGAAATTTGGCATAATTTTAACCCTATTGCATTTATACGCGTTAACGTTTCAAGTAGCATATTATATTATGAGATATGCTTAAAGAATACAAGCAAATTCGTTGAATTGATATCTTCTGCCAGATTAATCAAAGCAGATGGCATGGAAATGACGTATTGGTGAAAAATTCAAACCAAAAATGCAATACGGCTGAAGATTAATGGACTCTTATGAACATTGGATGTTAGGTATCAGCTTGTAAAGAAGTGTGTGAAAGAGATTTGATCAAGGTAACATTTTGACTTAATTTCATAAATATACGACCAGATATAATACCACTAGAACTACCAAGATTGTTTCTACCAATTGTTTGACCAAGTGACATAGTTTTTGGTACTGTGAGATTTGAGCAAGGGAAACATTCTTTCGAAGTTTGAACATTATCTGAGCAACCAATACCATGACAGGGTTACAAACAAAAAATCTAAAATTTGACCTAGTGACCTTTTTTGATCACATGAGACTCAGTTTTAAATCAGTCCAAGATTTCATCAAAGGGGGAACATTCTGATTAAATGTTAATGTAAAATGGACAAAATATTATGTCTCTAGCGTGTTTCAAAGATCTGTCGAAGATTTGACCTCGTGACCTAGTTTTTAACTCCATATGACCCAATTTAGCAAACGGTTAAAACTTGATCAAGGGGAACATTCTAAAAAAGTTTAAACAAATTATAAACAATCCCTTACAAAATTTTGTTCCGACAGTATGGTTCCAGGCAAGAAAAAACTATTTCACCTATTTGTTTTTTTTGTGTCATCAAAAAACCTAGTTTTAAATTAATTAAATAATATTGGACCAACTATAATATCCCTAGTTTGTTCCATATAGTTATATAAGATGTAACCTAGTAATCTAGTCTTTGACTCTATGTAACCAATATTGTTAAACTGTCGATACAAACGATAACTTACCCGATGCTCCGACAAAAGCATCAACCACCTGCCTCCCGATGACGGCTAGGACACACAAAATTGCCACTATACTATTCCCATGCACCAACATGTTTTCCCGACTTTCAACCCGTGCACAAATGGCGCTGTGGAAATGTTGTTAATAGGTCGCAGATAGTTTTCAGTCCAGAATGCGCTGTGGAACTGTTGCGAATATGTAAAATTATGTTCAGTTCAGAATATTCACAGACATAGCATGCATAGTTTTATAAGTCCAAAATATGGTTCTTCAATGAGTATTTCTTGTACGGATTTCATGAGAATAAGTAGACGCTGATAAGGAAAACCGATTTTTTATTTATAACAGAATTCCTGTATATCTTAAGTTAGGTATTTAAAACAGCGATATTACACTATTTTATACACAAACTTTCACAACTTAGGAACCGCTTTAAGTTGTATATCGGTCCTTGTTCTTTAAGTTTACGTTCGCATGTTTACATTTCCGCATTATCTTAATGTTTGAAAACTGTAAAAAAGGCACAATTCATTAAAATTCTCATCAACGCTATTTTTTAAACGTTGCTTACAAAATAAGCTTTAAGCTATTGATCACTTCCTCATTCCCAACAAGAGGATATTTCAGACTTGGTTTAAACATAATTAAAGCGTTGCAATTAAGATCGATATCTGAATATATTATTAAATTGAATTGAATGCTCTAATGAAACAAATTGTAAACTTGACAATGCGCTTACCACGCAGTCATCATGTACTTAAGTTTATAAAGATAAAAACTTTTGCATTCAATTTAATTGGATATATGTCCGAACAGTTTAAGCCAATTATGTTCCCAATTTGTAGCACATTTTAACGATTTAAAATTTACAAATAATTTCAGGAAGAAAATTCACGGACTTGTTTATTGACGTCGCTTTAAAACGCCAGTATTGAATAGAGTCCAATGTTGTACCATGAAGGGTCACGTGATCAAAATGAACCAGCCAACATTATTATTGTACAATAATACTGTGAAATATGATTGATAAATTCAACCTGAACAATAATTAAAAAAGCTGAGTAAAGAAAATGAAATAACAAGATTCAAATAAAAACGTATGCATTTTACCGTTATCACATGTAATCCTTGGACACATATAATGTGTATCTTATTGCTTGAACCCTATTCGTTGGCTACAGGATTTGTATAGCTTGGTTTAAGAACCTAAGGACCTAATTTATCAAAGCCCAGAAAAAGGTTTCGGAGGATGGTTTGCTTATTTTATATTAATAAAATAATCTGATATCATATGAATGGGTAAATTGAAAAATTCAATGACAATTCAATACCTGTAAAGGTAACTGTTAAATTAATGAATATTACTATCATTTTTATGCTAAGCAGTAAAAACATCTTGATATATATATTGTCAAAGTCGGCTTAGCCTAGGTTCGAGTTTGCCAGTAAGCATGCGAAAAGTGATACATGAGTCTTTTACGGAGCATTTAACATTTTATTATAAAAATAAATCTGTTTAAAAATTACAAATTACGCATTAAGCAATACTGATGAAACAAAGGCACTTGTCAGCTTTCAACGACTGTTTTCTCAATGATTTACATTCAATGTTGAAGTGTTGTCTGTTTCAATTGACTCAACGTTTAACAAAAGGTTATCTCTTGGTCAATGGCAACGTCAGTATCTTGCAGTGTCTTGATTCGAAGTCAAACCATTTTTAAATTCTAAATGACGAAACATGGTATCCTAACCAACTTACGGACAGAAAGACCGTTTATCTTACCTACCGACATTTGTAAACCTAAAATGGTAGAAATATTTGGTTTTGACAACCGGAACCAGATCAAAAAGTTAAAAGATTTTAACTTAATTGAAACATTTTGTAACATCTTAAACACTGAACTATTAATACAATCGCTACTCTCAGAGTAAACAATGACGCACTTTAAAGTTTACAAGTGCATAGGATTTAATTTCAGTACTCGCGGGTCAATCGCTCTAATCCATTCGGTAAATAAATAATGAGCAGCACTTTTGTGGTGAACCATTTGAATTTTGGGCTACGCAGACCCAAAACCTTTCAGCAGTTGTAAAAGTGAAGCGGTATTCCTTTCAAAAATGTACCCCCTTTAGAAATTAGTATTCGCTTCACATAGGGGATAGGTACGATACACCTATTGAAAAGGCGGTATTCGCTTCACAAAGAGGATAGGTACGGTACACCCTTTAGAAAATTGGTATTCGCTTCACAAAGTGGATAGGTGCGATACACCCTTTAGAAAATAGGTATTCGCTTCACAAAGTGGATAGGTACGGTACACCCTTTAGAAAATTAGTATTCGCTTTACAAAGTGGATAGGTACGGTACACTCTTTAGAAAATTAGTATTCGCTTTACAAAGTGGATAGGTACGGTACACTCTTTAGAAAATTGGTATTCGCTTCACAAAGTGGATAAGTACGGTACACCTATTGAAAAAACGGTATTCGTTACGCAAAGAGATTAGGTACGGAACACGCTTTGGAAAAAGCGGTATTCGTAACCCAAAGGGATTGGAGATTGAGTACGGTACACGCTTTGGAAATCAGTATTCGTAACCCAAAGGGATTGGGTACGGTACACGCTTTGGAAAAGCGGTATTCGCTGCGCAAAGGGATTAGGTACGGTATACGCTTTGTAAAAGCGATATTCGTAATGCAAAGGGATTAGGTATGGTACACACTTTGGCAAGCGGTATACATTACGCAAAAAGAAGGGTTGTATACAACGTTTGGAAAGCGATATTGGTAACGTAAAGGGAATAGGTATGGTTCACATTTTAGTTCAAATTTGTTTTACAACGATAGCAAAACAAGGTATTACAACATTCTATCAATCACCCTCGTTAGTACAATTTGACGCGAAAGTGTGGTCTTGCGTTGTGGGGTAAACATACTTTGGAAAAGCGACATCTTTTACGAAAAGGGAAAGGGTGAGTACACCTTTTGGAAATGGGTTACATCTTCATTTATATATGTAGTCATTTGAAAAACATTTTAATATATAATGTTAATAGCATTTACTTTTAGGCATTAGCTTTATAGTGTACAGTGGGTAAAAGTTTACCGCTAAACTTCCATGGAAGTCGAACGTGAATCAGTCAATTTTGCATATAGTTCTTAAGGACGACAGCACAATGTACTTCACCATTCAGCTTCAAAATATACGAGATATTGTATAAAAAGTAGCCAATGGTCTGATATAGTATAATTATGCTGTGCTATACTGTCAAGTGTTGATTAAAAGAGGGAATAACACATATTTAACTGAGTTGTCACCTCAAAATTGGTGTTATTTGCCCACAATGTCATAGTTCCAAGAAGTGCATGCATTTGCGCGCGCTCCCCATAGGAAAAACGGGCTCATATAAAAAACTAGAAACCGATCCTTTAAACAATCGAAGGCAATTGATTTTACACGTGTGTCTGTCAGGCAATTTAAGTTTCGGTTGAAATGGGAGGGGGTTGCCGCTAGTACAATGGTGAAAAGAAATGAATGTATTATTGAAAGAAAATAAAACGTACTAGAGAATATACTTTCTAAAACAACCATCTAAGAAAATCAGATTCTGGTAGCCATTTTAGAACTGCCCTGTACGATATCTCGCTCATTCAGGGCTGGCGCTGTACGATATTTCGCTCATTCAGGCTGGCCCTGTACGATAACTCGCTCATTCACGGACGGCCCTGTACGATATCTCGCTCATTCACGGACGGCCCTGTACGATATCTCGCTCATTCACGGTCGGCTCTGTACGATATCTCGCTCATTCACGGACGGCCCTGTACGATATCTCGCTCATTCACGGACGGCCCTGTACGATATCTCGCTCATTCTCGGCTGGCCCTGTACGACATCTCGCTCATTTACGGCTGGCCCTGTACAATATCTCGCTTATTCACGGTCGGCTCTGTACGATATCTCGCTCATTCACGGCTAGCCCTGTACGATAACTCGCTCATTCACGGCCGGCCCTGTACGATATCTCGCTCATTCAGGTCTCGGATGTATCTTTATTAAATTGGAATTCGGCCTCGTCGATACGAGTTGATAAAATCGGTGACCAAATTTAAACATAACATAAAAAGTACTTTTAAGAGGAAAATAGAATATAACTTCTAAATCGCCATGTTAAGAAACCCGTATGATATTTTTTTCTGGTTTCATTTTTCTTTTTCGTGGTCGACTCTTTCTATTCACAATAAATTAAGAAATATATTATGACTGATCATTTTCAATCTGACGCGACCTTTCCTGAACTCGCATACCAAGCTGGTAATATAATATATTTACTAGATGGTGGTGACACGAAACAAAAAGATGATGACTCCATAAAGCGTGAAACATAAAACTGTAAAATGGTTTTGTAAAGGATTAAAGAAAAGATTATCGGAGAAAGATGAACCACTATATTTTAGTGTTGCGGTCATAATTAATCATTTCATTTCAGCGATGTATTTTAATCAAAATTTAATAGAAAAAATGTCATCTGTCCAATATTTCCTTTGATGCTGTTATACTTGAAAGAAAAGACAGTAACTATGTTGATGCGTATCGTTCTTTTCACACAATAGTTAGAATGTTACGCACACTGCACGGTGTAGACGAACAAGATTGTGTTCTGATTTCATGTCCCTATAACATTTTATGATAATAACTTATTGATGTATATCAACTAAACAAAACATATATTTAATTAAATTTCCTTGAAAACACACAAAACATGGTTTAGCAGCGGAAAACTGATCTTAATTGTCGAATCATTCGAATTACTGCTTAAAACAAATACACTTATCCAGAAAAAATCTAAAAACTTTTAAATATTAAGACAACCGTATTCTATTATGGAAGCACCCAGATACCAAAGTGAAAAACATATTTTCCAGTATACTTTCTCCTAATTACGACTTAATATCTCATAATTATGACTTACTAAGTCCTAATTATGAGATTCTATTTCCTAATTACATCTGACTATCTCCTTATTAGGAGATACTAACTCATGATTATGACTTAGCTCATCCTTAAAAAGTTATAAATCGCGATTGGAGAACTTTGCTAAATTCCGTATGTACGTGAAGTTAGCGGCCTAGCGGCCTAGCGGCCTAGCGGCGTGAAGTTAGCGGCCTAGCGGCGTGAAGTTAGCGGCCTGGCGGCCTAGCGGCCTAGCGGCGTGAAGTTGGCGGCCTAGCGGCCTGGCGGCCTAATTATTTTTTCTATTTCCAAGCAATTGTTAATGCGTTTTTTTAAAACAATGATAAATCAAGGTTTTTTATTCATATAGTTACATAGCGGCCTTAAATTGTTATATATTCAGAATATTTTTCTTTACCTTTTATTCTAAAACAATTTTAAATTAACTGTTTTATGCACAAATTATCACTCTGAAGCGTTTTTCAAACTTTATTCAAAAAAGTCGATCAATCACTTAAGCGACTTAGCGGCATAGAAGCCTGAAATTAGCGGCCTAGCGGCCTAAATTGAATCCTATTTCAAAGCATGTATACATGCATTTTCTTCTAAAACAATAACATTTTAACTGATTTTATGCCCAAATTAGCACATTGAAGCAATTATCAACAGTTTTTTTCCAAAAACGTCGATAAAGCAGTCAACTATTTCAAAGCATTAAACATGCCTGTTCTTCTTAATCAATGATATATTAACTGTTTATATGCACAAATTATCACTCTGAAGCGTTTTTCAATTTTTTTTCAAAAAAGTCGATCGAGCACTTCAGCGGCCTAGCGGCCTAGCGGCGTGAAGTTAGCGGCCTGGCGGCCTAGCGGCCTAGCGGCCTAGCGGCCTAGCGGCCTAAAATGGTATCCTATTTCAAAGCATGTATACATGCATTTTCTTCTAAAACAATGACATATTAACTGTTTTTATGCACAAATTAACACTTTGAAGCTATTAGCGATTATCAATAATTTTTTTTTAAAGCGTCGATAAAGCAGTCAGCTATCTTAAAGCATTAAACATGCCTGATCTTCTAAAACAATGATATATTTACTGTTTTATGCACAAATTATCACTCTAAAGCGTTTTTTTATTTTTTTTCAAAAAAGTTGATCGAGCACTTCAGCGGCCTAGCGGCCTAGCGGCGTGAAGTTAGCGGCCTGGCGGCCTAGCGGCCTAGCGGCCTAAAATGGTTTCCTATTTCAAAGCATGTATACATGCATTTTCTTCTAAAACAATGACATATTAACTGTTTGAATGCACAAATTAACACTTTGAAGCTATTAGCGATAATCAACATCTTTTTTTTTTCAAAAAAGTCGATTAAGCAGTCAGCTATTTCAAAGCATTAAACATGCCTGATCTTCTAAAACAATGATATATTTACTGTTTTATGCACAAATTATCACTCTGAAGCGTTTTTCAACTTTTTTTCAAAAAAGTCGATCGAGCACTTCAGCGGCCTAGCGGCCTAGCGGCGTGAAGTTAGCGGCCTGGCGGCCTAGCGGCCTAGCGGCCTAGCGGCCTAAAATGGTATCCTATTTCAAAGCATGTATACATGCATTTTCTTCTAAAACAATGACATATTAACTGTTTGAATGCACAAATTAACACTTTGAAGCTATTAGCGATTATCAATATTTTTTTTTTAAAAGCGTCGATAAAGCAGTCAGCTATTTCAAAGCATTAAACATGCCTGATCTTCTAAAACAATGATACATTTATTGTTTTTATGCACAAATTATCACTCTGAACCGTTTTTCAACTTTTAAAAAAAAAGTCGATCAAGCACTTCAGCGGCCTAGCGGCGTGAAGTTAGCGGCCTAGCGGCCTAGCGGCCTGGCGGCCTAAAATGCTATCTTATTTCAAAGCATGACTACATGCATTTTCTTCTAAAAAAATGATATGTTAACTGTTTTTATGCACAGACTATCACTCTGAGGCGATTATCAACATATTTTTGAGAAGGATAGGCATGTATGCTGACTGCTTAATCGACTTTTTTGAAAAAAAATAAATATGTTGATTATCGCTTATAGCTTCAAAGTGTTAATTTGTGCATTCAAACAGTTAATATTTCATTGTTTTAGAAGAAAATGCATGTATACATGCTTTGAAATAGGATACCATTTTAGGCCGCTAGGCCGCCAGGCCGCTAACTTCACGCCGCTAGGCCGCTGAAGTGCTCGATCGACTTTTTTGAAAAAAAGTTGAAAAACGCTTCAGAGTGATAATTTGTGCATATAAACAGTAAATATATCATTGTTTTAGAAGATCAGGCATGTTTAATGCTTTGAAATAGCTGACTGCTTTATCGACGCTTTTAACAAAAAAATGTTGATTATCGCTAATTGCTTCAAAGTGTTAATTTGTGCATAAAAACAGTTAATATGTCATTGTTTTAGAAGAAAATGCATGTATACATGCTTTGAAATAGGATACCATTTTAGGCCGCTAGGCCGCTAGGCCGCCAGGCCGCTAACTTCACGCCGCTAGGCCGCTAGGCCGCTGAAGTGCTCGATCGACTTTTTTGAAAAAAAAGTTGAAAAACGCTTCAGAGTGATAATTTGTGCATATAAACAGTAAATATATCATTGTTTTAGAAGATCAGGCATGTTTAATGCTTTGAAATAGCTGACTGCTTTATCGACGCTTTTAACAAAAAAATGTTGATTATCGCTAATTGCTTCAAAGTGTTAATTTGTGCATAAAAACAGTTAATATGTCATTGTTTTAGAAGAAAATGCATGTATACATGCTTTGAAATAGGATACCATTTTAGGCCGCTAGGCCGCTAGGCCGCCAGGCCGCTAACTCCACGCCGCTAGGCCGCTAGGCCGCTGAAGTGCTCGATCGACTTTTTTGAAAAAAAAGTTGAAAAACGCTTCAGAGTGATAATTTGTGCATATAAACAGTAAATATATCATTGATTAAGAAGATCAGGCATGTTTAATGCTTTGAAATAGCTGACTGCTTAATCGACTTTTTTGGAAAAAAAAATGTTGATTATCGCTAATAGCTTCAAAGTGTTAATTTGTGCATTCAAACAGTTAATATGTCATTGTTTTAGAAGAAAATGCATGTATACATGCTTTGAAATAGGAAACCATTTTAGGCCGCTAGGCCGCTAGGCCGCCAGGCCGCTAACTTCACGCCGCTAGGCCGCTAGGCCGCTGAAGTGCTCGATCAACTTTTTTGAAAAAAAATAAAAAAACGCTTTAGAGTGATAATTTGTGCATAAAACAGTAAATATATCATTGTTTTAGAAGATCAGGCATGTTTAATGCTTTAAGATAGCTGACTGCTTTATCGACGCTTTAAAAATTTTTTATTGATAATCGCTAATAGCTTCAAAGTGTTAATTTGTGCATAAAAACAGTTAATATGTCATTGTTTTAGAAGAAAATGCATGTATACATGCTTTGAAATAGGATACCATTTTAGGCCGCTAGGCCGCTAGGCCGCCAGGCCGCTAACTTCACGCCGCTAGGCCGCTAGGCCGCTGAAGTGCTCGATCGACTTTTTTGGAAAAAAGTTGAAAAACGCTTCAGAGTGATAATTTGTGCATATAAACAGTTAATATATCATTGATTAAGAAGAACAGGCATGTTTAATGCTTTGAAATAGCTGACTGCTTTATCGACGTTTTTGGAAAAAAACTGTTGATAATCGCTTCAATGTGTTAATTTGTGCATAAAAACAGTTAAAATGTTATTGTTTTAGAAGAAAATGCATGTATACATGCTTTGAAATAGGATTCAATTTAGGCCGCTAGGCCGCTAGGCCGTTAATTTCAGGCTTCTATCCGCTAGGTCGCTGAAGTGCTTGATCGACTTTTTGAATAAAGTTTGAAAAACGCTTCTGAGTGATAATTTGTGCATAAAACAGTTAATTTAAAATTGTTTTAGAATAAAAGGTAAAGAAAAATATTCTGAATATATAACAATTTAAGGCCGCTATGTAACTATATGAATAAAAAACCTTGATTTATCATTGTTTTAAAAAAAACGCATTAACAATTGCTTGGAAATAGAAAAAATAATTAGGCCGCCAGGCCGCTAGGCCGCTAGGCCGCCAACTTCACGCCGCTAGGCCGCTAGGCCGCAAGGCCGCTAACTTCACGCCGCTAGGCCGCTAGGCCGCTAACTTCACGCCGCTAGGCCGCTAGGCCGCTAGGCCGCTAACTTCACGTACATAAATTCCGTGATGTTATGAAGAACATAGATATTTTGTATCAATCTATGATAGATGTACTCATAGTCTAAAATAAGTTTGCCACATTCAATACAATTGTTTGAATATACCAAAAAGTAAGAATAATTGTCGAAACCAATGGTTTCTATGAAGGATACCGAGTTTAATTTGAAATATAGATGCAGAAGACACGGTATTTCTACCTAAAGGGACATTAGTAGATCGCAGTAAATATTATTGCGTATTCAGCTATTAAAAATATGGTTACAACTTTGTTATCAGTAATTAATATTTTCCATAAATGCATTATTTTGGGAAGTAGTTTAAGGTTTATTACTCATTTCTTTTTGTTAGAAAAAACATGTTTATGCATTGATTTTGAACAAGAGTGTCATTTTATCCCAAACCTGCAATCAGCAGCAAACGGTCATCCAGTAGTTTGATATTTGCTTAAGCAATGGGGAAATAAAAGTGACAAATAATAGAAGTACGTTCTGAGTCTCGACCTTTTTACTCGCTTACTTTTATTTGTTTTCAATTTCTGTATTTTTCCTAATTCATTATGCTAATACTACTAAGACAGTTTATATTGTATATATACCGAGACGTAATACTTATCAAGGTCTGACCAAACAGAGATTAATATCCCTATATCTGGTATGCATGATAGTTGATCTTATTTCCTATCTCTATAAATATCTCACAAGTAGTTATTTCATTATTAAAACCTGCGAACTGTCAACAATCTTTATAATTACGAGGGGTACGATGTCTATTGAAATTTTGTCATAATTGGGGTCAATTGAGGCTCCCCTTGGCCTAAATACTTGACAACACTTCGATGATGGAGATCTTGCTTTATGCAAAAATTACATGTGGTCAAGGATGACTTCAGACATAAATAAAGCTGGGTCATCTTCGTGAATGGACACAGGTGAAGGACTATGATTTAAAAAAGTTGATTGTGAACATTTTCTGTTTGTAACATTTACTTCGAGGTACCTAATTATCACAATTATTGGTTTACTTACTCGCGATAACATTCTTAATTATGATTATGATTAATAATTGTATAGAAATAATAAATTTACAAAGAATTGTTAAAGTTATTACTGCCAAAGTATTGTCATATTACTATTTAAGTGTAATTTAATCGTTTTTCATAGAGGTGTATTGAATAAAAATATATATTACATTACGAATATCTATGCAAAATCTACACAATATTTGAAACACACATTACAAATTCAAGGGAAAGGGAATTTAGCCACGAGTTGTCGCCAAAATTAGTTACGACCCTACGTCATACGTTACGTTAGTCTACATTATATAATCATATCAATTATAGTAATAAGGGTATACAATTTAACGAGAGCTCAAAAGTATACTGGATAAACAAGTATTATATTAAAGTAAAGAGAATCTTAAATGAGTTGTCATTTAATAAACAAAAAGGTTTAGGCAAACTGCGAGCGTACTCAATGTGTTTATTTATTATTGTAAAAAAGGCTATTTTTTATGCCCCCACAAAGTGGCGGCATATAGGGTTGCCCTTGTCCGTACGTACGTACGTACGTCCCGAAGATTGTTTCCGATCTAATTCTTGAAAACCGTTTGTCCAATCCTCACCAAACTTTAAACACATGTTTGTGACCATATTATCTTGATCAAGTTCGATAGTCATGGAAATCGCTTTAGTCATTTAGGAGTTACGGCCCTTTTTTGCCAAAAATTTCCGAAGATTGTTTCCGATCTAATTCTTGAAAACCGTTTGTCCAATCCTCACCAAACTTTAAACACATGTTTGTGACCATAATATCTTGATCAAGTTCGATAGTCATGGAAATCGCTTTAGTCATTTAGGAGTTACGGCCCTTTTTTGCCAAAAATACTTCAAAAATATATGTTTCCAATCTAATTCTTGAAAAGTATGTGTCCAATCCTCACCAAACTTTACATACATGATTGTGACCATAATATCTTGATCAAGTTCGATAGCCATGGAAATCGTTTTTGTCATTTAGGAGTTACGGCCCTTTATTTGCAAAAAAAGACTTGAAAAATACGTCCCGAAGATTGTTTCCGATCTAATTCTTGAAAACTGTTTGTCCAATCCTCACCAAACTTTTAACACATGTTTGTGACCATAATATCTTGATCAAGTTCGATAGCCATGGAAATCGCTTTAATCATTTAGGAGTTAGGGCCCTCAGATTATCCTGAATAATCATTATGGCTTATTTTCTGTGACAAAAAATCGAAGTGGGGGCATCCGTGTCCTATGGACACATTTCTAGTTTTTTGAACGAGCGCCCAAAACCATACTAGATAAATATAATATTATAGTATATAGACTCCTTCAATGGCTGCCATTTAATAAAAAACTGTTTCGGAAAGGTAATTAAGTGATCCAAGTGCGTGCGTACTGAGTTTTATAACATTTGGTATATTAAATGGAAACTGTTTTTTACCACATGACATATTTCATTCATATTCGGTTTTAAAGCGAAACAGTCTCAAATATCTCAGGGGATAGCCATCTTTACCTTTCAATAAACAACCGAAAAAAAATACGAGTATTGTAAGGATTGTATTACCTGAAATAAGCATCGTCATGCGATACAAAGCGAAGAACATACCATTAATATCATGCGGTTTTATTTGGGAGTTTTCTCATCTGCGCTTAAATATTGTAAGCATTTATCTTGCCACGAAAATTATTGTGAATGCATGAATTATTTATGTAGACGTATACTGGCTGTTTTCAGCGTATGATATACGCAGGTATTAAGGTGAGGACCATTTGGAATTAATTTGCTGGGACACTATATCTATGATAACATTAGTCTAAAATATAAACAGTGTGTGTTCCTATGGTAGATGCTCAGACTCTCATTAATTTCATATATGTTTGATGTTGTAAATACATTTTAATTTGTTTTCCTCGAAATAAAGCGGAAATATATATAACAGAAGGAAATATGTTATACAAGATGTATTGCTACACTAGTCTTGTGCTCGTCATTTCGGACAGAGTGGCCAGCTACGAGTTTACCATTCTGCACACCAACGACGTGCACGCTCTGTTTGAACAGATCAACAAGTACGGTGCGGACTGCAGCGTCGATGACGCCGCCACTGGAAAGTGGTTCGGTGGCGTTGCTAAGCGACACACGAAGATCAATGACATTCGGAGTGGCCATGGCAACGTGCTACTTTTAGACGCAGGTGATCAGTTCATGGGGATACTCAGGTTTTTCGTTCACAGAGGCAATGCTACGTCATACTTTATGAATCAGCTCGGATATGATGTCATGGTGGGTTTCGCTCGTAGACCATACAATTTTCATTTATAGTTTACATATTACTTTCTTTCATGTGTATATTAGATAAATCATAGGATTGATTGAGCTACCAAATTTTCAAAGAAGTTTCTAGTTAATGAACAGTTAATTTTAATTAAATTAATTATATTCAGGTTCTATATAAAATGTTTCAACATTGACTCTGCCTTATGTTCAATCTATTTCAACATGTACAGTGTCTGGAATATCACGAATTCGATCTTGGAGTGGAACCATTGCCTTCTTTTTTGGGTAACGTCAGTTTTGACGTCGTCAGTTCTTCCGTTGACGTCACGAATGAACCGAAGCTCAGCGGACGTTTGACGAAAAGCGTCATTAAGAACGTTGGGGGAGAAAATATTGGTGTTATAGGTTACATAACAACAGAAACCAAAATTATATCCAAACCAGGTGAAGAGATTTTCCATACACATTTTATTATAGGTTTTACTTTCTCCTTTGCCAATTTAGCATTTGATGGCCTGCTGTTGTTCTGTGTTCCCGTTTTCTTTCCTTTCACCTATTTTTGTTCAAATATGTTACCGCAATTCATAAGATTACATGTTGAAAAATATCGAACTGAATATGTTTTTATATCAGGACCGACGGTTACGTTTAAAGACGTCATTAGCAGCGTTTACGCGGAGGTGGCGGTCCTGCAATCTCAAGGCGTGACCAAGATCTTGGCTTTGGGTCACGCAGGTGGCCGCTATAGACTGAGTGGACGTTGTCGTAGGCGGACACACGGACACATTCCTTTACACCGGTAGGAACATGAGCAGTATAGATTTAGTTGTACTTTACGGCGATAAGGTACTTTCTTATAACTTGTCTCAATAAGTGTATAGAGAATTGCTGAAATGTACGCTATGGTACGGGAATTGACAAATGAAAGTGTTTCCAACGCGGGTACGGAACTTAGCTGCTATTCCTGACTACCCGTAATGCTATTAGAATTGTCATACTAGGCCGGTACAAACACATTAATTTTATTTTGTATTACCGTTTTTTTTCAATAGTGCTAATAGTAATGTTCCTTGCGAGTCATGTCATTGATTCCACATTGTACATACAGGAGAGCTGCCATCCGACGAGACGCCCGAGGGTCTATATCCGGTCGTCGTCAGCCAGCCAGGTAGTTGCCGAGCTCTCGTCGTTCAAGAATTTACGTATGGAAAATACCTCGGTTTCCTCAACGTCACATTCAACACAAATGGTGACGTAACTTCCTGGAGCGGAACCCCATACCTCTTGACTCCTCTATTGAACAAGGTGGTGTAATCAATTTATTTCTTTTCACACTTGAGCCTTTGATGCTTCTAATTAATTCACAAGTGCAAACCATGGCATCCCAAGATGAAAAACTAACTACATTTCTTTCATATTAGATACAAGATTGTATAATATTGATCGACCATAGCCATTTTTTGCAGACGCGGGCATTCTTCGGGAGCTGGGGACATGGCGACTTCCGGTGGATGCTGTAAAGCTGGAGAAGGTCGGCCTGTCGCTGGTGGAATTAGACGGCCGGCGGGAGCACTGCCGCCTCCGAGAATGCAACCTGGGTACGTACTCTTTTGGAAAAAAAAGTGAATTGCGAGATAGAAAACTGTATTAAGTCTCACAAATATATATATATATTATGACTACACACGCGTTTTTTTTAGTATACCAGAATATTGGAGGGCTTGATAGAACTGGGTTTATACAAAAGACGATATTCTATACACATTCTGAAGCGTGAAGGTGGTTTAATAAACTGCAAGGACAGAAAATAAGGTGACTTACTCTTCTGAACTTGCGAACATGTTTTAAGTATTATTATTATTGAAAAGATGAGGATATTCCACAAAAAAAACTACTAATGACAAAGGTATCATTTCAGGTAACATGCTCGCTGACGCCATGATCGACTATTACGTCACTTCCGGTTACAACTTCTCAAACGAGGCCTGGGCACCAGCGGTTATTGCTCTCCTCAATTCAGGCAGTATAAGAAGCTCCATCCAGAAAGGTATATAAACAAGGAATGTCATAAACGGCAAAACATAGTATACCCATATCAAAGTATGACCTTTCTTTTGAGATATGCAGACAATTGGTTAATGAATTGAGAACAAATAATTGAATGAAACAAAATAACATGGGATCACCAGGCTCCTCAATTTAAATATCGAGTTACATATAGTATTGAAATGTTATGATATAAAACAATACTTACTTAATATTATCTCATGTAAGCATATTAAATGTGCAGTATGAATCATTCGAAATCGTTCCAATTCATTAAGAACCAAGCAATTTAACTGTCAGCGAAACGCATTATATACAAAACATTATTATTAAAGTCTTATGAACCATATAAAAATGTAAAATGACCTATGTCCATTAATATTTTTCAGGTAGGGAAAGGTGGTAAATGTATATAGATGAAATGAAGACGTGTGTTATCATAAGCTGTCATTTTTCTGCGTCATTTACTTTCCACCTGTCGAGATATTGTCCATTAGGTCAAACAAATGTTTGTTTCTGGTTCTGACGCGGAATAAATAGGCTAGTTCAGTAGAAGGAATCGTGATTTTATTTTTGTTGTTGATTATGATGGTGACAATGATGATAACTATGATATTGTTGTTGCTCAATCCTAAGGTACGATAACGGCTGGGGACGTTAATAAGGTACAGCCGTTTAGGAACGAAGTTGACATGATTCGAATACACGGACGAAACCTACGTCACCAGCTCGAGATCAGCGTTAGCGAATATGACGTCACAGACAAGCATGGACGATTTCTGCAGTTTACAGGTTTAATTAATGCAACACTTCTCTATCTAGTAACGCCTACATTAGTAATCGAAACGAAGCAGAAAAGATTCTTAGATTCATTGATGTATTATTTGTAGGCATACGACTTTCTCTCACCTCAGATAAGTAGATCCAATAATTTAACCATGCTAGATATTCTTATCTTGCCCACGGGCGAAGATAAATTGCCCGTATGGAACTCCTTTTTAACGGTCGTCACATTATAACTACCTCCCTTGTTAAAGACTGTCGTCTGTAGCATCATGGAAACCTTGTCTTGTGGCAATATTTAGAACGCTTATTAATTATTTCTCGCTTCAAATGTCACTATAAAACAGTTTTCACGCACATTTCAAGAAATAATGCGTCACTCTCCTCCGAACTATTTAAAGATCGAATTGACTGTTAACATAACCCCAATCACTGCGCGCATATACATGACAACCACGTGCTATCGCATATCTATACGCAATTATTTTCTCTAAGCACAAAAGAGTTCCAGCAAAAAAATACATTTTTACTTATTTTGTTTAACTGAGGTGGGAGAAAAAGCATCTACCATAGCCGCTCGTGTAAGATAGTTTCATCCCGACCCTCGCGCAAGGTGTTTTGCGGAAACTCGGTAAACCTCGTTTCCGCAAAACACCCTACGCTCGGGTCGGAATGAACCTATCTTACACTCTCGTTCATGGAAGATACTTATAATCTATCTAATAAGAAATGTAGTTATTGTCAAAGCAAAACAAAAACAACAATTCTTGAAATTATTGATGTATCAATTGCCATGTTGGTGTTTTGGTGTCCCGTCAACATGCAAACACACAAGCACGCCACTGTTTTGTCGTAATTTCCCCTATATGTGTCTTTCAAAATTCACACAAGAATGACGTAATAAGCGAGTCATTAAGCTATGTATATATATACTCTTTATTTCCACCCGTCAGTGATTTAACAATTATAGGAATGAACATATATACAACAATACAAACAATAGAACAATACATTTGAAAGAAGTAAGGAAGAAAAGTACAATAGTTTATATTAGCGTTTATTTAAAAAAAGCGAGCAAATTTACCAGTTGTTCAGGGTTCTCATTTGGTAAATGTATTTGTAGTTCCAAGAAACAAATCAGGTTCAGAAAATAGGAATATCTTCACAATTAGCTAGGCGTTGTTTTTATTAGTTTAACATCGATAGCTGTCGAACAAACACATTTTTTAAGGATGCTTGAAAGTAGAAGTGCGCACCTGTAAGAAAAGGCTTGCCGAAAAACGAAATACAAGCAATTAAAGGTGCTTCTTCAATAGAGTCAGACTCTACCATATACAATTTCCGAACTTTTAAAAGTAAGGAGTATATGAGGAGGAATTGATGTTGTTTTAAAAATGTTAAGTACGAATGTTTATGTATAGTTTAGTAATATTAAGTTAAATAACAAAGCAATATGTACAATGAGAGAGATATTGACAATGGTAGATATAATTATTTTCATAAGTATAAAGGTGAACCATCACTTAGAGGATATGTACATGTTATCGCCACATATTATAATAGTATGTAATACATCATGCATTTTAAGCAGTGTTTTTCATAAAATAATTATGATTTAATAGACAGTTCTGGCTACGATTTTATGAATATAGTCACAAGATGCTGTTACCCAGCTGTTTAGATTATTTCGATCGACTGTACGTATTGTATCCTGAGATAGCAAAAGTTTCAAAATGTCATCAGTATCATGGCTTTGTGGTATGGATAGCATGTCTAGCAAATGTCGCCTGTCATGCATAAATGCAGTGCACTGCGTCAATGCATGTTTCATGATGTCATTACTGCGTTCACCACAATGTCGGCACAAGGCGTCGTCGATAGACCGTCTTTTATCAGCGATTAGTCGAACAACTGTAGAGGCATTGCGGATATGGTCTCTCGAGGTAGCACTCAACCATAAAACGGATGGACGTATTTCGGGATGAAAGTCTATAAATCGATTGAATTCTGGGTCACCGGTAATGCGGACGAGCCACTGTGATTTATAGTAGTTTGTGACTAGAGTTCGCACGATACGTTTCCATGTAGACTTAGGTGGGATGCACATCGTAGCTCTGTACTCACGGAGGAAGTGTTCTAAACCATATTTTATTAATATAGTATGTATGTCAGGTACGAATCCGCTTTGTGCTAGTTTTCTTTTTACGTAATAAAGTTCGAGTCTATAATCAAATACTCTTCGTGCGAGAGTGTGCGGTCCTAGTGTACACAGTTTGTGAAAAAATCCAAGTTTACAAACGTCTATTTCGGCAAGAATGGAAATCCATCCGCTGTATTCGCGCACTCATTTTCGAGTTTATATCAGAACGACATTTAAAGGGGACACAATATGTGTCTTTCGTGCCAACATGCATTAGAAGGAAGGAAAGAAATCAGCCACATTATCAGATTTAGGTTACCGCTTAGAATTATAGTATTTTGAGATTACAAAACCTCATCAACCTTAATTAAATACATATGTGTATTTTTAGGGTTAAAAGTGACGTACGACCTCCGACAGACGGTCATGCGGCGCGTCCATGACGTGCATGTGCGCTGCCTCACTTGCGCTGTGCCCAGTTACTCCCCATTACACGATGACGTCATTTACAACGTTCTACTCCCGACCTTCCTCATCGAGGGAGGCGACGGATACCAGTTTGAGCCTATCGAACACCTTCTCTTCAGTAAGATATTTAGATTGTTTTCCGAACACAAAGTTTAGATAGAGGCCCAAAAATCTGACTTTTGGATTAATCTACGTGTTCAATTGACAAAGCATATACGATCGGCTCATTGTATGTGTTTTAAATATAAAATGATCGTGTTTTTGAAACAAAAACAACAACACTATTTGTCCCCGAAATGATGTAAGTATACAATTTGGAGTACAAAAATAGCCGAAATCCTGTGACAAAAAAACAACGTTTGTGTTGCGTTATTTGATGTTTTATTTTCAATGCAGACATATTCGTTTTTGCGTTTATAAGCTTATATAAAAACATGGTATGTTTAAGATGTGTGACAAATATGTCTTTCAAGACGTCCGTCGTTAAAAGCTTGAATACCAAACAAAAAGCAGAATCATGGTATTGTCCTGTTACAGGACCTCGTACAGTATTACAGGACCGAAACGAGATACGAAAAAATCTTATCTTTAAATTTTACAATTTTGATTGTGAATGTACGGTATTAAGCATCCCAGTTGATATAAACACGGATGCATAATAAGCTGAACAGTATACTTGACAATGTTGATAATAAAATATTTGTATCTTAAACATGGAAGACAGCACCACTCGACCAGTTTGAAAATATATTGTCCGATTTTCTTTATAAAACTTATGAGCAAAATAAAACTTTCAAGTATTTTTTTTAGATAAAAAATTAATGAAAACGCGTATTTGACGTAGCGTTTCCTGCAAAAAAGAAATGGAATTAATACCGGAAACAAAACATCGGTAGTACAAATGCGCATGTTTGATACAGTGCGACCGCATCCGGGGGCGCTTGACAATAAGTTTTAAAAAACCTTTATTAACGAAAATTACCCATATACATCAATGTTTTAAGATAAGTTTAAACACATATCACATAATACAGGTTTATAAGCATAAAGCTCGGGTTTCTACACATTTGCATTTTGATGCCTACCACTTACTTCACTGTTGTCAAACCTTAAGCCCACTCTCTGGTACGAATCAAATGTAAGCACGTATAAGGCTTAATTCAATTTCAACGACGTAATATTCGAATGGACGTTACATTCGCATACTGTTTAGCACGCTAACAAACTACAATCATCTGCCAGTTTACATTATTTGTATGCAAACATGAACGGTAAAAGTATATATTTCACCCCTGACTTTTCAACTCGCGAAATATAGCCTACAGTGCTACTCGGTGAGATATAATGCAATATTACACTTAAACAAACAATTATCCTCTATTTATTATAGATATTTCCATCGCCTTAATCAGACGTCAGTGCTCACAAGGCTACGTCTGCAAACAATTTAACGCAATATACCACTCGTGAATAATAGGTTCTCGCTCGGTGAATTATACTGAGATCATACACTGAATCACATACTCATACATTTAACTCTCTATTTTGCAGATACGCTTGACGTCGAAGTGACGTTCAAATATCTGGGTAAGCATGGTCCTGTCTATCCAGCCGAGGAAGGCCGAATAACATTCGTTACCAAGGATACGGATGCAGACCAAGTGGGAGGGGCACAGGGGCAGCATGATATAAGCTCACTGGCGTTTGTATTTTTAAGCGAATTGTTATTAAGTCTTGCAGAGAGGATCTTCTAGAATTCAAAAGCATGATCTTAAGTTAAGCGCAGACTAAATGTAAATGGACACTATATTTTAACATTCAAGGATTTGTGAAATACAAAATATGCCAACTTAACATAATATTTCATCACAAAATTTGCTAGTGTGATATAATATATAAAAAATGTTTATGCTTTTCAATGTATTTGTGAAAACATTTCATTATAACAAGAAATGAAATAAAATCAGATAGATTGTCCCTTGGCAGTATAATAAAAATATATAATATACAGGCACATTTATGCCCCAATTGATCTTGAACAGTCCAAGCCAGATGGCACAGATGTGTATTATTTATACTAGAAACGCATGGGAACTACAGTTGCATTGATTTCAGAGTTTGAGTCACCAGAAGGTCAATATAAGCGCAGCAAAACTGTCAGGTTAAGCATGCGACACATTTAAATATCACGTTAATACGTTTTAGTTTCAATATTGGCTTTCCGAGGTTTTTCCTCTCTCAGTAATGTGTTTAATACTTAATCACCATAAATATAATTAACTTAAAGAAAGAAATACAACCATATTTATGATATTGTTATCGTATGGTCGCATTTTACTTAATGCCGATCCAGATGATACCAGGGACATATACACGGGTTATTGGACATGCAAGTGCCTAAAGCATTCCGAGTATTGATATATAGACATATATGATCCATTAGCCTGATATACAGCACAAAGGAAAAGAAAATGTACGTTCACGTCATGCTAATTCCTTAATAAAACAACTCTAATAGTTTTTTACCATACATGGTAGATTGGAAATAGTAAAGAAATATTATAAATATGCACGAACAGTTTGGATTGCTAAAATCATGGAAAAAGATGAAACTTTAAGACACAAACGTAAATCGATAATAGAGATTTTGCGATCATATTTGCACCAGGAAGTGTCATTTCTTATTTACGAACCATTCGGAAATGTTGTTCTCAACTACAGTATTGGAAACGAGGCAATTTCTGATACAGAGATGTGTCTTTTGAAAGCTCTTCTGGGGGAACGGCGTGGTCAATCATTTCAGATAAAAATATTTGGCAGTAAATATCAAACGGTTCTCTCCCCTGGAGGTCTATTGATTGGCCGGGGACCGGATAGTGATCTGGGAACCAGACGTGTACAACTTCCGGTTCCGATTATAAAAATAGGTCACACAGAAGAGACACTGGAACACACTAAAATAGGAGGAAAGAGGGACGTTGGTGAACACGAGACTTGCGAAGCTTTGAAAAAACTCCATAATAATTGTGGCTCATTAAATGATAAATATAATCAAACGTCGTTAGAATTTTTTTCCACAGGATAGTGCAAATAAGTTGTCGGATAAAATTAAGAGAAATAAGTGTGAAAATGACAGAACTAGTGGTATTTTTAAATCCGACGAAATGAAACATGGAAGACGACTATTTATAGCAGCGAACATGGTGGAGTACACTGTTATCATGAGAGGGTTTTGTTGCGCGGAGAGAGATATTCTAGACTGCCTTCCTCAAATTAGACCCATTTTCTGTCAATCAAATAAATCTGTAAGGCAGTCCTTAAAACTTGTTGTTTGAAATGACATTACAGATGTTTGCTTACATTTTGCTTACATCTTGAGCAGACTTTTTATTGTAGCATATTGTTTCCGTTATTAATATAGACATCTCTCAGGCATTCCATCTCTCAGACATTCTCCTATACAATCTTTTTCAGATATGAATCCGAGTCAACGACGTGTATAACGGCTTAATGTTGTTTAGCGTCATTACAAATTCATGACAATAAAATCTGGTCATTCCACTTGGTCATAAGTAAAAGTGTTCAATCATGTGTTCGTATTAGTTTATTTGTTAACAATTATACTCATGAAAATCTAAAGGGGTATGGGTGGATCTTTATCAGCAAACTTAAAAGAAAATTTTAACATGCGCATGTTTCATGAATAGTTGAGGTTTCTAAGTAAATAGATTTTCCCCATGTTTTGCAAGGCCAGATCACAACCAAGCAACCTGTTTGCAACACTAGATTTGCAAGACAAGATCACAGTCCAGCAACCTGTATGCAATACTTAATTCGCCAGAGAAGATCAGAGGTCAGCAACCTATTTTCAGTGCTACATTTGCAAGACAAGATCACAGTACAGCCTCCTTTTAGCAAGACAAGATCACCAACCAACAACCTGTATGCAATACTAGATTTGTAATACAAGATTACAGTCCAGCAACCTGTATGCAATACTAGATTTGCAAGACATGATCACTGTCCAGAAACCTGTATCCAATACTAGATTAGCAAGACAAACTCACAGTCCAGCAACCTGTCTGCAATACTAGATTTGCAAGACAAAAACACACTCAAGCAACCTATATGCACTACTAGATTTGCAAGACAAGATTACAGTCCAGCATCCTATATGCAAAACTAGATTTGTAAGACAAGATAACAGTCCAGCAACCTATTAGCAATACTAGATTTGCAAGACAAAAACACAGTCCAGCATCCTTTATGCAATACTAGATTTGCAAGACAAGAACACAGTCCAGCATCCTATATACAATACTAGATTTGCTAAACCAGATCACAGTCCAGCCACCTTTATGCAATACTAGCTTTGCAAGACAAGACCACAGTCCAGCAACCTGTATGCACTACTAAATTTGCCAGACAAGAACACAGTCCAGCATCCTATATGCAATACTAGATTTGGTAAACCAGATCACAGTCCAGCCACCTGTATAAAATACTAGATTTGAAAGACAAGAACACAGTCCATCAACCTGTATGCAATACTAGATTTGCAAGACAAGATCACCAACCAGCAACCTTTATGCACTACTAGAATTGCAAGAAAATGTCAAAGTTTGGAACCTGTATGCAATACTAGATTTGCAAGACAAGATCACAGTCCAGCAACCTGTATGCAATACTAAATTTGCAAGACATGATCACTGTCCAACAACCTGTATGCAATACTAGATTTGCAAGACAAGATCACAGTCCAGTAACCTTTATGCACTACTAAATTTGCAAGACAAGATCACAGTCCAGCAACCTTTATCCATTACTAGATTTGCAAGACAAGATCACAGTCCAGTAACCTTTATGCACTACTAGATTTGCAAGAAAAGATCGCCGTCCAGCAACCTGTATGTAATACTAGATTTGCAAGACAAGATCACCGTGCAATAACCAGTATCCGATACTAGATTATCAAGATAAGATCACAGTCCAACAACCTGTCTGCACTTCTAGATTTGCAAGACAAGATCACAGTCCAGCAACCTGTATCCAATACTAGATTTGCAAGACATTATCACAGTCCAGCAACCGTTATGCAATACTAGATTTGCTAGAAAAGATCACAGTTCAGCAACCTTTATGCACTACTAGATTTGCAAGACAAGATCACAGTCCAGCAACCTTTAAGCACTACTAGATTTGCAAGACAAGATCACAGTCAAGCAACCTGTATGCAATACTAGATTTGCAAGAGATGATCATAGTCAATCAACCTTTATGCACTACTAGATTTGCAAGAAAAGATCACAGTCCAGCAACCGTTATGCACTACTAGATTTACAAGACAAGATCACAGTCCAGCAACCTTTATGCACTACTAGATTTGCAAGACAAGATCACAGTCCAGCAACCTTTAAGCACTACTAGATTTGCAAGACAATATCACAGTCCAGCAACCTGTATGCACTTCTAGATTTGCAAGAAAAGATCAAAGTACAGCAACCTGTATGCAATACTAGATTTGCAAGACAAGATCACAGTCCAGCAACCTGTCTGCAATACTAGATTTACAAGAAAAGATCACAGTCAAGCAACTTGTATGCAATACTAGATTTGCAAGAGATGATCATAGTCAAGCAACCTTTATGCACTACTAAATTTGCAAGAAAAGATCACAGTCCAGCAACCGTTATGCACTACTAGATTTACAAGACAACATCACAGTCCAGCAACCTTTATGCACTACTAGATTTGCAAGACAAGATCACAGTCCAGCAACCTTTAAGCACTACTAGATTTGCAAGACAATATCACAGTCCAGCAACCTGTATGCACTTCTAGATTTGCAAGAAAAGATCAAAGTACAGCAACCTGTATGCAATACTAGATTTGCAAGAAAAGATCACAGTCCAGCAACCTGTTTGCAATACTAGATTTACAAGAAAAGATCACAGTCAAGCAACCTGTCTGCAATGCTAGATTGGTAAAAAAGATCACAGTCCAGCAACCTGCTTGCAATACTATATTTGCAAGAAAAGATCACAGTCCAGCAAAATGTATGCAGTACTAGATTTGCAAGACAAGATCACAGTCAAGCAACCTTCTTGCAATACTATATTTGCAAGACAAGATCACAGTCCAGCAACCTTTATGCAATCTATATTGGAAGGAAAGATCACAGTCCAGCAACCTGTATGCACTACTAGATTTGCAAGACAAGATCACAGTCCAGCAACCTTTATGCAATACTATATTTGCAAGAAAAATCAGAGGTCAGCAACATATATGCAATACTAGATTTGCAAGACAAGATCACAGTACAGCAACCTGTATGCACTACTAGATTTGCAAGACAAGATCACAGTCCAGCAACCTGCTTGCAAAACTAGATTTACAAGAAAAGATCAGTGGTCAGCAACATGTATGCAATACTATATTTGCAAGAAAATATCACCACCAAGCAACATGTATGCAATACTAGATTTGCAAGACAAGATCACTGTCCGGCAACCTGCTTGCAATACTATGTTTACAAGAAAAAATCACAGTCCAGCAACCTGCTTGCAATTCTAGATTTGCAAGACAAGATCAAAGTTCAGCAACCTGCTTGCAATACTATATTTGCAAGAAAAGATGACAGTCCAGCAACCAGCTTGTAATTCTAGATTTGCAAGACAAGATCACAGTCCAGCAACCTGCTTGCAATACTAGATTTGCAAGAAAAGATCACAGTCCAGCAACCTGCTTGCAATTCTAGATTTGCAAGACAAGATCACAGTCAAGCAACCTGCTTCCAATACTTTATTCAAGCAGATGAAAACACCATTTTCCAGATATATATTGTTTCATAACTTTAGATTTTTATATGGCGTTTCGTTCGACCGACCAGTTCCTAAAGTGAATACACTGTCACTGGTGTCACAGGATTTTCTAAACGACTGTATGACCTGCCAAAGTTTGAATTCTTTACTAAATATACCAATCAGGCTATGCGGCTCCGAGGACCAGTCCATATAACCTCTCACCATGTAGGCGCGGGCTTTGGGAGAGTGCAACATTATTCTATTTAGGATACACCCTACATTTTCAGCTAATGCAATTTCAGAAAGGCAATCATTAAGCACAAGGCTTAATCATTTGGAATTTTAACTTTCGCGGTTGTTTAAATGTCCGCCTATTGCCACTCATTCGAAACACACTCCATGCGTTAGAGTTTGCAATGTCAATGCAAATATTTTTAATCATTAAAATGTTACTTCACTTCACCTAACTACATTTATTATATACCTATCATAAATACACACGCAATACACATCGCAAAAAAACGGAAGTCCGTATTCCACCCCAGTGCAATATGGCCGTATTCCACTCTTGTGACGTCAAGTCATAACAAGTATCGTTGCGCGATGTTAAAATGACGTCATACAAAATAGTGAGTCGTTAAAGTAACATTTATTATGAAAACATGTGGCTTTTAAGTGATCTAACCAGTAATGTATATAATAAAAGGGTTATTATTACTGCATTTTGATCCGGAATGTCGTATTCGACTCTCGTGGATTTTTGCAGATTTTGATTTCACTCGGCTAGCGCCTTTGAACGAAACAAACATTGTCCACTCGAGTCGAATACAATCTCCCGGATAAAAACGCAGTACCAGTAACCCTATTGTATTAAATTTCGCTGAGCTAATCAGTATGCCATGAGAGCAATGTCCATTAGTTGTCATGAGAAGTATCTTGCTCCAAAACACTTTAGAAATGTCACGACTGATGAATTTGATTGAAAGGAAAATAATACTGACTTTTTTGTCATATATATGCATGCAGATAATATTTGGTATGCTTCTATTCATAAAGTTTAACTCACCGTAACACCCTGGCCAAGGCAAATTGACAGCAGAAACCTCGTACTCATAAACAACAATTTATCAAGTGAAAACATGAAATTTGATCTGAAGCCTGAGTCACTATTCTGGCAATACGGGATCAAAGTTGACTGCAATTATAGCATTTTTATTTAGTCTGTGTGTGCGAAGCAAATGCAACTGTTCTGTTTTTTTAACATTTCATTTCGCGGAGAATTTTAATATAATAATATGTTATTAGATGAATAGAAATACAATGTAACAATCAATACAATATAAACAAGTTATCATAGAATTTGAGACAAATAATTAATTATCAAACATGCAAAGGTTTTGGCCACGAGTTATACCAACATCAGTAACGACCGTCTACCAAAACATCAAATTAGTTACCAAGCAAAAGTGTTTTTTTAGATTGAGATAGTAATGTTTAAATCAAAGTAAAGTGTTTATATGTTTATCTGTTCAAAATGTAATGTATAAATGTTAGTAAAAGATGTCAGAAAGGGATATATTGATAGAAGAGAGAGGTAGAGAAGAAGACTCGCAGAGAAATGATTTGCTTCTGAAAATAATCTTATTATGTTGTTGAGTTTATAGAGGTCTGCCAACAAACGCAAGCAGTACGCCTGTCTTTATGCGCAATGATAGCAATTTACTTAATCATGACGAACCGTCTTTAGCAATAAGTAAGGATTCTTCAAAAATAAGAAACTAAACATTTTAAAAATCTAGCGTTCCTAATTGGCTGAAAATGTAAGGCAAAATCGAAATGTGCATTATGTTTCATGGGTGGTCGTTCAACAACTAGTCACCAACCAGTCGCAACAAGTGACTCGCTGACTAGTAAGCCATCACAAGTCTATCGCCGTATCTACGATTTATAAGCCAGAGGGCCTTCTTTGTAATATATATTAATTTAATTAGTAAATATGCAAATTTTCAAATACATCCTTTGCATATTAGAAAATCGAAGACATATATTCTAATTCTGAATTAACGTAACGTCATTTCAATATTGACGTAACATCTTTGAGATATAATTTGATCGCTTCGCTCTCAGCTCACTTGAGAGGAAAATCCGTTATATCGGTCGAAGGTCGACGCAACAGGTCGACACCCCCCTTGCGGAGCAAGGTGAGGAGGGGATGTCGACCTTCAGCGACGACCGTCGACCGATAAAACAGATCATATTATATAAACGTTTAAATCGACATTATATTATATGAGTATGTTTATTTTATCAAATCGGTTGTAACTTTTTATTATTAAATCTACATTTTTAAAGTATAAACAATGACAAAACAGATATAATCCTGAATTTTGTTGATTTTTACATTTTAGTATTTAAAAAAAAAACAATTAGATACTCTCCCTCTTCGAAGAGAACTTCTATATTGCTTTGCATGTGTCAGTTCGTCTGTCTGTCGATCAGAAGACAAAACCATTCCGATTGATAATTGGAGAAAGCTTAGACTTACGGTCCTAAAATGCAATAGGGATGTTGGTCATAAACGAAGTAAGTTGGTCAAAGGTCATAATTACCTTAAACAAAATCAGCTTGATTAATTGATTGATAACTAGAGTATGATTGAGCCTACGGTCTTCAAACTTACTTACAAGGACGGTTGGTCTAAACCTGCAGTAGACTCCCTATTGCTTTTGAGGTCAGCAGGTCAAGGTCACAGTAACATTTGTCGCATTTTTTTTATTTTCGGTTCATACGGAGAGAAACCGGTTATAAACACATTAGTTATCACTTTAATTGATCTTTCAGCAGTTTTCTGCTTACATGTATAATTTACATTGCCCATATTATGAATTTGATGTGGTCCATTTAACGCATTCACTACTGTTATGAGGTTGCATACATATTTAACTGGAAACAATCAAATCCGATTAAACATATTTAGAACTGGTCAATAATTATTCCTTCTTTCCTCACATTTGTTGGACATTACCTTAAATCCCGACAGACATTTAATGCGAAACGAGCAATGAGCTGCCATTATGTGGCGGGGGTGGGGATGGTGATATAATTTACAATCAACTGTTGTGATCTAATAATAGCTATCCTAACAAAGCCAGGTCGTGGAAATTTATCTTTAGACTGTGACACTCGTGATTTTATATATTGTATTTACTTGGAAGCAGATTAGAGCATATGACAGAGTACATTTCAAATTTCCCTCACATATTTATTTTGACCTAATTTTTATCACCTTTATAAACGGAAAATATATTGGATATATTAAGTATAAAATATATATGAATTAGATATAAAAAAGTAGTATTTATATATGAATTTTGTTTTTTTTCTTGTTTGACTTGATGAAAGATAATTCAGTGGCGTTTTTAATTCTATAGAATGAATTGAAGAATAAGTGTATGATTTAAACGACGGATGAATTTTAAGGAATACAAATATCAAACTGTCTTTGTTTTTTGTCATTCTTTACAAGACCTATCTTATGATACTCTTAATATATTGGTTAATATTAGGACAGTCACAATTGGAGTTAACGGTATTTATGTTGACAGCCAGTGACACCGGAAATGACTTACTACCAGTGAAGGTCGCTGTACCAGTCGGCGTGTGTCTATTTGTTGCAGTCGTCTTTACAGTCTTCCTTCTTAAACGGTACAAAAACAACCTTTTTTGCTCCCCTCCCATAGTTATTAATTTAAAAATGAGTCCTTTGACGTATTATAATACGGGTTTATATGATTGTTTGTTTTTCATTAACTTTTGTAAAATATTTACACCAGTAAATATTATAATAGTATTGAACAAGTGATATATCAGTAATATACAAGTACTTATGCAGATTATTTGAACACTATTTTAAGCTGTTGGTGAAAAACAAAGTATATAACAAATAAAGGGAAAACATATGATATAGGTTAAATATAGAAAAGGAAGAGGTGTAAGACATACGAAGGGGGTTCCGATTGAAATAGTGTTAATCGTAGTTGTATTTTGTGTTTATATGTTGCCACGGCGGAATAAATAATATTAAGGAATAACACGTAAATATATTGTATTTGTTTAAAAATATTTTGTGAAGAATGTTAATGTTCCCCTTAAGGATTTGTAAATACTTGGAAAAAGAAGCAATATCAGCACGTACAGTGTGTATTTAGTATCAGCATGTAACCCAAATACATTTGACAGACGAAGCAAACGGCAGTCGGCAAAAGATGGTAAAACTGTCGATGTCCCAACCGAACTCAACGATATTCCGGATTGCGGCACTATTACAGAGAAGGATGCATCAAACATCATCGATTCTGACATCGACAGGTCTTCAACATATGATATCAACCCTTTATACGACTCTTCAAACACTGAGAATTACTATAATCATGTGAGGAAAAATGAAACAGACATATTTCCGGAATACTCTAGCGCGGATAAACGCAAACAGGAACATATTGAAACGAGCAATCAGTACGATTACACAACCTTTAACGGTGTAGTGGGAGCTGATAATATCACACAAAAGTCGCCAAGTTCACAATAATGATCATCTCCGACAGAGCGATTTTCTTGAAATGTTCATAAACATTTTTATGAATAACATATAAGTATATATACACTGAAATGTGAAACACATCAGATTTGTAGCTTACAACGACTTAATCACTTGAATATACTGCACAGGTACATTATGTGAGTATATATATCACTGTAATATCGATATATTTTCTAAACAATATAAATATGCATGCATCTTTGGTGATTTTAACGCACGAACAAAATGTCTTGATTATATTATTTTTTGTTGATAAGGAATTTACCGAAAGGCAACATTTTGAAACTGTTTACGAAGAGTTCAAGTGTGAACTAAATATGTTTGAACAATCAATCATGTTTATATTAAAAAAACTAATAGTGACCAATCAAGCAATAACTATGGAAGTATAGGCTTATTGATTTTCTATTGTTAAATAATATTTATATCATGAATGGCCGCACAAATGGTGATGTATTAGATAAACCTACCTGTAAGGGAGTTAGTACTGTTGATTATTTTATGTGTAGTGCTACCTTATTAGGTACATAAATTGTCTTAATGTTATGGATTTTTGTCCAATGCTATCTGATGCACACACTCCGGTTAGTTTGAGTTACACTTTTAAAATAGACAATGACAGACATAACGCTGTAGGCAAGGGAGACAAAATGAAACTATGGGAAATTAAAAAATGTAATAATTTTGTCGAAAATGTTGATCAACAAGAAGTCTCAATTATACTTGAACGTCTCAAAAGTTGTTCTGAAACGAACGTGTTTACTCAACAAATAGCAGATGACATAGTAGAGTCTATAAATACCGTATCAAAACATCATGTGAAAGTACATTTGGATATATAGACAATATGCAATAAATCAAACGGTCAGAATATTACGAATGTTCCAAAATGGTTTGGAAACAAATGTAAAAAAGCTCGCAGGGATTTTCATCTGGCTAAATATATGTATAAACTACGTAGAAATATAGAAAACATGGATAATCTAAAAAGCAAAAGTAAAATATACAAGTCCACAGTGACCTATTTAAAGATAGAGACAAAAACAAAGTATAAGTAACTTGCGAAACTTGAAGAACACAGATCCGCGCAAATACTGGAAATGTTTAGGTAATAAACCTAAAAGTAAAAACGACGCCATTCTTTCTGATCTTCATGATTTTTAAAAACAGTATTTTTTTCGGAAGAGATAGATTCACTAAATGAAGAAACTATGGCGAATAATGAAATCAATGAAGAAATAAATTACTGTTGACGAGATTGAAAAAGCAATTAAAACATTAAAAAATAATAAAGCGTGTGGTATTGATCAAGTTAAAAATGAACATATCAAAAACACATTTAACATATTTAAGGATATATACGTTAAATTATTCAATTTAATTCTAGACAAGGGAGTTATTCCCCTGTGCTGGACAACTGGTATTATTAATCCTATATATAAGAACAAAGTAGATCCCAGTCGTCCTGAAAATTATCGACCTATTACATTGTTAAGTTGCCTTGGTAAATTGTTTTCTTGCATATTGAATAACCGAATTGATAAATACGTGGGATCTAATAACCTTATTGATCGTAGTCAAGCCGGTTTAAGAAAAGGTTATTCCACTACGGACAACATGTTTATATTGAATAATTTAATACAGTACTTACATAAAAGAAAAAAGAATTTGTGCATTTATTGACTTGAAACAAGCATTTGATACAGTCTGGAGATCTCGGCTGTGGCAAAAACTGATTAATACAAATATAAATGGAAAATGTCTGAATTTAATTCAGAATATGTATTAAAATATAAAGTCATGTGTATCGAACAACTCCGAATGCTCAAAATTCTTCCCAAGTAATATTGGTGTCCGCCAAGGTAAAATCTTTCTCCGCTTCTTTTTTCACTATTTCTAAACGATTTACACTCATTTTTTGCTCCAAATATAATAAATGATGGTGTTGACATTCAAGATAATGCTCATAATGACAGTATGAGGACTTTTCTAAAACTATTTATATTGCTGTATGCCGATGTTACAATAATCATGTCAGAAACTGAAAATGGGTTACAAAACGCCCTAAATACATACTCAAACTACTGTGATATATGGAAATTAACAGTCAACACAACAACATCAAATATAGTTGTTTTCAGTAAAGGCCGACAAAAGTTATATAATTTCAAATCAAAGATAGCACTCTAGAGGTAGTTAATGAATATAAATACCTCGGGATCTATTTAAGTAGAACCGGTTCATTTGCTAGCTGCAAAAAGCATATAGCTGGTCAGGCCAGCCGAGCAATATATAGACGTCTGATCCAAAATTCCAATCGCTTATCTTTACCCATTGACCTTCGCATAAAACGTTTTGATAAAACAATCAAACATATTTTGCTATATGGTTCAGAAATATTGGGTTTTGGAAACAATGAAATATTGGAAAGAGTTGAACTTAAATATTTAAAATATATATTCAAAGTGAAACGCTCAACGCCAAACTACATGATATACGGCGAAACAGGAATGAAACCTTTATCGATTAATATAGAAAAAAAGGATAGCATTTTGGGGGAGATTACTTTTTCCTAACAATAACACTCATGACAAGCTCTCATCCCTGATATATAGAGTAATATACAATATAGCATCGCCTTTAGATGATATCATTTTAAAGAAATAAAATCCTTGGATATACTTCATTAAAAAGATCCTTATAAAATGCGGTCTTAATAACATATGGCTCAGTCAAGAGATTATAAATCCTACATGGTTAAGAAACAATGTAAAGCAAAAGTTAAATGATCTAGTTTTTTAATGACTGGGCGTCGAATATAGCAAATGCAAGTAATAGTATTTTTACAGAATTTTCAAAAAATAATTTGGCCTTGAAAAATATCTTAGTAAAACGCCAAACAAGCAATTATTTTCATTTATTAAATTTAGAACAAGAAATCACAGGATGCCTATTGAAATTGACAACTGGCTTAGAATACCACTAAATGAACGAGTATGTAATCATTGCTTTAATAAAGTAGGTGATGAATTTCACTATTTGTTTGAATGAAACCTTTTTAATGACGAACGAAAACAGTTTCTCAAACCATACTTCTATAGACACCCTAATAATATAAATTAGAAATATTAATGAATTCAAGCAACAAGCAAACGCAAACAAATTTGTATAGATTTTTAACTACTATTTTTCAAAGATTAGGTAGCTGGTTGGTCATTTTTATCTGTACTGATATTTCAATTATAGAACATTTATATGATTGTATTATTCTTTTAATTGTATTGTAAACCTTAGCATATACTAAATGTACAGCTTTTTTGTATCGTGATTTAATCAACGATTTACGTTTATGTGTATGTGATACGCGTACGATACAAATGAATGCATATAGGAATAAAAAATATAGTACTTCGTTTTACAAGTGACTTTTTGTTAGAAATTGCAGTAAAACACATTCAAAAAATCTATGTAAGGTGTGTAAGTTTTGTGTGTTTAATTCATGACTCTCCGATACCCATGTTGGTTATTATATTCTAAATTTAAACATGTACCTGCCGCCATGTCATTCATGTCCATTATATAAACCTCATTTGCCATATATTATGGTATGAGAGAATAAACGTTGTTTGACTTGACTTATACGTTTTATTTCATGTATCTGGACGTTAATCAGTGAAATATGTCATGCATTGTACTTCACAGTTGGATAAGTATGTTGGAGCAAGGCCACAATCGTGGTACTTGTATGACAAAGTATCTGTTAAATGTACTCTGCCAATACCATAACATGCTCTGGAAAACAATATCATTCCCAAATGTTGAATAACTATGTTTTATATGATTCATGTAATTTGTGTAAGGCGAGCTCAAACGGTTCCTTTTGTCCGTAGTTAGTGAAGAGAGAGCATTCAAGTATTGGATAAAAACAATTGATAATCCAAGTTTAGTAATACACCATGTGCGTACAAAACAATACAATATTTATCATAGTAATAACATAATTATGCCATGTGTGAAAATGTTTGGTACACCGCTATGTCTGATTTGTTAAACATAATGGGTTATGGTAATTTGTGAATTGATTATTAATATGTATTAAAATTATGTTCCTTTGTTAACTAAAAGAGTAAGAAACGAATATGTTCAAACATTTTATGATAACTTTAAATCTCAGCCAAAATGGAATACTATCATAGCTTCAAAAAATAATTTATAATTGAAGAATAATTATTGTGTGTCAACAATGACAACTACATAAATAATTATCAAGATTTAGACTATCATCACATTCACAGGAAATAGAGACAGGTCGATAGTAAATATATGTAGGGGAAAAAAGTGTAAACACTTTGTTCACAAAATACTGCTGAGTCTGAATATCATTTTCTACTTGGCTGTACAGCATATGCAGATCTTAGAAATACCATTTTTGATATCAGTAAAGAGGGATTTTTTAATAAAAAACTTAGCTAAGTATGTTTATAGTGCAATAAAATTGAGACAGGAAAAGCAAACAGTTTTGATGTTTCTATTGGACGTAAAATAGTTGTTATATTTTCTTCGATATTAATTAAATATTGCTTTACCAAATACTTATGTTTGGCCTTACGTAGTTGCTACATCATTAAAATTCTTTGTAGAACAAGTTTGTAAATGGCCAAAGGCAAACATGCCGATTCGCCAATAAACACTGAGTTTAACTCTGTTAAAATACGAACATTTCAGCATAAATCCATTTATAGGTATCTTGCCAAAGAACAGTGTCGACACCGATGCCATTTTAAGCCAATGTTCTTAAATTGACTTTCCAGTCAATGCCATTTGACGGCCTTCAAAATGAAGCATGATCTTTATCACTACTGTACATTTTCCTATATTTCAAACTAGGTATGTTCCTTATCTGCACTTCTTCGTGATGAGATAAAATCACTGCAAATACACACAAGGGTGATGAGCGATATTAAATACGTGATAGCTTAATTCTCCACGCTAGCCGAATATTTCTTTGATTCACAAATAAAATGAATAACAATTCCATCGTTTATATGTTATCCGTTTGGTGGCAAACAATGACAATCTGTTCTAAAGCAATAGACAATAAACATAAGCATTCACATTTTGTCAGCTTTGTTTTGGTTTCGTGAAATTGAGGTTCCAAAATGAGTATACTTTTCTACACGTTAGAGTACGCTTAAATTTTATTCTAAATGACTTTACCATTGCATGCAGTTGAAACGTTCTATTAAAAAAAAGTATTCGATTACCGTATTAAAATACAACAGCAACAAGAACTACTACTACCACTAAAACTACTACTACTAAAACTACTACTACTAAAACTACTACTACTACTACTACTACTACTACTACTACTACTACTACTACTACTACTACTACTACTACTACTACTACTACTACTACTACTACTACTACTACTACTACTTCTACTACTAACCTTCATAAAAAAACACAAAATAGTGACCAAACAAGTTTAGGTTGACACGCAAATACTACGAAAATCTTAAATTCTATAAAAATCTTGATATATATATATATATATATATATATATATATATATATATATATATATATATATATATATATATGTAACAATGTGTCAAGGCATCGATTGTGTGGCAAGGTTTAATTGCGTTTGTGCAAATGGCTAAAACATAAGTTTTTAAAAGTTCAGATATTTAAATGAGCATATCAGTTCGCACCGGCACGCTATCAAAAAAAACAACATAGCACACTTAAAAACAATGGTATATCAAATACTGGATAATATTAATCAATGGCTTCCACCCTGCATTAAATTGCTATAGTATAAGACCACTGATTTGAACGACACACTTGATAATACATTATTAAAAGGTATGGCTTGATATTGATCTGAATTGCAATGATTTAATTATGTTTCAGCCAAGTCTGAAACATCTTTTGTTTTGTAATGAGGAAGTGGTTGATTTGTTTTACGTTTAATTTGGATAAAATGAATTAGTAAATGGCATTAATGCACATATTCATTTATTACAAATAATTGTCTTAGTTCGATTTTTTCAAATTCCAAATGCGCAAATGTTAATTTAATGTTTCAGTGCGGTTAAATAGATAGGAGTGTGTGTATCTTACAAACGTTTTAACAAAGTGATTATGATGAAGGCAGTGTCCGCAAACACGTATTAGACGGGATATAACAGACTAAAGATAAAGGTCGAAAAGTACACGCTGAGAACATGATAACAATTAATTATACTGCGTTGTTCATCTACGTGCTTACTTTGCTGATTCAAAGAACAAGCAGTATAGGTAAGATTTGTTTAATTCACAAAATAAAGATGACTCTTTTTTCCTTTCTTACGTTAGTAAAAGCAAATGCTATTGAATGAACGTTTTATTTGATATAAATTTCGTTCAATGCTGCACTTATGCGGTTGACAGTTCATGCGAATGTCCTGAGGGATAGATCTCCTCACCAGATGGCACGGAGTGCCTTTATCGTAAGTATATGTTATAAAAAGGCTCGCAAAGCATGTGATATGATTCGAAATGAATTTTGCTTTCAAGGCTAAACCGGTAAAAGGAGCACTTGTATTTTTTGGAGTTATTTGTAATTAATCACCATTGTACATAGATTGAGGGCATTTTTTTGTACTTTTGCATATAGGTAATTTGAGTTGATGATGTTAAAGAAAGTAAGACTGCCATGGTCATCATTTCAAACTATTTTCAGTTTGATAATTTTTAATTTGTATTATTTCCTAGATTCAAAAAAAATACATGTCAAATAGCAATGTTATCTAAACTTGAATTAACGTAGCCCGATTTCTGATTTATTTGCAGAAAAAAACACAATACAACCAAAGAGACAAGAACAATCATTTATATCATTTATGTTTTTAACATTTTGGTAAACAAAATAGTATAAGAGTATCAAGATATATATTTGCTTCCAAAAATGATACATAAATGATGAAATCATCAACAAATATAATTAAACTGATATAGCCAAATGGTATTACAATTTCTAATTTTGTTTGTACCGCGTTGGGACATCGACGTTTTAAAGCAAAATAATAAAAAAAAATTCTACAAATATAAATGACTTTCTCTTGATTTAAAATTAATTTTAACCGTTTTGCTTAAAAAAATACCGTCTTGTTTTAAACAAAGTTAAAAATTCCCCAAAACCTATTTCAGCGAGCAATGCAATCTTAAAAAAGCCAATGCTTGTGTAGAACCATATTTTTCTTTTATTAAAGCCTCTCTTGTTTTAACCTGAAATTTTATTATAGAAAATGTGCCGCAAGTGTATTGTACACCGGGGTGATAAGGAAACAGATTTAAGCAAAACAGTGTTGTCTCAAATTAATGTGTTAATAAGCATATAACATCTGTATTAGCACTTTAATTATGCAAGCGTTTTATATCTGCATTGATTATATCAGTGTGACTAATCAAGCATTGAGTAACTGTGACAATTTACCGTTCAAGGTAATAACTCCCTCAGTCGTTTTTTAAATCGCCTTAACCTAAGTGAATCACGGTTCTTTTAAGTGTAACGATCTTAGTTTGCAATAACATTAACAAAACGCTAATTTAACTGAGTAAGAAGCGCTTCAGGTTTGGATCCGTGGTTTATCAGTTCGAGCCAATACTCAATACATCGTTCCTTTACCATGTCAATTAATATAATATAAAACCCATTTAGGTTTTAAAGAGCTAAAACGTATAAATAACTAATGTTTGTAAGCATACTTCGTGTTGTGAGTTGCACATTAACAAGGGAGAAAAGTATGTAAAATCCAAAAGTATCAACAAACACGTGCACACTGACCAGATATTGATACAAGGTTTTAGACAGTTATCATCCGAAACTGGGGTTAAATTCGGGCAGTATGCACTACGAATTATAACACAACAGTGACAAAATCTGAAAAACGTGGGACAGGAAGCAGTAGGGAAAGGAAATTTACTCTCGGTTTGAGTATGCCATAACCGCGCAGTCAATATCTAGATATACCGTCGCGCTCGTAACCGGTAACCGAACGTTTGACTCTAGTTATACCTATTGCAACACCCTATTGGGCTACGATCCTTATGCGTTTATAAGGAGCTTACATGATATTATTCAGTGTCATGTTCGAATGGATATCAAGCGGGAACCGGGGGTAGATGTTATCGAGCGTTCACATCCTGTAAGACGTGGGAGATTGCAAGACAAACATGCAAACTAAACAAAGGAAGATTATTTAAAATCGCAAACATTGATGATTATATCCTAGCACGGAACATATCAGAGAAAATTTCCTCAGACAAAGGTAATTTGAAATTGATCTGAGGTGAGCTGGTGAAGGTCTTGTTTTCGTATGAGTCTCACCATAGGTTAAAGCGGACTAAATCAATGTCTTACCCAATATCTCCTCATATCTCCTCTAGGATCATTATTTGCCTTTTAAGAAGGTATTCATTTTTATTTTACTAAGTCTAAAACTAATTTCTGATGTTTGTACAGTATTAATGTGATACATATAATTACGTTTAACTTCACAGAAAGTAATCGCAAAAACAATAACAAATATTAATGTTTGTTCATTAAAGTAGGAGGGACATGCGCAACAGGGATTTGGTTAGGCGCTAAACTTTTCAACGGTGTTTTCACATGGGAGGATGGCCACTTGGCTCAGGGAGGAATGTATGACCAATTTTACGGGGATGGTGAGCCTAACGGAGCATCTACAGGAGAAGACTGTATTGAGATGAAAAGATATCCTTCTCAAGAATATAAGATGAACGACAAAGACTGTGACGAAATACAGGAGTTTATTTGCCAAAGTAGGTTCTTATATGTTTTGTCAGATTTTGTTAAGGAGTAATAAGTACTATTTTACAAACATTTTTGAAAATACGTTCTCCATCTTAGTAAATATGGTGATAATTAAAGAAGTCCAACTTCAACACAAATTATTTATTTATGAAACAACGTTTCGGCCATTCGGCCTTCATCATCTTGCAGAATTAAAAAAATCGCAAAATTAATCTGGTTTATAACTGTTTTTAACCTATTTAATGTTGTATAGTTTATACTGGTTTATTGATGTTTGTTTATCCATCTTAGTAAAGAAATTCCTAAGGTTTCCAATGCACAACTTAGCTTGTCATTTAAAACAGCCATCGGCGGTAATGGTATATTTTAATGTCTGGTGACACCATTTATTTTTGGTTTACTATTGTGTAAAATAAATTACAGAAGATACGCTATAGATAAGGATTGTGCAGTTTGTATATTTGTTCTTATTTTAACTAAACTTGAACGTGAATATGCATATCATGCTATATTTCTAGAGAAATGGCTTGTTGTAGTACGTCTTTCAGTATATATTTTTTAATTTTTTCTCAACTCATATCCCCACCTCTAATGATATGAAAATAAAATAGAGAAGCCAGGCATTAAACCACCAATTTCTTGTACATCGAATACCTTAAACGTTTTTTTTTTATCAGGAGGAACGTGACATTTTGATAATTTGTTTTAGATCAACAGCTGGGAGAGGTTTGTGTCGACCACTCAGAATGTAATGCTAATAATTCGGTCTGTTCTGGGGGAGTTTGCGACTGCCAAGTTGGTTTTGATAAAACTACAAACATAGATACATGTACTGCAAAAGGTAAACGTTTATTAGTAGTAAGGAGAAAGAGAATAAAACTTAAATATAATTATTAAGACGGTTTTGATTCATTTGGACTGTTCATATTATTTTTCAAACGTACGGGAACAGTGATATTTCGATTACACAACATACATTCAAATAATACATCTTCGTTTGATTTAGACTATTGTTTAACAGTTACATGTGCAACACAGTCAACGCACTCTCCTATCACCGATGAAGGCGGTATTTCTAGAACCATTAACTCATGTTATCTCTCTATTTGACTAAGCAAACATTGCCTATTGTTGTTTTTTTCCTTTCTTCAAAACGTAAATTCTTGTTTGTAGATAATCCACAGAAACTACTTAGAAAACGCTTACCGTCTAAAATGTAATCATATATGATCCTGTTTAAACCTTGCAGCCGGCGCCGGGACTAAATGTACAACAAGCGACGATTGTGTCACGCATGGAGCTTTATGTATAAACAACTACTGCTCTTGCAAAACCGGATTTTACGACCACGAATCACAAATATGTGACAAAAGTATGTAATGACTTTTAATCGTTTATGTCAAATCAATTGTTACTAGTTTCGAGTCAACACACACGTTTCAATGAAATACTGACATTTTTAGAATAAGCTTTCATTAAATTGGTATATATGATCGCCTCGTAACCCAGGAGGTTGTGGGTTTGATCACTACAAGGTCTCATCTCTCATAGTGTCTCAAACAAAGACAAAGTACTGATTTCTACTAAGGAAGTGCAAAACAGAATGATCTTATCAAATTAAATACATTAGTTGCACCAAAGTTATCTTACCTAAACATACTTATCGTTGATTTCAGTGCCATTATTGCCGTCCGGTCTCGACTCGAACGACACCATTCTTGACCATAAACAACTGTGTAGCAGTGAAATAAGCTTTGGACCAGGTTTACCTGTTGGAGATAAGTTTTATCACACTTTGTTTGTGAGTACAATATACATGCATATATCTTTTTAAACCTTTTCGTAAAAAATAAAATTCCAATGCTATAGTTAACACATATTTCATTCTCACATAAACTTTAAAATGTAGCATCAATAGTTGACCATCAGCAGACAGACAGTAAGACTCACAGGAGTTTTTTCGACTTGTACAGAGATCTTCATTAACACACAATATTAATTTCCATAATACAACATATAAAATACAATGTATAGAAATGTTCACGTGTAACGTAAATTACCGTTTTACCTGATCGAGTGGGTGGTGATAAACATCATCATTATAACAGTAGCGTTCACCTTATACTTCGATATCTGCTGCCGTATTATTGTTTTGATTTTGAGAACATTTACATAAAAGGTTGATTAGTCAGTACTGCCCAATAATAACTGCTTATCATTTATACAGTTGAAATAAGGACATGTACTCACCCATTGACTTTTTATACAAAAGTTATCCAGTTTGCTGTAAAGTTGCGGTAATTTGTAAAATTTCGACGAGTAAGTTTCTTGATCAAGCAAAATACATTGTTTATATAAAGGTGTGTGGTTTTTTTTTATTTTATTGAATCGAAAAATATGAACATATATATTTAACAATTGACTAGACCAATAGTATGGTGTGATTTTATTTTGATAATGTTCATGTCCTTAGATACATTCATATATTTTCACATAAACACTTCTAAATAATAATAATATTACAGGTAATTACCAGGCATTTCGATGAAGTATTTATATTAATTGAACAGTTACAAAATGAATGTATTTTTTTCCATATTTATAGATTTGCAAAAACGGATACGCAAGCATTGGCATCAAATATACGAATCCAAATCCACCTAGAATGACAGACAAATTCGATAAAACAGTAATTTTAGCACCATTCTATGTTGACACCGCGAATGGAACTGTTTCATATAGAGTTGTTGATGTATTGCAAAACAGTGACCTACGTCATAATGCAGATATAAATACATTGCGGAGAATTGTCTCCCTTGCTAGTGCCGACACGGCGTTTGATATAAAGTTTGCAGTTATTGCAAGTTGGTCGAACATGATTCCATATCAGAAGATATACGAAGACGAACAGGTATTGTTTGCATTTATTTAAGGAATGATTTGCGGGGTTGATGTCATTATCGGGGTATGAACGCAATTGGGCTGGTCAAAGTGTGTGGAGTCCGAACCACGCAGTACTTTGACCAGCCCAATTGCGTTCATATCCCCGATAATGACATCAATCCCGCAATTCATTACTCATAGTTACACCATTAGTTCATTATTTCATTCAATAATCATTTAAAAGAATACTTCATTTCATTTAAGAAAACCTTTCAGTAATCCTTTCTTACCCTTTCTGTAAAGAGAACGACCCGACTGAAACCGGAAACACATTATTCAAATGACGTCACAATAACGCGGGAAAAGATCAAGCACTTGAAATCACTTTTAAACGTAAAATTGAAGCACTTATGGCAACAATACATTGAAACTTTAATAAATCAACACTTTCTAAAATGTTGATTTGTATTTTACGGGACCTTTTGGCACAATACAAACAATAACAAGATCAATATTTTTCATGTGTATTGTTATGCGATGAATTACGATCTGAACATATCCGAAAATGTTGCGTTCATCGATTGATAAAGCAATTGCTGAAATCCAGGTCATTTCAGGAATGGAAGTTCAGGTGTACATATAAGTATATGGTTATGTAAATCATTCCTTCGTAGATGTTTTAAACTTTTGTTCTAGATTTAAGTCTACATCTAGCAAGTGGGAAGTTTGAAGTACAATAAGTATGAAAGTTCAAATGTGCTTGAAAACAATTGTTTACAATCCAACCAGATAAAAACAGAATAAAATTTGGTTGTTCGATAAATCTCGATTGTTTATTGGGATATGTATGTATTTCAAAATGTAGGTGCTTTTGTGTAGAGCCTCATACTCCGTCAATATAAACAGATTGTTGATTGATTTAATCAATAAATGCTATATTTCCAACCATTTGTTTCAGACAAGCACTTTTCAGATGGCTGCTGTAACCGACGGCCGAGTGACATATTCCATCTTCATTTACGGGCATAAGCATATGCTATGGAACGTTAAGCGCGAAAACAAACCCAATGTGTTCACTGGAATTATAAGCAACAATCACTTTAGTTATATAAATATGTATTCATTTGAAAAGCCAATTCTACGAATGGATCGTTACGCGAATACTAAAGGTATTTTTTATTGATAATATAATTCTTTAATTCAAATCCCTAGTTAAACCTTAATATGAGTTCATGCCCGTTTAAATGCAGTAACTACAACGTTTAAAATATATATTTCAATGCACGTGAAGTATATTTTTAACGTGTTGTGAAGTGCATTGTGTGTCTCTCGCTTTCTGCTTGAGGGACTTGCTAATGGTTTTGTAAAAGGCACTGTTTTGTATGACGAAATAGTGTGGCAAACCATTTGGAGTGTTAAAACAAAGATACTGACGGCTAGAATCCTTTGACATATGTTGATATATGCTCAAATTTTGTCTTTTTGAATAGCGTTGGCAACACGATTCAAAAAAAGGTTTACATGTTATGTTATCCATATGTTTGTGTTCGAGTCCTTGTGGGCGTGAGGTTTTGTAGTCATTTTTTAATTGATCGTTCACTGTACCAGCGTGTGTTCGCATCCTTCTAAACCCCGAATATTTCTAATACAAGTTTTTTTTTCCTTCTGCATTTTCGGTATGAAAGAGTAAAATTGTTATATTTTTCAGTTGAATAACCGTTAAAAAACAGTGTAAAGACATGAGTGAGTCCCTTTAATCTTCGGCATCTACACACAGTCTTGATAATATATTTTGTACTAGGCGTGGCCGTGTATTTTTATTTGTATCGAAGAAAAAACAACATCGATACATTCTGGACACAAGTATGATATGTAGCGTTTACACCCTACATTTTTAGCGCAAACACGAATTAAAACACGAAAATTTAATGAGCAAATAATTTAAAAAAAGTATATGCAATGATACTATTTTAAACAATTTAAGGTCATGTTACTCTCCAAACCTCGAAAAAAAATTGTTGTTGTTTTAGGCATTTATGGCTTAATCGTTAAAAAGATAACGGCAAATAGACAGATCCAAAGCTTTGCCATGGATTGTGTGGATTGGTATATAAACAACAAACATAAGAAAGAAGAATATAACAAAATAATGAGCATGCTCCCTGAGTGTCCCTGTAGCATAGAGAAAGCAGAACAAGATCCGTTAGCCAGAGGCAAAAGGACAACTAATGACAAAACCATTTGCATAGAACTTCTTCCAACCTTCAGGGCAGGATTATATGGCAAGGTAAACTAACACGTTTACATACTCTCCGTTCTTTCGTTTTTGTACTATTTAGTTCGTAATGGTTTATGTTTTGAAAGAAGGCAAAAATATATTGTTACGGCATGAATGACGTAGGAGGCGTCGATAGTCATTGTGTCGATGCTCACTTTGAATGATATACTTATTGCCTAAAATATGCAAGTGAAAATTAAAGATAATGCACCTTTGTAAAGCAAATTACTTACGTTAATTACTGTCGTCTTACGCACCTTGCTCGACTGAAAAAAAACATATAACCAGGCACACAATGACGACGTTCGCTAGCAAGAACCTGAGAGATAAATGGAATAAGGTTTTAATATGATATACATATATAATACTTCATAGGTATGCTGCTATGAAAGAAGTTCAGGACAATGGACAGACGAAATTCCGTTTGCGGGGGGATTGTACACTTTTCATCCAGATCTTTTCCCTCAACAACACAAACTACATGACCTGTTTCCTAAGAACGTTTGCTGTTTAAAGTCAAGTTACTGTCAGCTATACTACGAATTACGTCCCATTGGAGAATGTTATAGAAATACTTGGTTTGACTTTGGTAAGCCGTAAGCTATAATTTAGGAAAATGGCTCTCTGAGCATTCGACATTTACACTTGCGATATTGTTCTAAAAATATCCCCTTTGGAAACTTAAATCAACTAATTAACATGCTTGTGTGTGTGTTTGTGTATATTACCTTTTGGAGAATATCAATTACTTTTAGCGGTATCTTGGGGTGATCCCCACATTCTTACACTGGATGGAAAGAAGTTTATCTTCAATGGACTCGGAGAATACACGCTTTTAAAACACAACTTTGAAGGAAACACCTTTAATTTACAAGCAAGAACAGAGCGGGCTGTTACATTGAATAACACTTTAACGGATGCCACAATATACACAGCATTTGCTGCCAAGGACAGTTCTGGATCTTCTGTACACGTGGAGCTCAACACTAAACGGAACGGTAAATAAAAAGTTTTACCTGCAAAATATCAGTCTGGTTCCAGTCATTTATTTATACTTATAAAACATGAATTGACCATATCTGAAGTAAATATTGAAAGACATTAGCGTTTTAACCCTTTTTTAAAACTAACTGAAATATGGAATAGATATGGAAATACCTTCTAAAAAGATAGATTTACTATATATCTTAGTGGCTCATATATATTTCAAAACTGAAGCACACTGTTTATATCAAGATCGTAGAATCCCTTATTTGATATTATTTCAGTACGTTTGATTTCTTACAGGCCTCATCTTGTATGTCAACGATATCGATCGAACTGTGGACCATGCAAACAATTCCTTAACGTTGCAAACGGAAAACAATACGCTTATTGTTGTTAAACATGTTGACAACAAGAACAAAACGAAACTTGAAATTGAATTCCTTAAATCAGGTAAACCGTTCGGTAAATTTATTTATTTTATTTTTAAATCAAAAAGACTTTGGTTCTATACAAGTTGATTTTATGTTAGTATAAATACATTCTGACTGGAATCACAAAATAGAGAGGAAACGGTTTATAATGCTTACTAAACCATGTCAAAGTACAAGGTAATGAAAAATTACGACGTTGGTGGTAAATAAGGCAGCATGTTTCATGACGCATTGCATTTAATCGCAGTTAATAATTTAAAATATGAAAAACTCTTCATCATGTTTAAAATGTTCAGGAGTGGCTCTGAGTATATTTACTGGCAATGGGATGCTGGCACTAAAAACAACCGTCAACGCATCGTTAAAAGGGAAAGTGCGAGGATTGTTGGGAAATTTTGATGGAGAACCCGACAACGACTTTATAACTCCTGGCGAGCAGATTTTTAACAGCAATATCAGCGAATCTGAAATATTTCAATATGGCCAAATGTGTAAGTGAATACTTTATTTCAACCCATGTTTTGCTTAAGATTATGTGATGATATCATACTAACTTGCACGATCAGGGGAAAATGAAAACGTATTTGCGTAAACGAATTGCAAGCCAATATTTATAAACAAGTAAATTGGAGTCAATTTACCTTAATATTAGGGATGGCAACGACTAGTAAAATTAATACTCGAGTACTCGGACGATCGTTCGATCGAGTACTCGGGCACTCGATAACTCGGAAAAATTGAATATGTGTTCGCAGAGACAAGATTATGTATACATGCATCGTTAATGACGTATATTGTGCGTTTGTCGTATTGTTTTAGTAAACAAGTTCAATCAAATACGGACTTTTGTACGCTTGTTTTCTCTTTGGAAAACGTATATTCTGTTTGCGCCTACTAATTGTGACGGTCTGCACCTCGTGTGTCTATTCTACAGTGACTGTTAGGCCTTACGTTTGTGGAAGTAAACTTTCATTAATGCTTTTTTACTATTTTAACAAAAAAAGATATAAAAAGAAAACAAATGTTGTTTCAGGCTTTTAATTTGTCTTATTCGTTTCATTTTATACAAGTATGCACTGCAGAAATGAACAACAATCAGAATTACAATGAACGAAAATTAATAGCATACATAAAAATAGTGAACGAAATTCAATTCGAAGTTCAGTTGTTGAGTTTTTTACTCTACAATTTTATTTTTTAATGATAGTTTTTCGTACTGTGTAATTTACCTCATTAATATTCATAAGTCTTGATTTAAAATATCAACCAATCAATTGTGATAATCATTGCAAAAATAGTTAAAATACGCCCATTAAGAAATCAATTCTCGTAACGGTCGATACTCTTTCGCTCGTTAGGATCCATTGTTTGGTGGAAGCTCTCTAATTGGTATACAATAGAAATGTGTAGGTGAAAGTACCGCTATCAAAACTTCGCTAATTGACATCAGTGCTAATTTGAAACAGGGGTCGTTTGTTGACAGTTTGCAACTATCACAACAACTGTCAACTAATTGATTGAGGTCAATTGTGTACACAGCGGGGATTAGATGGACCGTAAATTGTCCTCTTGGCAACTAACGAGATCTGATATTTTGTCTATTAATCTTGTATTTGGTGATTTTTAGAGATTTTATCCGAGTACTCGAGTAGTGATTTGGTACTCGAGTACTCGGACGTTCGATCGAGTACTCCAGTACTCGGGTACTCGTTGCCATCCCTATTTAATATGTATTAAAAAGTAACGATACTATCTTTAAAAGGTGAACTGACCAACAAATATCTTCCAGGCATTTAGAGGGATATTCTTAGTTACATATAAATGAGAAATGTTTCTGTCTATTCTAAATTCACAGGGGAGATAGATGGTTTGAACTCCGCATTCCGGTATAGTGACAAGAAGAACCACAGTAATTACCACAACAGCTCCTTTATCCCTCGCTTCCTAGACTCAGTTCCAGTGGAAATTATAAAGGCAGCAAGCGAGACATGTGGCGGGGATCAGGACCTCGCCTGTATATTTGATCAAGTGTTTACAGAAAATGAAGACATTTCAAGGCAAACGCATGAGACAACAAATGATGCAAAAGAAGCGAAGACTGAAATATGTAAGGAGTATGTTTTAACAGTCTTTGTCAATTTCCAGTAAGCCACTTATTCTAACACAAGTAGCTTATATTACATCTAGTCCATTGCGTATTGTAAATAGTTCATTTCTCTAAGTTTTACTCGAAAGAGGCCGATAAATTTAAGTTAATGACGGCCTCTTACAAGTGTTACAAGGTTACAAGGTATATTGATCATGCAACTTAAGGAATACGTCTTGTAGCCATATGTAAAGAGGCAAAATAAAGACAAACGGACACTCAATAACAGACCGACCATATCAAAATGGTCGATATGTATTAAACATATTAAAACATATTACATAAATTTGTTTTATATTATGATACATTACGTGTCGATCATGTCAGATTTGCCTTACGTTGAAACTATCTCTACGAAGAAACGAATTATATCGATACTTTTCATGCTCAGTGTTAACACTCCATCCATACAAATATAATAAAATTAAAAAATAAAGATTAAAACTGAGTCATACTGTTCCGAAACAGATAGGAGCGTTCCAAAACTTATGACATGTCGTCGACTGGACGTTTGGATTGGAGAGGAAGCGGAGTGTCGGTTGCAATTTGGCAGTGATGTTACAGAGATTGAAGTGTTAGGAACATTGAAATACTCGGTATTTGTAAATCAAACAACAGGAATTTTACGATATAAGCATATACCCGGGCTGCCTGATGAAAGTCTACGGTAAAAAAACTATTTTTCACGTGTCTGTTGAATCTATAAAAGTTTATATACATGGTATAGCAATTTAGTGATATTTTGTTGTGAGGCACTCGTGTGCTGTCATAATTTGGTTTGTTATAAAAAGAATTGTATTATCGATCAATAAACAGATATAATTAATCGATTGCATGAAGATTAACATGATTATATCATTTAAATATAAGATATTAAACATTTTATTTGGAAGATTTATTTCTTTACATTTCAGTCTTATTGTAAAGGCCGAAGACGGTGGTATATCTCCCGTTGCAAACATCCCTATAACAGTGTGTACCGGTTGTAGTGGACATGGCCTTTGTATTAACAAAACGGAGATGCGGGGCAGTCAGACGATGTTCTTTCAATATAACAAGTGCCTTTGTTATGCACAATATACAGGTGAAACATATGAATATTAGAATGATAGGTATTATAACAATGATCTCGTTAAATATTTACGGATAGTAAGAGTTTGTACATGCTACTTTTCATATCTATGTCTGAATGATGTTTTGCTTCTTTGAATATACTCCTTTAGGTGTAATTTTTAAGTGTTGACTAGTCAGCTGACCATGTATATTTGTAATTAATAAAATATACTGTAACTATGATTGATTCCAGTGCACGTTTTCATTTGCGAAAAAACACTTCGTTACACAGTCTGCTATGTTTTTCATTCCATACATGGGTCTTTATAAACTGACATTGAGACAAAGTTGCCTCAGTAACTGCTGTACCAAGACTAATCGTTAACTAAGGCCCTGCTAAAGGCTGAACAGACAATTAACGTATGGCACAAGACGTCCCCAAAACAACCAGATTAACTACCAATTTCACATTAAAAATGGTCTCAGATGTGTTGTTTTTTTCAGGACTTGACTGTGAGTTAGATATTGACGGGTGTGTTGGACAGCCATGTTCCATTGGACGTATCTGCTTCGATGTACCTGCAGAATTTCACCTGGAAGACGAGCCGGGATTTACTTGTTCCAGATGTCCGGATGGTTATATCGATGATGGTGCGAGGTGTCAAGGTATGGAATTGTGTATATGGGTATCACATATTATCATTTGAAATATATACAGTAATGAAATATATAGTGTTAGCTCGCCTGCTAATGGCAAACATGATGTGTTAGTATAGCCTTAATTACTTCTCTTTGTTCACTATACGAGTATGGAACGTTGTTAATGCAGACTTGCCTCGTGGAATCTGCAGTGCAGTTACTTTTAGACAATAGTATACGTATAAATGGCTCATGGCTCAAACAAAAGGGATACAGATAAAGTTGTTACTAGGGCCCGTTGACGTTGCTGCTCTTTCATTGCTGTCAATATAAACAATTACAATAAAACCGAGACTTCTATGTTAAAATATCCATGTAGGTTGTGCTTTCTTAACTTTTTCCAGAACTTACATGTTTTGCAAGTTACATCACTCAGTACTTAAATGCTTACATGTATTTTCCTTTCGACAGACTGAAAAAGGACGGGCAATGACGTGTTTCATCTTATTATATCAGATATCGATGATCGTAGGGACAAAAACTCATGCAGACCTCTTGTTCTTTTCAGATATCGATGAGTGTGCGGACACAAACTCATGTGAACAAATTTGTATTAATACGGAAGGATCCTTTATTTGTTTATGCAAAAATGGATACAGAGCTGAATCGTCTGACTTGAGAAAATGTGTCGGTATGATTAACAATTTTCTACAACTATGAGTTGTAACGTTCTTTTTTGAAGAAAAAATATACCTCTTCAGATATAAATATTGTTTCTTACTTTAACAAAACATAGTAATAATGTAAGTATGTGTTAGGCGTTCTTAAACTCGTCGTCAATAAATGCACAATGTTACTCTATTGGAAACTATAGGTACGTAGTTCCGTTTTAAATTAACATGTATATGTATTGTTTTGTTGGTATTCTATATAAACGATAAGTTATACTCTAAAGACATCAATGAATGCGACGAAGCTACCCACAACTGCTTTCACATTTGCGAAAACACAAACGGAGAGTTTCAATGCAAATGCCATCCGGGTTATAAACTTGACGATACAAGGAATGAATGTGAAAGGATAGGCAACGATGGCAAGTGGTTACTTTGTTGTTTATTTTAATTCCTTTAAGTAAGCTGAAAGTTTTTTTTATGGACTCACTTTACTTTCGATTTCATTTACTGGGAAGCATCCCGGTTCTGTTGTTTGGGTCAGGGGCATTGACCGGCTCAGCCTTAAAAGCCTCGTACTCCGACCGATTGTACGCGATGCGCAAGCTTTACCGTTTAATCAATAGTATTTGTAAATGGCCTACTTTTGAATTATAGCGTTTTTCAAAGATTTAATGTTTACCTTAAAATGTAGAGATCTATCTAACATTTATGCTTTTAAAGATTTACCTAAACAGATCTCAGAAAAATACTTTTTCAATACTCGTAAGAATCCGACTTTTTTACAGATTAGCATTGATGTAAAATATAAACTAAATGCTCAATTGAACATTGCAGTCTATTTTGTTCTCCATTGTTGTATTTATAAACTTACCCAAATTAAAAAAGTCGTTTGATATATAACTTATATGCGCTCAAGAAGTTATTATTATCTTGTTATGTTACATTTAAACTACATTTTCTTTTCCAAAAGTATCCACTTTAAATCCCCAAATGTATTTACCGTAACATTCATATTCTATCCTTAAAAATATTTATGTACAGATATTTACAGGTAGCTTCCCTTAAGTGTACTGATATAAATTCGGTCAAATTTTCAAAATGGTTTTCCCTTATTTCAACATTTCCATGAAGTATCCGAAATCTTAATATTAATGCGAAAACCTACAGAAACAAGATCAGTAGCAAAAAGTTTTAACATTAACCCGGTTTAATGGCACTGGGTAAACGCCAAAGACATAGAATATAAAAACAAAAAATCACAACCCAGACCCATGGAACAACAGCACAAAACTTCACAAACAACACAGTACACATATACTTTAAAAAATCAAACTAGGGGTGTTTATTAAGGATTGTTAGGTACCGCCTTGGAACGATTAGTAAAACATAAATTTACTGGGGGTTTAAACCAGTTTATGTGCACAAACCTCACTCTTATCTCAACAATCCTAAATAAAGATAAAACGCAAAAGGTAAATCTTATCAAAGTATGCATTAACTTGAGGAAACTTAAATATTAAGTTACCTTTATGAAGTAGGGAAATCTTAAGATTATTTTGAGGACATTTTATTCCGATTTGAAATTGTTTACATTCTTTAGGAAAATGTGTTTTTTTTCTTTTCATATCATTCCTTATTCCCATCTCAGTACTGAAATATACTTGTTTTATTATAGATTGTAGTACTGATTGCTCATATACATCAGGATGTACAAGAAATAAGAACAATGAATCGATATGTTTTTGTGAAAATGGTTTTGAGCTAGACACAGAGTCGAAGAGATGTACAGGTAATTTATAGGGATGCTCACATTAACAAAACACTTGATTTAATTAGAACTCTTAATGTTTGTCATTTTATTTGTTTATATTTACGAATATTAAAATAATAGCAAGTTGAATAATATCTGAATATTTGAAATTTTCTTATTACCAATTTACCTGATATCAAAACCTGTCAACAACAAATTCCGTTTTGTGCACAAGTATGTTTAAACAACCTTAAACAATGGCAATAACCATTAAAATGATGCCAAGGTTTCTTTTAATGTTGACAAAATTACTAAAAAACATAAACAACAGACGCAAATGATTTTTAAAGATCTTTTTATTTTATCTTTGTTAGTGTTTTAGTTTTATATAAACTTGAATAAGTGAAATCATTTTTGTCATCTTTTCTGTCTCATTCCTAGATATTGATGAATGCAAAAGGAATGTTTGTCCCCAAGATTGTACAAACTCTATCGGGTCGTATTCATGCAGATGTTTTGACGGATACAGATTACAGGGACTGAAAGAATGTGAAGGTATTGTCATAAATTTGAGATTAATTTTTAATGAAAACGGCAATACATATATTAATTGGTAAATGTTGTAATTGGGGAAGTTTCGTCCACAGTATAGTCATTGATTTCCTGATCTTTCGGGATCTGTTAACTTACCTTAGTGAATAATGTCAGCAGATAGCTGCCTTTAAGCTGGTACAAAAGGACGTCGATATTGTTACGCCTACAAGCCAAGCCAATGAACTTGATCTTTATTACGAAATCCGTATTTTTTACTTCCAAATTATTCTTCTTTTAAAGTATACGAGAATAATTTTTGCAGAATGTGCTTCTCCATTTTTTGGAACAAATTGTGAAGACACATGCAACTGTTCATCTCTCGGCACGAAAGAATGTCATCAAGTGAAGGGTTGCGTCTGTGAAAACGGCTGGCAAGGAGATAGATGTGATATTGATTTCAATGAATGCGACAATCACATTTCTCCGTGTTCTGATGCCTACCACACATGCGTCAATATACCAGGATCGTTTCTTTGCGAATGTTTAATGGGATTCAAGGATAGTGGGAGTAGTCATTGTGAAGGTATTGAATATTTAAAAAATATCTGAGACGTCTTTAGTCCCTCACTACTGTTTGACAGCATATATTTTAATTTAATGTCATTATGTTAAAGTAGTATATGTTGATCAGATTGTTAACGTGTCCAATGAAATGTTACACGATAATATGATTGCGTTTAACCAGAAATTTGTGTACACTATACAATGCGGATTGTTTTATCTTTGTTCATGGCAGAGGATGCTAAAGATTTTTTTAAATATTTTTAATAAGACGTATATGGCGTAGTTATTACGGTAGTAATGTCAATTCGCCACATACATTAATGTAAATGAAATATTTCAGACGTAGATGAGTGCACAAATCCTTTATTTAATGGATGCGGACAATATATGCTATGCAGCAATACTGAGGGTGGTTATACATGTGATTGTACGAAAGGATTTGTTCAATCGGACGAAGACTGTATAGGTATGGCTAATTTAGGCACCAGAAATAGTGTTGATACTTTTGACACATTTGTTTCCAACATGTTTTCTTAAGGTTATCTTGGTAGTGTGTAGCTGACTTATGTGAACCGAAATGCTATTCGACCGCTGTTCAGAGAAGGCTGAGTTAAATATCGAAAGCATTTTAAATGAAAATATATATTAATGTAGTAAACAATATGCTACATAGTTTGGTATCTGCATGTAATATTATTTTCTAAGGCAATTGATTTATTTCAACAAACCTGGTAATAATGTGCTGTTAGGATCGGAGTCATGATAGTTTTTCTTCCGTAGACATTGATGAATGTAAACTCGGAATAAGCGGATGCCAACAGATGTGTGAAAACTTTCCTGGGCGTTTCAACTGCTATTGTTATTATGGATATACCTTAGCCGAGGACCGAAAATCATGCCTGGAAGGTAAAAGACACATTCAAATTGGTTTTTAATAATGCTTCTTAATGATATTACAATAAAGATATATTTCTTTGTGTGTTTTTCGTCTATTTTTGAACGTCTTTTTTCACTGGCTTCTTAATGTCTATGCATTGAATTTAAGCCCATGTTTATGCCTGATTACCCAGTAGCCCAATTATACACATGAACTTTTGATCAGTAACTGCGAAAATGATGCGTTTATAATCAGTGCGTTTTATTGTTGGGTCAATAATTTCCATTTCAGTCAAGAACCCATGTTTACAATTAAGTAATCTAAACTGCTCTCATTATTGTGTCGTTGAGGAAGATGTGGCTGAATGCAAATGCAACTTTGGCTTTTACATCGATGAAGATTCACAAACATGTAAAGGTAAACTTTATTTTACCATAATAAGAGTATCTAACACGTGAAGTGCAAGAAACCTTGATAATGTCAAACGTCTGCGTGCTTTGTTTGTTTATTTTCTTTTTGTTTATCGAGATCATGGGGAAAAGTGTAGTCTGTTATAGAAGACAACTTCGCTTTATCCGTTGTTAGGGGTAGTGCTTCACTCACTATTGCTACAAAAAAAGCTACAGTTAACCGGGACGTAGATCTTTCCAAAGCGAGTATGTCGCTAGTCGTCCATAAGATATTATTCAAGATCAAATTGTTATCCTAGTTAATACGTTAAGGTTGATAAAATCTTACAGATATAAACGAATGCGATAACGGGACATTAAACGAATGTCAGCCAAAAGAAAATTGTATTAACGTTCGGGGATCGTATAATTGTGAGTGTAATCCAGGATACAAACTCTCCAATGATGGTCGGCAGTGTTACGGTAAGAGTGTTAGTTGTATGGTCTCACTGTTTACATCATCTTTAATTTCATGACATTTTACTTTTGTAAACGTGCGTAAATAAGTTGTATTTTGAACGCTTTATACAAGACCGTTATTGTGAAGTTTTATATAATACTTTAAAACTGCAGCACTCTCCAACTTGAATTTCATTTGTCGTATAATTGTGTTCCTGTTTGCTACGTTGTATAAACATCGTAGACAGTTTATTTGAATGTAATGCTATAAGCGTACTCATTATGAACGTTTACCTGTATCATGGTTGTATTTTACAGAATGTGATCAATACCACTTTGGAAATAATTGTGAGCAAACCTGTAGCTGTTTACATGGAACATGCGACAACACACAAGGTTGGTATAGCAATCAAATTTATTCAAAATTGAAAACACTTCCGCTTGTTCAATATCTGTCAAACCATTATCTAAAAATGACACATCAATAGTATCTATGTAATCATGTCATACATATAATGACTGTTAAAAATTTCCTGGCTTTACCTTTTTGCTTTCTGAAGTCATGATTGTTATAATCTAAAAGCACATGTATATTTTTATAATGTCATTCATGGCACTAATATGTAAACAGCAAACATAAATTTCTACGATGCATTTCTTGAATGGAAAGTTATGTTTCATTGCTGTAAGACATAAAAGCCATATTTTTGTCGTAAACCGTAGGTTGTGACTGCATTGACGGTTGGGCTGGTGATAAGTGTGACATTGACCTTGACGAATGTGACTATGAAGACTTGTGTCCAGCAACCTTTGAGTGTGTTAATACGCTGGGCAGCTTCCTTTGTCACTGCCACACTGGGTATGTCAAGGCAGAGGACATATGCGAAGGTCAGTCATGAAGTTTTACTGCAATTTAAACCAAATAATGTGGTTTATATTTTCCTGTGCTTTATTTTTTTTTTTTGATACACGTATAATTGATTTTCATTTGAAAAAGAAATATTTTGTTTAGAAGTAATTCATATTAATATCAATTACTTTAATATTTTGAACTTAACGGCACTTGGCCAGTACATTACAAACTAATATGATAATTCAGGGCGAGAAACGCACGTTTGTCTATTACATGTATTATGTTATGTTTGACAGATATCAATGAATGTTCGGATGCTTCACTTCATAAGTGCGACCAAGTATGTAGCAATACAGGCGGTGGTTACGAATGCCGTTGTTACAATGGATTTATGTTAAATATAACAACTGGAACGTGTTCAGGTACATTTACATGGGAAACATATAATGAGCTTTCAAAACATCATTTAAGTGTATTACGGTAGTAAGAACATTTTTATTTTTGTTTTGCATCAACCAACATTTGGTTTAAACATATTTTATTTTTAGAGAGCATCCATATTCAGTAGAATAATTAATAATCAGTATAACGATTGTTTTAGGCATTTAATTCAGTGTTTATGCTTTATACTCGTAGATGATTTTGTAATTTAAATGCTTTTCAGATGTCGATGAATGCAAATCAGGAGTTCACCAATGTGAACAAAACTGCCTAAATACGCAGGGAGGATACATATGCACGTGTAAAGAAGGGCTTGTGCTTGATCTAACAGACCGCCATTCTTGTCTTGGTAAATAAAACTTAGTGGCTACTGTTTGGTTAACATGATACTTTTGAGAATGTTTGTGTTTGTTATTTTTCAAATTAAATGTTACACTTGCACATGATTACGCTATCGATGTTTTATCAGATACATTTTGTTTACATAATTATATGTCAATGTAAATGCCATTTACAATCATATTCCTATTTAATTTCAGCCGAGATAGAATGTGAGTCCGCTGAAGCTGAAAACTGTCCTGAAAATTCAATCTGTACACAAAATGCAGACATTACTAAATGTGTTTGTAACAGAGGATTTGTACAAATAGCAACTGGTGCCTGCATAAGTATGAATGCATTTTAAAAGTTAAATAATCATGATAATATTTATAATAGTTTAGGCCATACTAGTACTATTCTTTAACATGCTGTAGAGCAAAATTAAAGTAAATTATGAAAACTAAGTACTTCAAATTACTTTACATATGTCTTTATTTATTGTTTTGAGTTTATTTTGATTTCATTAACTACTTCACACAAATACTTAATATATTTAATGTATCGTAATAACAATATAAATGCGTACATGATTTCCTTTCAATGATGATGTTTATGATGATGATGCAATGGACATTACGGTGATATAGCTTATATAGTTATAAGGGTATGGACAAGATGGTGACTTGAAACACTTTGTAAAAGTAAAACATCATTATACCTTATTGTATTATTATTTAAAGTAACATTCATTTGATTATGATTGTTCATATAATGTTCTTCACATATCGCAAAACACTGATATCGTTTCATCTATTTTTAAAGCTGCAATCTCACAGATCTGACCATTTTAACCTCTTTTTTTATCTTAGAAAGAGCAAATTTTTGCTAAATATCTGCGAACCAATGATATAAGATTGCTGACAAAAACTCAGGTCGTAGATTTTAATATTTCCGTTCGAAAATTAATGTTTTATGGCTTAAACCGTTACTAGCAGTTTATTTTTTAAAAACACAACATCGGATAAACTTGCTTCAATGCATGTGAAAAACACATCACTGAATGTTTCAAAAATCAAATTATAATTTACAGATGTGAACGAATGCGATTACGAAAATGGTTACTGTGCTCACACGTGCCAAGACAACCTAGGAGGATATGATTGTCTGTGTGACAATGGATTTCACATTGCAAACGATGGGAGATCATGTGAAGGTATTTAAATGTAATTTCATCCTTTTGGATATGGATATGGACAAATATTTCAATTATATCAATTATTAACGAAGCGTTAATGCGATTGCCCTTATAACAATTGATTGTTTGTTTTTATGGTTCTTGGTAAAACAAAATATCAGTTTATTTTATCAAAGCATACGCGTTTTAAAATTATGTCGACATTGATGAATTTATATATGTAAGTGTCCGCCTCACCAGTGCAATGTACTAAGTGTCCGCCTCACCAGTGCCATGTACTTAGTGTCCGCCTCACCAGTGCCATGCACTAAATGTCCGCCTCACCTGTGCCATGTTTCACTTTAAACACACACTCGAGAAAACAAAATAAATGGTGATTCATTACACCTTAAAACTATTTATTATATATTCAAATCGTATTGATTACAGTGATTTAGCCTATGTATAACTCATTAGTTATGCTACTTTTTATCCAACAGCGTGTAAAAAAGGCACTTTTGGAGTAAACTGCAGTTCAACTTGCATCTGTGAGGCCGAGAATACCTACACGTGTGATAACGTTGTTGGAACTTGTACATGCAAACAAGGATGGACCGGTGACGATTGTTCCAAAGACGTTGACGAATGTCATCTAAGTACGCACACATGTTCAGAAAATTCGTCATGTAGAAATAAATACGGAGGCTTTTTATGCGATTGCCACGTCGGCTACCAGAAAACAGGTGGCGCACTATGCGCAAGTAAGTACAATTATACGTACATGTTCGACACCTTTTTACTTTCAATTCTACAAACTCAAGGGAGAAGCCCACTTTTCAAACATGTAATAATAATAATAATAATAATAATAATAATAATAATAATAATAATAGTAATAATAATTATAATAATTGCATTGCAAGCAGACTTTATACATTTTGTTTACATTGAAATATGCATTTAACAATGAATGTATGTTAATTCGATTCAAGAATGTGGTCGAAATTATTTCGGTGAGGCATGTCGTCGACGTTGTGAATGCTTCGAAGACGAGACGCATTTTTCGTGTAATCATATTGATGGACGATGTCGTTGCAAAACGGTACAATAAATTAATGTAAAGAATAAATGCAAATTAATATTTGAACAATATTCGTTCCATAATTGTTTTTCATGTTACTTCATTATTGGACGTAATATGTTAGTTATCTGTAGTTTACGTATAATATTGAAGTAACATTGTAATCAACACAACAAATATTGGTATGTTCTATAATTCAACGGCCATTCATTTTATTTCAGGGTTTTCATCGAAGAAACGAGTCGGACACATGCAAAGGTACGTATACTTTACTTTTATCAAGTTATTGCATAATATGTTCGTCTTAGTAATCTTGGAAATCCCATCGGATGTACAAATTAAACGTGCTATACAATTATATGCAGGGTGCATCAATAATTCATACGGCCTCGACTGTGCATATATATGTGAATGCAACACAACAAACAGTGCTGATAGCAATCAGTCATGTGATGAAAAGGATGGGACGTGCTTTTGTAACAAGTTCTGGGATGGAATTTCATGCAACGTTGATGTCAACGAATGTAAAGTTCAAACAATATGTGGAGACGATCCACTGAAAGGTTGCCACAATACAGAGGGTAACTTCTCATGCGACTGCAAACGAGGCTATAAGTTAGATTTATTCAACAATTGCGTCAAAGGTATTTCAACATCTTACTATCATAGATGCAGATACACATGTATTTTATGATTAATTGTAATAACGCAAATGCATATGATTATAAGCTAGTCCTTCATATAGCAAAAGATACTTATGACTTACTCTTTTTACAGATACTAGTTTTGATGAAGATTGTCATAAAAATATCACAGGTACGTTTGATACAGCTTTCCTTTAACTAGACATTATTTTTAATAAAATGTTTTATACCTACCATATAGTTTGTACTTCCCAAGAAATTATCCTTCATACAGGCGCATTTTGCTTTCCAGATTGCACGGTTGCTGTCACATTAACAACAATGCTCAATATTACTTTTGACGAGACTGTTAATCTGGATATCGGTGCTACATACAGACAATTTGAAAGAAAACTAACATCTTCGGTGAGTTTAATAATTGCAAACGTGTACTGGGCTTGTTCTGTAGTTTTTCACATAAGTATTGGTTTAAAACATTTATTGGCGATTGGTTTCAGTATACTTTATTTGATCGTAATGTCTCGTTCTAGTTTTTATCTTCTACGATATATTGGCTCAGAAGGAATATTAAAATCGTTCAAGAATATACTATATACGTCAAAATGTAATAATGAAATGTCCAGTGGCCACAAATAATGAACACCCTACTAAAAGGCATGCTATATGTGACAGCAATATACATTCTTTTCAGCTTCTTTCATACATGAAGAGATATACCAACTTCCTTGTCGAAATAAAGATTTGTGATATCAGGTTGGTAACCATAATTTAAATGGATTTAACGAATCTGTTTCCTAACTTGTATTCATCAAGTTCAATATTTTTTGGATTAGAGAGTTTATACATTAGTAAAATATTTAAATACGAAAATACATTAACACATCGCTTGGTAAGCCAACAGATCTAGTGAACTTCCGGCCCACTGGGTAAATCTTTCAGGAAAAGAGGAAGTCTTCATGTGAATTACACCATTTGCATGAACGCAACATTTGAAGAACAAGATAAATTACAAGGTGAAGCTGCAAATGCATTATTCAAAATGGCACGGGGAGATACTTTAGAATTTGATGGCGACATGGTGCGTGTATCTACAGGTAGTACCTTCTATTGTCAAATTCAAATTTAATTTGCCATTCTTAACAATTGCTATTGTACATGTGTATTGTATAAGAAAATTGAACATGAAAAATGCCCCCGGTTTTCAGAAAACATGCGTGTTTGTGAGTCGTTGATATATAGCTCAAATCAATGTTAAGTCTAGCGTTTACCCAGGCAGTTCTATGAATCGTTCAAAATAATGGAAACCGTCCAAAGACAGATATTTAACGAACTTGTGTGTGTATGTTTAATTTATTTGAAACTCATTCTTTAAGAAATGTTTTTTAAGCAATGTTGTTTTAATTGAAAACTTAAAAGCTGGAATTTGTAATAGAAAATGAGTTGAACAAACAAACTCCAGCAACTGAATTGCTCTGTTGCTTTAAGCAAAATAGATTAATAAATGAAGTATTAATGTCACGTTTTTGTAGAAGGCTGTAACTGGTTTTGGCGCGACCCGTGGCGAAATGCCTTGGCATGTTTCATTTTGTGATGTTTGTTTGAATATAAGGTTGACTTTAGAATTAAATTCCTATTGTAATATTTGTTTTAACGCAACTCCCCTCCCCCAAATAAACTAGTTGATATGGCCTACCTACCGACATAAGAGGCATGAATGACGTTTTCGATTATTTGCTTATAATTAAAAATCCATATGTCTTCAGAGTCATTGGTCTATACAGACGACAAATGCCAGTTTTACCAAGATCTGTTCGGCCATTGTGGCATGGGCTACAAATGTTGCGTTAAGGAGGATCGCGTTAATTGCTGGTAAAGACCGTTATATATTACATACGCAAATAGGCCATTTGGATTTTCCTACCGGTATCATTTAACAACGTTTTCGATTTATTTAACAGTGTTTTATCTTCAATTATTTACAAATACCAATATGTTTTTCATCAAAAGGTAGCTAGAGGTCATAATGTCAATTCTCGAGTTATTTTATTGTTTGGTTCATAATCATGGTATTATTTTGTGTCTCAATAAGTGTAAAAACACGGACATTTATTACACACTTGTTAATTGCAGTTTGTTGTGCTTTTTTTACGATTTATTTTTATGTTTCAGCGAGGATAATCGAAATGGTAATACAAATATATATCATTATTAACGTTGCATCGAAAAGCGGCAATTCCAGTGTGGGAATTAAGGCACAGGTTTAATGGACTCCACGTGACTTTTCTGCAGTTTGAAACGAGCATCATTAAGACGCCTGTATCTGAGTTTCTGTCATTTAATTAAAATGTTGAACTTTATTAAATGAAACTTAAAATTCAAGCCATTCTTTTTAAGAAAACTATGTTTTCAACAAATGACAAACATTGCCAACATCACACATACAACATGCACTCACCATGTAAGTCAGAAACTGTTACCTAATAATATCTTGATTCTTGCATTTATGTAAAAATGCATCGTTTATTTTAAACTGTTTGAATATAGCTAAACAGATAAAGTATACGATGTGTAAATAAGATGTCAAATCAAATTACATGTAATGTATTTGCAAAAATGCTTCCTTAGGATGTCTCGTGATGTGATATAATGTTGGTATCTCTTGAAAAGATATTGGTTGCTGATAACTTATATGAAAAACATGACCAAAATCCTCTACAGATGTATTTATTTGCATTTCATCTTTGAAGCCCAAAAATGCTTGCAATATTTGTAACGGTATACATTTTAGATATGTTTTTCTCTACAAGTAAACCCATTCAAATGATACCAAAATAATATGCTATTATATAATATGCTATAATATCAGAATATTCACATTATCGTTTATCAGATACCTGAATTATATATTTTAGATCTGGCAATAATCATGGGATCTGTATTTGGAGGAACTGCATTCTTGGTCTTTGTCGTTATCTTCTGTGTAACCATAGTTACACTAAGACGTAAAACAAACAGGTAAAAGGCCAACCGATATCCTAGATATAGTGTTAATGAAATGCGTATACTTAAGTATATTTATTGAAACTCGTGATAGTATATCTCAGCATAGTTAATCTAGTACGTAAGATAAACAGGACAATTGCAAAGCGATATTCTACGTATTCCGTTGATAAAGTGCAAATAAATATTCGAATGATATTTTTAATTAATATTAGTGATGTTTTATGCTGTTTAATTCTACAACATTCTACTTTCGGCGTGTGAAGGAAATCATGGATAGATCGTTGTATTCAATATTCTAATTGACTTTTATAGGTGTTTTTTGTAAATAAATGCTGGGCTCAATTAACACCTATTGTAGTCCTGCGATTTATATATTTCGGTTACAATGTAATTCAATTCATGAATCCATTAGGTATTGCCGCCAGATTAATTTTGTTAAAGCAATATCAAACAAATAAAAGTTTCCTTCTTCTTATTATTAGTGTAACTATATAATAGTGTTGTATGTCTTTCAGCTTCACAATCTCATCCAAACAAACGTCTAATAGAAAAAATGGCCTAAACCCCACTCGTTTCAGTGAGGAGTTAACAACTTACAACGGTGAATAACTAGAATATGTATCATAATAATTAGTAACGCAGTTTTTTTAAACGAAATATTTGCTTAGTTTCTACTTATGCAGTGCTCAATTACAAAATGATATTCAAAAACGTTTCCAGAAATTAATGGTGTATTTTGATAATATAAAAATGTTGTTCTGGTTTTTCAGATGCCGGTGGTTATATATCAGCACGCATAAGTGTGGACTAGTTGTATTTATTTGCAGATAGTATAGATATACTGATATATATGTACAAGCAACAAGCAACATTATATACATCAAATGACATTGTCCAACGTGAATCTTCGTGAATCATGTAAACGTGTTTGAACCATTACAGTCTCGAAGATTGCATTCGAATGACTGGAACACAAAGTATGTACCCTGGATAACACAAATGAAAGGTTGAAAGCCTCAATTCAGCGGGTTTTACCCGTAGCTATAAATTTGGTATACAATACAGTCATGTAGTGGATTAAATTGTTAATTGCGCGTGAACTGTTCTAATGAGGCAAAAACACTTTAACCGAGATACTTGTGCAAGGAATCTGTTTTTACTTTCCATTTGACATAACTTTTTCATCAAGGCACGCTATGATATTACATAACATCGGTGTTGTATATATTTTTAAACAATATACAAAAACTATGTGATTATTGAAACTGTAGAACAATGGTAGAATGAAACCTGTTGCGGAAAATAATATTATTGTAAAGCTTCTTCGATAACTTAGATCCTACCACACCGTTAAAAGTTGTAATACGGTATTGTATCATGTATTTTTCTTATTTGCCTTTATTAAATTATTACATTAGTGTATTCTAGAATGATATCTGTTTCATGTTTCCTCACGTGATCGTTATAATTCCATTTTTTTAGTTTTGCAAAGGTTTGTGTCAAACATATCTCTACAAGAGATTCATTTTGTCAGATGCTATTAGATTTGATGGTAGTACTGGCATTAAACACTATTGAAGTCGTTTGAGGCATTGACGTCTTCACCAGCTTGAATTGAATTGTGTTGCCTATGTCTGTAAGAAATTATTAAAACAAGATAGAATGTGGATTTATATTACATATTAAACTAACACTTATATTGTTTTACCTAAATATTAACATTACTTAAGAAAAGAAATATTGTTTGTGAACAATATCGACGGTTCCAATTCTGGAAGAAGAATACATTTATGTATTTGTGTTGATATGTAGTGTATATTTGCCCAATAAAATATGTTTAACCAGTCTTTTTTTCTAAGAAACCCACTATACACGTCGTTACGTCTGTCCTATCAATGCACTCACGTTCAAGACTGCACGGTTTATTGCCATTGCTACATACATTTATATTTAGGACTGCATGGTGTATTGCCATTGTTTCATAAACTCATATTCAAGACTGCACGGTTTATTGCCATTGCTTCATACACTCATAGTCAAGACTGCACGGTTTATTGCCATTGCTTCATACACTCATATTCAAGACTGCACGGTTTATTGCCATTGCTTCATACACTCATATTCAAGACTACACGGTTTATTGTCATTGCTTCGTACACTCATATTCAAGACTGCACGGTTTATTGCCATTGCTTCTTACACTCATATTCAAGACTACACGGTCTATTGCCATTGCTTCATACACTCATATTCAAGACTGCACGGTTTATTGCCATTGCTTCATACACTCATATACAAGACTGCACGGTTTACATTCATATCCAAGACTGCACGGTTTATTGCCATTGCTTCGTACACTCATATTCAAGACTGCATGGTTTATTGCTATTGCTTCATACACGCATATTCTAGACTGCACGGTTTATTGCCATTGCTTTGTACACTCATATTCAAGACTGCACAGTTTATTGCCATTGCTTTATACACTCATATTCAAGACTGCACAGTTTATTGCAATTGCTTCATATAGTCCTATTCAAGACTGAACGGTTTATTGCCATTGCTTCATACACTCATATTCAAGACTGCACGGTTTATTGCCATTGCTTCATACAATCATAGTCAAGACTGCACGGTTTATTGCCATTGTTTCATACACTCATATTCTATACTGCACGGTTTATTGCCATTGCTTCATACACTCATAGTCAAGACTGCACTGCTTATTGCCATTGCTTCATACACGCATATTCTAGACTACACGGCTTATTGCCATTGCTTCATACACGCATATTCTAGACTGCACGGTTTATTGCCATTGCTTCATACACTCATAGTCAAGACTGCACGGTTTTTTGCCATTGCTTCATACACTCATATTCAAGACTGCACGGTTTATTGCCATTGCTTCATACACTCATATTCAAGACTGCACGGTTTATTGCCATTGCTTCATATAGTCATATTCAAGACTGCACGGTTTATTGCCATTGCTTCATACACTCATAGTCAAGACTGCACGGTTTATTGCCATCGCTTCATACACTCGTAGTCAAGACTACACGGTTTATTGCCATTGCTTCATACACTCATATTCAGGACTGCACGGTTTATTGCCATTGCTTCTTACACTCATATTTTTAAGACCGCACGGTTTATTGCCATTGCTTCATGCATACATATTCAAGACTGCACGGCTTATTGCCATTGCTTCATACACTCATTTCCATAACTGCACTGTTTACATTCATATCCAAGACTGCACGGTTTATTGCCATTGCTTCGTACACTCATATTCAAGACTGCACGGTTTATTGCCATTGCTTCATACACTCATATTCAAGACTGTACGGTTTATTGCCATTTCTTCATACACTCATATTCAAGACTGCACGGTTTATTGCCATTGCTTCATACACTCATAGTCAAGACTGCACGGTTTATTGCCATTGCTTCATACAGTCATATTCAAGACTGCACGGTTTATTGCCATTGCTTCATACACACATATTCAAGACTGCACAGCTTATTGCCATTGCTTCATACACTCATATCCATGACTGCACGGTTTACATTCATATCCAAGACTGTACGGTTTATTGCCATTGCTTCGTACACTCATATTCAAGACTGCACGGTTTATTGCCATTGCTTCATACACTCATATTCAAGACTGTACGGTTTATTGCCATTGCTTCATACACTCATATTCAAGACTGCACGGTTTATTGCCATTGTTTCATACACTCATATTCTATACTGCACGGTTTATTGCCATTGCTTCATACACTCATATTCAAGACTGCACGGTTTATTGCCATTGTTTCATACACTCATATTCAGGAGTGCACGGTTTATTGCCATTGTTTCATACACTCATATTCAATACTGCACGGTTTATTGCCATTGCTTCATACACTCATATTCAAGACTGCACGATTTATTGCCATTGTTTCATACACTTATATTCAGGACTGCACGGTTTATTGCCATTGCTTCATACATTCATATTCAAGACTTCACGGTTTATAGCCGTTGCTTAATACATTCATATTCAAGAATGCATGGTTAATTGCCGTTGCTTAATACACTCATATTCAAGAATTCATGGTTAATTGCTGTTGCTTCATACACTTATATTTAAGACTGCACGGTTTATTACCATTTTAAACAATTTTATAGACACGTTTAGCAGTTTTCATTAAACAGATTAAGTGATTAGGCTCAGCTCATCACTTCTTATTTAAACGTTTTGAAAGAAATAATTTAAGAAACTTCAATCCAACAGCTTATGGCGGAACATCGAAGGGTTACTTTTAACCAGCAGACACACGCACGTAAGCGTTACTCTTTTTATTGCGCGCCAACTGGTATGGCTAAGCTCGTTTTATTTGAACAACAGATAAGTATGCAATCAACACGTGATTCTCCATTCCAATAGCAAAACAATGTTTCTATAGTTATACGACACACAAATATTACCTCTTTACATTAAAAACATTTGCACATGTACGATTGCCTATTTTATTGTCAAGCAATATTTTATGATGAATGTATAAAATTCACGTCCATTGATACACATGTGCAAAGCACACCATAGAGCGTAGATGTGTAATCATGCTGTCCATTTCATCCCAGGAAATCCTCGAGACATTATGAAATGAACGGTTCGAATTTGAACAATACCCCGCCATAAAATGCGTAGTTAATTATTGTACTCTCTCTCGGACTGTTTACATAACTGACTGGGTACAAATGCATGCGGCCACAATTGGGCTCGTTTAACTTTTATGTCAGTGATTTCCCAGATTTGATTTGATTTTGCTTCATATTACTGTCAACACTGTTTCATACTTCAAGCGGCATTTTGAGTCATCCTTCGATTTTAAAAACCGGTTAATATTCTCAGTGACCCTAGATCCAAACATGATTTGAAATGAAAGTTGACCCATTAGCTTTTCAATCTCACGCCTTAGTTGCCGGCTCTCCTCAACAACATGTGGGAGTGTAGCCTTTTCATCCCTTAAATGTCATTTCGAAGAGGATTCGCTCGAGGACTGAACAATTTAAAATCCCTTTTTTTAAAAATATCTTAAGATTTCCGCCGAGCTCTCGAATCCGCTCTGTTAAAATTTCTTTACGACCGCTCCCCGCGACCTTGATTTTAACATTGTGTGTGAGTGCCAAATAAAAGTAACCAAGCAAAGATTATCCGAAATAATACGAGAGTAAATTGAGGAGGGGGGGGGGGGGCATGTGTACCCCCTCCTTCTTGCCCGCTATTGCGAAATTAATTTTGATGTGTGAGGGATATACTTAATGTTAAGGGATGTTAACCATTACCTCAATATTTATGCCTGCAGATGTACGTGTTGGCGTGCATGTACTTCCTCAAAAAAGCTTAACCAGGTATGAGTTTATTGTATAAGATATAGTGGCTTGTAAAATGTGGTTCTCTTACAGAGTTTTTGATACGAAATAAAGGGTATCAAAACATCAGGAGAGTTAAAACTAAGATACTGACAACTGGAATCCTTCAACAAATGTTGATATATGCTAAAATATTGTCTTTGAAGTCAACGATTTCCAAAACCGTTGCTATTACAGTGCAGCAAAACAGCAAAACACTGAATCGTGATTTGTTATTTGACATTATCATGTGTTGCTTTCAAGGTATAAAGCAGGGTCAATGTGACGCAAAATAAATCCTAAAGAGCCTAATATATGGTCTTTCACGGAGCATATGACGTTCAGTTGCTTAAGACCTATATACCAACCATTTCGAATAGCCCTATAGCTGAGTCGCAAAATATCGTACGAACAGTTAATGAAGATCAGCCTGAAGCTTGACCAACAACTGAACAAAAGGGCATCTAAGCAGTCAAGTACAAGCTCAAGCGACTACAGGAGGAAGACCCAGACTTAGGCACAGTCGTACAGGCAAAGCAGGTCAAATGGAAAACCTGGTGCTATTGTTATGCAGACCTGGAGCCCGGCTGCAAGACACTGCATACTCTTGGATTCACTTTCCTTACAATATGGTCACTTTTTGTGCTTTGAAATAAGGAATGGTGTTGGAAAACATTTTCCGGTTATAACCCAAAAATGTCTGGAAAACAAACATTTGGAAAGATAAGGTAGCGATACTACTGTTACAGCTTAAAAGGAGATGTGTACCTTCATTAGTAAAATTGTGAGATTAGCAGATAAGCGTCAAACAAGGACGCAGATAATCATCCAGCGAGGCCGTTTAAAACCCAGATCACAAACGAAACACAAGCACTACCAGATTACAGATTACTTTGGACCACTGCCCATTAATTGCCAAGGAAACCGATAAATTTTGGTATTAATTTTAGCAAATATGTTGAAATAATTCCTGTTTCTCATCAGACAGCTTTACATGTGCCGCAAAGGTCGTGCAAAAATAAGTCCAAGAAATCAACGATGTAACGGTCAAGTTGAACGATTCTACCGAACTCAAGTTAGGATGATCAATCCGTTTCCCTGTAAAGTGCAAATAGACTGGGATGAAAATCTAGGTTGCTTAGCAGGAACAACACCGAATAAAAGTACTGCCGTCAATTATTTTTTTTCCTGAGAGAGAGAGAGAGAGAGAGAGAGAGAGAGAGAGAGAGACACACACACAGAGAGACACACAGAGAGAAAAGAGGGAGAGAAAAAGAGAGACAGAGAGATATATTCAGAATAGACGTTGAGAGATAGTTCTTAGATTTTTGTAATATGGTCTTGAACATAATTATTTCATTGGTACAGGTAAACTTCTCTGCCTATTTGACTTTAAAAATCTTGGATTGGATTTCATTAAACCTTTTGACGATGTCATTTTTTTCGATTTTAAATACGTACATACGAGATTTCAAAGGGAGTGTTCACTTATTTTTAAATATCACCGATTTAAAAACAGTTTTCAGTCTGATGTTTTGCATAATATTTTAATGCAGCATTTCCTATTGCTAATGTGTTTCAAAGACCCATTCGAATTTGAGAATTTTTTATTGAATAGCGATTATGAAATTACAATATATTTGCACGTGCAACCCGTGGCATTTAAATGAAATGCCAAGACTTCAAGCAATCAACGAATTCCAGCATTGGTAATGCTTGCTCAAGGTAAAAGTCTATCTGAGGTTAGTAGAACGTTTTGAAACCACAAAAAATACAATACTGTAAAATCATTAATGTTCGCGTTATACAGCGTAAATACTGAAATCACTGTATGTTTTACTATTATTGTTTTGTTAATATATTTTATCTGCCTTTAACAAATAATAAACAAAATCAATTCATTGTGTTTTTATGAACCAAATGACAGAAACACGTGCTTATATGAAAATCTCCAGGTTTACAAGATATGCGTGTTAAGTGTCGGTACTCGATTTTTTTCTTTAATGAAATATTAAATTGATCATTGATTCTTTACTCAAATATACGCACCTTCTCAGTGTTTTCATTGTTTGCAAAATTCTTTATTGACATTCAATGGCTTCGCATATATGTATCTTTGATCAGAATGCATCTTCTATTATTACCTTAATTTTCATTTAAATCGATAATTGACATGGGTATATGCACTAAATGGCATTTAGTTTAATGTTCATTTCTGGGGGGTTTTCTTTCTCTGTTATGTTTATTGCTCGTAATACAACATAGACGTCAAGGTAAAAACATTACCAACATAATGTTAAGGGTAACAACATAAAGCCGTTAAAGTAACAACATTACCAACATAGTTGTCACGGTAAGAACATTACCAACAAAGTTGTCAAAGTAAGAACATAACGAATGTAGTTGTTAAGTTAACTGCATTATCAAAATAATTGTCAAGGTAACTACATTACCAACATAGTTGTCTTGACATAAAACTTGAACGACAAAATCTAAAATATAGTTTATTATTATAAATATGTATTGTAAAGGCGAACAAAAATAGTACTATAGTAACTTTATATCTATATTAAATATGTTACATTTAATACAGCATCGAGATTAAAATAAGTTCATTTTAAAAGGTAGATTAACTTAATAATAACATTTAACTTAGTCGGAAACCATCATCTTACACCATTAAACCATCAGAAATTACATGCCAAGATAATACAATTATACATTAAACTTGAGGAGGGAACATTTCTAAGTATGACCTTATTATAACTGTCTAAAACTGGTGATGATCATAAGTTGAAATATTCCACATTGATGTTTTATTAATTGTGTCTTTAAGGTATTGTTAAGAAGTGATTCTTAACAACTGTTTTGCAGAACACGGTGAACGGAACGCAAAACTGTACTCTTTTTATCGGCATATATACAAGGGAAACAACAGTGACCGAAACACATTTTGTTCAAAACGGTGATGAGTTATGCAAGATTTACAATATGACTCAGACAGCGCCTTACATTGTTTCGGATTATTTATTGAATACATTACAATGAACGACGTCGAAAATTACAATAAATGTTTTCGTCAAATGTAAATGAAATCTAAATTTATTACGATATCAATTGAAAAACTTACATATTTAAAAAAGACAGAATAACATGAAATGAATTTCCATTATTAAACTTGAAAATAACCCAATATCGGACAGGCATATTCGGACAGTACCATGGTAAAAACGACACTAACGAGAATTCAAAATTTAAGTATATTCATGAGTTTATTCTTGATTATACACCTCATTATAAAGATTCCTTGTTGTTTGGACACTACATTTCATTTCATATTGTATCGTTTCTGACTGATATGGCTTAGCTGGTCGTCAACACTAACTTTAAAAAATGGTATGTGTTACAAGTAATTTTAGTAAACAAAAATATATGTTAACAAATATAAGTAAGGAAGAAACAAATCGTATTATTGACTTATTTTTATCCTAATTTGCATTGGTTATTATGTATCCAATAATAAATACTGATCAATCAAATCGATTAAAAAGGTTAACTAGCCAAACGATATCTTGAGTACAGCTATTTTTTATACAAATTGCAGCTGGTGCTTTAAATTGTGTAGATATAATTAAACCGTTAAAATGAACTTTGCAAAATTCAATTTCTAATATGATGCAAATAAATTAAGATATAAGTGTGTAACAGTTTCTGAACAACAGGACTAGTGCATGCTACATCTTACTAGTAAGAGTTTTATACATTGGTTCAAATCATATCTTCCTCGAATAAGTTCTTTTTGATTGAAGTTTTTGGAAACGTTCAATATATTCAGTTTCAACATCTTAAAAAAAAAGTATGAAACATCAATTAATAACTCGATAAACAAATAATCGAACATACAATCTTGACTATACAAGACTGATACATCAGAAAAAGGATGTCAAGTGTATGTATTTAACATGTTTAAAGAAAAGACACCGAATACTAATTGAACCAACAAAACTATTCATTAATTTTAAATTTTCTAATTGCATGTCATTTAAATTGCACTAAGTTCTGATTTGAAACTTGTTATTCATTTTACGTGGTAAAAATACAGTATGAAAAAAAAGAAAAAAAACATTAAGAATCCAGATTTTTTTAACTTAATTCTATTTAAACGGCTCTAATTGTTAGCTTACTTTCTTTACAATTTGATTCCCTCTATGAACTTCCTTTTCATTGAAGCGGTTGACCCTAACCCATCTATTGCAATGAGGGAGTTGAAATAAAGATGCCCTTTAAAGATGCACTCTTAAAGATTGACAATTTTGAACTTTTTTTAAGTTTTGTCTCAACAGCTGAATTTGGCATTAATGCCTTCATTTCAGTCATATAAGATAATTCACAATATAACAGATCTCAACTGTTTGGAAAACTGACGAAATATTTAGTTTTTTCAAAGCGTTAGTATTAAAGTAACACTTATAACCATAAAACCTCAATTTTCAAACGTAAATGATCTGATCATTTGTCAGCAGTCTTATACCACTGATTTCCAGACATTTACGCAAAATTGGCTCGTTCTAAGACAAAAAAGTTGTCGAAACGGTAAATGTGAGATACAGCTTTAATACTCAGTAATTATTATGTATTGATATATAAAACAAATGAAACTTATTGTTTATTGAAGAGATAGTCAAAATCAATGTATATTTTGTGTTAATGTCAGTATCTCGGCTTTCCTTATTTGTCTAATCTTTCTCTCAATTATAAAAACAACATTTGTAATAAATATTTAAAAAAGCGTATTACACCACTGAAGTGCAGATTGTCGGAGGTCATGGCTGATAGCAACCGGCAACTGATAAGCCACGCCTTATTTGGACGCTGATTGGTCGGTGGGTATTGGCCGGCTAGTTTGACTGCTAGCAAAAACCACATGGCCAGTGGGTCATAAAACTATACGAAAAACAACTAAACCACACATATTCTAAAACTAATTAATTAATTTGACAGACTGCGGTAAATTTTAAGACCGAATTATACATAAATTGAAATAATGAAAAAAAAGATCTAGCTCCTTTATTTTTAAAGCAAAGATACTGATTACTAATTAAAATCAAGAACAATATTCATTAATTTCAAGTTTTCTAATTGCATGTTATTGAAAGGTCTGAATTAAAACTTATTGTTCATTTTCGTGATTAAAAAAAACAATATAAAAAATAATCAAAATTTAAGAGGCAGCAAACAAGATTTGTTTTCATTTCCTTGATCAATTCAAAACGGCTTTAAATTTTATCTTACTTTTTTCATAGTTTGTTTCCCATTATTAACTTTATTTTCATTGATTGCTATTGACCCCAACCCAACCATTGGTATAAGGGTACGTGAATAAAGATACTTTATCTTTAAAGTTGCGCTTTCTAAGATTGACATTTTTAACTTATTTAAGTTTTTCTCAGAATCAGCTAAATTTGCCATCACAGCATTCATTTCAGTCATTAAGATAACTCACAATAATGATCTCATCTATTTGGAAATATGTCGAAAATTGTATTTATTTCAAGTAAAAACGTATTATAGTAACGCTTTTAGTCATTCAACATCAATTATTTTCTTTTTTTGCAATGCATATTAATTTTATGCGACTATAATATTTTTATTTGACGATAATAATATATTTGACGATAATAATAATAATAATAATAATAATAATAATAATAATAATAATAATAATAATAATAATAATATTAATAGTAGTAGTAGTAGATAAAACAGTTTTAATATTTAGTTTATATTTTCAAGAAATGCGTTTTCAGCCAATATTTAGCTGCTGGTCAATTAACCAATCAACAGTGTATAATCAATAGCCAATCGTAACAGCGGTTGGCTTTGTTATTTTTGGTATTTGGGATTCACATATATTGCACCAAAAAGTTCTCCTATACACGCATTCTATGATCGGGATATATTTAAGACGCTAGTGCAAGATATTGCACAGTTCTCTAGGCAGGGACGTACAGTGATGTTTGGCGAAAGATTGATATCATTGAAAATGAGTAATTTAACGGCCTAGAATTCAGTGAACAGCTTAATGAAAAGCCCCCGCGGCGGGCGTCAGCAGATCAAGGGAGTAACCGTTACGGTGAACCATTGGTAAAATTATGTAAAGCGGTCAATGTGTGCATTAGGAATGGAAGCTCAGGGACCCAAGGTGATAACGGGAAAATCACGTGCATCACGCAAACGGTGAAAGCGAGATAGACATGCTTTTGACAAAATACAGTAACTTTGAATTCATATGAGACTTTAAAGTAACAGAATTTAATGAATTATAAAACCATGCGCCACTAACATTTATAATTAAAGTTAGATCGCATAACGCAGATCGACAGTTGTAAACAAAAGTTATTTATAAGTGTGATGAAGAGCACAGAGATCGTTTCCGTGGCGATATTACAAGTTAGTTAAAACAAGTAAATGCCTTAATAAATGACGATAACAAGAGCATTGATGAAAAAGTAAACTGTCTGAGTAATATAATCACATCAAAAGCGAACGGGTACATTCAAAGTAACGTAACATACACTGCGCACAGCTTTACTGACCATGAAAAGGAACACAAAACATGGTTTGATGCAGAATGCCGAAGAAAACAATCATTGTATAAGCAGTCATTACAGACTTTTCTATGTCACAGAAATGACGAGTGTAAACGTCAATTCCTACAACACAAACGTGACTACAAATTCCATGTTAGAAAGCTTTAACGGCAATTTAACAGGAATAAAACTAGGTCGATGAATGAAATGCGTTACAAAAAAAACACGCGAGTTCTGGAAAATATTTAACGGCCCGCGCAATGCTAAAACAGATACGGATACATTAAAAAGTGAGGACATCTTTAAACACTTTGAACAACTCTCGTAGGGAATGGCGAACGATAAAACGGATGTAGCTGAATTTGTGGCCGGATTTAACGAAAAGGAACGAATCGACCAACCATCATAATTATGTAGAACTCGACTATCGAATTACACTCCAAGAAGTCTGGAAAGCGTGTAGTAAACTAAAACGCAACAAAGCAGCTGGTGTAGATAATTTGATAAACGAGAACTTTTTTTAGAGACAATAGACACTATGATGCATCCATTCGCATAACCAGACTTTTGATACAGGTGTGTACCCAAAAAATTGATCAATCGGAGTTATTATCCCACTCTTAAAGAAACAACCTGCTGACGATCCAAACAATTACAGGGGGATAACTCTGATAAGTTGTCTTGCGAAGTGATTCACTACTTTTATAAATGAGCGTTTAAAAAATGGGCTTATAAACTTTCAGATGCCCAGTTTGGATTTAAGCAAAAGCACGGAACATCTGATGCTGTTGTTTTTACATGCCTAAATATAGAGGTGTCTTACTGACAAGAAACCGTTATATGCTGCGTTTGTGGACTTCTGAAAGGCAAACGATTCTGTCTCTAGAGTATCATTGTGGTACATGTTAATTAAAGCGGGAGTCGACGCCAAGATGTTTGCAATACTGTGGGATATTAAGTACGTTAAATTATGTGTTAAATACTATGGAAATGTATCCGAACTCAAATAGCGTAATGTTATCCATTTTCCTAAATGAACTGGAGCACTCACTTTAAAATAACGTGTATTCTGGATTATCATTAGACGAAATAAACATTTTCCTAATATTGTACGCCGACGACTGTTTATTGTTGAGTGAAACACTGGAATTGCTCCAAGACCACCTCAACTCTTTATCACGTTATTGCGACAGGTGGAAACTACATGTTAATGTAGAGAAAACAAAAATAGTTTTCAAAAAGAGGTGGCGAGCAGCTTTGAACAATAAATAAACATTGTTGTCAAGTTAGCAACGTTACTTACAGAGTTGTCAAGGTTACAACATTACCAACAGAGTTGTCAAGGTAACAACACTAATAAAATAGCCGTCAAGACAACAACATTACCAACATAGACGTCAAGAAAACAACATATCCAACATAATTATCAAGGTAATACCATTACCAACAAAGTTGTCAAGGTAAGAACATTACCAACATAGTTGTCAAGGTACGAACATTACCAACAAAGTTGTCAAGGTAAGAACATTACCAACATAGTTGTCAAGGTAAGAACATTACCATCATAGTTATCAAGGTAAGAACATTACCAACATAGTTATCAAGGTAAGAACATTACCATCATAGTTATCAAGGTAAGAACATTACCAACAAAGTTGTCAAGGTAAGAACATTACCAACATAGTTGTCAAGGTAAGCACATTACCATCATAGTTATCAAGGTAGCTACATTACCAACATAGTTTTCGGGGTAACAACATTACCAACAGAGTTGTTTGTCATGGCAGAAACGTGAACGACAAATTCTAAAGTATCGTTTATTAATATATAAGTTTATAAGTATGTTTTGTAATAACGAACAAAACTAATACTATAGGAACCTTATCATCTAATAATCAGAAATTACTCGCCTAAGAAGATAATAAAATTATACATTATACTTGTGGCGGGAACATTTTGATAACTCGATCGAGACAATGCGAACTCATACTGTTGAAATTAAATGATGGTTTCCGACTGACAGGACTTAGCCGGACGTCAAAAACAGCGTGAACAAAATGGTATGTGTTTCAAGTAGTTTTAGTAAAAAAGACATATAAAAGCAAATATAAATAGCGAAGAAGCAAATCGTATAATTGACGTATGACTTCTTTTTATTCTTTTAATTCACACCAACCGGTTTTGCATATAAATGATCTGTCACGAGTCGTTATATAATACACAATTTTATACAACGTGTTCAGCTAATGTGTTAGTAAGCGAGCCTTAAAGCTGGTTTATTACCAATTAAGCATTTATTGCTTCCAATTAAATTATTTACAAACGTGCGAAGTGATATTGTTAAATAACACATGTGTTATTCAAAATACGTGATGTTTATATTAAACCGGAAAGTAGGAAAGACATGTACTAAATGGCGTTTTAGACATTTTTACACCCACTTAACATATATTTAAAACAACATGAGTGCCAGTCAAATAACAAGCTTTTTGAAACGTTTTACGCATCCCTGTTCCCACTTAATTATGCATATATTCTTTTTACAGTGAGAAACTTAGGATATTAGTATAACTTGATCCCAGTGAAGATCGCTGTACCGATGTGTGTCTGAGAGTCTACTGTAGGTGCCAACATTATTTCTTTAAAGACATTTACATTAAGAAGTGCATACACATTTGAGTATAGGTGTTCTAATAGCTTAGACATATTAAACAATAAAGTGAGCAATAGTAAACACTATTTCAAGCATAATTACATATACTATATCAAGGAATGAAACCGTATAAATATTAAAGACATATAAAGCTCGTTTACTCAAGAAAATGTTAAAATTTCAGTTAGTCAATATAAACATTAGTCGAATTTGTATTTTGTATACACTTTCTATCTAAATCTATATATTTCTGACAGTCTAAGGCAACGGCTTTCGACAAAAGCTGAAGAAGTTGATGTCCCAAATAAGCTCGACAAGGTTACGTTCTTATCTCCTAGCGTCTGGGAGAATCGATCTGCTATTGACTAATCTACAACATCGGATATCAGTGGTTTGTATCACTCATAAAAGTTTGAGCATTATAACAATCACGCGAAGCAGAAATATACTGTCGTAGAGAAACTCAGTAAAACAATCCGAAAGGATACATTAAACAAATAAGACATTGCATTTATCATAGTGTACAAAGTGTATTGTTTGCTGAATAGGTTCAGTCCAAGTTGAAGAATTACACTTGATGTTTTCTCTGTGAACTCGATTAAGGTTATCTTGCCTCATTTGTCCATGCATCATTGACGCTTTCATCCACTTCCCTGATTGTATACCGAAACTTTACCTTCGTTTAACAACCTTAAAATTCAAACTTCCAACAAAGTTGTGTTATTCCAAGGTACAGGCTCCCTCATACACTCTTAGACTATTTATATTCAAATCAATGGCTTAAATATTTGTAAGCATAAATACGGCTATTTAGAATTTGTCAATGCCATCTGCAAAAATTCAGGTGAATGATGTCTCGTGTCCTTTGATATCAACATTTACTACCTTCATTTGCAACTATTTCATATTTATGCGTGCTGCGATATTATCATCCGAATCTGAAACCAATCGAGATAAAGAAATATTAATATCAGGAATAAGCGTCTTTAATGGAATAATATATATTGAGAATGTAATTAATCAAGTATTTCGTATAAATAACAAAAGTTATTGAGTATCATAATTTTAGTTTTTCACCGTTGTTAATTGTTGAAACCTCACATAAATGGGAAGGGTTTCGTCCATTATTTCTAGTACAGGTTGGTTGGGATGTAAAGCTGAAAGACAACAATATTATATAGTTTCATTCATTGTTTGAAGAAGCCAACTAAGTTTGATGACACTTTAACATAATTACTCTGACGACTATATCTAATGGGACCGGGAACACAAACTGAAATACGATGAAGCTGAAATACATTAACTTCAATGATAAACTAATGCATTTCATTCTACAAATTATTCAAATTATAAGCAAAAAATCAATGGTATAATCAATGCAAAATTCTAACCATAACTGTCATTAAACGCAGACAGAGGGAAAATATAAAACCAAACAGAGCCGCGCTTGACTTATATCATTAAAATTCATGTATATGCATTTCATCACCTTAATTCGTTGGCTAATGATATGGAAATGTATTGGAACAAGTTGACATATATTATAACGATCATCCGACATAAGTTATGCTTTATACATTTTACCTTACCTAGGAAAGCGCTTGGCCTTTTTCCTGTTCATTTTACGTCTAAGTGTAACTATGGTAACATAGAATATCACGAAAAGAACCAAGAACGCAGCTCCTCCAAAAACAGATCCCATGATTATTGCCAGATCTGAAATTAAAATCAAAGGTATCAATGTATTTTTTTTTCTGGTGACCATATTATTTTTACAGCATTTCAAAGGGTTTGATTGTACAGAAAACTTATGTCATACTAAACGAATTAGTGCAAACATTTTTTTGGCCTTCAAAGATTGCAAAATACGTCATTTCTAAATCAATTTAAGTTTAAAAAAGGAATAAAAAGAAAAGTTACAATATATTTTCCCTGTAGTACATTTTAGTAATTTATTTCAGGTACCAACAAACAGCATTCAGCCCTTTCTAAATGCTGCAAAAATTATATGGGTTCATCATATATCCATATTTAGCATAAGTGCCAATAGCTTGATCAGATGACTAGCTTATTTTTACATCAGCAGCCAATTGTTAAAAATCGATAGAATTTTTGGTTTGATCAAGTCTATCTGATTATTACAATGATTATTTATTGGTTATTATGTATCCAATAATAACTACTGATAAATCAAATCGATTAAAAAGGTTAACTATCCAAACGATATCTTGAGGACAGCTTTTTATTTTTTTTATACAAATTGCAGCTGGTGCTTTAAATTGTGTAGATATAATTAAACGGTTGAAATGAATTTTGCAAAATTCAATTTCAAATATGATGCAAATAAATTAAGATATAAGTGTGTAACAGTTTCTGAACAACAGGACTAGTGCATGCTGCATCTTACTAGTAAGAGTATTATACATTGGTTCAAATCATATCTTCCTCGAATAAGTTGTTTTTGATTGAAGTTTTTGGAAACGTTCAATATGTTCAGTTTCAACATCTTAAACAAACGTATGAAACATCAATTAATAACTCGATAAACAAATAATCGAACATGCAATCTTGACTATACAAGACTGATACATCAGAAAAAGGATGTCAAGTGTATGTATTTAACATGTTCCATGTTTCAGAAAAGGAAATGGTAGCAAATTGGAACGTATATGTCAGCTGTTGTGATGATTAACACAAAGTGTAACTATTTTATTCATTGTGTACCGATTTGCTACAATGCTGCAAACGTTTAAAAAAATATTGTTATAAACTCAAAACAATTAGATGCTTGTTTTACCATTTCGTGTAGTTTCGCTGAAATATATAAAGAGAAATATAAGTCATAAGAAAAAAACACATAACAACCTACAAATGGCACAACTACCTATGCAAACTACTCGTAAACCATCATTGATTAGCTTTACCCGAACGTATGCATTCATACAAATCCAAACAATTTAAATAAGGATACATAAACATAATATTTGAAATAATGACCACAAAAATGCTTTCACTGACAGTGTATATTGATATGTATCTGTTAACGATTTAAAATAAAGTGAAACTTTTGCAAGGAATATATTAAATCTGTATAAGACGTTTTATTGATTTCATTGGATTAAATTCAAGACCTATATTGCCTTTTTTACTTAAAAGGCAGTCTTTACCAGCAATAAATGCGTTCTTCCTCCACGCAACATTTGTAGCCTATGTTACAGTTTCCAAACAGACTTTGATAAAATTTGCATTCGTCGTTCGTGTAGACCAATGACTCTGAAAATAGATTGAATTTGTAATCGAAAATAACAGAACGGTCATGCGTGACGTATTTTGCTTACCCGAGTACCTTTTGTAAGTTATTGGTAGCGATCTGGTTTATTCAAACAACAAAGCAATTCAGTTTCATTTTCTACATTTTGCTCAATTTCTGTTATTGTTTTGTCTACAAAATACCAATATATATATAAAAGAAATATTCAAAGAATGTTAAAGTAATGGTGAACAACAAAAGATCCATACAATTTCTGTCCGGGACGGTAAATTGGGTTTCGATTTGCAATAACCTCACCATGGTTAAAAACAAGTCTTCTAACATTTTTCAATAAGAATGTCAAACGAGACAAGTCTGTTAGTGTCAACATTTTGTACACGGAAAAATACTAGTCATTCTACTTAATGTTTAAAAAGCCTGAAATTATATCGAAATTTGCATGCATATAATACATTTGTATTATTGAACATATGAGCACCCAATACGTGAAACACATATACAATATTTATATATATACAAACATAAGCGTGATACCTGTAGAGGAATTAATGACTTTGCCATCAAATGTTAAGGTACCTCCCCGTGCCATATCTAATAAGGCATTGGCCAGATCACCTTGTATTTTGTCTTCTTCTCCTGATGTTGCGTTGACAATTACGGTAAAATTCACATGGAGGCTTCCTTTCCTGAAACATACAATGACCATCGTTAAGCGCTTTGAAATCGAAATAGAATCATATACGTATATTTGGACTATTTAAATACAGTTTTTATTCTCTTATCTGGTTAATAATATATGTAATTTAAAAACAATGTCTATTAAAGCTGATTATAGTATCTTGTCGACCTACCATATATCATGGATCACAATTTCAAGAGGGAAGACTGTAAATCTCTTCATGTATGAAAGAAGCTGGAATAAAGTACGTGTAGATGTAAGCTATGTTAATGCTTAGCTGCACATATTATATGTATATATATATAGGTGCAGATTGATTTGTTACAATGTAGATTTATCTAGTACGCGTTCTCTTGAAGTATATATATATATATATATATATATATTCTTTCCTAGACATTGTTTTGGAAATAAATAAAGTTGGTATTAAAAAGGATAAAATCAAGAATGTATATTTTACACGTACTAATCAGGAAAATCTTCAACTCAACTATTAAACCTACCGAATCTGTTAGTTTTCTTTCATATTGTCTGTACGTGGCACTGATATCCAGATTCATCGTCTCGTCAAAAGTTATATAAAGTATTGCTGTTAATGTGACAGCAACCATGTTATCTGAAAAGGCAAGGTGTGCCAGCATTAAAACACAATCTAAAAGATATAATATTTGGAAGCACAACATATACATTAATCAATTAAACGTTTAATTGGGATGTTGTTAAAAGCATTACCTTTAATATTGTGAAGATCAGGATCATCCAAACTAGTATCTGTAGGAACAGTAAAAACTAAGCAGTATAACAATCAAAAATTGATTCGCTATGCCATTGACTTTACAGGTGATCATTTGCATACATTATTTTTGCGAACAATCTGTTTCTTTATCTTTTGTTTGATACACGTGTCAAATATATAAAGTAAAATGTTGAAATACCTTTGACGCATTTGTTATCATCTAGTGTATAGCCTCGTTTGCAGTCACACAAATATTTACCCTCTGTATTGTGGCAACCTTTCAGTGGATCGTCACCACAAATAGTTCGATCTTTACATTCATTTACATCAACATTGCATGCAATGCCATCCCAGAACTTGTTACAAAAGCACGTCCCGTTTTTTTCATCACAGGACTGAGAGCCTTTAATGCTGTTTGTTATGTTACATTCACATATATTTGCACAATCAAACCCATACGTGTTATTGGTGCAACCTGCAAATGTTTGTACAGAACGTATATAACGTATACATTTAAACCCATTATAAGTTGCAAGAATGCATTTGTATAGTTCAAGTACACCAAATATATAGCAATAACCTACAAAACGTTACAAATACTTACGGTTGCATGTCCCCGATTCGTTCTTTCTCTCATACCCCTACAATAAAATGGTCAACCGTTAAGACCGAATCCGAAGAAGTTTTACTCCTAGTTTATGATATGTATAGATGTGCTGGATGGTATGGGAAAAGCTCATTCAATTTTAAGTAATATTAGGTAATAGAACAGATCAATATTGCCAATAATATATTCACAATAGTAGTGTAATTCAAGTATATAAGTAAAGTAACTGTACCGCTTTGCAACGGCATCGTCCATCAACATGATTGCACGCATCCTGTGTCTCGTCTTCGAAACATTCACAATGTTGGCGACATTTATCGCCGAAATTATTTCGATCACATGCTTGAATCAAATTAACAAACCAATATTGTTAAAAACATTTTAAATGTTAACACAATTATTAAAGACTGCTTAAAATATCGTTATTTTGTTATTTTTTTTACTCCTGGACCGGTTTCTTTAAATTCCATTGAATTGTAGCAAATATAATCCACTTCAAATGATACTCAAATACAAAGATGAATGTATAATTGTACCTACTTGTGCATAATCCGTCACCCGCTTTCTGGAAGCCCGTGTGGCAATCGCATGAAAAGCCACCGTCTTTATTTCTACATGACGAATTTTCTGAACAGGTGTGCGTATTTAGAAGACATTCGTCAACGTCTTTGGTACAATTGCCACCAGTCCATCCTTGTTTACATGAACATGTTCCAACATCGTTCTCACAAGTTTTGGTATTCTTGACTTCACAGTTACAAACTGAATTGCAATTTGCACCAAAAGTGCCTTGTTCACACACTGTTGGATAAAAAAATAACTTAACTAAGGAGTTCGACGAACGCTCAATCAATGTGTGAACGTTATTCGTGCGAATTCAATTTAAAATAAATCGTTATAAGTTGTTAATAAGATGAATCACTATTCAGTATGTTGCCTCGAGTACGAGTTTAAATGTTGAGATGCAAAGAAAACATGTCACTGGTGAGGCGAACACTTATTTATAGCATTTTATCACTGTCGACATAATCTTAAAACGCGTAAACTTTGTTATATTAAAGTGCTAATATGTTACAACATAACAAACATGAAAACACAAGCAATGATTTTTACACAGGCAATTGTAATAATGTATCGTTTTTAAATTGATGTAATTAAAATGTCTGTACCATTATCACATGAAAACAGACGAATTTTAAGGCAAGATATGACAAAAGAAACGGCCGGATGGGTTCACTTGTGAATATAGTTTTTCATATAAGTCGAATGAAGGAAACATAACTTGAAACGTTCAAGTAAGTAATGGAAATAAGCAGATGTGACATGAATTGATATACCCCGGTTTAACTTGTAAAAGAATAAATAAAACATGTAACACACCACTACGCGAATGACAGGTATTGTGACATTTCGCAATTAGGAGATATCTTGAAAACGTAACGTCAATAACAAATGCGATATTCCCTTATTTAATTTCATAGTTCACAGTAATCTGAATATTACACTAATCGCTAGACTTGTAACCTGTGTTTCTAATCGATTTAACTTCCGACGTGGATGCGCGTGAATATGTTGCAGTTTTCAAAAACACTGCTTTTCCTTGACAAACGATAAAAATCACTGCGTCTGAATAGCGACTTTACTCAATGAAAAGGAATAGAATGATACTTCTTTTTTGTTATAGCCGTCTGGCAAACATTTCTTTAAAAAAACATATGGTGTATCGGTGTTTAATCCATTTACGGATATTAAAACGGTATTTACAATATAAAAATTATCCATAGACACCTGTCCATTGGAAATTGTGAGCATGTATCAGTAAAGACGCTGCCTTCGGGACGCGTCTAATAAGCGTGAGTACAATTCAATACCTTCACATGATCTTCCATCTTTCGAAAGATGGAATCCATCGTCACACAGACAGTCATATCCTCCTGGGTTATCTTGGCACGTGTGGGCACAGTAACCGTTATCGTGATCGCATTCGTTCACATCTGTAAATTATAGTGTTTTTGTTTTTAAAAATGCTGCAATCTATTGTTCACTTACATAGAACAAGGTTAAATATTCGGTATTTTTGTTCATGGTTTCATTCTCGTCAAAAACGATAAAAAAAACGTTCGTATTTGGGGTTTTGAATACATTTTAAAAACAATTATCATCACATGAATTTTGGCAAATTCATTTTCATAATGATTTTCTATGAATAAAATATAGCCAAAATCATTATTAGTAATAATAAAAAAATAATGTGCATTCGTATACTCTTACAACGACTTTCAGGTCACCATCTTGTCCCTGCCCTTATAACTAATTTTCTAAGGAAAGCTGTAATACCTTGCAGTTAAGAACAAGTATCTCCATTATTATTAGGAACTCATGCCAGCATTTATAATGACATTCAGATACATTCTATATATGAATTGTATTTGTGCATTGTAAATTAAGTTAAAACATATTAAAAGAAAGTTAGTGCATTAAGTTTTTGTCATACCTGCTTAAATTACAGTTGAATATTTCCGACTAGTCAAAGCTGTATACATTGCAACACATTTCAGCCCAGATTAGTCTAGATGATTAAATTTTAACCGCAAATGTACATGATGTGAAAGACTCACAAAAGTATAATTATGACCATGACTTTTATAATTATTATCATGCGTATTTTACTTTGAAAAAAGTTTTCATACTTATGCAGGCATTAGTTGCTATCTGTACATATCCTCTCTTACAAATACATTTAGATATGTCGGCATTTCGTGTACAGATTGAATTTTCAGGACAGTTTTCAGCATCAGCAGAATCACATTCTATCTCGGCTGAAATAAAATAGGGATATGCTTGTAAATTGTCTTTACTTATCTGTAAGCAAACACTATCTGATTGGGGGGGGGACTTATTTACCCTCGCCATAGGGTTATAGCCATTCGGCGAGCACTATCTGGTAATACAAACGATGGATATATTTAATCAAGTGCAATTGTATCATTGACTTTAAGTAATTACGAATTTTTAAAACAAACATACTTAAATGTATCATCTTCCCCTAACAGTAACCACTACTTGTTATTTACCAAGACAAGAGTGCCGGTCGGTTAGATCAAGCACGAGCCCTTCTTTACACGTGCATATATATCCTCCCTGCGTGTTTTGGCAGTTTTGATCACATTGGTGGAATCCTGATTGGCATTCATCGACATCTGAAGAGCATTGATTTTACAAAATCATGTACGAGCATAAACCATTAACACTGATATAAATGTCCTTATATTGATTATTGTGTATTCTATTGCATATCAATGTTCTCTGAAAATAAAATATGTTAAAACCAGAGGATGGTTGAGACAGACGAGAATCAGAAACGTACTTCCAATTGTTAACGGTTTGGCATATGACAATTTTATAGCAAATCTATTAAACCTTAATACAGTTTTGTGAGATATTATTCGACAAAAGTAAAACACAGTCCAAACTCGCTATGTCGACATCCTGTATCTCGATTAACCGCTGTGTCCCGAATTTATTCCTTCTTATTCAATACAAAATAATTTTGCTTACGTCGATATTTATATCTCGATATTTCCACTATGTCGAACTCCTATTTCACCCTGTGGTCGAATTTTACACATTTTCTATAACGAACTGTCATGATTGGAGGATAATTGGTAAGTGTGAATAATTCAAGTTGTTTGTTTATCTTTTAGATTCATTTTTTGCTCAAGCTCTTGTGTTTTTCGTATTTTTTTATAAAAAAACATTGAGGGACGTTAAATGGGGGTCCCATGTGACAGTGCTATACACTGGTGCACGTTAAGATTTGATAACAATCCCAAATGGACACAGAAAGAACGTCTTCAAAGATTAAATGGTTACTCAACACAAATAATTCATACTTTTAACAAGACCGCTTAATTGGGGATGTTAATATCAGACACAAGTTTGACTCAAATTTCGGATGTGTCGAATGTTCGTTTTCTCCATTTTTTTCCTAGGTTACGAAAATTTTGACATAACGATTTCTGACTGTAACTACAAAGTGTGAACATAAGAATAATAGATTTGTATTCGTTGACACCAAGTACATCACTGGCATTGCAAATAGCGGTATTCTATTTAAACACCCACCTGGATGTTATCAACCAACCCTAAGACACTTAAATGATGATTTTAAAGCTTAATTTACATTGTCTCCTATGTGAACGTGCCTGAACACACTCCAGTTGTAACATTTGATATATATCCTTTGTAACAACTGCATTCGTATCCACCTCCGGTATTGTGACATGCTTGTTCGCACATATTCAGTGAAGCGTCCAGACATTCATTGATATCTGCCAAACATAACAAATGTGCATTTCCCACCCGTTATTATCAAACAACATTGTTATGTACTGGCAAACTGCCGTTTAGTTAAAACCATTTAAGTAATCGATATTAATATAAATGACTCATGAGATAAAAATAATTCAAACGAAATAAATTAAAATAGTATCGAAAACAATTAAGCAAGGTACAAAAAGAAACAATGTTTAATTCGTGTATTAATAAATAAATTGTAGAGCAGCTAGTCGACTAACCTTCGCATCTGTCCTCTGTCCTTACATACCCAGAGTGGCACTGACAAAGGAAGCTGCCCATCGTATTAACACACTCAAAGGTTGTGGGACACATGTCTTCGTTGTCACATTCGTCGAGGTCAATGTCACACTCATCACCAGCCCAACCTTCACTGCAGTTACAACCTACAATTTACGACGAAACATGTATGGCTTCTATATCGCACAACTCAAATGAGAACAAACATATCAATCTAAATAACAAATGTTAATCATAGAAGTATATGTTTGTTGTTAATATATTAGTGTCATGTATGATATTTAAAAAAGAAAATAATACATTTTTCTATAGTACTAACGATCATAACTTTTTGTAAGAAGAAAAAAGGTAAAGCTGGGTTAAAAACGGTCATTATATGTTGAACATGATTACAAAGCTGTTAGCAATGTGTCATTGTCTTAAATTGAAATGAACTTGACATATATGAAACAAGGCGGAATGTTTCAGAATTTGAATAAATCCGATTGCTACACTAACCTTGTGTTTTATCACATGTTCCATGTAAGCAGCTGCAAGTTTGCTCACAATTATTTCCAAAGTGGTATTGATCACATTCTGTAATACACAAGCATGACGCTGGTAAATGTGAATAATTAGTACACTGATAGGAATACATTCAAATAAAGTGTGTGTGTGATGTTCAACAACGTAGAAAACAGGAACATACACGAAATATCAAATTCAAAGTGAACTGTGCTGCAGTTTTAAAGTATAATCTGAAAGCATACGATAAAGGTATTACATTAGACGTTCAACATTTAACTTATTAACGCCCTTATGCTAAAGAAATTTGTCATGAAAAGATTATATAAAATTTGAAACCATACAATTAGCACTCTTACCTTCACAATGTCGACCGTCATTGGAGAGTTTGAATCCTGGTGAACACTCACAATTATACGAACCCGGAACGTTTATGCAATTCCCTTCTGGCTGACATTCATTTAAAGTCTCATTATCGCATTCGTTTATATCTGGAATGTTGTATTAACATTAACGTATTGATTAGAATAACGATTTGATGCTGATTAATAACATCTGGAGGACTAGAAACAACACTTCTTTTGGGAAGTATAGAGTTTCGGTTTACTTAAGCCCTTTTAATTCAATTGTTAGTGATTCTTAGAAACAAAACTCAAGTACCCAGACGTTTTGCATGCTATAGGATTCTTTAACAAAACGTTTTAGATACTTTTATTATGGTTAGATTAAGTTTACCTTTACAAGTTTGTGAATCTTCATCGATGTAAAATCCAAAGTTGCATTTACATTTAGCCTCTCTTTCCTCAACAACACAATAGTGAGAGCAGTTTAGATTACTAAATTGTAAGCACGGGTTTTGTACTGAAATGGAAATTGATGACACATTAATTAAATGTAGTGGTCATCAATGAATTGTTTTCGCAATTACAGATTTGTTGACGATACTGTGGGAAAACCAGGGATCAATGAAACATTTGTTTATGTTCAATGCACAAACATCAAGAAGCTAGTGAAAAAAATAATTTCCAAAAACAGACGAAAAACACACCCACAAATAATTTGTTTTTTTTTATTGCACTATAGTAGATACGCATTATTAAAAACCATGTTGTATGTGTCCTTTACCTTCCAGGCATGATTGCCGGTCCTCGGCTAAGGTATATCCATAATAGCAATAGCAGTTGAAACGCCCAGGAAAATTTTCGCACATCTGTTGGCATCCGCTTATTCCGAGATTACATTCATCAACGTCTACAGAATAAAAACTATCATAGATAAGAACTAAACAGCATAAGTATACAAGGTTTTAATCATTGAACTAACAACTTGCCTAGGAAAATATAATTCAATGAAGATACTGAAATATGTTTCATATTTAATACTACAAAATATATATTTTCATTTCAAATTCTTTCGATATTCAACAAGCATATATGTACAGTACTACCAAGATAAGCTTAAAAGAACATGTTTTAAATGAATGGGTCAAACAAATAAAATGTTATGGTACATAAAAGTATTTATGTAGTTTGCAGGTGTACGATTTCATTAGTTTGGTTATTTGTCGTGTTGTCGGGCTGAAAGTATCTGTCTATATTTATCAGACAGCGCTAGCCAATAAAATGGCCTGACAGTCATCACGTGCTATACCTAGCCAATAAATATCATTCACCATTGTTTCTTTGTCCTCCGCGAATGAACATCGCGTGAAACCAATATTTGTTTCTTTTTCGTTTAAAGAGTGCTCTACAAAAGTGGAATATTGAGAAAATTATAACGATTACATTCTTGATATATTGTGCTTTCGATTGCTATTAACATTCTGTGTGAGTACATTCAGTGCACTCGTAAATTGCTTGAAAAGTTCGCAAAATCTCCAGATAACGTTGCATCCTTGACCTTCAGTGTTTGATCACCCATCGATCAGCAAGATGGCGGATCGCCGAATCCAGATTTTCCGTCATTCTTACGTTCATCGTCTTAGAAAGCATCTACAACGGTCCAATGACTTCGATCCAAATTTTCTGTTCTGGGAGACTAGTTCGGTGCGCTATTCGGGCTACCCCAGAGCTAGTGTATCCGATTTAAGACAGAAGCTAAAAGTGATAACCGATTTTCTACCGGACATTTTCGTTTTATTTGTGGGTACGAATGACCTGTACCATTTATCTCCCTCTCCTCATGCTATCGCTACGGACATACTCGAATTGATGCAGGATCTCTATTTGGGCTGTCATGTTAGACAGTTTATTTACCTACAAACGGTACATCACATACAACCGACAGTGTACACCATGTACCCTGTGGATATAGACTGGTTTAACTCTCATATCAATACTTGCAACATTGTGATTTCTGCTCATTGTGCGCAGACTGAACATTAACGTTTCTGGCATTTTAAAAGGATTTTGGAGCGAGGAGGCCAAGGCGAGCGTTTTTCCGAAGATGGCGTTCATTTATCTGATGACAGGCACAGAACGCTTTACCACAGTCTGCGTGCAGCCATTGTCGCAGACCAAAAATGCACTGTAACTTTTTCAGTTAAGTGTGTAATATAGGGGGTGTCCCCGCAATATAAATGGTCATTATTACATTTAAGTCTCTTACGTCCATATAATTACCGGAATCCCCCTAAATACCGGACCACCGGAATCTACCAAAATCTACCGAAATCTCCCGGACTCCCCTTTGAAATACTAAAATATATCAACTTAAATGATTTAAGTATTTTAAAAATGAAAATTTGTAATATACTAATTTACACTTAAATCAGCAATAAATCGTGTACCTAAAACAACCATACCTTTACAGCCTTCGTTAGACTGAACGAAGCCTTCCATGCAATCACATATATAACCACCCTCAGTATTGCTGCATAGCATATCTTGTCCGCATCCATTAAGTAAAGGATTTGTGCATTCATCTACGTCTGAAATAGTTCGTATTAACTACGCAGTGCACGTCTTGTTAAATATATTTACCATTTCCTGACCATTCTCTGCATAACTAATAAAAGACAACCCTGCCTCGTATAGCGTATACCGATTTCTGGTTAAATCACAATCAAGTGATCAAATAACTTCTACATTGGAAAATTTTAAAATCTAATCAATATATCCTACTTCAACACAATAACAGTAAATCCAAATACATAATGGCAACAGTAACGAGCGGTTATAGAAAAATGTGTCAGACATTTTTTAAATATTCAATGATACCTTCACAATGGCTACTCCCACTATCCTTGAATCCCATTAAACATTCGCAAAGAAACGATCCAGGAATATTGACGCATGTCTGGTAGGCATCAGAACACGGAGAAATGTGATTGTCGCATTCATTGACATCAATATCACACCTTTCTCCTTGCCAGCCGTATTCACAGACGCAACCCTTCACTTGATGGCATTCTGTCGTGCCGAGAGATGAACAGTTGCATGTGTCTTTACAGTTTGTTCCAAAGTATGGAGGATCACATTCTGCAAACATTATATTCGTACACGTATAAAGAATTCGGAAGTACAACAAACGATTTCGTAATAGATATCAAGTTCATTGGAATGGCTTGTAGGTGTAACACTGTCAACGTCGCCTTAAACCAGCTTAAATTCGGCTTTCTGTTTTCATTATTCGGTAAGTTATGTTATAATATCCCGAAGGATCCGGAAACCAATGACTACACTGTGGACAAGATCTCTCATTTACAACATTTACCAAGATGTGTGTTGTTGTTTTTATTAGATAAGCCATAAATTGTATTATATTTATCGCAATACCTTTACATTCTTTCAGTCCTTGCAATCTGTATCCGGCAAAACATTTGCATGAATACGATCCGACAGAGTTTGTACAATCTTGGGGACAAACATTACTTTTGCATTCATCAATATCTGAAATAAGACGAAATAGTTGACTGAATTTAGATTTTAATTTCGCTTATTCAATAAATTTATATTAAACTAACACACTAACAAAGATACAAACACAGATCAGATTTTTTTGAAAGGTTTTTAGTAATTTTGTTAACATTTAAGACATCTTTTCAAAGTTTTAATGTTGTTGTTTTTTCGTTTAGGGTTGTTTGAACATACTTGACAACAAAGCTGTTTTTGTTGTTGAAAAAAATTGATATCAGGAAGTATGGTGATAAGACACATTCAAAAGGTCTTATTCAACCTGCATTATTTTAAAATTCGTAAATATGATTAAATATACTGTCAAGCACACGAAGTGTAACTTAAATATTTTTTTTCGTTAGTATGAGCATCCCGATCAATTACCTGTACAATTCTGCGAATCTGTGTCTAGCTCAAAACCATTTTCACAAAAGCATATCGATTCATTTTTCTTATTCGTTGTACATCCTGATGTCGCTGAACAATCATTACTACAATCTTTAATAAAACATACACAATTAAAATCAAGTATATTGAAAATTTGTGCTTTGACTGTATTTGAGATTGGAATAAGAAGTGATAAAAAATGATAAACATTTCACTTAAAAATGAAAACAAATCTGAAACATTTCCTAAAAGTATTATTAAGCTTTCACTACCTAAAAAAGGTGTATTTAGCTTTTAGACACTTGATGGAAATGTTGAAAGAAAAGAAACCTTTTTGAAATTCTTGACCTACTTCGTATCGATACATTTAAAGGAAAGCTACCTGTAAATATTTCAAAAGAAGTTGTATAAAGGATGGAATTTGAATATTTAGGTAACTACATTTGGGAAATTGAAGTGGATACTTTCGGAAAAGAGGTTCATAATTACTTCATGAGTGTATGTAAGTTATGAGGGCATGTAAGCTCAATATGAAACGAGGATTTGTTTTATATTTTGGGTAGGGTAATACTTACAAAGAAACAACAGAGCACAAAGAATGTATTGTTTAATTGAACATATCATTAACATCAATGCTTATTTGTGAAAAAGTCGGATTCTATAGTATAAGTATTTTTTTCCTGAAATATGTTCAAGTAAATTTTAAAAGGTCTGAATGTTAAATTGTTTTTATGGTAAACTTACAATCTTTGAAACACGCTATAATTCAATAGTGGGCCATTTACAAATACCATTTATCGAATGGTAGAGCATGCGCATCGCATTTAAGCGGTCGGAGTACGAACCATTTTTAGCAGGTCAGTTCCTTTTAACAAACGCAAAAACTTGGTTTCTTCTCAGTAAATGAAATCGAAAGTAAGATGATTTCATACAAGCTTAAGCTGGGTGAACACTAGAGCTTACAGAAGTAAGAATATAAAACAAAGTAACCACTTGCCATCGTTGCCTATCTTTTCACATTCAGTCCTCGTATCGTCTAGTTTATATCCCGGGTGACACTTGCATTGAAATTCTCCGTTTGTGTTTTCGCAAATGTGGGAGCAGTTGTGGGTAGCTTCGTCGCATTCGTTGATATCTTGAAAATATTTCTTATCGTTTATATGAAATACTTACAAACTAATATAAATGTATGTGCTTTATAAACGGAGCTACGTACCTTTGATAATTTGGAATATACTCACATTGTGCTTTCACTGATGACGAATTTAAAAACGCTTTATACATGTATACATAACTACTTTGTTTTATTAAAGTAACAAACAATATCTGAAGATGTATAATTTCTTTTCAAAAAATGGTTCAAACCATAGTTTAACAAAAGTGTTGATCTTACCGACACATTTTTTCAAGTCAGACGATTCAGCTCTGTATCCACTTTTGCATGAACAAATAAAGGATCCTTCTGTATTAATACAAATTTGTTCACATGAGTTTGTGTCCGCACATTCATCGATATCTGAAATAATAAGATAAAACTCGTAATCGTCTGACCGTTTTGTAGCCTATCGAAAGGAAAACAATTCAAAGAATTTTAGTCCAGAGTGATGTGATTTGCACTACACATAAGTTCTGGAAAGGAGTTAACTAGAAAGCACAACCTACATGGACATTTTGACATGATAGCAATTTCGGTTTTATTGTAACTGTTATATTGACAGCAACAAAAGAGCAGTACTCTCAACGGGCCCTTGATTCAACTTAAATTGTTTCCCTGTTGATTCATTTACACAATTCATATACAATTTTCTTAAAGTAACTGCACTGCAGAGACGAAATACGAGGCAAGTCTGTAATTAAAAGTGAACAAAGTTCAATACTCATATATTTTTTTGTTAGCAAAGATCAGTGATTAGGCTATACTAACACATCATTGTTTTCATTAGTAGACGAGCTAAAACTATATATTTGTTTACTGCATATATTTAAAAAGGTGATATGTGAAACATATACTCTAGCTCTAGACTTTTACCTTGACACCTCGCACCATCATCGATATAACCATCTGGACATCTGGAGCAAGTAAATCCCGGCTCGTCCTCCATGTGAAATTCTGCAGGTACATCGGAGCAGCTCCGTCCAATGGAACATGGCTGCCCAACACATCCGTCGATATCTAACTCACAGTCAAGGCCTGAAAAATAGTGTATCTGAGGCCTTTGGTTAATGTTAAATTGGTAGTTAATCGATTTGTTTGGACTGTGTGGGGTGTTCATAGTTTAAAACAAAAACTGCATCATACCTTTGAAATGTTTTGCATTAGGTACTATAAATTGTATTCCTTCGTCTACATAATACAGAGTTGGGATCATACAATTGCTTAGGGTTTGCCTATTAGCTTATTATAATTTGTTTTATTCTTAAGTTTCCTCAAGTTTATGCATACTATGATAAGATTTATCATTTACGTTGTCACTTTTTTGGGATTATTAGAATACGAGAGAGGTTTTGCACACATACTAGTTTAAACCTCCAGTAAATTTACATTTTACTGATCGTTCCAGGGCGGTACCTAACAATCCTTGATAAACAACCCAAGTTTTATACATTATTTATGACGTGTGTTGATTGTAGAGTTTTGTGTTGTTGTTCTATATCTCTGGTTTGTTGTTGTTTGTTTTTGTGTTCAATGACATAGGGTATACATGTATACAAATAAGCAAATGTTTTGCTAATATATCTATCGGACATAGATGTGAAAAGTAGTATGTATAAAACTTATTGTCCTTATAACGTTAAATATGAACATTGTAGTTATACTTATAAATATATTTTTCATTTTTTTCACCTGTATATTGTGCATTACAAAGGCACTTATTATATTGAAACAACAGCGTCTGACTGCCCCGCATCTCCGTTTCGTTAATACAAAGACCATGTCCACTACAACCGGTACATACTGTTATAGGGATGTTTGCAACGGGAGATATACCACCGTCTTCGGCTTTTACAATAAGACTGAAATGAAAATAGATGAATATAGCATCTTAAAGTTTAATAGATTATTTTATATGATCAAAACCATGTAGATCTGAATTCAATTTAATTTTCCAATTTTTTTATTAATGGATAATACAAGTACAGATATAACAAACAAAATTATGACAGCACGCGACTGTCTGACAACAAAATATCACTAAAGTAATATGCCATGTACATAAACTTTCATCAAGTGGAGACGTGGAAAATAGTTTTCTTACCGTAGAATATCACCAGGCTGCCCGGGTATATGCTTATATCTTAGAATTCCTGTTGTTTGATTTACAAATACCGAGTTTTTCATGGTTCCTAACACTTCGATATCTGTAACATCACTGCCAAATCGCAATTGACACTCAGCTTCCTCTCCAATCCAAACGTCCAGTCGACCACATGTCACCAGTTTTGGAACGCCCCTGTCTGTGTTTATACGAAACTATACATATTGGGCTACCAGACGTATTCCTAAGTTTTTATTGTATTCTAATACACCTGAGACGTAACACTTGCTTAAGACCGTCAATAACTGAAATTGATCTACCTTATATAAACAGAAAGCAGGAGACTAATTTATTACAATTACATTATTCAATATTTCAAATATACGCAACTTGTCTTAAAATAAGTATCTAACTGGATATTGGTAAAGACCGATGAATCATACTTCTTACTTATTTCAGTCATCGCTTCTTTTGCATCGTTTGTTGTCTCATGTGTTTGCCTTGAAATGTTTTCATTTTCTGTAAACACTTGATCAAATATACAGGCGAGGTCCTGATCTCCTCTACATGTCTCGCTTGCTGCCTTTATAATTTCCACTGACACTGAGTCTAGGAAGCGAGGGGTGAAGGAGCTGTTGTGGTAATTACTGTGGTTCTTCTTGTCACTATACCAGAATGCGGAGTTCAAACCATCAATTTCCCCTGGGAATTTAGAATTGATAAAGTGAACGATTTCGCATTCATCAAATATGTCACTAAGAATATCTTTCAGTTTGCTTGACCGATACTTCATCTTTTTAAATACAGTTACTTTTTACTACATCGTAAAAAATGACCTCCAATTTTTTTTAAATACCGTCTTCAAAAATGGCTCGCAATGCGTTTACGCAAAAACGTTTTAATTTTCCCCTTAACATATTTACTAGAACGTTACCACCTGGTCATCTTAAGCATATGAGTAGAAGCAAACATGTCTACTTGTTCCTACAAATAGAAATATTGCTATAGCAGAAAACGTGGGCTCTGCTAATAGTTCTATCACAAAAACTTTTGTAAATACAGTACTCTCTTACACATTTGGCCATATTGAAATATTTCAGATTCGCTGATATTGCTGTTAAAAATCTGCTCGTCCGGAGTTATAAAGTCGTTGTCCGGATCTCCATCAAAATTACCAAACAATCCTCGCACTTTCCCTTTTAACGATGCGTTGACGGTTGTTTTAAGTGTTAGCATCCCATTGCCAGTAAATATACTCAGAGATACTCCTGCGAATTTAAAGCATGATGCATATGAATTGAACAATTTAACTATTACCACAAATAAAAAATAAAGGATTTCATATTTTATAAAATACAGAAATGTATAGGAATTCATATCTTTAAAATACAGACTACGTTTGGTATTTTATATTGCTATATTGAGTACAGCAACTGAGATTAAATACAGTTTTCACATTTCTAAAATTTGAACTTCGATTTAGTACAGTGCGTCATGGAACATGTTGCATTATTTACCACCAATATTGTTATCATTAGCTTGTCTTTTGACATCCTGAAGTAAGACTTAATAAGCCTCCAAACGATTTAAACTGCTAGTTGGCGCTTCCAGCGAAACTCTTCTCGGGATGTATTTATTCTAACATAAAATCGACTTGTTAATAACAATGTTCTGTTTGATAATCAAAAATAATTTCACCAAACTGTTTACCTGACTTAACAAAATCAATTTCCAGATTCGTTTTGTTTTTGCCGTCACGATGTTTTACAACTATAAACGTGTTGTTTTCCGCGTGTAACGTGAAGGAATCGTTCGCTTGATCAGCAGTCCGATCGATATTGTTAACATACAATATGATGCCTGTTATAAATCAAGCGTACCGAAATAATATCAATTAAAGGATTCCACGATCCTGATATAGACAGTGATAAATCAAGCGTACCGAAATAATATCAATTAAAGGATTCCACGATCCTGATATAGAAAGTGTGCTTCAGTTTTTAAATAAATGTGCCACTAAGATATATATTAAATAAATTAAATATCTCTTTTAGAAAGCAATTCCATAAATCTTCAATATTTCAGTAAATTTAAAAACATGAGTGAAAACGTTTATATCTTCGCTTCAATATTTAATAAAAAAATTGTTAAATTATTTTGTATCAAGCATAAAAGAAAGTACTTGAAGGAGACTGATATTTTGCAAGTTAAACTTCCCAATTACCGTTCCTTTTAGTGTTGAGCTCAACGTGTACAGAAGATCCAGAACTATCCTTGGCAGCAAATGCTGTGTATATCGTGGCATCCGTTACGGTGTTATTCACTGTAACAGCCCGCTCTGTTCTTGCTTGTAAATCAAAGGTGTTTCCTTCAACGTTGTGTTTCAAGAGCGTGTATTCACCGAGTCCATTGAAGATAAACTTCTTTCCATCCAGAGTAAGTACGTGGGGATCACCCCAAGATACCGCTATAGGTAAAAGATATTTTCAAAAAAGTAAATTACACAAACGCACGCAAGCTTACTCATGAGTCGATTGAAGATTTTAAAGGTTTGGTTTTAAAACAACTTTGCCAGTATAATATTGAAATGTCAGAAAGGAATTTTCTAGAATAACAGCTAACAGCTTACCAAAGTCAAACCAAGTTTTTCTGTAACATTCTCCGATGGGTCGTAAATCGTAGTATAGCTGACAATAACTTGACTTTGAACAGCAAACATCCTTAGGAAGCTGATCATGTAGTTTGTGTTGTTGTGGGGAAAGGTCTGGATGAAAAGCGTACAAACCCCCGGCAAACGGAATTTCGTCCGTCCATTGTCCTGAACTTCTTTCATAGCAGCACGCCTGTAATGTATCACATATGTAATATATTAAACCTAGTTCCAATTACCTATCAGGTTCTGACTAGTAAACGTGTGGCTGCTGATTTTCTTTCATCCGAGTAAGGTGCATAACCCTACAGTTATTAAAGTTATTAACGTATATGAATTGCTATACAAGGGTGAATTTTCGTCGATCCACTTGCATATCTTGGACGATAAGGTGTGCATCAACACAGTGGCTAACGACATCTCCGACTTTATTAATGCCTTCACAATATCACAATCGTTTTCTTCAAAACTAAATTAACTATGACGAACTAAACACTACCAAAACGAACGAATGGAAAATATGTGACTTTGTTAGTTTACCTTGCCATATAATCCTGCCCTGAAGGTTGGAAGAAGTTCTATGCAAATAGTTTTGTCATTAGTTGTCCTTTCGCCTCTGGCTAAGGGATCTTGTTCTGCTTTCTCAAGGCTACAGGGACATTCAGGCAGCATGCTCATTATTTTGTGATATTCCTCTTTCTTATGTTTGTTGCTTATGAACCAGTCTACGCAATCCATGGCATAATTCCTGAGTTGGCTATTTGCAGCGATCCTTTTCACGACTAAGCCATTAATGCCTGAAACAAAAAGACAATATTTCGAGTTTCCATTATTCGTACAATATTATAACATTTTTATAATCTTTATTTCAATGTTTTCATAAATGTTCGTTTTTCTTACTCTAGTTTGTCATATAAGACGCAATATATCAGATTTGTGACATTATCCGCATCGATGTCTAATAATATGATTAAACAAAAATCTAGTACAAACTACTTAATGAAGACCCTGCATAGACGCTATCAATTAAAGCAAAACAAACACACATCAAACGAGATGCACACAACGCTACAAAACGACAACGTCGAACATGCAACCAAATACCTTCAGTTAAGTTGGGAACACCGTTTTGGAAAGGTCATAAGTTCATATTAAGGAGTTACGTGGGGGTTGCATAAACATATAAAATATGAAGAAATATACATATACCATGAGTATTCGCGTAACGATCCATTCGCAGAATTGGTTTTTTAAACGAAAATACATCTTTGTAAATATACTGCTTGTTGATAATAACTCCAGTGAAAACATTGGGTTTGTTTTCGAGTTTAGCGTTCCATAGCATTTGCTTCTGCCCGTAAATAAAGATAGAATATGTCAATTGGCCGTCAGTTACAACAGCCATCTGAAAAGTGCTTGTCTGAAACAAAATGTTAGAAATATAGCATTTAATGTGTAAATCGCCGAATACTATGTTTATAGTGACTGACTCAAGAATGAGAAAATAAACATAATGATGATAAGGCTCTACACAAAAAAACAGAAGTATTTTGTAATATATGTCACCGTCTACATATCCATGATTAATTGAGATTTAACAACACCTGTATGTCATTCCATAAACTCATTTCATCTCAATTCATGTAAACTTTGAAAAAAATGTTTTCAGGGGCGTTAAAATCGTGTGTTTAGTTGACACCCTGTATTGCATTAGTATTGCCGTCTACGCACAGCTGTCCTTTGGCTTTGTAAACTTCAACAGAAATCAAATGATTAAAACAGTTATCAATGAATTGTTTACATAGATATAGATAAATAAATGCAAACAATACCTGTTCGTTTTCATATATCTTCTCATATGGAATCATATTCGACCAACTTGCAATCACTGCAAACTTAATATCAAACGCTGTGTCGTCACTAACAAGGGAGACAATTCTCCGCAATGTATTTATATCTTCATTGTGACGCAGGTCACTGTTTTGCAGTATATCAATAACCCTGTATGAAACAGTTCCATTCAAAGTGTCAACATAGAATGGTGCTACAATAACTGTTTCATCAAAATTGTCTGTCGTTCTGGGCGGATTTGGATTCGTATAGTGCGTGCCAATGCTTGCATAACCGTTTTTGCAAATCTATAAGTACGAAAGTAGCATTTACATTCTTTTAGTAACTGTTCAAATAATACGAGTAATTCAAAAGGTAGTATTCAATGTCAGGATGCCTGGTAATCACATGTTATATTGGCAACATTTGAAAGTTTTGGTTTGAAAATATGAAAGAGGATATTTATTGATTTCAGTGTAAAATCGTGTTTTGTTTCACTATGGCCATCAATAGAGGTTTGATAGATGATATATTATCGAATATATACTTGAACACTTGTTTTTGTGTGTAATTTGTTTTGCACGAAATCAATTATTCGAAATTTCAGCGCTAAGATAAAGAAACGCTTAAAAAGCAGGATCATAACCATTTTTTTTTAATTAACTTTAAGTTATGTCTATTTACAAAAATAACTATGTTTAAACATATGCAACCTTTTTAATATCAAACTATTTTTTTGGGAACATAAACTGGTTCAAATATTGATATGAAAAAGTGGAAGCTACTTTACTTGGTTTTAAAAGAAGCTCTTGAAGAAGTTGATATTTTCATTCCGATGTTTGCAGTAAAATATCAAATCGATATCTTAATTGTTCCTAGTTCATTGAACAAACTTTTTATTTCATCAATAAGCATTAGCGAAAAGAAAGACTAAGGAATATAACTAAACTAGTATTCCACTTATTTTCTGACCTAGTCAACTGTTAAAAATATATATCAGTAAAATAAACTAAAACAAATTTGGCCTTGTATAATGCATTTGGTTTTTTAAGAAACCAACTTTTCCAAACTATACCAAATTCTTGCTTCTTGCAGCAATTTGTATAAAACTTGGATAAGTAGTCCAAGGGTTTGCAAGGGTTATTCTTTTTCGCACATTTAGGTAGTATGAATGATTAAAATTCTTAAACAGATACGGACAAATCAACCAGTGTTTTTATTATCTTTCACTAAATCGAAACAATAATCAGTTTATTACAAATGGCGGCAATTATCTAAATGTAAGACGAGGGGTACTCTTATAATGTTGATGTGTATCACCACGCACGTGATCAGGTTAAAACTTGATATATGAACTTGTTCTATGTTTATATAATATATATACTGTTTCTTATGTTGCATTTGAAATTGGAATTCGTTTTGGATGGTGTATATTGCGTACTGATGATGTTTTATGTGCAAGACGAAATATATACTGCTGTCAGTCTGCCTGTCTGTCTGCTGATGGTCAACTATTGATGCTGCATTTTAAAATGTATGTGACAACGAAATATATGTTAACCATGGCATTGGAAATGTTTGTTTCCGATGAGGTTTAAAAAGATGTATCATGTTTAAAGTACTCACAAACAAAGTGTAATATAACTTATCTCCAACTGGAAAACCCGGTCCAAAGTGTATTTCACTGCTACACAGCTTCTCATGTTCAATAATAGTATCGTTTGAATCGAGGCCAGACGGCAATAGAGGCACTTAAATCAATGATAAGTATGCATAATAAATTTAACTTGGTAAAATATATTTCATTAAGTTCGAGTGCGAATACAATTGAAAGCTGACATTGTCACTTCTGAGTCCATCTCCAGGGTAGAAAACAGAACTATGTTCTTGTTTTAGACACCATGAGAACGAATCCCTTGTGGTGATCAAATCAACTACCGACTGGAAGAGAGGCAATCACGTATATCATTAATACACACCCGCCCTCAAGTGTTTTTTAATGAAGACGTATTCTAAAACTGTATGTACTTCATTTGAACTCTTCTGTTAACTTAAAAGATTAACAAAAAAATGTCATTACATACTTGCGTCACATGTATCTGAGTCGTGGTCGTAAAATCCAGTCATGCAAGAGCAGTAGCTGTTTAAACACAGGGCTCCTTTTGTGACACAATCACCGCTAGTTGTACATTGGCTCCCAGTGCCGCCTGCAATGTAAAATCAGTAATTATAGTAGTAGAAGTAATAGTAGAAGAAAAAGTAGTAGTAGTAGTAGTAGTAGTAATAGTAGTAGTAGTAGTAGTAGTAGTAGTAGTAGTAGTAGTAGTAGTAGTAGTAGTAGTAGTAGTAGTAGTAGTAGTAGTAGTAGTAGTAGTAGTAGTAGTAAAAGTAGTAGTAATAGTAGTAGTAGGATTAGTAGCAGTAGCAGCAGCAGTAGCAGTAGCAATAGTAGTAGCAGTAGCAGTTGAAGTAGAGTAGTAGTAGAAGTAGTAGTAGTAGTAGTAGTAGTAGTAGAAGAAGTAATAGTCGTAGTAGTAGAAGTAGTAGGTAGTAGTAGTAGTAGTAGTAGTAGTAGTAGTAGTAGTAGTAGTAGTTGAAGTAGTAGTAGAAGTAATATTAGTAGTAGTATCAGAAGTAGTAATAGCAGCAGTAGTAGTAGTATAAGTAGGAGTAGTAGTAGTTGTTGCTGTTGTTGTTGTAGAAGTAGTAGTAGTAGTAGTAGTAGTAGTAGTAGTAGTAGTAGTAGTAGTAGTAGTAGTAGTAGTAGTAGTAGTAGTAGTAGTAGTAGTAGTAGTAGTACGAGTAGTAGGAGTAGTAGGAGTGGTAGTAGAAGTAGTAGTAGAAGTAGTAGTAGCAGCAGCAGCACAACCACCACCACCACCAGAAGTAGCAGTGGTTGTAGTAGCAGTCGCAGTAGCAATAGTACTATTAATTTACATTGTTCCACATTTTGTGAGCCCATTATTTTATTCAGAAGAATAATCGTCATTATTCAATTGGTCGTTCTTTGAGATATGATGATGCAATTAAACCTCTATTAATTAGACAATAAAAATGTCTAGTTAACACATGCTCTTCTGGGAAACTATACATGTAAATGTAACGAACGAAATTATAGGTTGTTATTTGATTATACTTTGAAAATCCTGACAAAGATAATATTTAATGAATGTAGTTTTCAAATGAAAAATATTTATATTCCAGGCGCACCTTTTAGTTTGGTAAATTATCGCTGACATATGCTTTATGTGTTGGTTATCCATTCAAAGGCTTATACTTATGCTGTTCTAAAAACTGATTAATTTTAAATAAGAAATTAATTTTAATGGTTATTCAACTTATGTACTGGTTAATCACAAAATATTCTGATGAAATTTTGAAAAGCGTTCCATTAAAAGAATGTCTCTCAACCACTATTTAAAATGTACCTTTTGCTATGCATGTATCGATGTTCGTATCTTTATAATAACCACCCCGGCAGTCGCAGACTCCTCCAGAACATATCGAATTATTAGCATTGCATTCTGAAGTATTAACACAACTCTCTCCTAGCCGCTGATCTGGAACAAAGTTAAGCTATGATGATATTTTAACAGTTCAATTAGGTTTATCCTAAATTGATTGTAGCTGGTGACTTCACCTTTGAAACTTCTTCACTTCACTTCAGACAATTGCAAGTTCAATTGCAATTTTTAAGTACTTGCATTGTACAGTACGGGTGATTTGTGTTCAATATCACAAACTTATGTCAATGCATTATCGATGTAGTTCGGATAACGTTGTAATATAATATGAACTATATAAAAAGTACTGGCGACTTCTACAAGGCAATATATATTTGTTTTCGAAACCAAAATCTAGCACTAAATGTGTACGCTTACTTTGGCAAATGAACTCCTGAAGCTCGTCGCAGCTTGTGTCATACATAAAGTACCCATCAAAAATATATCTTAACATCCCGATGCACCCTTCTCCTGTATATAATGGGTACTTGTAACGTAAGTCATAAATTCCACCTTGTGCAACGGATCCATCCTCCCATGTGTAAATGCCATCAGTAAGGTTTGCACCGATCCAAATACCGTTTGTGCATGTTCCTCCTACTTTTATATCATGTACATTGTGTATATTTCAATAAAAATGTGGTTTCGATTATATCTTTAAACATGATTAACATAAAAATCAAACGTGTTTCGCAAGACAAATTTAATAATCTCCAATTACCTTTGTCCGTGTTAATATTTTCTGATATAGTTTGTGCTAACCCATAGTCATCTGCATTTGCGATTTTAAAGAGTCTTCCGTTATTCAACTTGCAAGTTTGTCTTGCATTCTCCCACGTCTTACATGTTGTGAACACTCGATAACATTTTCCACCGATTCCCGCTTGGTATCCATTTGAACATTTTACTACGAATAAATTGTACTTTGTATGAGGTTAATTGTGTTAATACTATCATATTTCAATTCGCAAATTGAACTGATTAACCCAAAAAGAGCCAAGTGCGTTATTATTGATAATCATATTACTTCAAATACCCAGTTATATAATTATAACCAATTCCATTATCAGTGTGCTTTTCAGCATATTAAACGTGGTAAGCATTATAGAGCTCTCATTTAAAGTGAATTTTCCGACAATATATTAGGATACGGTTCTAATATGTATATTGATTTAATAAATTTGGAACAATACTTCAATAAGCAAAATTATCAAAAATTATCGAAGTTTAAACTTACATGTCGCTATTTGTCATCATTTAATTATAAAAATAGTCCAGGCAATGGAAATCTATGTATTGATTGAAAACATCATGGTTTAAAAAGAGGTATGAAAAAAAACCCGGAAGACAAATATTCCAAAATTCGAAAGTGCAGAATGTTATCAATGTTTTAGCTACATATATTGGAAGAAATGTATTTTCAACAGTTCTGTCATTGGGTATATAACGTCGCACGTTTAAAAAAGAGTTCCGTGTTACAACTGAAACTCGGAGCTAGTATATCGAACATTCATCAACAAGGATAATTATTTGAATACAAAATGTTATCAAACCTGCAGAACAGATATTCAGGTCATAATTCGCTGTAAAGCCAGGTAGGCATTGACACATATTGCCAACACATTCACTGTTCTCAACCCCACAGTTCTCCGTTTCGTTGCATTGGGCGCCTAATACACTCCGCTCTAATTCAACATAGGTTTAAAATTTCAATTCGTTATCATGAATATATTTCAATGTTAAGTAAGTAATAGTACAGGTAAGTATTACGTAATACCATTTTTTTATTACTTTAAGAGCATGATTAGCTCAGTGGCAAGAACTAGAGATACTTGAACGTTGTACTCAATATACAGGGACAAGTTCAGTTAAGACATAATCATTATAGTTGGTATTACTACGGACCGAATGATAATAAGAGTATTTAATATTAATAAGTGATAAGCGAATACCATCTACACAAAGTGGATCGCTTCCAATCCATCCTCGGTCAAACGTACAGATTCTCCAGCTGTATCCTCGGAGAATGTAACCGTTATCACAATAGTAATAGGCAATTTCTCCGTTTACCAAAAACCCAAAATGATAATCAACCCAACCGTTCACAGGCCGTATCGGATATGGGCAGACTAAAATATAAGATGTACAAATAATCTTATTCTTTTTCTTGATATTTTTACTTCAAATTAGCAGCACACAGCAAATGTATAAAGATTAAACGTCAAGTTACTCGTGAACAAGACCGATAAGCAGACCATGTGCTTCATGACCCAAATTGTTTCGATAAAGCTTCGATTTTGCTATTACAATAATTGAAATTGAGAGAAATCATTGTTACCACAAACTGTATTTAAACTTTCCCATTCCGATAGCAGAGCGTTACACTGAATGGTGTCATCTCCCTGTAACTCCAAGCCTGTGTTGCATGCATATACGGTATGGCTGGTATTCTGTGAAATGATCTGTCCCCCAATCAAACTTGGGGGTGTTCCGCAATCTAAAAAAATGATGAAAATGAAAAATTGTATTTTGAATTCGATCATTCGTAAAAAACAATCAAATCTACCAAATATTATTCAATTATTAAGAAAGGTTATACAAATGATTGGTTACAATAGCATTTGACATTTAGACAAATTATTACGACAACAACATAAAATTACTCCAATTCATAGTGATGATAATCGATTATTGCATAGCTCGTATCGGCGAAAAGAGACCCGTCTTACTACCATGAATAGGATAGATGGTATTATCATTGAACTGAAAATCATAGCCCTGAGCTCTTATCACTAACATATTGAGTCTGAGGTTCAGACACAGGCTCAGAAAACTAAATTCTTAAATGATTAAAACATTTATAATGTAATTATTTTGACAAAACATGTATGCCTGACTATGTTACAGAAACAACAAGTTTACAATCTCTGCTTGCAGTTGCAGGATCTTGCAACGATATAAGAAGGGGCCATCAGACATTCACCTATTATTAATATAGATGGTGACAAATACGCGGAAAATATCATGACAATAAAACGTGAAACACGAACAACTGAAATATCCCCAAAGCTTACCTGGTGATACGACTTGTGCATGAACCAACAACCTCCCGATGACGGCTAACACACACAAAATGACCATAACACTTTTCCCATGCACCGACATGTTAACCCGACTTTCAGCCCGTGCGCAAATGTCGCTGTGAAAATTTTGCGAAGAATTTCAGTCCAGAAAGTTCAATGACTTGGCATGCTTTGTTTTTAAATTACACTTTAAGTCCAGAAACGGTTATTGATTAAATGGGTCTCATGGATACGGTTAATTAAGTTAATCTTAGAGGCAATAAGCAAACGGTGATTTGAAAAAAAGACAGCACACCTTTATAATTTTAATGAAGTCTTTAAAACAACCATTATTCACTTTTCACAAACGTTCACAACTAAGAAACATTAATTAATATAATCGCATATCTGCTTCAATGTCCACAAATATATATCTCCGCACTATCTGAATGTTTTATAACTTTAGAAAAGCGCAAATGTTTGTATTCTTTAACGCTATTTCTTAAACTTAGCTTTCAATATAATGTTAAGCCATCGATCACTTCCTCATTACCAAAAATATGACACTTAAAATTGGCTTAAACATATTTAAATCATTGCATTTAAGATGAATATCGATATTGAAAATATTTGCGGACTGAATTGAATGATTAGATCAATAAGGCTGAATGACATGAGTTTACTTAATATACTTGAAACTTGAAATGGGTTGTTAATCCATGTGTATTTAAGCTTATAAATAATTTAATAAGTAGTACATGCCGGTAATTAATATCCTTTAAAGAATCTAAATTACCTTTGTTTTAAATGCGATGATTTAAAAGCATATTAGTATGATCAGTTAAAGCTAATTATTTTCTCAATTTGTATCAGCCTTCAGAATAAGATCTTTTGGTTTAAGAAGTATTTATTTTTTTATAACAAATAAACATTAACATCATACACATATGATATATAGAATAATAAGATCTTTTAAGATTCCTTTTATAGCGAATGAACTCTAAAGTATATGGAGGAAACGTATATATATACACACTAATACAAGTATAAGTTTAAAAGGCATCCGTCGTGAATAGCCTGTTTTTCATATTTTGTAAATTCATTTTATACAAGGATTTAAATCACTCGTTAAAGTAAATGTATCCATGAAGTAGTTGTAACACGCTAGAATTGTATGTTTGATTTAAGCTCCAAGACTTACAAACAAATGGACAGAAGTTGAGGTCGCATTGGTATTATATGTATAGAAACAGTGGCAGTGATGCCTCTGAATCCGGAATGCCTTCGGTCGTTGGACTTCTAGCTATCTAAAGACCGGCCAATTATACTACATGTGTGGCAGTCTTGACGTGAATATTGTCTAATATCAAATGTCCCACAAATCACCCATCTATCCATAACTTCTGCAATACAGAAATGGTATACACTACCAACCACCGCGGGAGAGATTGCAGCATCGTGAAAAATCGCTGATATATAATCCGCGGTCGCCATGGCAGTGGTTCGCCTCATCGTCGCGTTTATCTGCTGCTATCACGAACGACTTCTGAAAACATGCACGCGGCTTATCGCCGCTTGCGGGCAACCGCGAAATGCAGGTATTTTAAAACGTAAAGGTGCTACAAATGAAAGATTGTAAATGTAAATTGCACTATACTCGCAGGATGGATTTCACTCGATTGCGAGGGTAAACACTCTCATACCCAAAACTTGATTATTATGTCGCTGGAATAGTGAGTGTTTGTTTAAGTATTTTTAATAAGTTAATTGACTCAATACATTATTTATTCACAACGTTTTTTGGCATTGGATTTTTTCGAACAAGGTGACAATAGCGTTTAAATACTTTCACAGTTGCAAAGCATAATTTTCAGGGATAAAACTACGTTCTGTGTACGAACCAAGATTTGTAGATTACGGGTCGAGTTTATAGTAGTTTAATAAAACTGACTAGAAATCAAATGTAAAAAACGGGAACAAAGAAAAAGCCTTCAGGTAATTGAAAGCTGCCTTACTAACCTTATATAAACACTACGCAACGCCGCGTTTCGCGGTGACTCGACGCGGTGGAACGCGGTGGATTTTACAGGTATGAACGCGGTGGGCATTATGCCTCAGTCGCGGCGTATAGTGAAAATAAGATTATAAAGATAACTTCCGCAGAATTGAAAAATCGCGGCAATGTGCGAAATGTGCAAAAAAAAAACGCGTGGTGTGTAGTGTAATAACCGACTAACGGACCGAAAGACCGACCATCGGACCTACCGACATTTGTAAACCTAAAATGGGCATAAACACCCGGTTTTGAACGATATTAGTTTGCCATATATGATTACATTTGCAACATTTAAAATATTAAACGAAAACAATGGCAATGTAAAAAGTTCAAGTGTGCATTGGCTATTAAAATTGCTTCAATTATCGCTGGGTCAGTCGTTGCCATCAATGGTATAAATACATATTCAGCAAAAAACTTTGGTGATGGGCGATTCGGAATTTGGTGTTACGCAGTCTCAAAATAGATTAAAAGCATATGTTAGAAAGGGAAACGGTATTCATTAAAAGGGAATGTGGTTGGTAGGAGGTGGTTAGACCCTTTGCAAAAGGGGTGCTTCCTTTTCATTCAATAGTATGATTTGAAAAAAAAAATCCGAAATATAATTGAAATAGCGTAAACTTCTTGGCATTCGCTTTGCGCTTCATATTGGGTCATAGCTCATTTCTAAACCTTCATGGGAATCGAAAGTAAAATAAAGTAAATTGTTTGTAAATATTTGTTCAGTGAATAATTTTTGAAATGTTTCATCGGCCGCATCATACATGTATTCCTATATATGTTCATTATAACTTCTTTCAAATGATACCAAAAATGTATGGGTCAATTGGAATTTTTATGGAGTTAGATTGTATCTTCAGCTTTCAGGCTAGTATCGAAATATTTCAACGGTCCAATTTAACATTCGCAAGCAGCGGTTTTAACACGACTTTCCTTATTAAAAATCTGGTTAAAATATTGACTCGTCAGTATATTGACTCGTCAGTAGATTATATAAAATGGAAGCGTGTACCGTTTATACTGTGCTTTGATCATCTAGTCTAACTTATCGATTTGTTTTTGTCGAGTTTACAAAGTGTCAAAATTGTGTCGTTTTACCAACGTGCTCACTTATTATCCGAATATGTCGACTTAACTTTTGTCGACATTTAGGCTGAACTCTTTTGCCAATTTAACTTATGACGATATAAAAGAGTATGTTGTATGGTTGTTCTAAAATAGCAAATACGCCCAAAAGATATTGTAATGAAAAACTATTAATAATATGAATATACATAATAGTATATATATTTTCTTACAATAGAACCAATCCTGGCCTTATGAATTCTAACACAACACACAATGGCCCTTACCCAGGCCTGGTGTGTTTCAACGTCACACACAATGACACTTAACCCAGGCCTGGTGAGATCTTACACCAAACACACTGGCACTAACCCTGGCCTGGTGAGTTCTAACACCACACGCAATGGCACTTACCCAGGCCTGATGTGTTCTTACACCACACATAATAGCACTAACCCTGGCCTGGTGAGTTCTAACACCAAACATGATTGTACCAGCCAAGGAATGGTAAGTTCTAACACAACAAATACACTGGCCTAGAGTGTTATAACACCTAACACAATGTCACAAGCCCAGGCCTGGTGTGTTCTCACACCACACACAATGGCACTTACCCACGCCTGGTGTGTTCTCACACCACACACAATGGCACTTACCCAGGCCAAGTGTGTTCTCACACCAAACACAATGTCACAAACCCATGCCTGGTGTGTTCTCACACCACACACAATGGCACTTACCCAGGCCTGATGTGTTCTAACACCACACACAACAGCACTAACCAAGTCCTGGTGTGTTCTAACACCTAACACAATGGCACTTACCCAGGCCTGGTGTGTTCTAACACCACACAAATAGCACTAACCCAAACCTGGTTTGTTCTAACATCTCACACAATGGCATTAACCCAGGCCTGGTGTGTTCTGACACCACACACAATAGCAGTAACCAAGGCCTGGTGAGTTCTAACACCACTTACGATGGCACTAGCCCAGGCCCGGTGTGTTCTAACACCACAAACAATAGCACTTACCCAGACCTGGTGTTTTCTTACACCACACACGATGACACTAGCCTAGGCCTGGTGTGTTTTTACACCACACACGATGGCACTAGCCCAGGCCTGGTGTGTTCTAACGCCACACACGATGGCACTTAACCCAGGTTTGGTGAATTCTCACACTACACACAATAGCACTAACAAAGGCCTGATGAGTTAATACACCACGCATAATGGAACTTACCCAGGCCTGGTGAGTTCTTACACCACACACAATGGCACATACATAAGCCGGGTGCGTTCTAATATCACACACGATGACACAAGCACAGGCCTGGCGAGTTCTAACACCACACACAATGGCACTAACCCAGGCCTGTTGAGTTCTACACTACACATGATGACACTTGCCCAGGCCTGGTCAGTCCTAACACCAGACTCAATGGCAATTACCCACGCCTGGTGAGTTCTAAGACCAGACACAATGCCACTAACCAAAGCCTGGTGAGTTCTAACACTGCACACAATGGCATTTACACAGGCCTGGTGAGTTCTAACACCACACACAATGGCATTAACACAGGCCTGGTGTGTTCTAACACCACACACAATGCCACTTACCAAGACCTGGTGAGTTCTTACACCATACCCAATGTTACTTACCCAGGCCTGGTGAGTTCTAAGACCAGACATAATGGCACTTACCAAGGCCTGATGGTTTCTAACACCACACACAATGTCACAAACCCAGACCTGGTGAGTTCCAACACCACACACAATGGCATTTACCCAAGCCTGGTGTGTTCTAACACCACACACAATGGCACTTTCCAAGACCTGGTGAGTTTCCTACACCACAAATAATGGCACTTATCCAGGCCTGATGAGTTCCTACAGCATACCAAAGGTTACTTACCCAGGCCTGGTGAGTTCTAACACCACGAACAATTCACTGACATACGCCTGGTGTGTTCTAACACCATACCCAATGGCAAGTACCCAGGCCTGGTGAGTTCTCACACCAATAAATTGCACGAACGACCAGGCATGGTGTGTTCTAACACAACGAACAATGCCACTTACACAGGCCTGGTGTGTTCTAACACCACACACAATGTCACTAACCCAGGCATGGTGTGTTTTTACACCAGATCTATTGCACTAACCAAAGTCTGGTGATTTCTTGTATCACATACGATGGCACTAACACAGGACTGGTGAGTTTTAACACCACACATAATGACTCCAACCCAGGCCTGGTGAGTTCCAACAACACACATGATGGTACTAGCCCAGGCATGGTAAGTTCTAACACCACAAACACACTGGCCTAGAGTGCTCTAACACCTAACACAAGGTCACAAGCCCAGGCCTGGTGTGTTCTCACACCACACACAATGGCACTTACCAAGGCCTAATGTGTTCTTACACCACATATAATAGCACTAACCCAGGCCTAGTGAGTTCAAACACCACACATGATGGTACTAGCCCAGATATGGTAAGTTCTAACACCACAAACACCCTGGCCTAGAGTGTTCTATCACCTAACACAATGGCACTTACCCAGGCCTAGTGTGTTCTAACACCACACACAACAGCACTCACCAAGGCCTGGTATGTTCTAACACCTAACACAATGGCATTTACCCAGGCCTGGTGTGTTCTAACACCAAACACAATAGCACTAACCCAAACCCGGTGTGTTCTAACACCTCACACAATGGCACTTACCAAGGCCTGGTATGTTCTAACACCACACACAATAGCACTAACCAAGGCCTGGTGAGTTTTAACACCACTTACGATGGCACTAGTCCTGGCTTAGTGTGTTATAACACCACAAACAATGGCACTTACCCAGTCCTGGTGTTTTCTTACACCACACACGATGGCACTAGCCTAGGCTTGGTGTGTTCTTACACCACACACGATGGCACAAGCCCAGTCCTGGTTTGTTCTAACACCACACACGATGGCACTTAACCCAGGTTTGGTGAGTTCTAACACCACACACAATAGCACTAACCCAGGCCTGATGAGATATAACACCACACACAATGGCATTTAAACAGGCCCGGCGTGTTCTTACACCACACACAATGCCACTTACCAAAACCTGGTGAGTTTCTAACACCACAAATGATGCTTCTTACCCAGGCCTAGTGAGTTCTTACACCACACACAATGTCACAAAACCAGACCTGGTGAGTTCTAACACCACACACAATGGCATTTACCCAGGCCTGGTGTGTTCTAACACCACACAAAATGGCACTTTCCAAGACCAGGTGAGTTTCTTACACCACACACAATGGCACTAAACCAGGCAATGTGGGTTCTAAACCAGATATAATAGCACTTAACCAGGCCAGGCGTGTTCTTACACCACACACAATGGCAATTACCAAGGCCTGGTCAGTTTCTAACATCACAAACAAAGACACTTACCAAGGCCTGGTAAGTTCTAACACCAAACAAAATGTTACTTACCCGGGCCTGGTGTGTTCTAACACCACGAACAATTCACTTACCCAGTCCTGGTGTTTTCTTACACCACACACGATGGCACTAGGCCTAGTGCTGGTGTGTTCTTACACCACACACGATGACACTTAAACCAGTTTTGATGAGTTCTAACAACACACACAATAGCACTAACCCAGGCCTGATGAGTTCTAACACCACACACAATGGCATTTAAACAGGCCTGGTGTGTTCTAACACCACACACAATGCCACTTACCAAGACCTGGTGAGTTTCTAACACCACAAACAATGTTACTTACCCAAGTCTGGTGAGTTCTTACACCACACACAATGGTACTTATTCAGGCCTGGTGTGTTCTAACACCAAACACAATGTCACAAACCCAGGCCTGGTGAGTTATAACACCACACACAATGACATTTATACAGGCCTGGTGAGTTATCACCACACAATGGCACTAAACCAGGCAATGTGAGTTCTAAACCAGATATAATAGCACTTACCAGGCGTGTTCTTACACCACACACAATGGTAATTACCAAGGCCTGGTCAGTTTCTATCATCACAAACAATGACACTTAATCAGGCCTGGTCAGTTCTTACACCAAACCAAATATTACTTACCAGGGCCTAGTGTGTTCTAACACCACGAACAATTCACTTACACAAGCCTGGTATGTTCTAATATCAAACCCATTACCAATTGTCAGGCCTTATGAGTTCTCACACCACACAATGCCACTAACCCAGGCCTGGTGTGTTCTAACACCACGAACAATATCTCTAACAAAGGCCTGGTGTGTTCTAATGCCACATCAAATGTCAATAACCCAGGCATTGTGTGTTTTTACACCACACCCGATGGCACCAACCAAAGTCTGATGAGTTATTATATCACATACGATGGCACTAACCCAGGACTAGTGAGTTTTAACACCACATAAAATGGCACTTACCCAGGCCTGGTGAGTTCTAAGACCACACACAATGGCACTTACCCAGCCTGGTTAGTTCTAACACGACTTACTATGGCAATAACCCAGGCCTGGGATGCTCTAGCACCACACACAAAGTAACTTACCCAGGCCTGGTAAGTTCTAACTCTACATCGAACGGCACTTACCCAGGCCTAGTGATTTCTAACACTACTCACAATGACCCTTACCCAGGCCTGGTGTGTTCTAACACCACTCACAATGGCACTTACCCAGGCTTGGGGAGTTCTAACATCACTCACAATGGCCGTTATCAAGGCCTGGTGTGTTCTAACACCACACACAATGGCACTTACCCAGGACTTGTAAGTTCTAACACCACACACATTAGCATATACCCAGGCCTGGTGAGTTCTAACACCACACACAATGGCACTTACCCAGCCTGGTTAGTTCTAACACCACACAAATTACCACATTACCAGGCCTTATGAGTTCTAACACCACACGCAATGGCACTTACTCATGACTGGTGAGTTCTAACACCACACACATTAGCACATTCCCAGGCCTGGTGAGTTCTAACACCACACGAAATGGCCCTTACCCAGGACTGATAAGTTCTTACACCACACACATTAGCACATACCCAGGACTGATGAGTTCTAACACCACACGCAATGGCACTTACCCAGCCTGGTTAGTTCTAACACCACACAAATTAGCACTTAGCCAGGACTGGTGAGTTCTAAATCCACACATATCAGCACATACCCAGGCCTTGTGAGTTCTTATACCACACGCAATGACACTTACCCAGACCTTGTGAGTTTAAACACCACTGGCATTGACACTAACCAAGGCCTGGTGAGTTCTTACACCACTGGCATTGACCATTACCCAGGCCTGGTGATTTCAAACAACACACATAATGTCACTTACCGAGGCCTGGTGAGTTCTTACACCACTGACATTGACACTTACCCAGACCTTGTGAGTTTTAACACCACTGACACGGACACTTACCAAGGCCTGGTGAGTTCTTACACCACTGACATTGACAATTACCCAGGCCTGGTGGGTTCTAACACCACTGACATTGACACTAACCCAGGCCTGGTGAGTTCTAACACCTGACATAATAGCACTAACCGAGGCCTGGTGAGTTCTAAAACCAAACATAATGGCACTTACCGAGGCCTGGTGAGTTCTAACACCAGACATAATGGCACTTATCCAGGCCTGGTGAGTTCTAACACCACTGACATTGACACTATCCCAGGCCTGGTGAGTTATAACACCACTGGCATTGACACTAACCCAGGCCTGGTGAGTTATAACACCACTGGCATTGACACTAACCCAGGCCTGGTGAGTTATAACACCAGAGATAATGGCACTTACCGAGACCTGGTGAGTTCTTACACCAGACATAATGGCACTTATCCAGGCCTGGTGAGTTCTCACACCACTGACATTGACACTAACCAAGGCCTGGTGAGTTCTAACACCACTGGCATTGACACTAACCAAGGCCTGGTGAGTTCTCACACCACTGACAATGACACTTACCCAGGCCTGGTGAGTTCTAACACCACTGACATTGACACTTACCCCGGCCTGGTGAGTTCAAACACCAGACATAATGGCACTTATCCAGGCCTGGTGAGTTCTCACACCACTTACATTGACACTAACCAAGGCCTGGTGAGTTCTAACACCACTGACATTGACACTAACCCAGGCCTGGATAAGTGCCATCGCCAGACATAATGGCACTTATCCAGGCCTGGTGAGTTCTAACACCACTGACATTGACACTAACCAAGGCCTGGTGAGTTCAAACACCACTGACATTGACACTTACCAAGGCCTGGTGAGTTCTTACACCAGACATAAAGGCACTTATCCAGGCCTGGTGGGATCTCACACCACTGACATTGACACTTACCAAGGCCTGGTGAGTTCTAACACCACTGACATTGACACTAACCCAGGCCTGGTGAGTTCTTACACCAGACATAATGGCACTTATCCAGGCCTGGTGAGTTCTCACACCACTGACATTGACACTTACCCAGGCCTGGTGAGTTCTTACACCACTGACATTGACACTAACCAAGGCCTGGTGAGTTCTAACACCAATGACATTGACACTAACCCAGGCCTGGTGAGTTCTTACACCAGACATAATGGCACTTATCCAGGCCTGGTGAGTTCTCACACCACTGACATTGACACTTACCCAGGCCTGGTGAGTTCTAACACCACTGACATTGACACTAACCCAGGCCTGGTGAGTTCATACACCAGACATAATGGCACTTATCCAGGCCTGGTGAGTTCTCACACCACTGACATTGACACTAACCAAGGCCTGGTGAGTTCAAATACCACTGACATTGACACTAACCAAGGCCTGGTGAGTTCTTACACCAGACATAATGGCACTTATCCAGGCCTGGTGAGTTCTCACACCACTGACATTGACACTTACTAAGGCCTGGTGAGTTCTAACACCACTGACATTGACACTAACCCACGCCTGGTGAGTTCTAACACCAGACATAATGGCACTTATCCAGGCCTGGTGAGTTCTCACACCACTGACATTGACACTTACCCCGGCCTGGTGAGTTCTTACACCACTGACTTTGACACTCACCAAGGCCTGGTGAGTTCTAACACCACTGACATTGACACTAACCCAGGCCTGGTGAGTTCTTACACCAGACATAATGGCACTTATCCAGGCCTGGTGAGTTCAAACACCACTGACATTGACACTTACCAAGGCCTGGTGAGTTCTAACACCAATGACATTGACACTAACCGAGGCCTGGTGAGTTCTTACACCAGACATAATGGCACTTATCCAGGCCTGGTGAGTTCTCACACCACTGACATTGACACTTACCCAGGCCTGGTGAGTTCTAACACCACTGACATTGACACTAACCAAGGCCTGGTGAGTTCTTACACCAGACATAATGGCACTTATCCAGGCCTGGTGAGTTCTCACACCACTGACATTGACACTTACCAAGGCTTGGTGAGTTCTAACACCACTGACATTGACACTAACCCAGGCCTGGTGAGTTCTTACACCAGACATAATGGCACTTATCCAGGCCTGGTGAGTTCTTACACCACTGACATTGACACTGACCAAGGCCTGGTGAGTTCAAACACCACTGACATTGACACTAACCAAGGCCTGATGAGTTCTTACACCAGACATAATAGCACTTATCCAGGCCTGATGAGTTCTCACACCACTGACATTGACACTTACCAAGGCCTGGTGAGTTCTAACACCACTGACATTGACGCTAACCCAGGCCTGGTGAGTTCTTACACCAGACATAATGGCACTTATCCAGGCCTGGTGAGTTCTCACACCACTGACATTGACACTTACCCCGGCCTGGTGAGTTCTTACACCACTGACATTGACACTTACCAAGGCCTGGTGAGTTCTAACACCACTGACATTGACACTAACCAAGGCCTGGTGAGTTCAAACACCAGACATAATGGCACTTATCCAGGCCTGGTGAGTTCTCACACCACTGACATTGACACTAACCAAGGCCTGGTGAGTTCTAACACCACTGACATTGACACTTACCCAGGCCTGGTGAATTGAAACACCACTGACATTGACACTTACCAAGGCCTGGTGAGTTCTCACACCACTGACATTGACACTTATCCAGGCCTGGTGAGTTCTCTCACCACTGACATTGACACTAACCAAGGCCTGGTGAGTTCTAACACCACTGACATTGACACTTACCCAGGCCTGGTGAATTCAAACACCACTGACATTGACACTTACCCAGGCCTGGTGAGTTCAAACACCACTGACATTGACACTTATCCAGGCCTGGTGAGTTCTCACACCACTGACATTGACACTAACCAAGGCCTGGTGAGTTCTAACACCATTGACATTGACACAAACCCAGGCCTGGTGAATTCAAACACCAGACATAATGGCACTTATCGAGGCCTAGTGGGAACTAAAACCACACCCAATGGCCCTTACCCAGGTCTGGTGTGTTCTAACACCACGACCAATGTCACTTACACCGGCCTGATGTGTTCTCACACCACACCCAATAGCACTAACCAAGGCATGGTGTGGTTTTACACCACACCCGATGGCACTTACCATAGTCTGGTGAGTTCTTATATCACATACGATTGCACTAACCAAGCCTGGTGAGTTCTAATACAAAAATGTCATTAACCCTGTCCTGGTGAGTTCTAACATGACACATAATGGCACTTACCCAAGACTCGTGTTTTTAAACACCAGACACAATATCACTAACCCTAGCCTCGTTTGTTCGAACAAATTAAACTAAACAATAGCATATTTGATTTTAAACTTGAAATTTTTCATATCCAACGGCCATTTTGAACGACATTTTGGTATGGTTATTTCACGATACCTGAATTAAGTTACCTGAAATTGTAATGACATTTTATTTTTAGTAGTTTTGGCATATTTTGTCCTAAAATTGAGTCATGCGTGTTTATACGTCGACGGCAGGAGGTAATCAAACGGATTCCTTTACTAGGGCGTCTAAACAACTTATCAAGCTTAAAACATTTTCCATACCCTCCGTTGCAAGCTTAAGTCAACTCTCTAATTTGTCTGCCGTACGGTATGAATGAAACATTAAATGATATAAGAAAAAAATAACGTTTGTAATAACAAAAACTGACATTGGTTGAACGTGGCTTCGATGTATTTGTTTAAAGCTGTGCAGTTCCGAGTTCAAACAATGTGGTGAAAATGTAAACAGTAAAAAGTAGATCTCGAAGATACAGTTCAACCACAAAGCACAGAGATTCAAAATCTACAAGAAGAGAAGTGGCACATGGTCTGATATTGCATAACAATGATGTGCTATACGGTCACCTGTTCATAAAAAATAGAAAAAAAATGTAAAATAGAGTTGTCACTTCCGAATTTGTATACTTTTGCCCATTATGTCATGTAGTTCAAAGAACTGCATATATTTGCGCTCGCTCCTGGACGGGAAAACGGACTCAAACCAAAAACAAAGCAAATACTTTACATAATGATGACTTATAATAACGTGCAAAACATGGGATCGAATTAAACTAATAATGCAATTGTATCTGTCAGACATTTTGAAGTTTCGGTTCATTAAAAGAAATGGGTTCAATTCGGGTTTAACACAAAACTTTACATTTGAAACATAGGTGAAGGTTTGTTCCCAACAATGGATCCGCTAGTTTACCGGTCAAAAGTATTGATGATTGGATTTAAAATGTACATAAGATTATTCGTTCAAAATATACGCTTTTACATGTAAGAAAAACGTTTACTTAAGACCGGATTTATTCCTTCAGATTTTCATTCTCGGCTTGCTCTGTACAATATAATGCTTATTCTCGGCTGGCATGTAGAGGCTTCCACTCGTTCTCGGCCGATCCTGTTCAACATATCGGTCGGCCTTGTACGATATCTCGTTGGTTCTCGTCCGGCCCTGTACGTTTGTTCGTTCGTTCTCGGCTGTCCCTGTAAGATATCTCGCACGTTCTCGGTCGGCCCTCTACGTTATCTCGGTCGTTCTCGGCAGGCACTGTACGATATCTCGCTCGTTCTCGGTTGGCCCTATACGATATATCGCTCGTTCTTGTCCGGCCCTGTACGATATCTCACTCGTTCTCGGCCGGCCCTGTACGATATCTCGCTCATTCTCGGCCGGCCCTGTACGAAATCTCGCTCTTCCTCGGTCGGCCCTGTACGATGTCTCGCTCGTTCTCGGTCGGCCCTGTACGATGTCTCGTTTGTTCTCGGTCGACCCTGTACGATGTCTCGCTCGTTCTCGGTCGGCCCTGTACGATGTCTCGCTCGTTCTCGGCCGGCCCTGTACGGATATCTAGATCGTTCTCTGCTGGCTCTTTGCGATATCTCACTCATTCTCGTCTCAGGTATATCTATAACGATTAAATCGGAATTCGGCCTCGTCAACATGTTGACAGAAAATCAAAGTAACAGTAAAAAAATGTTAACAAAACATGAAATGTACTTTGAAGACGGAAAATGAAATACTACTTTTTTGTGTGTATTACTCCTTCTGTAAATAATAAATATAGAAGTAGATTATGACAGATAATTTTCTATCTGATGCGCCCATTCCTGAACTCGCATACCAAGATTTAAAAAAGCGATCAATAACAATTAAAAATGTAATTGATTTTTTTATATTGTCCAATATTTCCTTTAAAGCTGTAATACTTGAAAAAAGAGACAAAAACGATTATGCAAACTGTTCTTTAACTCACAATAATTAAAATGTTGACGCACACTAATCGGTGCAGACAAACAAGATTGTGTTTTGATTGCATGTTTCTTTAAATTTCTTAGAGTAATAATAAGTTATTGGGGGTATACCTGTTGGCAAATTACTGACGTAAAATTACCTGATAACGTTTACGAATAGTTTCGTGTTGACCACTTATGTTTCGCGATAATTATATTACTTTCTAGAAATTATTCACGAAACATTTTCGATAAGATAAATATCATTTGACTAAAGCAGGCTTGAAAGATCCCAGAACTGCAACCTGTTAGATGTTTAGCTGTACAACACTAACACGTTATTAAGTTATGGTTTGAGGGTTCAACTTAATAAGTTACATAATAACTGGTTAACTAGATAAGATTCGAGTAACAATTTATTTATAAATATATTACATTTTCAGCCGTGTTAATCTAGTTATGGTCTGCGAACTCCACCAAGTAAGTAACATATAACTGGATAACAACATGATTCGTGTTACTACTTATCAATAAAGTTTTTAACATATTTAAGGTTATCTACTGATGATTTGCGAATTTCACTTAATAAGTGACGAAATGAGCCCCTTAAAAGAAATAAGGACTTTGAAAGAAAGTATCATATTTAAAATTAATGACTGAAATTTTGTTTCAGACACTATATACAAATTCAGTGATGGCCAAGTCAGACTAAACAGGGATAGTTATCCTTATATTTGTTCTGAATGTTAATTTAAACTTATTTTATATCGCAAATACACATCTCACATCATCCAAACTGTCACCGATCTTAATAATAACGAAGAACGATGGCTATTGAAATCGGGGGCCAATTGATGCTATCTATCCTTGGTTCAAATACTTAACAACACTTCGGTGGTTGAAATCTTGCTTTGTGTAAATTAACTGTGGTCATAGTAGCATGACTTCAGATATTAATTTAGCATGTGACGGACATCTTCGTGAAATGATACAGGATATAAATATATGATTTGAAAAATTGTTTGTTATTTTTTTCTGTTTGAAACATTTACTTCGAGAAACTTGATTATTACAAATATTGGTTCTTAAATCTTAAATAAATCATTTGATATAAAACGGTTTAGGAAAGGTTATTAAGAGAGCCAGCTGCGTGCGTACCGGGTTTTATAACGTTTTATATATTAACTGGAAAACTGTTCTTAATCACATGACGTATTTTATTCATAATCGTTTTTACAGCGAAATGGTCTCAAATATGTCTCAAATATGTCCGAAGATAAGCCACCATTGTTTTTCAATAAACAACCGGAAAAAGTAAAGTTGAAGAAAATTCGTGCATTGTAAGGATTGTGTTACCCGTTACAAGCATCGTCATGCGATATAAAGTAAAGAGCATACAATAAGTACCATGTGGTTTTATTTAGGATTTGTTTCATCTGCGCAAACATATTGTACGCACTTATTTTGCCACTAAATTTATAGAGAATGCATGAATTGTTCATGTAAACGTATACTGGCTGTATTCACCGTATGATATACGCAAATATTAAGGTCAGGACCAGCTCGAATTAATTTGTTGGGACAATATATCTATGATAACATAAGTCTAAAATATAAACAGTGTGTGATCCTATGGTAGATGCTCAGACTCTCATTAATTTTATATATGTTTGATGTTGTAAATACATTTTATTTGTTTTCCTCGAAATAAAGCGGAAATATATAAAACAGAAGGCAATATGTTATACAAGATGTATTGCTACACGAGTCTTGTGCTGGTCATTTCGGCCAGAGTGGCCAGCTACGAGTTGACCATCCTGCACACCAACGACGTGCACGCTCGGTTTGAACAAATCAACAAGTACGGTGCGGACTGCAGCGTCGATGACGCCGCAGCTGGAAAGTGCTTTGGTGGCGTTGCTAGGCGACACACGAAGATCAAGGACATTCGGAATGGCCATGACAATGTGCTACTTTTAGACGCAGGTGATCAGTTCATGGGAACACTCTGGTTTTTCGTTCACAGAGGCAATGCTACGTCATACTTTATGAATCAGCTCGGATATGACGTCATGGTGGGTTTCGCTCAAATACGATTCAGTTTTCGTGTATAGTTTATATATTACTTTCTTTCATGTGTATATAAGATATTTGAGGAAATCATAGGATTGATTTAGCTACCAAATTTTCAAAGTAGTTTCTAGTAAATGAACAGTTCATTTTAATTAAATTAATTCTATTCAGGTTCTATATAAAATGTTTCAACATTGACACTGCTTTATGTTCAATCTATTTCAATATGTACAGTGTCTGGGAAATCACGAATTCGATCTTGGAGTGGACCCATTGGCTTCCTTTTTGGGTAACGTCAGTTTTGACGTCGTCAGTTCTTCCGTTGACGTCACGAATGAACCGAAGCTTAGCGGACTTTTGACAAAAAGCGTCATTAAGAACGTTGGGGGAGAAAATATTGGGGTTATAGGTTACATAACACCAGAAACCAAAATTATATCCGAACCAGGTGAGGAGATTTTCCATACACATGTTATTATAGTTTTTACTGTTCCTTTGTGATGGCCAGTTAAAGATTACATGATAAAAAATATCGAACTGAATATGCTTTTGTATCAGGACCGACGGTGACGTTTGAAGACGTCATTAGCAGCGTTTCCGCGGAGGTGGCGGTCCTACAATCTCAAAGCGTGACCAAGATCTTGGCTTTGGGTCACGCAGGCTTTCGGATGGATCAGCAGGTGGCAGCAATAGACGGAGTGGACGTTGTCGTCGGTGGACACACGGACACATTCCTTTACACCGGTAGGAACATGAGCTGTATATATTTACATGTACACTTCGGCGATAAAATACTGTCCTAGAACTTGTCTCAATATGTGTATAATAGAGAATTGCTAAAGTGTACGATATTGTACGGGAATCAACAAAATAAACCCTCAGTGTTTCCATCGCAGGTACAGAATTTAACTGCGGTTTCTGAATACATGTTAAGCTAATAGCCATGTTCCTCTAAGGTGGTTCACACAATAGTGTAAATAGTAATTAAAATGCTCCCTGCGGGTCATGCCATTGATTCCACATTGTATACACAGGAGAGCCCCCATCCGACGAGACGCCCGAGGGTCTATATCCGGTCGTCGTCAGCCAGCCACGTGGTGGCCGAGCTCTCGTTGTTCAAGATTTTACGTATGGAAAATACCTTGGTTACCTCAACGTCACATTCAATGCAAATGGTGACGTAACTTCCTGGAGCGGAAACCCCATACTACTTGACTCTTCTATTGAACAAGGTGGTGTATTCAATTTGTTCATTTTAACAGATGAGCCTTTGAACTAATTTATGAACAAGTTCAAACCATGGCATCCCCATATAAAGAAATAACTAGTCTGCTTTCATTTAATGTGGATGAGATACGAGATAGTATTGTATAAGATTGACCGACCATAGCCATACATTTATTTGCAGACGCGGATACGCTCCGGGAGCTGGCGACCTGGCGACTTCCGGTGGATGAGATTAAGCTGGAGAAGGTTGGCCTGTCGCTGGTTGAGTTAGACGGTCGGCGGGAGCACTGCCGCCTCCGAGAATGCAACCTGGGTATGTACTCTTTTGAAAGAATAACTTGTATGCGTAATTGAAAACTGTATTTAGTCTTGCAAATATATATATATATATATATATATATATATATATATATATATATATATATTGACTACATCCGCGTTTGAAAAGTATAACCAGAATGAAACAGAGCTTAATAGAATGTGTTTATACAAAATACGATATTCATACATCCAATCATACGCGTAAAGTTGGTTTGATAAACTGCAAAGACAGAAAATAGGTTACTTTCTCTTCTGAACTGGGTCAAATTTGCGACCATGTTTTAAGTCTTATTTTCGTCGTATAAATGAGGATATTCCAAACAAAACTACTAATGGCAAATGTACTATTTCAGGTAACATGCTTGCCGACGCCATGATCGACTATTACGTCACTTCCGGTTACAACTTTTCTAACGAAGCCTGGGCGCCCGCGGCTATTGCTCTCCAAGATTCAGGCAGTATAAGAAGCTCCATCCAGAAAGGTATATAAACTAGAAATGTCTTCAAAGTCAAAACATAGTATATCCATATCAAAGTACGGCCTTTCTTTAGAGATATGCAAACAATTGGTTGATGAATTAAGAACCAATAGTTGAGTGAAACTTGACAAAATGATACATAATAACATGGGATAACAAGCCTCCTCAATTTACATATCGAGTTACATATAGGAATGTTATGATCTAAAACAAGACTTACTAAATATGATCTCATGTAAGCATTTTAAATGTGCAGTATAAATCATTCGAAATCGTTTCAATTCATATAGAACCAAGTAATTTAACTGTCAGCGAAACACATTATATATAAAATATTATTACTGAAGTCTGATGAACCATATAAATATTCAAATGATCTTTGGTCATTAATATTTTTCAGGTAGGCAAAGGTGGTAAATGTATTATTATATATTTATGAAATCAAGACTTGTGTTATCATCAGCTGTCATTTTTTCTGCGTCATAAACTTACGTCTGTCGAGAAATTTTCCTTCAGGCAAAACATGTGTTTGTTTCTGGATTTGACGCTGAAAATTTAGGGGCGTTGGATAAAGGCATCATTATTTTATTTTTGTTGTTGATGCTGATTGTGACATTGATGATGACTATGACATTGTTGTTTCTCCTAAGGTATGATAACGGCTGGAGACGTCAATAACGTACAGCCGTTTAGGAACGAAGTGGACATGATTCGAATTAACGGAAGTAACCTACGTCACCAGCTCGAGATCAGCGTTAGCGAATATGACGTCACAGAAAAGCATGGGCGATTTCTGCAGTTTTCAGGTTAAATTAATGCAACGCGTTTCTATCTAGTAAGGACTACAGTAGCAATCAAAACGAAGTAGAAAATCTTGGATAAATTGATGTATTATGTGTAGGCATACGACTATATATCTTTTAAGGACTGCAGTTGTTGGCAATGCAAAACAAAAACGATTCTTGAATATATTGATGTAGCATTTGCTATGTTGTGTTTTGGCGTCCCGTCAACATGAAAACACACAAGGACGCCACTGTTTTTGTCGTATTTTCCCCTAAATGTGTCTTTCAAAATACACACAAGAATGACGTAATAAGCAAGTCATTAAGCTATATATGAGGCGCCAGAACAACAAGTTTAAGTGTATTGTTGACATTCTAATGCGTATAAAACGTTGTATTTGCGCACTTGTCCTTTCAGTATATATCAGAACGACATTTAAAGGGAATACAATATCTGTCTAGAAGGAATTAGCCACACTATCTGAATTAGGTTACCGCTTAGAATTATAGTATTTTGAGACTACCAAACCTCATCAACCTTATTTAAATACATATGTATATTTTTAGGGTTAAAGGTGACGTACGACCTCCAACAGCCGGCCATGCGGCGCGTCCATGACGTGCAGGTGCGCTGTCTCACTTGCGCTGTGCCCAGTTACTCCCCATTGCAGGATGAAGTCATTTACAACGTTCTACTCCCGACCTACCTCATCAAGGGAGGCGACGGATACCAGTTTGAGCCGATCGAACATCTTCGCTTCAGTAAGATAATTTTTATTTAGATAATTTCCGAACACAAACTTTAGATAGAGGCCCATAAATCTGACTGTTGGGTTAATCTTCATGTTCAATTGACAAAAAAAGCTTAGGTTAATGCCTTATCGTATGTGTTGAAAATGTAAAAATATGGTTATTTTGGAGCAAAAACAACAACACCAATTGTCCCAAAATGATATAAGTTTACACATTTAAACATGCTCGCAAACTTGAGTACACAACGAGCCGAACGCCTGTGACAAAAACAACGTTTGTGTTGCGTTGGTTGATGTTTTATTTTCAATGCAGACATATTCGTTTTTGCGTTTATATTCTTATTTAAGAACATGCTATGTTCTAGATGTACGACAAAAATGTCTTTCAAGACGCCCGTCGTTAAAAGCTTGTATACCAAACAAAAAGCATAATTTTGGTATGGTCCTGGTCCTACAGTATTACAAGACCGAAACAAGATACGAAAAAACTTCACAACTTTGATCATGAATATAAGGTATTAAGCATCTCACTAGATATAAACATGGATGCATAAACTGCTGAACAGTATACTTGATAATGTTGATAATAAAATATTCGTTTCTAAAACATGGAAGACAGCACCACTCGACCAGTTTCAAATTATATATAATGTTCGATTTTCTTTATAAAACGTATGAACAAAATTAAATCTTTCAAGTAATTTTTTGGAGAAAAAGAAATGAAAACGCGTATTTTGACGTAGCGTTTCTTACCAAAAAAAGGAATCAATACCGGAAACATCGGTTTTACAAATGCGCATGTGTGATACAGTGCGACCGCATCCGGGGGCGCTTGACAATAAGTTTTAAAGAACCTTAAATAACGGAAACTACGTATATACATCAATGTTTTAAAATAAGTTTAAACACATATCACATAGCTGCAGGTTTATAAGCATAAAGCACGGGTTTCTACACATAATTTTGATGTCTACCACATTCTTCACTATTGTCAAACCTGAAGCCATCTCTCTGGTCCGAATCAGTTGTAAGCACGTATAAGGCTTAATTTAAATTTCAACGGCGTCATTTCCGAATAGACGTTACGTTCGCATACAGTTTAGCACGCTTACAAACTACAATTAACTGCCAGTTTACATTATTTGTATGCAAACGTGAACAGTAAAAGTATATATTTCACCCCTGGCTTTTCAACTCGCGAAATATAGCTTTCGGTGCTACTCGAGATATAATGCAATCTTACACTTAAACAAACAATTATCGTCTATTTATTATAGATATTTCCGTCGCCTTAATCAGACGTCAGTGCCCACAAGGCTAGGACAAATTGACGCTATGTCTGCAAACAATTTAACGCATTATACCACTCGTGAAAAATAGGTGCTCACTCGGTGAATTATACTGAGATCATACACTATATCACACACTCGTACATTAAACTCTCTATTTTGCAGATACGCTTGACGTCGAAGTGACGTTTAAATATCTGGGTAAGCATGGTCCTGTCTATCCAGCCGAGGAAGGCCGAATTACATTCGTTACCAAGGATACGGATGCAGACCAAGTGGGAGGGGCACAGGGGCAGCATGATAGAAGCTCACTGGCCTTTGTGTTGTTAAGCGGATTGTTATTAAGTCTCGCTGAGAGGATCTTCTAGAATTCACAAGCATGATCTTAAGTCAAGCACAGACTCATTGTAAATGGATACTGTATTTCAACATTCATGGATTTGTTCAATACAAAAACTGCCGATCTTACATAATATCTCATCACCAAATTTGCTAATGTGATATAATATATCCAAAATGTTTATGCCATTTAATGTATTGAACATATCTTTATAACTAGAAATGAAATAAAATCAGATAGAGTGTTATTTATACTCGAAACTCTTGGGGACTACGGTTGCATTGATTTCAGAGTTTGAGTCACCAGAAGGTCAATACAGAGCGCAGCAAAACTGTCAGGTTAAGCATGCGACACATTTAAATATCACGTCAATACGTTTTAGTTTCAATATTGGATTTCCGAGGTTTTTCCTCTCTCAGTTATGTGGTTAATACTTAATTACCATGAATATAATTAACTTAAAGAAAGAAATACAACCATTTTTATAATATTGTTATCGTATGTTCGCATTTTACTTAATGCCGATCCAGATGTTACCAGCGACTTTAACACGGCTTATTGGATATGCAAGTGCCTAAAGCATTCCGAGTATTGATATATATGGTCAATTAACCTGATATACAGCATGAAAAGAAAAAGGTGCGTTCACGTAAAGTGGATTCCTTAATAATGCAATTCTACCAGTGTTATACTATACAAGGTAGATTGGAAATAGTATTGAAATATTATAAATGTGTACGAACAGTTTGGATTGCTTAAATCATGGAAAAAGGTGATACTTTCCGACTTAAACGTAAATCGGTATTGGAGATTTTGCGATCATATTTGCACCAGGAAGTGTCATTTCTTATTTACGAACCATTCGGAAATGTTGTTATCAACTACAGAATAGGGCACGAGGCAATTTCTGATACAGAAATGTGTGTTTTGAAAGCTCTTTTGGGAGAACGGTGTGGTCAAACATTTCAGATAAATATATTCGGTAGTAAATATGAAACGGTTCTTTCCCCTGGAGGTCTGTTGATTGGCCGGGGACCGGATAGTGATATGGGAACCAGTCGTGTACAACTTCCGGTTCCGATTATAAAAATAGGTCACACAGAAGACACACTGGAACACAATAAGATAGGAGGAAAGAGAAACGTTGGTGAACACGAGGCTTGCGAAGGTTTGGAAAAAATCTTCGATACTTGTGACTCATTAAATGGTAACAATAATCAAACGTCGTTAGAAATGTTTCCACAGGATAGTGCAAACAAGTTGTCGGATAAAATTCAGAGAAGTAACAGTGAAAAGTACAAAACTAGTGGTATTTATAAATCCGAAGAAATGAAACATGGAAGACGGCTATTTATAGCAGCGAACATGGTGGGGTACACTGTGATCATGAGAGGGTTTTGTTGCGCGGAGAGAGAAATTCTGGACTGCCTTGCTCAAATTAAAACCATTCTCTGTCGATGAAGTAAATCTGATAAGCAGAGCTTAAAAATAAAGTTGTTTGAAATGACATTGTAGATTTTTACTTACATTTTGTTTACCTGTTGAGCAAACTTTCTATTGTATCATAATTTGTCCCTATTTAATAAAGGTCATATCTCAGAAATTCTCTTATACAATCTTATTTAGAAATTGAACAAAACCATAAATAAGTTCGAATAGTATAAGTGTTCTAAATCGGTTTATCAAAGTAGACATTGCCTAAAGTAGACTATTCGACATGGCATCGAGCCAATGAACAATGCAACTCGTCGTTTTAAAATGTCTACTTTTGGTTTCACTTTTAAAACCGAATTATACTTCCGACCCGCTGTGTGCAACTATCAATCCAGACAAATACACGTTGTTTTTTTTACTGTTTTCCGTTAATCGTTTAAATTCGTTATGGCTTGTCAGTTAGAAAGAACTTATGGAACTTTCTGAGCAACGTGTACAAAACGTTTTCTTTTTTATTTTACCTTTCGACACTAACACTTCAAATGTAAAGTAGAAGTTCCATGTTACTTTAAGGGGTCACTTGGTCAAAGGCCAAGGCCACATGAGGTCTTCAACAATGTTCTGGAAGACAACATCAGAGGTAACGAGACCGCGGAGGTAACGGAGCGGAAGCTGCGCCAGCACATACATGAAGCGCTCAAATTTGCCAATGAGACCGCGGACAGCATACGCTTCGAGCGTGCTCAGGTCTCCAGGGCATTCGGTGCCGGGCAAAGTTAGGTCAATCATAGCCACATTTACGATAGTTAATGATCGAAAGACCGTGCGCCGGCAATAGAAGGAATTACGTGGAACCGCTTTGCACGTGTCTGAACAGTACCCACCGGAAGTGATTGCGAAGCGGGGGAAGCTCGTACCAAAAATGAAAGCCGCCAGGGAAAGTGGTAAACGTTCGTGGATTGCCTACGACACGTTATACGTCGACGGCCGCCCAGTCCGAGATTAGGGACACGTTGAGGATGACCTGTCCGTGATGGCATAGAATGTGCATGGACTTACAAGCGAGAAAATACTAAGCATGATATTTTTTTTCTTTTACAAATCTTGGACAAATTCGTCTAACAAATTAAATCTGAATGGATATATAACTTATAATGTATACAGAAATTTTCAAAACCATAATGCACTTGTAGCGGGGGGAATAGTTTTACTATACAAAGATAATTTACAAGATGAAATACATCTTGTTAAAAACCGCCATGATACCATAATATGGTTGAAATTAGATCATATTTCTTTTAATATAATTATGTGAAGTCATTTATTTGTGTGGATCCTATTTTTAGGGTGAAGACCCAAAAGCTTAAAATACATTCAACGATAAAGATGCATTTGATACGCTGGAACATGATATGTATGCGTATACTAGCAATGGTTAGGTGTTTTTATAAATGCAAGGACCTTTTTCATGATATAGATTATAACCCAGACAATGTGCCTTAGGGCCTCTGTCGACAAATATCATAATAGCCACGGTATTGTTATTAGATCTTTGTTAATCATTATGTATACGTATTGTTTCCTGTTTAATTCACTGGTCAAAAGTGTTCACATTTTTTAAGCTACAGATATTGGAAAAAAATTATGTTCGAAATTTTCCATTTGGTATATGACGTCGCACTCAAAGTTTTGTCAGGGGCATGTCTTAAAGAATATAAGAGGTATCAACTTGAAACTTCATAGCTCGATAGATCTCATTGACGGCAAGTGCAGTGCATTAGAACCGTAACTCTTGCTTCCATATTTTAGAGTTTGTGCCCATTGTTGGCGTCCGCGTCCTGTTTTCACTTGTCCGGGGCATATCTCGTAAACTATTAGTGGTATGAACTTGAAATTTTATATGTAGATAGATCTTATTAAGAACAAGTGCAGTGCATAAGAACTGTTACTCTTGCTTCCATATGTTAAGAGTAATTGCCGTTTGTTAATTTTCATGCTTAAAGTTTTGTCCGGGGCATATCTTGAAGAATATAAGAGTTATCAACTTGAAACTTCATATGTAGATAGATCTTATGGAGGGCAAATGCAGTGCACAATAACAGTAAGTCTTGCCTTCTTAGTTTTAGAGTAATTGCACTTTGTTAATTTTCATGCTTAAATTTTGGCCGGGGCATATCTTGTAGAATATAAGAGGTATCAACTTGATAATACATCCGTTTTAAAAGCATCCTATTTAGATTTGCAACTAGAAGTAAAGGAAGATATATTGAGCATCAATCTTTATGATAAACGTGATGATTTTAATTTTAAAATAATTAATTACCCTTCTTTAGGTGGTGATGTTCCTATTTCACCATCGTATGGTGTTTTTATTGCACAGTTAATACGATTTGCTAGAATATGTACAGATGTAAAAAAAATCAGCTCTCGCAGTAAACTTATGACGCAAAACTTCTAAAACAGGGTTTCCATATTTTAAATTAAGGAAAACTTTCTCTAAATTTGTTAATGGTCATTATAAGCTCATATCAAAGTACAATAGTAGTCTTAAATCGCTCATTGCTGATAGTATTGCTCATCCCGATTTTTATGGTGATGTTTTAAAGAAAACTCGTAAAATTAAAATGTTTCCAGCAGGCAGTTGGGCAGATAGACTTAATGAATTACTTGGATTTTATTTCAACCGTGGACATAAAGGAAATATTTTGAAGAGCACTTGCCTTCTTGTATTTGAAGATACCTGAATACCTGAAACAAAATATTGGGTTGAATATAGCATCCTTTCATAACTAAACTTTCAGTGCTTTGATTTTTATGAAGAATTTGCTAATTCATGTTATCTTTAAAACCGTTTTTGGCGGACACGTGTTGACTGACTCCGAGTGTTTTGACTCTATGATCACACAGTTTTAAACCTTTTAAGGCAGACTGTGAGTGAAGCTTTTGGTTTCTAACGATGACTGCATCGTATCTTTGAAAAGTATATGCATTAGGTGCTCTGAATTGTTTCCCTCCGTCTGCAGATAGAGTTGGGATCTCTAATCATTGAAGTACTTGGGGTTTACCTTTTCGTTTTTTATTATTATTTGTTTTATTGATAAGTTTCCTCAAGTTAATGCATACTTTGATAAGATTTATCTTTTGCGTTTTATCTTTATTAAGAATTGTTGAGATAAGAGTGAGGTTTGTGCACATAAACTGGTTTAAACCCCCAGTAAATTTACATTTTACTGACAGTTCCAAGGCGGTACCTAACAATTCTTGATAAACATACCAATTATATATATATATATATATATATATATATATATATATATATATATATATATATATATATATATATATATATATATAGTATGTATGCACTGTGCTGTTTGTAGAGTTGTGTGCTGTTCTATGTTTCTTGTTTGTGAATATGTGTTCTATGTCTTTGGCGTTGCCCATTGCCACTAAACCGGGTTTATGTTAAAAAAATTTGCTACTGAGCATGTTTCTGTAGCTTTTTGCATATATATTGAAACTTAATAGTTAGATAAATCTCATTGAGGGCAAGTGCAGTGCACAAGAACCGTAACTCTTGCTTCCATATTTTAGAGTTATTGCCCATTGTATATTTTTGTCCGGCTTAACGCTGTTACCTTCAGTTCAAATGCCACCCACACTTGAAAGTTAAATGGCAACATCAATGTCTATAAATGTATAAAATGCCAATCTTACAGTTATAATGTCGACAGTAAATAATTCATCAGGCAACACATCCGACTCGCGGAGTTCTAGTTTCATCTATAAATGCATTCCAGATGCAGGAACTTACAGGTTTTCTAATAAAGTTTGCGAATTCTACTTAGTAAGTAACATAATAACTGTTTAACTAGATGAGATTCGTATTACCACTTAACTATAGATGCATTTTAAATATAAAATAGAATATGTGAATGTAATATAAATATAGTTATTCAACAGGTTATCTACTTATGAGTTGCGAATTTCACTTATATAATAAGTCCCTTTCATACATGAAGGTCGTGGGATACGTGACTGTTTGGTACCACGTTGTAAAGCAAACCATTCAATAAAAAGCATGCGGTTAAAGCAGATAACATTGTAATTTATCCGCACAGTAGTTATAGAACGGTTACGCACATTCTGCTTGTTAGTGTTCCGATATGGAAGTGAGTGTGTACACAAAGAAAAACAATCTCAACATGGCACGAATAATATACTAGTAACATGGGTATTTGATTTATTTAAATGCCAACAGGTTTCAACAAATACCAAACAAAAACGTGTGGTGTAATTTTAGTTTTGATTTTTATCTATACGGTATTAATAGTTTGAGTAAATTATCACACATATATGATGCAATAACTTTAAAATAAAATTATTTAATGATAGATACATTTCTGCATTGTACTCAGCCTAAGTTATATTTAAGTATCCATAATAATAAAGAATAGGCTTAAGGGTAAATGGTTACATATATCTTCTATCTAACGCGAACTTAATTAATTCCGTCATGAACTCGACATTGTGTTATTATTGCCATTTGTATGAGTTCATATATTTAATGAGATGGACGGCTAAATAAAACGAAAGAGATATATGTTAATTTTACGCTGAATATACTTCACACGTGGGTCCAAAATGTTTAGTAAATGGGACTAAAAACAGCATTCGTGGATGATGAACAATCGCTATAATAAACCGCGATTGGAGAAACTTGCTCAATTCCGCGATGTTGTGACGTTCGTGTCATTCTATGAAAGATACACTCTTACTCCCAAATAAGATTTGCCACAATTTATACAATTGTTTTAATATACCAAAAACGATAAATAAATGTCGAAATCAATGGTTTCTATGAAGGATACCGAGTTTACTCTGAAAGAAATGTGCAGAAAACACTGTACTTCTACCTTATGGGACGATAGTAGATCGCTGTAAATCTTTAAGCACTCACCAATCATTTAATATTCTTGCGTATTCAGCTATTAAATATACGCACTGTAGGCACTGTGAACTTTCGTCCATTGAAGACGAAAAGCATTTTCTGTTTGACTGCAGTCTTTATAGTGACTTGAGAAATACGCACTACAGCGATATTTTTAACCAAGACATCAACCTAAATGTGAATGAAAAACTAGTTCATGTGATGTCAAATTATCCACGTAGGCTTGCCAAATTCCTGGTACATGCCTTTTTGATCAGAAGAAATACTTTGGATAGATAGACTTATATAATGCATGACGTAGAATGTTGCTATATATTTTATAATACATCTCCATGATAAGTACTAGCGTTATCGCATTGATGTCTTTTTTATTTATCTCTAGCATCATAATTATTTTATTTTCAATTAGCTAATTTCCACGGCTAAACTATACTGAAATTCCAATATTTGCTATTGTTATAATAGTGCACATCATATACTCATGATATCTAAATGTTTAATATTCATATATGTCTGTTTTGTATTAGTATGCATTCTCTGAATTATTGTAACTTTTTCTAATTGGTGACCTATAGGCCCATTGGGCCGGGTGTTATCTGTTTGATACTTAACTATTGAATTTGTAAATTATGTTTATACACATGTCACGGTAATAAACAATTTACTTACTTACTTACTTATACGGTTACCACCTTGTCAATAATTATGATTTTCCATAAATGCATTATTTAGCAAGTAAACGTAGTTAAAGGTTTAATACTCAAAGTTTATGTTTGTTATACATGTGTAAGTATTGATTTTGAATAAGAATGTCACTTTAAACCAAAATTGTAATAAGCAACAGACGGTTAGTCCAGTAGTTTAATCTTTGCTTAAATAATAAGGAAATAAAAATGACAAATAATTAAAACTTAAATTTAAATTTTGAGTTTCCACCTTCTTACTCACCAAGTTTTATTTGTTTGCTATTTCTTTATTGTTGCTAGTTTATTATGCTAAGACTACTAAAACAGTTTATATTGAACTAAGACGTGATTAGATAGATAGATAGATTTATTTCAGTATAAAATGTATAAAACATGGTAACATTATACATGATTAAAACATTAAGCATAAGTAAAATAATCCATGTCCACTACATTGCACACAAAGGATATCACAAAAAGAAATTGTAAATCCCTTATTTTCATTGTGGTCCTTGTGGTGAAAAATAGCTTGACATAAGAAGACACTTTTAGATAATAAAATGTATCACATTTTTTAAAGGAAAGATAGTTTGTTAAATAGCAATTATAAATTAAAAAATATAATTGCACAAGCTTAATGACATACTGAAAACGAAAATATTCTAATGGGATTATTGTCATGGTCTAGTCTGACCGAACAGAGATTAATGTCCTTATACTTGGTATGAATGTTATTTGAACGTACTTCCTATCGCTTATAAATATCTCACAAGTAATTATTACATCATTCAAATGCGAACTGTCAACAATCTTTATAATTACGAATTCCGATGTCTATTGAAATTGCGTCATAATCGGGGTTCAATCGATACTATCCTTGGGTCACGGACACTACGGACCATGGACATTACGGACCAGATTTAGGGACACTACGGACCAGATTTAGGGACATTACGGACCATCTTCAGAAACTTACGGACCATCATTTATAATATTTTTAAACATTTTTTTTTAATTTATTCACTCATTGGTCTTAAATTTGTTAATAAATACTCTAATATTAGTGCTCAGTATGAAAATTATCTTTAATGTAACTGAAAATCCAGGAAATTCCAATGTTAAACATCAATGTATTTTTAATAAAATATTATAATAATTTGAATAATAATGAGCGAAATATGTGTTTATCCTATAATTGTAAATGTGAATATTAATGTTTTCATATGTGATCGATTGCTATCTGAAATAAACTTTGAATCGTCATATTTGTTTGTTTTCCGTTTCAACTGTTTTAATTGAAAGGTTCAGTCACGGCGGGGAATCCACGTGACCAAATGGTTGGTTTCAGTGCAAGATGGCGTCACCAAAACGCTCGACTCGAGCCGAAAATCAACGTAATACCTATAATTATGATAGTTTCTTGGAATTTAAACATAGCCTATCATATGCCTACCTACCTAGTGTGTATTTACATATCCATGTTTTCCTTGAAACTGTTACCGTTTTCGAGAACACTTCTGCAATGTTTCCAACATGTACACAATCCGACTGGTAGGTTACAGTTCCATTTATCATTTTGGCTCAGATTTAGTAGAAAATGAGATAAAAGTTCGGGAAAACCGCATAAAACACTTAAGTTTTGTTTAAATATAACAGGTACGGGTATTTGTGAACAAATATATTAATAATTTTAAAAGATATGAGAACGAAAAGAAAATGATAGGTTGCAGCTCCGATTTTTACAAAGATAGGTTGCAGTTGCATATATAGGCGTCCGTCTTGACTGCGAATTCTTTGACTTAGTTTTAGTGTCCAAGCCAAAAGTATAACCTTTAACTTTTTTACTTACGTTTGAACAAGATCAACGAATTACACTCGACTGGTTTTTAATGTCAACATGCCATAATCTCATTTTTCGCTAAATCTGAGCCAAAATGATAAATGGCAATGTAACCTACCAGTCGGATTGTGTATTGAGCCGTGGGTTCAGTGAAAGTGCGCCGTTACAATGGGTTTTCACACTTTTATGATTGCCAATTAAAGGTTGTCAGTATACTGTTTGTTTCTTTTGTTATATACCGCCGATAATTACGGGTACAATTATAACGAATAAACACTAATTAAGACAACAGAAATTGCCGGTTTTTAACATCAGTTTGCAAGAATTGCAACAAACACACATCGTTTATTTAATATATGCTCGATTTATTTTGGTAAATAAACTGTTTTGGAAAATATTTCTGCTCGATTTATTTTGGGAAATAAACTGTTTTGGAAAATATATCTTCTGTTGCTTTTAACTGATTTAACTGCCGATCTTTCAAATTTCGCTCATTATTGTTCACATAATTGTTATAAATGCATAGGTCTTTAACACCTTTTGTAATTTCACAAGATTTTATATTGAGATCTGTTCGAACTTCACGGGATTTTTCACAGTTTTATGGAAGATATAACGTCATACTGAGCACTCATATTCAAGTATTTATTAACAAATTATAAACTAATGAGTGATTAATTTAAAAAAAAAATATGTTTAAATCATGGTCCGTAAGATTCCGAAGATGGTCCGTAATGTCCCTAAATCTGGTCCGTAGTGTCCCTAAATCTGGTCCGTAATGTCCATGGTCCGTAGTGTCCGTAATTCCTATCCTTGGCCTAAATACTTAACAATACTTCGGTGATAGAAATTTTGCTTTATGCAAATTACCTGTGGTCAAGGTAGGACGACTTCAGACTTAAATTAAACTGTGATATCTTCGTGAAAGGATACGGGTCTAGGTAAATAATTTAAAAGTTGACTGTTTGTAACATTTACTTCGAGGTACCTAATTATTACAAATATTGGAATACTGACTCGCGATAACATTCTTGTGGATGTATAAAAATATATAAAACGGTAGGATAAATAATTGTATCAAAACAATAAATTAAAAATAATCGTTTAAGTTATAACTGCCTAAATATTGTCATATTTAAAGCTAAAGTGTAATTTTTCATAATAGTTTTTGCATGAAAATAAATATTACATTCCAAATATCTATGCAAAATCTACACAATAATTAAAACACACATTATATATTCAAAGGGAATTGGCCCCGAGTTGTCGTCAACATAAGTTACGACCCTCTCTCAATGTGTTTATATAATCATAATAATTATAGTAATAAGGGTATAACGAGAGCCCAAACTCATACATCTAGTGGATAAATATTATATTATAGTATAGAGAATCTTAAGTGAGTTGTCAGTTAATAAAAATAAAATATGTTTGGGAAAGGTTATTAAGTGGGCCGAGTGCGTGTGTACTGAGTTTTATAACATGTTGTATATTAAATGGAAACTGTTTTTGTTTTTTTATCACATGACGTATTTCATTCATATTTGTTTTTACAGCGAAACGGTCTCAAATATCTCTAAGTATAAGCCATCTTTACCCTTCAATAAACAACCGACAAATAGTTGAAGAACATACGTACATTGTAAGGATTGTATTACCTGAAACAGGCATCGTCAGGTTATACAAAGCAAAAAACATGTGGTTTTATTTAGGATTTGTTTCATCTGAGCAAACATATTGTACGCATTTATATTGCCACTAAATTTATAGAGAATGCATGAATGGTTTATGTAAACGTATACTGGCTGTATTCAGCGTAAGATGTAAGCAAATATAAAGGTCAGGACCAGCTCGAATTAATTTGTTGGGACAATATATCTATGATAAAATTCGTCTAAAATATAAACAATGTGTGTTCCTATGTGTTCCTATGGTAGATGCTCAGACTCTCATTAATTTCATATATGTTTGATGCTGTAAATACATTCTAATTTGTTTTCCTCTAAATAAAGCGGAAATATATCAAACAGAAGGAAATATGTTATACAAGATGTATTGCTACACGAGTCTTGTGCTCGCCATTTCGGCCAGAGTGGCCAGCTACGAGTTGACCATTCTGCACACCAACGACGTGCACGCTCGGTTTGACCAGATCAACAAGTACGGTGCGGACTGCAGCGTCGATGACGCCGCAGCTGGAAAGTGCTTTGGTGGCGTTGCTAGGCGACACACGAAGACCAAGGACATTCGGAGTGGCCATGACAACGTGCTACTTTTAGACGCAGGTGATCAGTTCATGGGGACACTCTGGTTTTTCGTTCACAGAGGCAAAGCCACGTCATACTTTATGAATCAGCTCGGATATGACGTCATGGTGGGTTTCGCTCGTAGACCATACAATTTTCGTGTATAGTTTATATATTACTTTCTTTCATGTGTATATTAGATATTTGAGAAAATCATAGGACTGATTTAGCTACCAAATTTTCAAAGTAGTTTCTAGTAAACGAACAGTTCATTTTAATGTTATAAATTATATTCAGGTTCTTTATAAAATGCTTCAACATTGACACTGCTTTATATTCAATCTATTTCAACATGTACAGTGTCTGGGAAATCACGAATTCGATCTTGGAGTGGACCCATTGGCTTCCTTCTTGGGTAACGTCAGTTTTGACGTCGTCAGTTCTTCCGTTGACGTCACGAATGAACCGAAGCTCAGCGGACTTTTGTCAAAAAGCGTCATTAAAAACGTTGGGGGAGAAAATATTGGGGTTATAGGTTACATAACACCAGAAACCCAAATTATATCCAAACCAGGTGAAGATATTTTCAATACACACTTTATTATAGTTTTTACTTTCTCCTTTGTGATGGCCAATTTACCATTTTAGCCTTAGGCAATCGAAAATCTATTTTCTGTAGCAACATCACTGATGGCCTGCTGTTGTTCTATTGTTCTCGTTTTCTTTCCTTTCACCTATTTTTATTCAAATATGTTATTGCAATTCATAAGATTACATGTTGAAAAATATCGAACTGAATAAACTTTTATATCAGGACCGACGGTGACGTTTAAAGACGTCATCAGCAGCGTTTCCGCGGAGGTGGCGGTACTGCAATCTCAAGGTGTGACCAAGATCTTGGCTTTGGGTCACGCAGGCTTTCGGATGGATCAGCAGGTGGCCGCTATAGACGGAGTGGACGTTGTCGTAGGCGGACACACGGACACATTCCTTTACACCGGTAGGAACATGAGCTGTATAGATTTACCTGTACTTTACGGCGATAAGGTACTTTCTTATAACTTGTCTCAATATGTGTATAGAGAATTGCTGAAGTGTACGCTATGGTACGGGAATTGACAAAAGAAAGTGTTTCCAACGCGGGTACGGAACTTAGCTGTTGTTCCTGGATACCGGTAATGCTTTTAGCAGTGTTATACTAGGCAGGTACAAACACTTTTTGTATTACCGTTTTTTTTCAATAGTGCTAATAGTAATTGAAATGCTCCTTGCGAGTCATGTCATTGATTCCACATTGTACATACAGGACAGCCGCCATCCGACGAAACGCCCGAGGGTCTATATCCGGTCGTCGTCAGCCAGCCAGGTGGTGGCAGAGCTCTCGTCGTTCAAGATTTTACGTATGGAAAATACCTCGGTTTCCTCAACGTCACATTCAACACAAATGGTGACGTAACTTCCTGGAGCGGAAACCCCATACTTCTTGACTCCTCTATTGAACAAGGTGGTGTAATAAATTATTACTAATTATTACTAAATTATGTCTAATTAATTAACACGTGCAAACCATGGCATCCCAAGATGAAGAACTAACTACACTTCGTTCATATTAGATACAAGATTGTATAAGATTTATCGACCATAGCTATTTTTTGCAGACGCGGGCATTCTTCGGGAGCTGGGGACATGGCGACTTCCGGTGGATTCTGTAAAGCTGGAGAAGGTCGGCCTGTCGCTGGTGGAGTTAGACGGTCTGCGGGAGCATTGCCGCCTCCGAGAATGCAACCTGGGTACGTACTCTTTTGAAAATAAAGTGAATTGCGTGATAGAAAACTGTATTAAGTCTTACAAATGTATAGGTATTATGACTGCACATGCGTTTTATTAGTATACCAGAATGTTGGAGAGCTTGATAGAACTGTGTTTATACAAAAGACGATATTCATACACACATTCTGACTCATGAAGGTGGTTTAATTAACTGCAAGGACAGAAAATAAGGTTACTTACTTTTCTGAACTTGCGAACATGTTTAAGTATGATTATTAATGAAAATATGTGGATATTCCACATAAAACTACTAATGACAACTGTATCATTTCAGGTAACATGCTCGCTGACGCCATGATCGACTATTACGTCACTTCCGGTTACAACTTGTCAAACGAGGCCTGGGCGCCAGCGGCTATTGCTCTCCTCAATTCAGGCAGTATAAGAAGCTCCATCCAGAAAGGTATATAAACTAGAAATGTCATCAAAATCAAAACATAGTAAATCCATATCAAAGTATGACCTTTCTTTAGAGATGTGCAAACAATTCGTTAATGAATTGAGAACAAATAAATGAATAAAACTTGATTAAATGATACCACATACTATGGTTCACCAGGCTCCTCAATTTACATATCGGGTTTCTCATGCCTTAGGAATTGACTGTTATCATATAAAACAAGATTTATTTTATTTTGACCCATGTAAGCATATTAAATGTATGAATCATTTGAAATCGTTTCAATTCATTAAGAACCAAGCAATTTAACTGTCAGCGAAACGCATTAAATATAAAACATAATCACTAAAGTCTTATGAACCATATAAAAATGTAAAATGACATTTGGCCATTAATATTTTTCAGGTAGGCAAAGGTGGTAAATGTATATAGATGAAATGAAGACGTGTGTTATCATAAGCTGTCATTTTTCTGCGTCATTTACTTAACATCTGTCGAGAAATTGTCCATTAGGCAAAACAAATGTTTGTTTCTGGTTTTGACGCAGCATGAATAGGCTAGTTCAGTAGAAGGAATTGTTATTTTATTTTTGTTGTTGATAATGATGGTGACAACGATGATAACAATGGTATTGTTGTTACTCCTAAGGTACGATCACTGCTGGGGACGTTAACACCGTACAACCGTTTAGGAACGAAGTGGACATGATTCGAATAAACGGAAGTAACCTACGTCACCAGCTCGAGATCAGCGTTAGCGAATATGACGTCACAGACAAGCATGGACGATTTCTGCAGTTTTCAGGTTAAATAAATGCAACGCTTGTCTATCTAGTAACGACCACAGTAGTTATCGAAACGAAGCAGAAAAGATTACTGGATTAATTGATGTATTATTTGTAGGCATACGACTATCTATCTTGTAAGGACTGCAAATGTTGTTAAAAAGAAACTAAAACGATTCTTGAATTTATTGATGTATTTTTTGCCATGTTGGTGTTTTGGCGTCCCGTCAACATACAAACACACAAGAACGCCACTGTATTTGTCGTGTTCCCCCCCCCCCCCCCCCCTATATGTGTCTTTCAAAATACACACAAGAATGACATAACAAGCGAGTCATTAAGCTGTTATGGGGCGCCAGAACAACAACTTTAAGTGTATTATTGACATTCTAATGCGTATGAAACGTTGCATTTGCGCACTCATTATATATCAGAACGACATTTAAAGGAAATACAATATGTCCCTTTGGTGCCAAGATGCATTAGAAGGAAGTAAAGAAATCACCATATCAGACTTAAGATACCGTTTAGAATAATAGTATTTTGAGCCTACCAAACCTCATCAACCTTAATTAAATACATATGTATATTTTTAGGGTTAAAAGTGACTTACGACCTCAGGCAGCCGGCCATGCGGCGCGTGCATGACGTGCAAGTGCGCTGTCTCAATTGCGCTGTGCCCAGTTACTCCCCATTGCAGGATGACGTCATTTACAACGTTCTACTCCCGACCTTTCTCATCGAGGGAGGCGACGGATACCAGTTTGAGCCGATCGAACATCTTCTCTTCAGTAAGATATTTAGATCTTTTTCCCAACACAAAGTTTAGATAGAGGCCCGAAAATCTGACTGTTGGGTTAATCTAAGTGTTCATTTGAGAAAAGAAAGCTTAGACAATCGCCTTATTGTATGTGTTATTAATGTAAAATAATGGTTATTTTGGAACAGAATCAACATCACTATTTGTCCCCAAAATGATATAAGTTTACAATTTGGAGTACACAAAGAACCGAAAGCCTGTGACAAAAACGTTTGTGTTGCGTTATTTGATGTTTTATTTTCAATGCAGACATATTCGTTTTTGCGTTTATAAGCTTATATAAGAACATGGTATGTTTTGGATGTACGACAAAAATGTCTTTCAAGACGCCCGCGGTCAAAAACGTGTATACCAAACAAAAAGCAAAATATATGGTATGGTCCTGTTACAGGACCTCGTACAGTATTACAGGACCAAAACAAGATACGAGCAAATCTTATCTTCACAATTTTGATTATGAATGAATCGCTAGATATAAACACGGATGCATAAACAGCTGAACAGTAGACTAGACAATGGAAATAATAATATATTTTTTCTAAAACTTGGAAGACAGCACCACTCGACAAGTTTAAAATGCATTGTCCGATTTTCTTATAAAACTTATGAGCAAAATTAAATTTTTCAAGTACTTTTTGGAGAAAAATAATAACTTCAATAAAAACGCGTATTTGACGTTGAACAGAACATTGGTAGTACAAATGCCCATGTGTGATACAGTGTGACCACATTCGTGGACGCTTGACAATAAGTCAATGTTTTAAAATAAGTTTAAACACATATCACATTTCTGCAGGTTTATGAGCATAAAGCACGGGTTCTGCACATATTGTTGATGCCTACCACTTACTTAACTGTTGTCAAACCTTAAGCCCACTATCTGGTCCAAATCAAATGTAAGCACGTATAAGATTTAATTTCAATTTTAACGATGTCATTATTTTCATGCAAACGTGAGCAGTAAAAGTATTTATCATATGCCTATCAAATTCCTTTTCCATATCCAACAGTGAAAATACAGCACGGCGTATTGAAAAATCCGTATCATGATACTGTCGTTTACTGATTCCGTATCATTGGAGTACCGTGTGCAATCTCGGAACTACTTTCGTGTTGCTAAAAATAGCATGACAAAACAACTGGTAAAACCTGTCAACTTTTAAATACATTAAACTATCTAACTTTACTTACGCTCCAAAAGCATGTAACTATTCAGGAACATGGTTTTCATGTTCTTCAAAGAACCATGAGGATAAGCATGAAGCAGAGAACACTTCCAGTCTATCTAGATAGCTACTTCAGTGAACTAGTTTTTGTCCATTTCGAAGTTCATAAATTGTTGCATTAATGATTATCCATATTTATTATCATAAATGGGAGCAGCTCGCCAATATAAAGAAGAAGGCGATTTCGCGTCATCGATAGAAATAGCGTTTGACTCACAAACTTCCCTCAATTCTGCATATTATTATCGTAAAAAAATCCCACGTATATTTACCTTTTTTTAAAAATGGCCGCGTTACGCCTACAGGAAATGACGATTAGTGTATACACGTAAAATAAGTACCGTTTTTGATGTTATTTTTTGTGCTGTGACATTAAATAATTGTTTTCGTATTAGCAATTTGTTAATTTTGCTAAAATATAAAATATTTTGTTCTTATTATGCTCAATAAAGTGAATTTCTTACTTCGTTTGGCTGTAGTAGCCTCCCTTGACTTCATTACACAAACTACGTTAACACATTCGAATTCATACGCGCATTTGGCAGATGGTGGTAAAATTAAATCAAATTGAAACCAAAAAAAGTAAAAGGAATAATAAAATAGGCAGGTATATAATAAATGGAATATTACGATAACACGATTTTCTGGTGACCTGCATCACGTCTCGTTCGTTGAGTAAACATGTATCCGTCTCGACCTGCGTTCTCGGCGGATACGTGTTTACACACCGAACTCGACGTGATACAGGTCACCAGAAAAGCGTCCTATCATAATATCCACTATATATTTCACTCCTGGCTTTGCAACTCGCGAAATATAGCTTTCGGTGCTACTCGGTGAGATATAATGTAATCTTACACTAAAACAAACAAGTATCCTCTATTTATCATAGATATTTCCGACGCCTTAATAAGACGCCAGTGCGCACAAGGCTGCGTTAAATAAACGCTACGTCTGCAAACAATTTAACGCATTATACCACTCGTGAATAACAGGTGCTCGCTCGGTGAATTATACTGAGATCATACACTTAATCACACACTCGTATATTAAACTCTCTATTTTGCAGATACGCTTGACGTCGAAGTGACGTTTAAATATCTGGGTAAGCATGGTCCTGTCTATCCAGCCGAGGAAGGCCGAATTACATTCGTTTCCAAGGATACGGATGCAGACCAAGTGGGAGGGGCACAGGGGCAGCATGATAGAAGCTCACTGACCTTTGTATTTTTAAGCGGATTGTTATTAAGTCTTCTTAAGAGGATCTTCTAGAATTCACAATCATGATCTTAAGTTAAGTACAGACTCAATGTAAATGGACACTGTATTTTAACATTCATGGATTTGTAAAATACAAAAAATGCCAATCTTACATAATATCTCATCACCAAATAAACATGTTTATGCCATTTAATGTATTTGTGAAAACATTTCATTATAACTAGCAATAAAATAATATTAGATAGATTGTCCCTTGGCAGTAAAACGAAAATATATAATATATAGGCACATGTATGGCCCGATTGATCTTAAACAGTGCAAGCCAGATGACACAGATGAGTGTTATTTATACACGAAACTCTTGGGGACTACGGTTGCATTGATATCGGAGTTTGAGTCACTAGAAGGCAGCAAAACTGTCAGGTTAAGCATGAAACATATTTAAATATCACATCAATACGTTTTAGTTTCAATATTGGCTTCCCGAGGTTTTTCCTCTCTCAGTTATGTGTTTAATACTTAAATACCATGAATTTAATTAAAGAAAGAAATACAGCCATATTTATAATATTGTTATCGTATGTTCGCATTTTATTTATTGCCGATCCAGATGTTACCAGCGACTTTAACACGGCTTATTGGGCATGCAAGTGCCTAAAGCATTCCGAGTATTGATATATATGATCAATTAGCCTGATATACAGCATGAAAAGAAAAAAGTGCGTTCGCGTTAAGTAGATTCCTTAATAATGCAATTCTACTAGTGTTAGTACCATACAAGGTAGATTGAAAATAGTATTGAAATATTATAAATGTCTACGAACAGTTTGAATTGCTTAAATCATGGAAAAAGATGATACTTTCCGACTTAAACGTAAATCGGTATTGGAGATTTTGCGATCATATTTGCACCAGGAAGTGTCATTTCTTATTTACGAACCATTCGGAAATGTTGTTCTCAACTACAGTATAGGGCACGAGGCAATTTCTGATACAGAAATGTGTGTTTTGAAAGCTCTTTTGGGGGAACGGTGTGGTCAAACATTTCAGATAAATATATTCGGCAGTAAATATGAAATGGTTCTTTCCCCTGGAGGTCTGTTGATTGGCCGGGGACCGGATAGTGATATGGGAACCAGACGTGTACAACTTCCGGTTCCGATTATAAAAATAGGTCACACAGAAGACACACTGGAACGCAATAAGATAGGAGGAAAGAGAAACGTTGGTGAACACGAGGCTTGCGAAGGTTTGGAAAAAATCTTCGATACTTGTGACTCATTAAATGGTAACAATAATCAAACGTCGTTAGAAATGTTACCACAGGATAGTGCAAACAAGTTGTCGGATAAAATTGAGAGAAGTAAGAGTGAAAAGTTCAAAACTAGTGGTATTTATAAATCCGAAGAAATGAAACATGGAATACGGCTATTTATAGCAGCGAACATGGTGGGGTACACTGTGATCATGAGAGGGTTAAGTTGCGCGGAGAGAGAAATTCTGGACTGCCTTGCTCAAATTAAACCCATTCTCTGTCGATGAACTAAATCTGATAAGCAGAGCTTAAAAATCAGGTTGTTTGACATTGTAGATTTTTACTTACATTTTGCTTACCTGTTGAGCAGACTTTCTATTGTAGCATAATTTGTCCCTATTTAATAAAGGTCATATCTCAGAAATTCTCTTATACAATCTTAATAAGAAATTGAACACTATTCGACATGACATCGAGTCAATGAACAATGCAACTCGTCGTTTTAAAAGTGTCTACTTTTGGTTTCACTTTTAAAACCGAATTATACTTCCGACCCGCTGTGTGCAACTATCAATCCAGACAAATGCACGTTGTTTTTTTTACTGTTCTCCGTTAATCGTTTAAATTCGTTATGGCTTGTCAGTTAGAAAGAACTTATGGAACTTTCTGAGCAACGTGTACAAAACGTTTTATTTTTTATTTTACCTTTCGATACTGACACTTCAAATGTAAAGTAGAAGTTCCATGTTACTTTAAGGGGTCACTTGGTCAAAGGCCAAGGCCACATGATGTCTTCAACAATGTTCTGAAAGACAACATCAGAGGTAACGAGACCGCGGAGGTAACGGAGCGGAAGCTGCGCCAGCACATACATGAAGCGCTCAAATTTGCCAATGAGACCGCGGACAGCATACGCTTCGAGCGCGCTCAGGTCTCCATGGCATTCGGTGCCGGGCAAAGTTAGGTCAATCATAGCCACATTTACGATATTAAATGATCGAAAGACCGTGCGCCGGCAATGGAAGAATTACGTGGAACCGCTTTGCACGTGTCTGAACAGTACCCACCGGAAGTGATTGCGAAGCAGGGGAAGCTCGTACCAAAAATGAAAGCCGCCAGGGAAAGTTGTAAACGTTCGTGGATTGCCTACGACACGTTATACGTCGACGGCCGCCCAGTCCGAGATTAGGGACACGTTGAGGATGACCTCTCCGTGATGGCATAGAATGTGCATGGACTTACAAGCGAGAAAATACTAAGCATGATATTTTTTTCTTTTACAAATCTTGGACAAATTCGTCTAACAAATTAAATCTGAATGGATATATAACTTATAATGTATACAGAAAGTTTCAAAACCATAATGCACTTGTAGCGGGGGGAATAGTTTTACTATACAAAGATAATTTACAAGATGAAATACATATTGTTAAAAACCGCCATGATACCATAATATGTTTGAAATTAAATCATATTTCTTTTAATATAATTATGTGAAGTCATTTATTTGTGTGGATCCTATTTTTAGGGTGAAGACCCAAAGGTTAAAATACATTCAACGATAAAGATGCATTTGATACGCTGGAACATGATATGTATGCGTATACTAGCAATGGTTAGGTGTTTTTATAAATGCAAGGACCTTTTTCATGATATAGATTATGACCCAGACAATGTGCTTTAGGGCCTCTGTCGACAAATATCATTATAGCCACGGTATTGTTATTAGATCTTTGTTAATCATCATGTATACGTATTGTTTCCTGTTTAATTCACTGGTCAAAAGTGTTCACATTTTTTAAGCTACAGATATTGGAAAAAAATTATGTTCGAAATTTTCCATTTGGTATATGACGTCGCACTCAAAGTTTTGTCAGGGGCATATCTTAAAGAATATAAGAGGTATCAACTTGAAACTTCATAGCTCGATAGATCTCATTGACGGCAAGTGCAGTGCATTAGAACCGTAACTCTTGCTTCCATATTTTACAGTTTGTGCCCATTGTTGGCGTCCGCGTCCTGTTTTCACTTGTCCGGGGCATATCTCGTAAACTATTAGTGGTATCAACTTGAAATTTTATATGTAGATAGATCTTATTGAGAACAAGTGCAGTGCATAAGAACTGTTACTCTTGCTTCCATATGTTAAGAGTAATTGCCGTTTGTTCATTTTCATGCTTAAAATTGTGTCCGGGGCATATCATGTAGAATATAAGAGTTACCAACTTGAAACTTCATATGTAGATAGATCTCATGGAGGCCAACTGCAGCGCATAAGAACCGTAACTCTTGCATCTATATGTTTATTGGCCTTTGTTTATTTTCAAGCTTAGATTTTGTCAGGGGCATATCTTAAAGAATATAAGAGCTATCAACTTGAAACTTCATACGTAGATAGATCTCATTGAGGGCAAGTACAATGCATAAGAACCGCAACTCTTGCGTTCATATTTTTTATAGTAATTGCCCTTTGTTGGCGTCCGCGTCCCGTTTTCACTTGTCCGGCGTATATCTGGTAAATTATTAGTGGTATCAACTTAAAATTTTATATGTAGATAGATCTCATTGAGGGCAAGTGCAGTGCACAAGAACTGTTACTCTTGCTTCCATATTTTTAGAGTAATTGCCCTTTGTTAATTTTCATGCTTAAAGTTTTGTCCGGGGCATATCTTGAAGAATATAAGAGTTATCAACTTGATAATACATCCGTTTTAAAAGGATCCTATTTAGTTTTGCAACTAGAAGTAAAGGAAGATATATTGAGCATCAATCTTTATGATAAACGTGATGATTTTAATTTTAAAATAATTAATTACCCTTCTTTAGATGGTGATGTTCCTATTTCACCATCGTATGGTGTTTTATTGCACACTTAATACGATTTGCTAAAATATGTACAGATGTAAAAAAAAAATCAGCTCTCGCAGTAAACTTATGACGCAAAAACTTCTAAAACAGGGTTTCCGATATTTTAAATTAAGGAAAACTTTCTCTAAATTTGTTAATGGTCATTATAATCTCATATCAAAGTACAATAGTAGTCTTAAATCGCTCATTGCTGATAGTATTGCTCATCCCGATTTTTATGGTGATGTTTTAAAGAAAATTCGTAAAATTAAAATGTTTCCAGCAGGCAGTTGGGCAGATAGACTTAATGAATTATTTGGATTTTATTTCAACCGTGGATATAAAGGCAATATTTTGAAGAGCACTTGCCTTCTTGTATTTGAAGATGAATACCTGAAGCAAAATATTGGGTTGAATATAGCATCCTTTCATAACTAAACTTTCAGTACTTTGATTTTTATGAAGAATTTGCTAATTCATGTTATCTTTAAAACCGTTTTTGGCGGACACGTGTTGACTTACTCCGAGTGTTTTGGCCGTGACCTTAATTTCTTCAAATATTTTACGTTTTCTAATCATTTGGAAGGAGAGAATAGCATATACTAGTCGCTTTTATTTTAGATAATGTTTTTCTTCATTTGTTCCCAGTTTTAGTACAATGATGCTTTTTATAAAGAAACTCTATGATCACACAGTTTTAAACCTTTTAAGGCAGACTGTAAGTGAAGCTTTTGGTTTCTAACGATGACTGCATCGTATCTTTGAAAAGTATTAGCATTAGGTGCTCTGAATTGTTTCCCTCCGTCTGCAGATAGAGTTGGGATCTCTAATCATTGAAGTACTTGGGGTTTACCTTTTCGCTTTTTATTATTATTTGTTTTATTGATAAGTTTCCTCAAGTTAATGCATACTTTGATAAGATTTATCTTTTGCGTTTTATCTTTATTAAGAATTGTTGGGATAAGAGTGAGGTTTGTGCACATAAACTGGTTTAAACCCCCAGTAAATTTACATTGTACTGACCGTTCCAAGGCGGTACCTAACAATTCTTCATAAAAATACCAATTATTAATATATATATATATATATATATATATATATATATATATATATATATATATATATATATATATATATATATATATATATATAGTATTTATGCACTGTGCTTGTAGAGTTGTGTGCTGTTCTATGTTTCTTGTTTGTGAATTTTGTGTTCTATGTCTTTGGCGTTGCCCATTGCCACTAAACCGGGTTTATGTTTAAACTTTTTGCTACTGAGCATGTTTCTGTAGCTTTTTGCATATATATTGAAACTTAATAGTTAGATAAATCTCATTGAGGGCAAGTGCAGTGCACAAGAACCGTAACTCTTGCTTCCATATTTTAGAGTTATTGCCCATTGTATATTTTTGTCCGGCTTAACGCTGTTACCTTCAGTTCAAATGCCACCCACACTTGAAAGTTAAATGGCAACATCAATGTTTATAAATGTATAAAATGCCAATCTTACAGCTATAATGTCGACAGTAAATAATTCATCAGGAGACACATCCGACTCGCGGAGTTCTAGTTTCATCTTTAAATGCATTCCAGATGCAGAAACTTACAGGTTATATAATTAAGTTTGCGAATTCTACTGAGTAAGTAACATAATAACTGTTTAACTAGATGAGATTCGTTTTACCACTTAACTATAGATGCATTTTAAATATAAAATAATATATGTGAATATAATATAAATATAGTTATTTAACAGGTTATCTACTTAATAAGTGACTTAAAAAGTCCCTTTCATACATGAAGGTCGTGGGATACGTGACTGGTTGGTACCACGTTGTAAAGCAAACCATTCAATAAAAAGCATGCGGTTAAAGCAGATAACATTGTAATTTATCCGCACAGTAGTTATAGAACGGTTACGCCCATTCTGCTTGTTAGTGTTCCGATATGGAAGTGAGTGTGTGCACAAAGAAAAACAATCTCAAACATGGCACGAACAATATACTAGTAACATGGGTATTTGTTTTATTTAAATGCCTACAGGTTTCAACAAACACCAAACAAAAACGTGTGGTGTAATTTTAGTTTTTATTTTTATCTATACGGTATTAATAGTTTGAGTAAATTATCACACATATATGATGCAATAACTTTAAAATAAAATTATTTAATGATATGTTTCTGCATTGTACTCAGCCTAAGTTATATTTAAGTTTCCATAATAATAAAGAATAGGCTTAAGGGTAAATGGTTACATATATCTTCTATCTAACACGAACTTAATTAATTCCGTCATGAACTCGACATTGTGTTATTAATGCCATGTGTATGAGTTCATATATTTAATGAGATGGACGGCTAAATAAAACGAAAGAGATATATGTTAATTTTACGCTGAATATACTTCACACGTGGGTCCAAAATGTTTAGTAAATGGGACTAAAAACAGTATTCGTGTATGATGAACAATCGCTATAATAAACCGCGATAGGAGAAACTTGCTCAATTCCGCGATGTTGTGACGTTCGTGTCAATCTATGAAAGATACACTCTTACTCCCAAATAAGATTTGTCACAATTTATACAATTGTTTTAATATACCAAATACGATGAATAAATGTCGAAACCAATGGTTTCTATGAAGGATACCGAGTTTAATTTGAAAGAAATGTGCAGAAAACACGGTACTTCTACCTTATGGGACGATAGTAGATCGCTGTAAATCTTTGAGCACTCACCAATCATTTAATATTCTTGCGTATTCAGCTATTAAATATATGGTTACCACCTTGTTATCAATAATTATGATTTTCCATAAATGCATTATTAAGCAAGTAAACGTAGTTAAAGGTTTATGACTCAAAGTTTATGTTTGTTATACATGTGTATGTATTGATTTTGAATAAGAATGTCACTTTAAAATAAAATTGTAATAAGCAACAGACGGTAAGTCCAGTAGTTTGATCTTTGCTTCAATAATAAGGAAATAAAAATACAAATAATTAAAACTCAAAATCAAATTTTGAGTTTCGACCTTCTTACTCACCAAGTTTTATTTTTTTTTGCAATGTCTTTATTGTTGCTAGTTTATTATGCTAAGACTACTAAAACAGTTTATATTGAACTAAAACGTGATTAGATAGATAAATCTATCTAGTTCAGTATAAAATGTATAAAACAGGGTCACATTTTACATGATTAAAACATTAAGCATAAGTAAAATAATCCATGTCCAATACATTGTTCATAAAGGATATCACAATAAAGGAATTGTAAATCCCTTATTTCCATTGTGGTCCTTGTGGTAAAAAAATAGCTTGACATAAGAAGACACTTTTAGATAATAAAATTTATCACATTTTTAAAGGAAATATAGTTTGTTTAATATCAATTATAAATTAAAAAATATAATTGCACAAGCTAAATGACATACTGAAAACGAAAAATATTCTAATACGATTATTGTCATGGTCTAGTCTGACCGAACAGAGATAAATATACTTATACTTGGTATGAATGTTATTTGAACGTATTTCCTATCGCTTATAAATATCTTACAAGTAATTATTACATCATTTAAACCTGCGAACTGTCAGCAATCTTTAGAATTACGATGTCTATTGAAATTGCGTCATAGTCGGGGTGCAATCGATACTATCCTTGGCGTAAATACTTAACAATACTTCGGTGATAGAAATCTTGTTTTATGCAAATTACCTGTGGTCACGCTAGGATGACTTAAATTAAATTGTGACATCTTCGTGAAAGGATACGGGTTAGGTAAATAATTTAAAAGTTGACTGTTAATATTTTCTGTTTGTAACATTTACTTCGAGGTACCTAATTATTACAAATATTGGATTACTGACTCGCGATAACATTCTTGTGGATGTATAAAAAATATATAAAACGGTAGGATAAATAATTGTATCAAAACAATAAATTAAAAATAATCGTTTAAGTTATTACTGCCTAAATATTGTCATATTTAAAGCTAAAGAGTAATTTTTCATAATAGTTTTTTGCATGAAAATAAATATTACATTCCGAATATATACGCAAAATCTACACAATAATTGAAACACATATTATATATTCAAAGGGAATTGGCCACGAGTTGTTGCCAACATAAGTTACGACCCTCTCCCAATGTGTTTATATAATCATAATAATTATAGTAATAAGGGTATAACGAGAGCCCAAACTCATATTGCTAGTGGATAAATATTATATTATAGTATAGAGAATCTTAAATGAGTTATCATTTAATAAAAATAAAATATGTTTGGGAAAGGTTATTAAGTGGGCCGAGTGCGTGTGTACTGAGTTTTATAACATGTTGTATGTTAAATGGAAACTGTTTTGTTTTTTTTATCACATGACGTATTTCATTCGTATTTGTTTTGACAGCGAAACGGTCTCAAATATCTCTAAGTATAAGCCATCTTTACCCTTCAATAAACAACCGACAAATAGTTGAAGAACATACGTACATTGTAAGGATTGTATTACCTGAAACAGGCATCGTCAGGTTATACAAAGCAAAAAACATGTGGTTTTATTTAGGATTTGTTTCATCTGCGCAAACATATTGTACGCATTTATCTTGCCACTAAATTTATAGAGAATGCATGAATGGTTTATGTAAACGTATACTGGCTGTATTCAGCGTAAGATGTAAGCAAATATAAAGGTCAGGACCAGCTCGAATTAATTTGTTGGGACAATATATCTATGATAAAATTCGTCTAAAATATAAACAATGTGTGTTCCTATGTGTTCCTATGGTAGATGCTCAGACTCTCATTAATTTCATATATGTTTGATGCTGTAAATACATTCTAATTTGTTTTCCTCTAAATAAAGCGGAAATATATCAAACAGAAGGAAATATGTTATACAAGATGTATTGCTACACGAGTCTTGTGCTCGCCATTTCGGCCAGAGTGGCCAGCTACGAGTTGACCATTCTGCACACCAACGACGTGCACGCTCGGTTTGAACAGATCAACAAGTACGGTGCGGACTGCAGCGTCGATGACGCCGCAGCTGGAAAGTGCTTTGGTGGCGTTGCTAGGCGAAACACGAAGATCAAGGACATTCGGAGTGGCCATGACAATGTGCTACTTTTAGACGCAGGTGATCAGTTCATGGGGACACTCTGGTTTTTCGTTCACAGAGGCAAAGCCACGTCATACTTTATGAATCAGCTCGGATATGACGTCATGGTGGGTTTCGCTCGTAGACCATACAATTTTCGTGTATAGTTTATATATTACTTTCTTTCATGTGTATATTAGATATTTTAGGAAATCATAGGACTGATTTAGCTACCAAATTTTCAAAGTAGTTTCTAGTAAACGAACAGTTTATTTTAATGTTATAAATTATATTCAGGTTCTTTATAAAATGCTTCAACATTGACACTGCTTTATATTCAATCTATTTCAACATGTACAGTGTCTGGGAAATCACGAATTCGATCTTGGAGTGGACCCATTGGCTTCCTTCTTGGGTAACGTCAGTTTTGACGTCGTCAGTTCTTCCGTTGACGTCACGAATGAACCAAAGCTCAGCAGACTTTTGTCAAAAAGCGTCATTAAGAACGTTGGGGGAGAACATATTGGGGTTATAGGTTACATAACACCAGAAACCCAAATTATATCCAAACCAGGTGAAGATATTTTCAATACACACTTTATTATAGTTTTTACTTTCTCCTTTGTGTTGGCCAATTTAGCATTTTAACCTTAGGCAATCGAAAATCTATTGTCTCTAGCAACATAACTGATGGCCTGCTGTTGTTCTATTATTCTCGTTTTCTTTCCTTTCACCTATTTTTATTCAAATATGTTATTGCAATTCATAAGATTACATGTTGAAAAATATCGAACTGAATATGCTTTTATATCAGGACCGACGGTGACGTTTAAAGACGTCATCAGCAGCGTTTCCGCGGAGGTGGCGGTACTGCAATCTCAAGGTGTGACCAAGATCTTGGCTTTGGGTCACGCAGGCTTTCGGATGGATCAGCAGGTGGCCGCTATAGACGGAGTGGACGTTGTCGTAGGCGGACACACGGACACATTCCTTTACACCGGTAGGAACATGAGCTGTATAGATTTACCTGTACTTTACGGCGATAAGGTACTTTCTTATAACTTGTCTCAATATGTGTATAGAGAATTGCTGAAGTGTACGCTATGGTACGGGAATTGACAAAAGAAAGTGTTTCCAACGCGGGTACGGAACTTAGCTGTTGTTCCTGGATACCGGTAATGCTTTTAGCAGTGTTATACTAGGCAGGTACAAACACTTTTTGTATTACCGTTTTTTTTCAATAGTGCTAATAGTAATTGAAATGCTCCTTGCGAGTCATGTCATTGATTCCACATTGTACATACAGGACAGCCGCCATCCGACGAAACGCCCGAGGGTCTATATCCGGTCGTCGTCAGCCAGCCAGGTGGTGGCAGAGCTCTCGTCGTTCAAGATTTTACGTATGGAAAATACCTCGGTTTCCTCAACGTCACATTCAACACAAATGGTGACGTAACTTCCTGGAGCGGAAACCCCATACTTCTTGACTCCTCTATTGAACAAGGTGGTGTAATAAATTATTACTAATTATTACTAAATTATGTCTAATTAATTAACACGTGCAAACCATGGCATCCCAAGATGAAGAACTAACTACACTTCGTTCATATTAGATACAAGATTGTATAAGATTTATCGACCATAGCTATTTTTTGCAGACGCGGGCATTCTTCGGGAGCTGGGGACATGGCGACTTCCGGTGGATTCTGTAAAGCTGGAGAAGGTCGGCCTGTCGCTGGTGGAGTTAGACGGTCTGCGGGAGCATTGCCGCCTCCGAGAATGCAACCTGGGTACGTACTCTTTTGAAAATAAAGTGAATTGCGTGATAGAAAACTGTATTAAGTCTTACAAATGTATAGGTATTATGACTACACATGCGTTTTATTAGTATACCAGAATGTTGGAGAGCTTGATAGAACTGTGTTTATACAAAAGACGATATTCATACACACATTCTGACTCATGAAGGTGGTTTAATAAACTGCAAGGACAGAAAATAAGGTTACTTACTCTTCTGAACTTGCGAACATGTTTAAGTATGATTATTAATGAAAATATGTGGATATTCCACATAAAACTACTAATGACAACTGTATCATTTCAGGTAACATGCTCGCTGACGCCATGATCGACTATTACGTCACTTCCGGTTACAACTTGTCAAACGAGGCCTGGGCGCCAGCGGCTATTGCTCTCCTCAATTCAGGCAGTATAAGAAGCTCCATCCAGAAAGGTATATAAACTAGAAATGTCATCAAAATCAAAACATAGTAAATCCATATCAAAGTATGACCTTTCTTTAGAGATGTGCAAACAATTCGTTAATGAATTGAGAACAAATAAATGAATAAAACTTGATTAAATGATACCACATACTATGGTTCACCAGGCTCCTCAATTTACATATCGGGTTTCTCATGCCTTAGGAATTGACTGTTATCATATAAAACAAGACTTATTTTATTTTAACCCATGTAAGCATATTAAATGTATGAATCATTTGAAATCGTTTCAATTCATTAAGAACCAAGCAATTTAACTGTCAGCGAAACGCATTAAATATAAAACATTATCACTGAAGTCTTATGAACCATATAAAAATGTAAAATGACATTTGGCCATTAATATTTTTCAGGTAGGCAAAGGTGGTAAATGTATATAGATGAAATGAAGACGTGTGTTATCATAAGCTGTCATTTTTCTGCGTCATTTACTTAACATCTGTCGAGAAATTGTCCATTAGGCAAAACAAATGTTTGTTTCTGGTTTTGACGCAGCATGAATAGGCTAGTTCAGAAGAAGGAATTTTTATTTTATTTTTGTTGTTGATAATGATGGTGACAACGATGATAACAATGGTATTGTTGTTACTCATAAGGTACGATCACTGCTGGGGACGTTAACACCGTACAACCGTTTAGGAACGAAGTGGACATGATTCGAATAAACGGAAGTAACCTACGTCACCAGCTCGAGATCAGCGTTAGCGAATATGACGTCACAGACAAGCATGGACGATTTCTGCAGTTTTCAGGTTAAATAAATGCAACGCTTGTCTATCTAGTAACGACCACAGTAGTTATCGAAACGAAGCAGAAAAGATTATTGGATTAATTGATGTATTATTTGTAGGCATACGACTATCTATCTTGTAAGGACTGCAAATGTTGTTAAAAGAAACTAAAACGATTCTTGAATTTATTGATGTATTTTTTGCCATGTTGGTGTTTTGGCGTCCCGTCAACATACAAACACACAAGAACGCCACTGTATTTGTCGTGTTTCCCCCCCCCCCCATATGTGTCTTTCAAAATACACACAAGAATGACATAACAAGCGAGTCATTAAGCTGTTATGGGGCGCCAGAACAACAACTTTAAGTGTATTATTGACATTCTAATGCGTATGAAACGTTGCATTTGCGCACTCATTATATATCAGAACGACATTTAAAGGAAATACAATATGTCCCTTTGGTGCCAAGATGCATTAGAAGGAAGTAAAGAAATCACCATATCAGACTTAGGATACCGTTTAGAATAATAGTATTTTGAGCCTACCAAACCTCATCAACCTTAATTAAATACATATGTATATTTTAGGGTTAAAAGTGACTTACGACCTCAGGCAGCCGGCCATGCGGCGCGTCCATGACGTACAGGTGCGCTGTCTCACTTGCGCTGTGCCCAGTTACTCCCCATTGCAGGATGACGTCATTTACAACGTTCTACTCCCGACCTTTCTCATCGAGGGAGGCGACGGATACCAGTTTGAGCCGATCGAACATCTTCTCTTCAGTAAGATATTTAGATGGTTTTCCGAACACAAAGTTTAGATAGAGGCCGGAAAATCTGATTGTTGGGTTAATCTTTGGTGTTCAATTGAGAGAAGAAAGCTTAGACAATCGCCTTATTTTATGTGTTAATAACTTATTAATGTAAAATAATGGTTATTTTGGAACAGAATCAACATCACTATTTGTCCCCAAAATGATATAAGTTTACAATTTGGAGTACACAAAGAACCGAAAGCCTGTGACAAAAACGTTTGTGTTGCGTTATTTGATGTTTTATTTTCAATGCAGACATATTCGTTTTTGCGTTTATAAGCTTATATAAGAACATGGTATGTTTTGGATGTACGACAAAAATGTCTTTCAAGACGCCCGCGGTCAAAAACGTGTATACCAAACAAAAAGCAAAATATATGGTATGGTCCTGTTATAGGACCTCGTACAGTATTACAGGACCGAAACAAGATACGAACAAATCTTGTCTTCACAATTTTGATTATGAACGAATCGTTAGATATAAACACAGATGCATAAACAGCTGAACAGTAGAGTGGACAATGGAAATAAAAAAAAAATTCTAAAACTTGGAAGACAGCACCACTCGACCACTTTAAAATGCATTGTCCGATTTTCTTATAAAACTTATGAGCAAAATTAATTCTTTCAAGTACTTTTTTGGAGAAAAATAATAACTTCAATAAAAACGCGTATTTGACGTTGAACAGAACATTGGTAGTACAAATGCACATGTGTGATACAGTGTGACCACATTCGTGGACGCTTGACAATAAGTCAATGTTTTAAAATAAGTTTAAACACATATCACATTTCTGCAGGTTTATGAGCATAAAGCACGGGTTCTGCACATATTTTTGATGCCTACCACTTACTTAACTGTTGTCAAACCTTAAGCCTCTCTGGTCCAAATCAAATGTAAGCACGTATATGACTTAATTTCCATTTTAACGATGTCATTATTTTCATGCAAACGTGAACAGTAAAAGTATTTATTATATGCCAATCAAATTCCTTTTCCATATCCAACAGTGAAAATACAGCATGGCGTATTGAAAAATCCGTATCATGATACTGTCGTTTTCTGATTCCGTATCATGCGATTACCGTGTGTAATCTCGGAACTACTTTCGCGTTGCTAAAAAAAGCATGACAAACAACTGGTAAAACCTGTCAACTTTTAAATACATTAAACTATCTAACTTTACTCACGCTCCAGAAGCATGTAAATATTCAGGAACATGGTTCTCATGTTCTTCAAAGAACCATGAGAACAAGCATGAAGCAGAGAACACTTTCAGTCTATCTAGATAGCTACTTCAGTGAACTAGTTGTTGTCCATTTCTAAGTTCATAAATTGTTGCATTAATGATTATCCATGTTTATTATCATAAATGTGAGCAGCTCGCCAATATAAAGAAGAAGGCGAATTCGCGTCATTGATACAAATAGCGTTTGACTCACGAACTTCCCTTAATTCTCCATATCATTATCGTAAAAAAAATCCCACGTATATTTACATTTTTAAAAATGGCCGCGTTACCCCTACATGAAATGACGATTAGTGTATACTCGTAAAATAAGTACCGTTTTTGATGTTGTTTTTTTGGTGCTGTGACATTAAATAATTGTTTTCGTATTAGCAATTTGTTAATTTTGCTAAAATATAAAATATTTTGTTCTTATTTTGCTCAATAAATTGAATTCTGTAACTTCTTACTTCGTTTGGCTGTAGTAGCCTCCCTTGACTTAATTACACAAACTACGTTAACACATTCGAATTCAAACGCGCATTTGGCAAATGGCGGTAAAATTAAATCAAATTGAAACTAAAAAATTAAAAGGAATAAATAAATAGGCAGGTATATAATAAATGGAATACTACGATAACACGATTTTCTGGTGACCTGCATCCCGTCTCGTTCGGTGTGTAAACACGTATCCGTCGAGACCGTCGAACTCGACGTGCTACAGGTCACCAGAAAAGCGTCCTATCATAATATCCACTATATATTTCACGCCTGGCTTTGCAACTCGCGAAATATAGCTTTTGATGCTACTCGGTGAGATATAATGTAATCTTACACTAAAACAAACACATATCCTCTATTTATCATAGATATTTCCGACGCCTTAATAAGACGCCAGTGCGCACAAGGCTGCGTTAAATTAACGCTACGTCTGCAAACAATTTGACGCAATATACCACTCGTGAATAATAGGTGCTCGTTCGGTGAATTATACTGAGATCATACACTTAATCACACACTCATACATTAAACTCTCTATTTTGCAGATACGCTTGACGTCGAAGTGACGTTCAAATATCTGGGTAAGCATGGTCCTGTCTATCCAGCCGAGGAAGGCCGAATTACATTCGTTACCAAGAATACTGATGCAGACCAAGTGGGAGGGGCACAGGGGCAGCATGATAGGAGCTCACTGACCTTTGTATTTTTAAGCGGATTGTTATTAAGTCTTGCTGAGAGTATCTTCTAGAATTCACAATCATGATCTTAAGTTAAGTACAGACTCAATGTAAATGGACACTGTATTTTAACATTCATGGATTTGTAAAATACAAAAAATGCCAATCTTACATAATATCTCATCACCAAATTTGCTAATGTGATATAAAATATCAAGCATGTTTATGCCATTTAATGTATTTGTGAAAACATTTCATTATAACTAGCAATAAAATAAAATCAGATAGATTGTCCCTTGGCAGTAAAATGAAAATATATAATATATAGGCACATGTATGGCCCGATTGATCTTGAACAGTGCAAGCCAGATGGTACAGATGAGTGTTATTTATACCCGAAGCTCATGGGGACTACGGTTGCATTGATTTCAGAGTTTGAGTCACCAGAAGGTCAATACATAGCGCAGCAAAACTGTCAGGTTAAGCATGCGACACATTTAAATATCACGTCAATACGTTTTAGTTTCAATATTGGCTTTCCGAGGTTTTTCCTCTCTCTGTTATGTGTTTAATATTTAATTACCATGAATATAATTAACTTAAAGAAAGAATTACAATCATATTTATAATATTGCTATCGTATGTTCGCATTTTACTTAATGCCGATCCAGATGTTACCAGGGACATTAACAAGGCATATTGGACATGCAAGTGCCTGAGGCATTCCGAGTATTGATATATAGACATATATGATCCATTAGCCTGATATACAGAACAAAGGATGAGAAAATATACGTTCAAGTTATGCTAATTCCTTAATAAAGCAACTCTTATAGTGTTTTACCATACATGGTAGATTGGAAATAGTAAAGAAATATTATAAATGTGCACGAACAGTTTGAATTGCTTAAATCATGGAAACAGATGAAACTTTCAGACTTAAACGTAAATCGATATTGGAGATTTTGCGGTCATATTTGCACAAGGAAGTGTCATTTCTTATTTACGAACCATTCGGAAATGTTGTTCTCAACTACAGTATTGGAAACGAGGCAATTTCTGATACAGAGATGTGTGTTTTGAAAGCTCTTTTGGGGGAACGGCGTGGTCAATCATTTCAGATAAAAATATTTGGCAGTAAATATGAAACGGTTCTCTCCCCTGGAGGTCTATTGATTGGCCGGGGACTGGATAGTGATCTGGGAGCCAGACGTGTACAACTTCCGGTTCCGATTATAAAAATAGGTCACACAGAAGAGACACTGGAACACACTAAAATAGGAGGAAAGAGGGACGTTGATGAACACGAGACTTGCGAAGCTTTGGAAAAACTCCATAATAATTGTGGCTCATTAAATGGTAAAAATAATCAAACGTCGTTAGAAATGTTACCACAGGATAGTGCAAACAAGTTGTCGGATAAAATTGAGAGAAGTAATAGTGAAAATAACAGCACGAGTGGTATTTTTAAATCCGACGAAATGAAACATGGAAGACGGCTATTTATAGCAGCGAACATGGTGGGGTACACTGTGATCATGAGAGGGTTTTGTTGCTCGGAGAGAGATATTCTGGACTGCTTTGCCCAAATTAGACCCATTTTCTGTCATTGAAATAAATCTGTAGAGCAGTCCTTAAATATTGCTGTTTGAAATGACATAACAGGTGTTTGCTTACATTTCGCTTACTTCTTGAGCAGACTTTTTATTGTAGCATATTGTTTCCGTTATTAATAAAGGCATCTCTCAGACATTCTGTCTCTGAGACATTCTCCTATACAATCTTTTTCAGATATGAATGTGAGTCAACGACGTGTATAACGAACGGCTTAATGTTGTTTAGAGTCATTACAAATTCATAACAATGAAATCTGGTCATTCCACCTGGTCATAAGTAAACGTGTTCAATCATGTGTTCGTATCAGTTTATTTGTTATCAATTATACTCATGGAAATATAAAGGGGTATGGGGGATCTTTATCAGCAAACATAAAAGAAAACTCAAACTTGCTCATGAATAGTTGAGGTTTCTAAGTAAATTGATTTTCCCCATGATTTGCAAGGCCAGATCACAACCCAGCAACCTGTATGCAATACTAGATTTGTAAGACAAGATCACCACTCAGCAACCTGTATGCAATACTAGATTTGTAAGACAAGATTACAGTCCAGCAACCTGTATGCAATACTAGATTTGTAAGACAAGATTACAGTCCAGCAACCTGTTTGCAATACTAAATTTGTAAGACAAGATTACAGTCCAGCAACCTGTATGCAATACTAGATTAGCAAGACAAGATTACAGTCCAGCAACCTGTTTGAACTACTAGATTTGTAAGACAAGATTACATTCCGGCAACCTGTGTGCAATACTAGATTTGTAAGACAAGATTACAGTCCAGCAACCTGTATGCACTACTAGATTTGTAAGACAAGAACACAGTCCAGCAACCTGTTTGCAATACTCCTTGCAGTGTGGTTAAGTGTAAAGAATTCTGACATTGTAAACCGTCCGTATACACCCGGGGTTGTTTTCCATAGAAAATGGCCAAGTTTTTCGATGGCTTTTATAAAAGTAAAAGCTTCCCCCCCCCCTCAAATTGCATTCGGAAGAAACTATCAATATAATAAAAGAAGAACGGCAACCAAAACAGCTATAACCGATGTCGGACTTGCATAAAAAATGTGAATGAAACTTATAATTTAATTGATATATGGCGTATAAAACACACTGAAAAAAGACAATTTATCCTATTACTTGCATCGGGCAAATAACAAGGTGTCGTGAAATCTTTGTTTAAAAGGATAGTAGGCAACGCGATGTTTTATCTACAATCAGTTGGTCATGTGACCGCGAAAACGGATTATTTTCTAATCTGAAATGTCAGAGAAAAATCACAAATAATGTTTCAGTATCTGTTAAAAAGTCCGCCATAAACCGACCTAAACGATCACGCGCCCATTAAATCCCATCACGCTGCATAATAATGACTCTGGCAAAAGTAGGCCAGAAAATCAACGTGTGTACTTACCCCACCCGCAAATGCTTAAAACTGTGCAGCATTCAACGATAATTAATTTCATTTGTGGTGAATAACCAAACCTCGCTTAAAACAAAAGTGATTTATCCCTTTGCCTGTGAAATTTTGAACATCCAAAACTTTATACTTTGAATTCAACATTTATTAAATCCATTTAACATGTGACGATTGTTTGTAAACACTAGTGATCTTGAATCAAGACCTGTGTACTTTAGTCTGTGACTTGCGGAATAATTGTTTCATCATCCTATTTATAAATATCCTCTGCCATATATGTATATATATAGAGAGAGAGGACTCAAATAAGTGTTTAATTTGTATCAATTTTATTTAACGAGTTCATTTTAAAACGATAAAAACGAGGCTTTGCCGAGTTCATTAAATTTGATACAAAATAATCACAAATTTGAGATTCTATTTATAGCATAACACAATTACGGTCGAAATCTAGCTCAACGTTTCTTCAATACACATTCTCGTGTCCTAGAGCGAATAATTTACATTGAGTGTTATTAGGATGTCTCATCCGCAGGAAAGAATATATTACGACATAAAACATTTTATTTACAATAAGAAAAACATAATTTATGTCTCAATTATCAACCGATTTTAATGGTTTCACTTAAAAACAAAAACGAACATATTTCAATCCATTTAAAGGCCGGGCTAATAGTATAAAAGGCAGATAGTCAGAAAAATGGCCATTTCACTTGACCTCACAGAGCTGTCTGCTAGTACAGACTGCCAGTACATTTTTTCAAATATAAAAATAATTAACAAACAAAAAATGCTAAAACTTGCAAGATGGTTCATTAAATGTATCAAAAACATATTTTGTGAATTTCAAGTCTCTCAAACAGTTATAATTACTACTTTGAAATATTTTTTTCATAACTGTCAAACAAAATCAAATTTCCTAGCAAGATTGACAGATCTTGAAAGTTCATGACCCCTCTAACAGCCAACTGAATTTCACTACAAATTCCTGTTTACTACAGGTTTACTATCGTAGTATAAGGTTGTAACTGTCATATGGTGGGAAACATCCATTATCTGGGGTGATATATACTATCTGATTGCTTATTATAACACAATTCGTAGAAGTATTGGTCATGGTAAATGAATATTGATTTATTGGCGCCGCTCTGGAGAGCGCGCCTATTATGGAATGGGAATTTATTTTAGTTAGTGGTAGGAGCGGTTTTTAAGTTGATTGACAGTTGGATTTTACTGTTATTTTATTATGATTAAAAAATGCAAATGGATTGCGATTGCATGAGTGTTAAAAATGCTATTTGTGGTTGAATAGATTGTCTTCAATTTATCTTCAAAACATTATATTTGAAGAACGACAAATAAGTTTAATAACTGTTCCCGTTTCGTTTACGTTTTCCGATTGGTTAACTGTAATATCATGTGCCGGAAATGTAAATATTCGGAGGAGTTCCGAATGAAATGTAAAATGTGTGGACCGGTAATTATGTGAATTGGAATAATTATGTTTTATGTTGTTTTGTTATGTTTACTGCATTAATAAACAATGAGTTAAGCTGTTTTCTTTAATTTAATCGATATTGGATTAAATGTTCACCTAACTTTATTTGTTAATGTGTTGAAGGTGACATAAATTTTATTACGATTGCCCCCGAGTTGTTTTATTTTTAGAACACAACACATATCCGGATGTTGCTATTTTTAGAACCAGAAGGTATTTCCCCGCTATTCATAGGTCAATAATGGAATTTCTACATCCTCGATTAATAGTTGGAAACCCGTTTTTTGTCATGAATATAAGTTTAATATAAGTAAACACTAAAAGTGCACACTGACAGTTGATTACGATACATCTAACAATTTGAGTTATTACAGTAAAACATGGATTATAAGTGAATTATACGCGTAAGAGAAGATTTTCTGTCGAAAAAACTAATGTCAACAATCAGCATGGAATTGGGATATTCGTATCAAAGGGCTATTCATGTAAGTATCCTTGAGTAGTTGTGTAAGTTTATGTGTTCAAAAATGTTTGTTTTTTAATTTCTTTGGAATTCTTAAATCATTTTTATTTGCTAAACGTTAAGACAGCGTTTTAATATTTATACATGTACTATAAATATACATGTTAAATACTTTACATCTACTTATAATGCACCAGTCAATTGTAACCAAAGCCCCACCAGGTCCGAGGAATAGCTGGGACTTTGACTTTCTGTCCAGCCAACCCCGGGTAAAATCCTCGTCCTGCGGGGACGAACTGATGGTCAAATCCTCGCCATATGCCCCGTACCCCAGGTAGTCCAAATAATTGTACGTTAACGGATTTTTTTTAGATTTTTGATATGGCAAATCCTTCACGACGTTAGGGATTGGAAGAATCCCGTATAACACGTCTATTATTTTAGACTAGTACCCCAGGGAGCCTAGGTAAGGCATATTCCCAGCTATATCTGGCTCAAAGACAAAACCACCGTATTCACCCGGCACTGTGAGGCCACCTGAAAGTTAAAAACACAGCCCATTTCCCCGGCATATCCCCAGACCTGGAGCGCGATGGTTACAATTGACTGGTGCATTATGTACATGTTACATATTTTTAAATGTACTTATGTACATCATTTATGTATATGATATGAGTATGTAATCTTTGTTTTATCTTAGAAAAATATTAGACTTAAAAATACCCATTATTTGCTTACAAACTGCATATTTTCAAAATAAACCTGTATTAAAAGATGTACATGGTTTCGGGCTGGAAGCCACAACAGCTTGGACACAAACGACATTCATTTGCTTGGTGTAGGTCTCGTTGAACGCCATACTGTTGTGAATCATTATCAACCATATGCACAACATCTACACATTTGTGCCAACCCTTACTCTGAACGGATATTAGTGCAGAATGTATAATTAATACATGTGCATTTGTATTTTACGGTTGTAGTTTCTGTTGGTTGATAATCAGAAGTCTAATTTCTTTCAGGCAGGAAAAGGACTGAATATTACTATTATATGAAGAATTCCAGCCTGCATTAAATACTTTGTTGGATCATTGAGACAGATTTGACATCCATGTCTATCCACATTTGATAGAGATGATGTGAGTATTTCATATAAAACATATTTGAGTTGGTGTTTGTTGTTTTATAAACTCACTGTTTTCAATAATCCAGTGGTTGTGGTGGTGGTGATGGTGGTGGTGATGATGAATTTTATTGATAAATTTAGTAATTTTCTTTATATTATATACATGTATGTATCAACTTATTGTTGTTGTTTTTAAATAATGTTGAGAAATATTAAACTGTTTATATTTTATTTTGTATATGTATGGCAGTATTATTACCTATACAAATTAGTTAGAAAGAACTTTTTTTTTCTTTTACAGCACTAAACATTCTAGATGGGTAAAGACCTGTTAAATCAGCATTGACTCAGCATTGAGTAATTTTCATCTGTACAGACACTACAAGTACAAACGCATGGGAACAAACCAAACTTCAAATGTTGAAGAGTGAAGAATTATTGTGAAAAGTTCTAAATGTTAGAATACCATTGACTAAATAAAACAAATAGACATCGATTACCAACAGAGACTGTTTACATGTTATAATATTCAAAAGACATTAGTTGAGAACTTTCACTCTGACATTTTTGGAGGGGCATTACCGCCTACTTAGTGTTCTTGTTTCTTTACATATTTTAATTTAAAAGTACATTCATTGTTTTTAAATCTGAATTCTGAGTTAGTATCATAAGTAAAATTCATTTATTTGAATGATTACATTTTATGAATAAGTCCAATTGAGCTTTTTACAAGAAAAAGGTTGATTTTTAAGCATTTTATTAGTTATAAAAATGTATAGTTACATGACATTATGTATATTTTCTTCAAAACTGAACGGTAAACTATCATAAATTGTCTTTTGAATTGTTAATTAGACATCATAGAAAATATTTAAATGATTTCAACAACAACAATGTTTCTAATGAAGGATCTTGAGTTTAATTTCCTAATAAGAATGAACTTAAAACATGGTATTTCTGCCTTGTGATACTATAGTAGACCACAGTAAATCTTTTAGCAATCACCAATTGATCATTTAATATTTGTCATGCATTCTGCTATTATAAACATGGTGACAAGCTTGTTATCAGTAAACGATATTTCAGTAAATGCATTATTTAGTAAGTAGTTATTGTTTTTTCATTCAATTTGATGTGTGTTATATATACAATTATATGTATTGATTTCAAATAAGAGTTTCACTTTAAAGATGCTCATTTAAAGATAATGAACAGACACACAAAAACTAGACACATTTGATACTAATTATACGAATGATTATTGTTTTATATATAGGTGACCTCTGATTTGTTTTGGAGATATTCATAAATGGGTGTTATTCTTTATTGTCTTCAGTTTCTTATACATTTAAGGATTTTTATAATTGCTTTTCTGGTATATATTACAGTGTAAAGTATAAACTTAATATAAACAAATCATAGAGTGATGCAATAAAATGAATGAGTTTTAAATGATACTGTTCTTATTTAACATGAGCAAACATGATTGTTTACAAAAAAATGCCAATTAACACGAATTTCTGAATTATTCATTACGCATTGTACAATTTAACAATAACTGTGGATAGAAAATATATTATCTTCCATTCTGTTTCCTCATCCCCGGTTCACCAGGTTTGCTCTTCCTCGGTTCACCAATTTACTCCTCTGCGGTCCGCACATTCCGCTCCTCCACATACACATACATCCCATCAACTGTCCTCATCACCCCAGAGTATGTCTGTTTCACAACGTGAGTTGGGTCCAGGCGGAACGTAAAACTGGATAGTATAATTTGATAAGAAAATTAGATAGTATACGAAAGATTTAATTTAAAACAGAAAACGATTCAGTGTTTAATTTGAAAGAAAGACGCAGAAAACACGGTATTTCTACATTCTTATACGATAGTTGATCGCTGTTCATCTTTTAGGACCAACCAGTCATTTGAGTTTTGTGAGTGTTTAGCTGTTGAATACATGCTTACAATCTTGTTATCGGTAGTTCTTATTTTCATTTAAAGCATTTATAAGCAAGTAGTTAAAGGTTTATTAGTCAAAAGTTATGTTTGTTATATTGATTTTAAAAACGAATATCACTTTAACAAACAATAAAAGCAATACATTCAGAGATTCTTTAACACAATTTATTTAACTAACAATAAAAATCATTGTATTAAGAGTGTGTGTTTATTTAAGTAAATCTATTAACTATCATTTATTATATACACATATTATTCATTATTATACATGTAAACAAATTTTACTTCTAGAAAATAAAGCAATTTTAAAGCTTACTTTCGTAACATTTTTGCTAAAAGAACCTTTTCTTCATTCATTGCAAAATGCTGGCCGATGCAGTTTCTGAAAAGGGGAATCAGTATATCTAGTAATTTTGCTTTATGGTATCGGTATCATTTGAAAGGGTTTAAGTTTAGATATAGTTTTTTTGTTCTTGAATGATTGCAAAATATGACATTTCAAGACGACTTCAGTTAAAATAAAGAAAAAAGTAAAACAACTATAGCATGTTATCTTATCTGTTTTATCGGACATTTTCATGGGTTATATGTATTCAGCAAGCAATACGCTATCAATTGAAACCAAAGGGTCACTAGGCATCAAAATCTAACATCATGGTTAACGGATCGTATTAGAGAATTAACTTAATTCAATACATAAAATAAAACAGAAATGATTTGACATTGGAAAGTGTTCATACCTCTGGCCCGCCGAGAAAGGGACGAATTGAAATGGAGACATCTTGCTGACGTTCTCCGGAGAGAATCGTTCTGGTTTGAACTCCATGTGGTCAAGGCCCCAAACACTCTCTTTGTGGTGGAGCGCCACCATGTTGAGCTGTACTACGGTTCCTTCTGGAAGTTTTCGGCCTCCAAGCTCAAAGCCCGCTTCAACATCACGAGATGCTATAGGGATCGGTCCGTGGAGCCGCATGGCCTCCTTGATACATTGAGTCAGGAACTCAAACTTGGGCAGGTCAGACCTTCATAGAAAATCATATTACAATAAGGCCTAAACAAAATGTTGCTTGTTTCACTTTTCATGGTCGATTTTCAATGATACATGTATTGAAATAATAAAAACAGGTTTACAAAGCTCAAACTTTATGTCAACATCAAAGCTATTTATTTTCTCGCTCGCTTTGCTTGCTTCAACCAATATTCTCTTTTGACCATACAATAACTTGTATAGAAAAATGATGGGCTTATGGGTAACCCATGGGTCTATTAACTTCTGGTCGTCAAAAGAGTTATTGAAAATGCGTAAAAACAAACTGATTTCTGCCTTTTTTTGGATTCCTTAATTTTAGCGATTTAATCTTTTTATGATATTTTATGATAAAAGAAAGTGCATTTATAATTTTCACATAAAATTAGAGAAACAAAGCTAGGAAAGGGCTTTAGATGTGTTTAAATCTGCAAAATAAAGATTAAAGAAAAATAGTGTTTACTTTTTTCATTCATCACTTTAATGCACAATTACCAATGGTTTAGACTCAAATCAAAAATGTTCGCATTATGTACGTCAATAACTCAGATGAAATGGGGGTATCAATCTTAAAGCATGGCCTAGTTTTGATGGAATTATGAATGTTAAGTATATGTTCTGATTTTTGAGTTTCTGGTATTCTATTTTTCTTCAAACTTTTACTAAAACTTCTGGTGATTAATGTGCTTAATGATTGACATTCCAAGCTTTTTTGTTAAACATTATTATTCTAATAACACATAGATATCTTACTTCAAACACAATGTAAGGTTATCAATGTAAATTGATCACTTTAGCGTCACATTAACATTTAAGCTCAAAACTGGTATTTACAAATTTGAATGCCGTTTGGCGTTGATCACAAGAGTGTAGTCCAACGGGAGAACGAGGACGTTGTAACGCAGATGTAAAGATATATATAAATACCTAGGTTATACTCTTCATCGTGCTAGAACGTTGGTTCAGAAGATAATCAGATTAATGGAGGTATACAGGCGGGCTATGTACCGAAACACAGCAATAACTGTTAATCGTTCTGGTTTACCGGACTGTAAGTTGAGCATGGCTCCTTTGGTACGATAGGTTATAAGGAGTTTCTCACTATCTGATCACAGGTTTTCATGTAACATTTTAACCTTATAAATCACACGAAGATGGGATAACCTAACAATCAGATATGGGGAGGCAAAACAACTCAAAAGCACTTTAAACGCCCGAAATCAATTTGACAATGGAACCTAGCTATAATTGGAAAAAATAATCTACTTTGAAAACTAACATACAGTGCTGCGCATGCTTATATGAATGCATTAAACATTAATTACAAACATATATTATAATTGTTATGTTAACCATTTTATTACGTCGGAGTCCCTCCCCTCGAGCACTTGATCCACTTCCTGTTGACATTTAAGCTGATAATCTGGGTTCTTCGCCAACGAATACAGGACCCACAAGGCCGTCGACGCTGTCGTCTCGTGGCCTGGGTCGGGAAATGAAATATTAACTCACATCATTTAGATACTTTGTAACGATTTACTTTGGCTCGAGCAAAATAAATGTATATTAACTTATGAAAATATACTGGTTTTGCTTTAGAGATACTGAATGTACTATGCATTGTATATGAAAAGAAATCCTTTATGTACTTCACGTCTTTACATAGCATTATGTAGACCGGAAAGTTACCCGCAGACAGGAATGAGTCGACTTCGTTTCTAATCTCAAGACGAGAGAGTCCTACGCCCTCCTCGTCCCGGGCCGTAAGTAGAACGTCCAGGAAATCTACATACCGCTTGCCACCCACCTTCTCGCCATCATCCTAAAATAAACAGTAGGACTTCAAACAGCTATATGTTTTTACTCTTAGAATGTTGACGAAAAAAGGCAAGGTTGACATTTTTGTCAATGCTTTACAATGTTTATTTAAGGATTGATCGCGTTTTTTGCTGTATAAACGTAGAAGGGCACGCCACGCAAGCAAATTTGATTACGATTAAAAATTAGCAGCATCTACTGTGATTGAGTGTTTGTTCTTAAAGAAATATAAACGACGACATACGTTTGTAACAAAGGAAAGCTGATGACGTCTTCCTTTTCCAATCGGAGCGCCAAATTAAAATAAACCATGACGTTATAACTCTTTGCGTGTTATACAATATGGACGTTAATTTCTATCTATACAAAGAGCTAGGCAATTTTTAAAAAAATTGATTGTTTTCCTACTGATGGTTTCGTCGATATAGTTGTCAAAGCATTATTAATTACGAATTCTTAAGCTGCATCAAGCATATAAGAGTACCAGAGCCTTCCGTCGGTTGTTAATGATTTCCTCGGCGTAGCTGTGGACAAAGTCGCAGTCCTTTTTAAATTGTCTGCCAGCTGGGCTGATGCGGTACAAGAAGTCGAAAAGCAAGTACGGATGACTGAAAAAGTACAAATTGTGTGTGAGTCAATGCAAACGAGGTTTACTCTCTATTGCAGGTTGTTCAAGGGCATGCTGTTATACACACACTTGTGTTTTGAAACTTTTTATTTTAAATATGTTTTTACATGCAGTATAAAAACAAAAGAAATAGTGGTAATTGCATTTTGTATGTATCACGGATTTTAGAAATGTTCATGCTCCAAACAGCAGACACTTATCCATATATCTATTCAGTTTAGCTTGACATATATTATTATGCTAATGTATTCTAATGTTTAATATAAAAAAGAACAAAGTTGATATATAAATTGCAAAGTATTCGACTATTAAGACCTACTAAATAACAACGCAGCGAAGAAAAAGAAACATAAACGACATATTTATTACATATGTTCGTACATGATTCTGTAGAAAATAGAAGCCGTCATTCGCTCGACTGTTTCCGCATATGGATCTCTATAAAGCAAAAAACAGCAATGCGTGAAAAAAACGTGCTGACAAATTTATTTTTTATCACTTTGACAAACAAACAAAACTATCCCGATGCTTAAATATACTAAATATGGAATTCAAACAACACGTGACAAATACAAAGTTCAAAGATATTCATTCATTTACAAAAAGTCCATACCGGGCTTGTCCCTGTTATTTTTATCGATTACGGAAATGCAATTCTATAAGCAGTGCCAAGGAAATCACGAGTAAATTATAGATTTATAATAACTTTGACCAATTTTCTTTTACCCCGATTTCTGGATGTCCCTATCGCATGAAAATGCGCATTTCAGAATAATTTCGAAGGTACACAGTGACATGGTTTCATACACCTCGACCCGCTCTCTATTCACAGCTTTTGCTCTCAGCTTCGCCTTACAATGGCATAAAAATTCAGTTTTTAAATAAAATAACACCTATAACATATACATATGCTGTCTTCTCAAACATTGGCTTGAAAGGAAAGAGTCAATATACCAAAGGCGGCTCAAGGATTCGACGTTACCTTGAGACTTGCGCCCCCTCCTTCAAAACCGAAATGTATTTAGTTTAAAGTGTTGGCAGAGGGTTTGTGTGTACTCGCAAAATTTAAAAAATTACTTGTCCGAAATGGTGTTTATGGTGTAGGTTATTGCCTTTCTTTTCCTATATTGAGATAAAAAGTAACATTGAACGATTTAAGGGTGTGGGTAGCGATATACGTTAAAGTAGTTAAATACGATTAAGCAAAATATAGTACACAAATACAACCTTAAACACTTTAAATGTATTTTGAAGCCTAACCTTCGCCAAAGATCCGAGGAGCCAGTGGTACGGGGGTGTTCTGAACCCTTCAAATACTTTCTCTACCCTTCGAATATAGAGGTAGAACGAAATGGCTCCATAACCAACTAATACTAAAATGCCAATTAACGATGTTATTAATGTAGAATTAAAAGTTAAATCCATTTCTGTGTTTACCTATATATAAGCATAAGTCTGTACATAACTCATGTCACATTTAAAATGATACTAAATAACTAATATTCACAAACATGCACTTCATATCTCGTCATGTGCTCCTATCGTGTTATTATCTTAAATGGTTTATTTAGGTCCGATTTTCGAATGTCCATGTCGCTTTATAAAACATGTACTTATAACGCAGATAAGCCTAAAACTTTGTCATATGTCAGAGATGTTTGCCTAGACATCAACTCCTCGTGAAATTTTAAACAATTAGATTCGAAATAGCGCCCCACTAGTTATTAACATAATTCAAAATATGCTTATAAACAATTACTATGAATACTTTTGGTAAAGTCACAAAGACAAATAAAACATATTTCTATAGATTGTCTGAGATATATACTTTGTTTTCACTTGTTTATCAAAAATATTCATACGCATTGTTTACCATTCTATACGAAGGTCACACTTGACAGTTAGTAGTTGTCATTTTAGGCTTTACAATATCGATACTATTTAGATAATTGACAGTTGTTGATCGGATAGAAATTGCGAAGAATTAATTCCTGTTGGATTACCGATTTAATTACGACCATGGATTATACCGGTACACATAGCAGAGCTTGTCACGTCAGCCAGGTACAGTATGATTATTTTGTATTTTCAGTTAATCATACAATGAAGGTATCAATTTCATAAACTTATGACATGCGGTTGACCAGTTCAGATATCGCTATGGCTGAGCGAGATATTGTCACTGAAAAGATGGATGGGGTATACCGTCTGTGAGCCTCAACAATGGATATGTGAGGAGTTTTGACTGAGATCAAATGATGGGAACACCTTTCAATTACCAACACGCTGGTTGAGAGATTGAAACTAAAAAGATATACAGGAATTGTGTGATCGGTGAAATCTTGTGTCATTCAACACGACTTTTGTGTAAATTAAGAAGTTGGGCGGGGAGGGGTATCCCCTCCTGCCAGGTGAAACCATGGCGGAGCGCAAGATTATGACTGAAAAGATCAATGGACGGTTGCGGTCCGACACCATGTGAATGATAAAGATTGTATGTAATATTAAAATATTTAATATGTAAAAATATACGACCAAAAGTGGATTATTTGTTTATTATATGTATCATAGAGTACACAAGCACATTTTTTATAATTCTCAGACCAAGAGATCACCCAAGGGACCAAATCTTCCCAATCAGATAGCTCGACTGGCCACAACTGCAGTTCAAATAACAGGTAACTGAAATGCAACACCATTGTTTTGTGACAGATGTTATTAAATTAAGAAGTTGGAAGGGGAGGTTGCGGGAGTGGTTTCCCCTCCTGCCAAAAAAACCATGGCGGAGCGCAAGATTATGACTGAAAAGATAAAGCGACGATTGCGGTCCAACACCATGGCTTTGTGAGCTATTGTGATTGTAAAGATGAATGGTTTTGCTTTGATTCGCAGATTGTGTGAAAGATTGTAAATAAATAGTGCCGAGTGACCCCTTGTGTCAAGCAACACATTGATTGAAAGACAAATCGACAAGTGCGGGTTGATGGTTTTGCTGTGGGCCACAGATCGTATGAAATAGTGTAACTAAATAGTCAGCCTAGAGTGTGGAGAAGGCGAACCATCCTGCCAACCCTCATGACTGATTGAGAGTTGCTGTACCCTTTCCATGAAACAACATGGCTTTGTGAGAGAATCATCAATGTTACTAAAATACACTTACTTTACAGGTGCACCTGTATGCTATTAAGCTGTACAATTCTTTATTCATACGTTCTGTTCTATATATATTTTAAAACTTTAAAATGGAGGTGCACCTCTTACATAAATACAACTGCATCTCTATATTTAAGATGTAGGTGCACATCTTTAATACACAACTGCACCTCTATATTTAGACCGCCATGCCTTTTCTTAGACCTGCACCTTAAAAAATTAGGTGCAGCTCCATTTTTTCAATTTACATCGCCGTTTAGTAATTTTTCACCCAAATGGTAAGTCAAACTGTAATGGCTTGCTCACATTCAATCTCATGGTCAAGTTTGTTATAAAATTGCCATTGTGTCAACATTTCTGCTTGCTAATTAGTAAAAAAGTCTAAATGAGTTGCCTAAAGAAGTTTGTGTTGTTGACAGTAAATACTGTTACAGTGTAAACACCTGCGACATTTGACATGTGGAGACGTACAGATGGTAAAATCCCCGCTAAATGCCCCTGCACCCTAGGTAAGGACCATTCCCCGCTATATTTAAAGCGAAGACAAAATAACCGCATTCACCCGGCACTGCGGGCCACCTGAAAGGTAAACACACGGCCCATTTCCCGTCTATCCCCTGTATACCCCCAGACTTGGGGGGGGGGGGGCTAGCCGTTGTTACAAATGACTGGTGCATAAGACCCCAGCTTCTCGATAAATCTTAAGCGTAACGGACTTACGGGCTTGAACATGTTATAAAATATTTCCATAAATTGGGGCAAAGAAACATGACATACAAAATAAAAAAGTCATGTACATACAGTGTACTAGTGCTCAATATCAATATGTTTGGTCATAAAGAAGTTGTGTTACTATAGTTTAGAACAAGATTTAGATTTCAGTGTAAATCAATTGTAAATGGGGTATGTAAGATTAGCACAAATTACAGACTTTTTTGTATTTCAGAATGCATCCATGCCACCTGTTTTTTACATTACTGCTGTGGACAGATTTTCAGCATTGCAGGTATTGCCATGTTATGTATTACTGGAGGCAACAAGTTTGGAAATAAACCAGACTTTTGTTAAGGTTTCCCTGAAATAAATTGCCAGTATGTTTCTTGCTCTTTGATATTAACATTCGCTTGTTATGACATCATGATCAGTGTTTATTTCAATAGCTTATTGATGAACTGTTTCTTTCCGAATTGAATTCCTTTCATGCCGTTTTTGTTGCGGCTTTCAGATAATGTCATTTTCTAATAAAACTGCTGACCTTCATTGGTCTTTGGACTGTATTGTACATCTATTCGCACATTTTGTTTACTCTTTTAAGCAAACATTGCATTCATTGCAAACCAGTATCACAACTTACTACACATGATGCAGAATTATGTTTGATTTAGTGTGCATATGATTTTTATCTTGAAAAACATTTACTTAAACAATCACAGCAACAAAATGGTATCCCTAAAGAAATATTGCTAGTTTTTATTCATTCATACTGTCAATTATCCATGAATATATTCATTTACTTGAAGTTAATACATTGAAAAAATTTACATCTCTGATGACAAAAGCAATAAAAAGGGAGCAGAGGGATTGAGGTAAGAACCTTTTCCCTTTATGCATTAAAGAAAAACATAAATACACTCAAAATGCCTTAAAGGGTACACCAGATTGGCACCAAAACGATTTATTTCTGTAGCGAATCTCGGGACAATTGTTTAATAAAATTTGATCAAAACGTTCAATCTGTGAGAGTGCAGCTTTAATAAATTAAAAACACTTATTTACTGGTTTTTTTAATATAGCCAGCGTGGTTGCTGAAGCCACAGAGGTATTTTCAAGGACAAGAACCAATCCTGATCAAAACATGGTCTAGTGATAGAATTCCATACCCGTTCTTGGCAAGGTTTTTTTAGAAAGGGATATTGTCTGAAAGTAAGAAAGATTTCTAAGAAAGTCTGGTTTAAAGGCTTTCAAAATGCTTCTGGGTAATCATTTAGTAAAGATTAACCTTTGAGTTTTTAAAAAAGTTATTGCAAATCGTCCAAAAGACTATATATCTAACATTTTTTGAAAATAATGAACTTTTCTGCACATTTATCGCATTAATGCACCAGTCAATTGTAACCTTGGACCCACCAGGTCCAGTGGTAAACCGGGGATAGCCGGGGAAAAGGGCTCTTTTTACCATTCAGGTTTTGTCTTGGCGCAAAATATAGCAGTGTAGGGGCATTTGGCGGGTATTTTAACAGCATTTCTTCCCTGCAGGGCGGGGATTTTACCCTGGGTTGGCTGGACTGAAAGTCAAAGTTTTTTTACCATTCAGGTTTTGTCTTGGCGCAAAATATAGCAGTGCGGGGGCATTTGGCGGGTATTTTAACATCATTTCTTCCCTGCAGGGCGGGGATTTTACCCTGGGTTGGCTGGACTGAAAGTCAAAGTTTTTTACCATTCAGGTTTTGTCTTGGTGCAAAATATAGCAGTGCGGGGGCATTTGGCGGGTATTTTAACATCATTTCTTCCCTGTAGGGCGGGGATTTTACCCTGGGTTGGCTGAACTGAAAGTCAAAGTCCCCGCTTTTTTCCGGGCTTCGGGGTGTTTACAATTGACTGGAGCATAATTCCTACATAAAAGGTTTTGTATGTCTCAAATGAGTGTTTACATGCATTTTTCATACTTTTACAGTAGAAGAAGATTAGTCTTATTCTGTGTCAAACATTGATTTTGTGTCTTGCTTGCAGAATATGATGTGCCAATAAGCTTCAGCTTGCTGCGGCTTTTCGCCCATGGCAGTGGTCCTGCAATCTAGATCCAGGAGATGCAGCTCTGAATCTTATATTTCAGAATGAAGACGTTAACTTTATAGTACTTGTTTGTTGGTAAATGATACCAATGAGTGAGATTTATACTAATCAGGTGTAAATAAGCAACTTATAGACACTGGTTAAGAGCTGTAATCTTAATTTTAAGGCAAATCTAGCCTTCAAAACAGATACTTAAAACATCATGTAGCCATCTCATACATGAAAACACTAGCAGTTGACATGTATCTTTCAGTTTTGGTGTGTGTTTTTTTGCCATTTCCTTTGCTGCGCTATTGTCCCTGGAAGCATTTCAGTTTGGCTCTATGTCATTTTTTATATAAACGCTAAGGTAATAAAGTGGAAAAATCTTATTTTGCTTTGAAAAAATCTTAATAGAGTAGGCAGACCATGGTGCTGTCTTTATATATATATATATATATTACTTGGTCAGATTATTTGAAAGTTTGCGGCTTACCGAATGATAGAAATGGCTATTTCTGCTTTTTATGAAAACACCACAGGTTCGGTATGTGTTACATACTTCATTTGTTAGTGTGATAGTCTCTTCATCTTAGTCAATGTAAACAAATTGACCCTTGTTTATTATATTATGAGTTAGGTGTTAATATGTTTCTGATCGGAATTCATCCCTATAGTACCGTATTCACCAGTAAGGTTTTATCCAGGATACCAGAGTGGCATCTGGGATTGATCTCTTCAGTAAGTTGGATTCACCAGTAACGTTTTATCCAGGATACCAGAGTGGCATCAGGATTTGATCACCTCAGTACTGTATTCACCAGTAACATTTTATCCAGGATACCAGACTTGGCATATGGGACGATCACTTCAGTACCCTATACCAGAGTGCATTATGCATCTTGGATCAATGACTTCAGTACGGTAATCATCATGAACAGTTGAAATAAGAGACAATAATTGCATATGTATCAAACTCAGAGAAATGTTTCAATTTTCTTGGAGAGTATTCCCCTATCAATAGATCAATACATCATAGTTCATTACAATCATCTTGTTAGTAGGCTGCTAAACTCTTGCTCGTGGAGGGCAATTTACTATGTACTAAATACAGTGACATTGTTAAAATTAAACAATTATGTGTATTGGCAAAAGATATAAATTTTGTAGTTTTAATCTGAATGAGCTAATGAATGAGCTCATGTAAGCATAATTATAGTACATTTTTGTTCTGATAATGTTGTGAACTGTTAAATTGCTTTATTGTGCATATATTACAAGTTTACAACATATATATATATCAATAACTAATGTTTTGTTGAATAATCCATGTGCTTGTTTTTAGCTCACCTGAGCACAAAGTGCTCAAGGTGAGCTATTGTGATCGCCCTGTGTCCGTCATCCGTCGTAGTCGTCCGTCGTCAACAATTTGACTGTTAACACTCTAGAGGTCACAGTTTGGGCATTATCTTAATGAAACTTGGTCAGAATGTTACCCTCAATAAAATCTTGGACGAGTTCGATATTGAGTCAGCTGGGGTTAAGAACTAGGTGACTGGTCACCAGGTCAAATTAAAGGGAAAGCTTGTTAACATTAAAGAAGTCACATTCATGACTGTATCTTGAAACTTGGTCAGAATGTTAATATTGATAATCTCTAGGTCAAGTTCGAATCTGGGTCAAGTGTGGTCAAAAACTAGGTCACCTGGTCAAATTGAAGGAAAAGCTTGTTAATACCCTAGGCCCCAATTTCTTGAAACTTCTTAAGCTTAACAGGCTTAAGTAGCTTACTTCAATTACTCAAAATACATACTTGAATGGAATTTTGATAAATGAAAAATGGTTTAATTTAACTAACATATAGATAATTCTAAATTATAAAAACTCTTAAAGAAGTAAATATTATCCAAATTATTGAAAACCAAAAATAGTCAGTTTAGCCTATTCCTGTTTTAAGGGACTTAAGAAGTTTCGAGAAATTGATGCCTGAGGTCTCATTTACGACTTATCTTCCTGAAAGTTGATCAGATTGTTTATAAGTTCGATCTTGGTCATGTGCGGTCAAGAACTAGGTCATTAGGTCAAATCATAGAAAGCGCTTGTTAGCACTCTAGAGGTCACAATTATGACTGTATGTTTAATTTACTTAGTCAGAATACTTATATTGATCAGCTTTAGGCCAAGTTCGAATCTGGGTCATGTGCAGTCAAAAACTAGGTCACTAGGTCAAGTAATAGGGAAAGCATGTTATCACTCTAGAGGCCACATTTATGACCATATGTTCATGGAACTTGATTGTTATTCTTGATATCTGTATTGTATCAGATGAGCAATACAGGGTCTTCAGGGCCCTCTTGTTATTTTTAAATGTTATAGATGTATAATTCAGTTTAAAGACTCATACTTTAAATAATTAAATATTTCATACTTTCTGCATACATTGTTATATTCAATGATGGAATGGTGCTAACAACATCAACTACAGGGAATTTATATTCATTTCAAACTGCTGAGGAGATCAAACCATTTTTCCAGGTTATTTGCAGAACCTTAAAAATCTAAAATATACACCATGATGTTTTAGATATTAAAATAGTTAAGTAGAAGTTAATTGTCAGATAACTGTAATAATAAGTTTTAAGTAAACTCAATCTGTTTCGTTTACCTTGTTATGTTTAAAGTAGGAATCATTTATGTGTACTGTAAATGCTTGTATGATATTCAGTATGAGGTAAATTAATATACTTGTGTTTGCTATTATGAGTTTTTTTCAAACATTAAAATATTAAATTTGCTTTGCATTGCCTTAACCTTACTTGTTATGCACCTTAATAATTTAATTGGTGTAGTCAAAGTCATAGTATTCATATAAAATGAATTTTGCCTTTGACACTTGTTTACCTAAGAAAAAAATGATTTTTGTGCATTAGTATACCTGACCTACGTCATGGTTTTAGATAAGATAATAAAAAGATATAACTAAACATGAAGCGGAGCAGAAAGTTGGCTTCGAGTGTTGTCTTCAAATCGAGTCAATTTAGACTTTGCGACATTCGATATGATTCTCAATAAGATATTTTCGTAACAAACACGCACTCGTGCAGAGTGAGTGAACCCAAAACTTTCGCAAATTTAGAAATATTTGTATTTGTTGAAAATGCATACAGGCTAGATCTCGCTTCTTATAATCCAGCTCATATCGTATGAAAAAAACAGATGGAATGTTTTCGGTAAATCTCATGTAGGTTGATATATGTGCATTAACAACCAGTTTAGAAAGGCAAAACTTAAGATTAGAGACACCTAGTTCTTTTTCTTTAACGGACAATCGGTATTTGACGTTTATTGTTAAACATGACTCCATTTTTAAATCACATTTAAAACCGATCAGTCTTCAACGATTGTTTGATAAAAAATTAATGTTGAAATGTTTTTGGGCTCAATTTCCAACAGGTTCAACATCTAATTTTACATAAGCTAATTATAACTTGGATGTGTATTAAAAGTTTTTGTCTGCCTTAAGTAACGTTGTTTTTTGTGCAGGAGTATTTCATTTTCAACACAAATCCTGTACTACTCATAACATAGAATCCTTCTGAGTACTGTCACGGTTTAGAACCCACGTGACTTATCGGACAAGGTAAAGGCACATATTGTAAACAACAAGTCTCGATTCAGGTAGGGTTTTTAAAGATATAGACCTGCTTACTTGGGAGTTTTTTTGCCGTATAAAAACAATAAACCTCTCTAAAGTCCTTTTAAACTTTTTATCAAAATCTTGACCAACTGATTTCTCGGAGTTGAATATCTCGACAAAGTACACGACTCCTGACACATAAATTGCTCAGCTTGAAGTTATGCGTAAGTAATTCATACGATAATCAATTTTTATGCATTTCGTAGGTTTCATGGGCTACAGTTTTATTTTAAAGCGAAAAAAGAGCAAAAACGAAATTGATAAAGTGCACGGACATTTTAGATTGTATAACGTACACGGACGTTTCCCAACTATCAGTGCATATCTTTATAATTTCATAGAATGATGCTAACATGTTGTTTCTGTACTCTTCTATAAAACTCGTAATTGAACGTTTGTCTCTGGAAATAAAAGAATGGACGCGTTTAAACATTTTGACCGACGGAGTCACGGAAACTGATAAGCTTTTTTTCATCAATCAATGAAAAGTGTGTTATTATAGTAAAATTCCGTCGTGTATTTCAACAATAAAACCGCAATGAGTAGATAAAAAAAGCTTGTATGTTATTGTGATGAGTGTTCCACGTTACCTTCGTTTGTATTATTACATTTCGCATGTAGAACACGTGACATACAGTTAAGTAAAATATATTTGCTTAATCACTTTGCATTTGGACAATGTACTAAATAGCACAGTTATAATTTCAGGAAATGGAGACTGATATTAAAAAAAAAACAATCAAACAAACTCGTAGAACACGAAAGAAGGCGTTTTGCTCAACCTATTGTGGGGGTGTTTTACTTCCCGCGCTCAACTAACAACTTTATATACGTAACCATGAAAAGTGTTCTTTATTGCGCGGTTTATGGTTTTTATAAGAAAATAATCTTTAAAAAGTAATACCTAAATCAGGCCTTTTGTTTACAAATTTTGCCGTGCACTTGACCAATAAGTCAATTGGGTTCTCCACCATGACTGTGGTTTGGTTCGTTGTTGAGTTTATAGAGGTCTGCCCTCATATACAAAGAGTATATCTCTACGATACGTTGCCGACTAGTTGCAAAACCTATCATTGAATATTGAAACGTCTTCAAGACCAGAGGCAAGTTTGTGAGTATTCTGTCACCAAAGATAGGTTTGTCATTATTGCGTCATTAAAGGTAGGTTTGCCATTGTTGCGTCACCAAAAACAGGTTTGCCATTATTGCGTCACCAAAGACAGGTATGTTATTAATGCGGAACCAAAGGCAGGTTTGTCATTATTGCTTCATCAAAGACAAGTTTGTCAATCATAATCATTATTGCGTCACCAAAGGCAGGTTTGTAAGTATTATGTCACCAAAGGCAGGTTTGTCAGTATTGCGTCACCAAAGGCAGGTTTGTCAGTAATGCGTCAACAAAGGCAGGTTTGTCAGTATTGCGTCATTAAAGGCAGGTTTGTCAGTATTGCGTCGCCAAAGGTAGGTTTGTCAGTATTGCGTCACCAAAGACATGTTTGTCAGAATTGCGTCACCAAAGGTAGATTTGTCAGTATTGCGTCACAAAAGGCAGGTTTGTCAGTATTATGTCACCAAAGGCAGGTTTGTCTGTATTTCGTCACCAAAGGCAGATTTGTCAATATTGCGTCACCAAAGGTAGGTTTGTCAGTATTGCATCACTAAAGGTAGGTTTGTCAGTATTGTGTCACCAAAGACAGGCTTGTTAGTATTGTTACACCAAAGGCAGGCTTATTAGTATAATGCCTCCAATGGCAGGTTTGTCAGTATTGCGTCACCAAAGGCAGAATTGTTAGTATTGCGTCACCAAAGGCAGGCTTGTCAGTATTTTGTCACCAAAGGCAGGTTTAGCAATCATGGATCACCAAATGCAGCTTTGTCAATCTAGTTTCACCAATAGCACGTTTGTCAATTATTCAAAACGAAGGACATTTCCAAACATGTGTCATCAAAGGCAGGGCTGACATTCATGCATAAACAATGTCACGTTTGTCACTCATGCATCACCAAAGACAGGTTTGTCAATTATGCATCACTAAAAGGCAGGTTTCTCAATTATGCATCACCAAAGGCACGTTTTTCATCCATGCATTACAAAAATAAATGGTTTGTCAATCATGCATCACCAAAGGCAGGACTGTCAATCATGCATTACCAACGGCAGGTCAATCAAGTAAGCATCACCAAAGGCAGTTTTTCCAACATGTACCACCAAAGGCAGGTTAATCAATCATGCATCACTAAAGGCACATGTGTCATCTCATGCATCACCAAAGATAGGTTTGTCAATCTTGCATCACCAAAGACAGGTTTATCAATCATGCATCACCAAAGGCAGGATGTCAATCGTGCATCATCAAAGACAAGTTTGTCAATCATGCATCACCAAAGGCAGAGTTGTCAATCATGCATATCCAAAGGTCGGTTTTTCAAATATGCATCAACAAAGGCAGGTTTGTCAATCATGCATACTCAGGCATTTTGTTCATTGGTATTTAATATCAACAAGCGATATATAACACAGCACAAATAAAGCATATGTAAACATATTATTTAGACATTTATAAAGGTACATATTATTTGTATGATATGTGCTTTTTATATCGATAACGGACGTATATCTCATTGAAAATACATTGTACAAAATATTCTACAGTATATTGATGGCTACCAAAACAGGAAATCATTTATTTTATCTTCAAAGACTTTAATATTATAGAAAAAAGGGACATCTGTTAGATAATAATGAGGAAGAAAGGTAAAACGGAAATGTGTATGTAGTTACTAAGGCGATGCCATTTGTTCCCATGGAAGTTTTTGTTGTAGATAAGAGCCGTTTCGCGATTTTTTCTTAGTTTGAAATGGTCAAAAAGGATGCATAGTGTTTCTGTTCTTAACACGCTACGTATGAAAAAAATTAATTAGCATTATTTTAAAGTTTATAATTGTTGTATGTTGTGATTTTTCAAATACACCAAAAGTTTCTGTTTTAAGTTTACGTTAATCGAATTAGAATTAAGATCAAATAAAAAAATATTGAGACCACAGGTTTACCACATTTTGGAACGAGGGAAATAAGAACTTGTTTTTGGAGTAGCGACACTTGAATGTCCAGATGTAAACGATTTAGTTACAGATCCTAGACCTCCTTTGTTTTTCATTTCGTTAAGTACTTTGAAACATTTGATCTGTTAATAGGCCTTCACATGTGTTCATTGTTTAATTTGGTTTTGGAGAAGTCTTATAAACTGATAAAGATTAATCAGCTTCAGTTAGTGTTTTTTTTCTTGTATAAATTAGAATAACTCTATATGGTGCTCCTTAAATATTTCTTTTGGACAAATATGTAACATTATTATTTATTTGAAGTTTGTGCCTTGTTTTTATTTCTGCACTTTTTGTTTCGACATTTGAAAAGTATGCTGTATGTTTTCATTGTTTATAATATGAATTGCCTTTTGATCAAAGAATTGAACCATCAACAAGTTTTGATACAATTTTGTTTCGCTCAATTTCTAAGTACGAGATTTGTTCAGTTATTTCACCAACGTTTATATTTTGTAATTGTAGTTTTAACTCGAGCTTTGAAACTAAGTAATACAAATTACAAAACATCACAATTAATTATTATCATTATCATTATTCTAACTTTTACGAACTTCTTCTAATGGCATACATCCGCGGTTGTTTTCGATGGAATATTGTCGAGGTGTCTGATTGTAATAAACGATAGTCGTTTACATTTCTCTAAAGATCTTGATGAAAATAATAGCACATAATCTATTTCTATACAGCACGTTCAGCATTTTTAACAGTTTAGTCTGGATAAAGCTGAACAATAACGTAATGCTGAAGAATATAATTTGTTGCCCCATTCTATGGAATAGCCTGATGCAATGTAATCCGTTAATACTAGGAGAACAAAAATGAAACAGATCGTTATAGAATCGCTGGTATATCTTACGACGAATGAGGTTAAATATTTACAAAAATACATTCGTTATTATGTTCAACAACCTCCAATGAAAGCCAATTCCATTTATATACATTCCCCACTTCACCATAAATATCTTTACTGATTCATCATATTTCCCTGTTCACGCTTTGCGCTCCTCAACGTACATGAACATGCCATCAACTGTCCGCATAACCGCAGACAGATTCTTTTTCACTACGTGGCTAGTGTCTATGCGGAATGTGAAACTGGAATATTAAAAATAAAAAGTAGTGGCAATTCTTTTAAGAATTTAACATTACAATTATAGTTCACAAATTCATGTTGTTTCAAGTAAAAATCATAAACAAGAAAAGAAAACATGGTAAATGCATACACTGCGAAGCGGAATCATGAATAGTGGACATCTTTCAAGAAAAAGAAAATAATGTTAACAAAGAGAATAGAATAATAACATCTTTTTAACATGTGACAAAAATATCCATTTTAAAATCAAAGGACAATCTGTATGTATAAAAGAATTCCCTCATATTATTGATAGGGGTAGAAGCTTACTTTCGTAGCAATTTCGCAAGAACAGACTTTTCTTCATTCATTGCAAAATGCTGGCCAATGCAATTCCTGAAATGAAACATTATATGAACAATTTCTCAAAGAAAGAAGTTTCTATTTACGCAATCTCATGGAATTACATTAGATTAGTTTTTATAAGTCAAAAGTACCTAATTGATAAAAAAAACATTTAATCCAAGAACATATATTTGTGCTCCCAGAAGCAAAGTTAAAATTTAACACAAACATTTTACCTTGGACCTGCTGAGAAAGGCACAAATTGAAAAGGAGACATTTTGTCCACATTTTCCGGTGAGAATCGCTCTGGCTTAAACTCCATGTGGTCAGGGCCCCAGACGCTCTCTTTGTGGTGGAGCGCCCAGATGTTGAGCTGCACAATTGATCCTGCTGGAATATTCCGACCACCAATCTCGAAGTCCTCCTTGACTTCCCTGTTCACTATAGGAACAGGTCCGTGGAGCCGCATTCCCTCTTTGATGCACTGAGTCAGGAATTCAAACTTGGGCATGTCGGACCTTTAAATTGGATACACATATTTGAATTTGAACACAATAGATATCAGTCTGGTATTTCTCATTTTTTATGAACCCCTAAAGCTTTAATTGCCACGATATTGTATAACTCTACATCATTCCTTCTTAAAAAAACTTGCATCTTGAACTGAGACATTCATGTTCTTGTAGCTTGTAAGACATGTGTATTATAACGGTAGACCCAGTAATTCGTACCATTCTACAAAGTCGGAGTCCCTTCCTTCCAGCACTTGATCCACTTCCTGTTGACACCTCTTCTGGTACTCTGGATGCTCCGCCAGCGAGTAAAGGATCCATGAGATCGCCGACGCCGTCGTATCATGACCTGGTGGGGGGAAATTACGGCTAACATGTGAATGTATATATTTTTCATTTAACCAAACCTGTTAAGTCGATCAAAGGTTATAATTTGTATTCAGGATTACATGGAGTTCTGTACTTGTGTGATGTGATTGTGTCAAGTATGAAGTGATTTACAAGAGGAGTTTACGAGCTATTAATACAAATTCAAATCTAGTCATTTATTTCTCCACATATGCTATGGAATGGCAATACATTTTGTATCTACATTTTGTGTGTAGAGAAATACAAGATCAACACATCCACGAAGGTGATAAAAGGTTAAGATAATTAATGCTGAACAGATTATACCTTCAAATAAAAAAGTGTCGACCTCATTTCTGACCTCGAGGCTAGATAGTCCTACGCCTTCCTCATCTCGGGCTGTCAGTAGAATATCCAGGAAATCCACATACCGCTTACCCTCAAGAGCCACATTCTCGCCACTATCCTGTCAAACAAGACATGATCACAAAGTATTATGTTAACATTCATATCACTGTTTTTAAAGAAAGGTCAGGTTTTGTCATTGAATGCAGTGAGATAACAGTTGAGTTTGAAGGGATTAGAAATCAGAAAGTCCATATATCGGCAAATTTACCTCAATATATTGTCAATGTAATGTGATTTACTGGTATTTATGTGGTAAGCAACCCCAGTAAATTTCGTATTGGGAAAATGCGCAAAATCGTGTCGTAAGCGTATGTGGAACATAAGTAGGTAAAATTCAATCGTTGTACACAACGATATCATTTTGATGTAAGGTTTTGACAATTTTCTCTTTTTCTTGCAGTGGTATAATCTGGTGTCTAGTCCTATTTATAAAAGTTGAAAGTATTCAAAACCCCACTTATGTCGCAGGTTAACCATTGCTGTCAAAAGCTACAAAGTCTATACATAGTATTCGGTATTTCAGTAAATAACAGTCAGGAAGCATGTTTGCCACACGTAATTTAAAATTTATTGGAAGCAATTGGAATCTTTACTTTTTCGAAAAAAATAAGTTATAAATCGGGAACTGAATATGAACCTCATGATGTCAATGGGCAGTACGTTAATAACATACCAGTGCATTTTTACGTTTATGAATGATTTCCTCGGCCACGCTGTGAACAAAGTTGCAGTCCTTCTTAAACTGTCGTCCAACTGAAGTTTTATAGAAGATAAAGTCGAACAGCATGTATGGGTACCTGTAAAAGAGCAATACATTTTTCGTTTATTTTATTATAATTAATGTCATGAAATACCAACATCTTTGCTCGGTTTATGTGCCAATTGTCAAAGATATTCACTTTATTTTCCATGCATGCATTGACTAGGTAGAAATTTGTGATCTATTTAATGACCATCTAGAGGTCGAGCATGCATTGATAAAAGGTCATTAGGACATATTCATACATTAACAAACCCGTCCTTAGCGATCCATGCATGCTAAAACCTGCCTCTGAATATGTATCAATTCCTTAACCGGTCTTAAGCGGTGCATGATTTACGTAAACTGCTACACAATGTATACATTGAAAGAAACTGTCTCGAGCATTGCATGAATGTCGAAAACCGGTCCTTGGTGATGTAAGCACTGACATACCAACTTTTGGTGATGCATAAGAGACAAACCTGCTATTCGTGATTTTTGATTGAAAAACCTGCCTTTTGCGTTGAATAAAACATGCCTTTGGTGATGCATGACTGATAAACCTGACTTTACTTATGAGAGGTATTGAAACCTTCCTTTGGTGATGCATGATTGACAATCCTGCCTTTTGTGCTGCATGATTGATAAACCTGCCTTTTGTGATGCGTGATTGACAATCCTGCCTTTTGTGTTGCATGATTGATAAACCTGCCTTTGGTGATGCATGATTGACAATCCTGCCTTTTGTGATACATGACGGACAAACCTGCCTTTTGTGTTGCGTGATTGACAAACCTTTCTTTGGTGATGCATAATTGAGAATCCTGCCTTTTGTGATGCGTGATTGACAAACCTTCCTTTGGTGATGCATGATTGACAATCCTGCCTTTTGTAATGTGTGATTGACAAACCTTCCTTTGGTGATGCATGATTGACAATCCTGCCTTTTGTGATGCATGATTGGTATACCTGCTTTTGATGATGCATTAGTGACAAACGTGCCTTTTGTGTTGCATGATTGATAAACCTGCCTTTTGTGCTGCATGATTGATAAACCTGCCGTTGGTGATGCGTGATTGACAAACCTTCCTTTGGTGAGGCACGAATGACAAACCTGCCTTTTGTGATACATGATTGACAAACCTGCCTTTGGTGATGCGTGATTGATAAACCTTCCTTTGGTGATGCACGAATTACAAACCTGCCTTTGGTGATACATGATTGACAAATCTGCCTTTGGTGATGCGTGATTGACAAACCTTCCTTTGGTGATGCATGATTGACAAACCTGCCTTTTGTGATACGTGACTGACAAACCTTCCTTTTGTGTTGCGTGAATGACAAACCTGCCTTTGGTGATGCATGATTGATAAACCTTACTTTAGTGATGCATGATTGAAAAACTTGCCTTTGGTGATGCATGATTGGCAATCTGTCTTTGGTAATTGGTGTTTAAGATACCTGCCTTTGGTGAAGCATGATTGACAAACCTGTTTTTGGTGATGCATGATTGATAAAACTGCCTTTAGTGATGCACGATTGATTAACCTGCCATTGGTAATGGATGATTGATGAACCTGCCTTAAGTGATGCATGATTGACAAAAATGCCTTTAGTAAAACATGATAAACAAACCTGTCTTTGGTGATGCATGATGGACAGACCTTTGTTTAGTGATGCAAAATTTACAAACCTGCCTTTTGTGATGCATGATTGACAAACCTGCCTTTGATGAAGCAGGATATACAAACCTGCCTTTGATGATGCAGGATTTACAAACCTGCCTTTAGTCTTCATGATTGACAAACCTGCCTTTAGTAATACAAGCTTGACAAAATGGTCTTTAGTACTACATGATTGACAAACTTGCCTTTTGTGATACATGATTGGCAAACCTGCTTTTGATGATGCATGATTGACAAACGTGCCTTTAGTCATACATAATTGACACTCTTGCCTTTAGTAATACATGCTTGACAAACCTGCCTTTTGTGATGCGTGATTGACAAACCTGCCTTTAGTATACATGATTGACAAACCTGCCTTTAGTAATACAAGCTTGACAAAATGGTCTTTAGTACTACATGATTGACAAACTTGCCTTTTGTGATACATGCTTGACAAACCTGCCTTTTGTGATGCGTGATTGACAAACCTGCCTTTGGTAATGCATGATTGACAAACCTACCTTTTTTTATTTCTTGATTGACAAACCTGCCTTTGCTGATGCAAGATTGACACGCATGTCTTTGGTGAATCTTAAACTACTAACAAGCCGTTGGTGATGCACGATTGACAATCTGCCTTTGGTGATGCATGATTGATAAACCTGCGTTTGGTGATGCACGATTGACAAACCTGCCTTTGGTGATGAACGATTGACAAACCTGCCTTTTGTGATGCGTGATTGACAAACCTGCCTTTGGTGATGAACGATTGACAAACCTGCCTTTTGTGATGCACAATTGACAAACCTGCCTTTGGTGATGCATGATTGACAAGCCTTCCATTGGTGATGCATGATTGACAAACCTGCCTTTGGTGACGCACGATTGACAAACCTTCCGTTGGTGATGCATGATGGACAAACCTGCCTTTTTGATGCATGATTGACAAACCTGCCTTTAGTGATGAACTAACATGCAAGATAAACAAACCTGCCATTGGTGACACAAAAATGAACAACTTGTCTGCGGTGACTCAAAATTGACATACCTGCCTTTGGTGATGATGAATTACAAACGTGCTTTTTGTGGTACATACATAAACAACTTTTTCACGGTGATTCATGCATTGACTAGCATGCATGTGTTAAAATAAAATCAAAGTGGATAATAGTTTGCATTATGACTACAGCAAAAATATTTATCATTGGAAGTATTTCAATGCAATGGATAGTTTGTACATTTTTCAAAAGTTCTTGTTTACACCATTCGAATGAAAAGACATCCCATTTCCATTTGCATATGTTAAAGTTTAGGTTCAAACACATAATAGAATGGATTTTTATGTAAGCAAAACGCCACATGAATTTTTCGCTTTAACCGATACTTAACATCTTTAAACGATGGCACCTTTTTGCCAGCAATTAATCGAATACAAACAAGTCAAACGTGTAAACGTACGTGAACGACATTCTATAATTGCTCTGGCCTTACATAAACTTACAGGAATCTCTGAACAAGAGAATCTGTAATTCTGTTGACCGCCTTTACATACGGATTCGTGTCTCTGAAAAATACAAAACAAGCATCTGGTCAAAGCAGCAGTTAACGATCATTATAATATGAACTACAATGTAATATCAGATACTGGTCTTGATGAATATTATTCTAGTAATATTAAGCGACATAAGTAAACTTTGACAATATCAATGAGGGACAAAGCCAGTGACAATATTTTTACTATAAACATGCCAATGGTCTAATTTTTGGTCGAAGGTTTGGTTTAAAGATAGGGTCTTCGTATAAAAAACAGAACAAAATTCTAGTGTAGTTAGACAACTTAGTCCTCGTATCCATTTAGCCTTGTGCTTTTGTAAAGGGCTATATTGATCATTCAATGCGTGGTTTACATGGACTCCAAGTTAAGATTTAAAGGGATCTAAATAATGTTGATACAGTGGAGCTACATGGACAAGCAAAGTAACCGAAAATAAAGCAATTGACTACGTGGACATATCGGCGTGTAAAGAACTATTTTGACCCCCTATAGAATGACGACCCCTCGGCAATTATTCCTTAGAATGTTATATCGACTCTCGGGTCATAATATTACGATTCCCATACACGCAGTACAATGAACCCTTACGAAGACTTTCAACACATCCAGGTATATTTTTACTCCGTGTAGATGAATCGAACTATTTAAGCCGTAAGTCGATATAGTATGACCCGTGGGTAATTTTTTCCAAAGAATAATGGGGGTGGTCATGTTTCTATGGGGGTCAAAATACTACGAAAGTTTTTGACCCCCATACCCAAAGAAAAAGACTCCCGGTCGACTCAATCCCAACCTCCCTCCCCTCCTATATATAATATACAAATTGTTTTAAAATCGTTTATTAACGTATTCTTGAATGAAGAATAGAAATGCTTCAGCGTTGTTATACATGTCCTTTTAATTCATCAGAGAAATAAATCTTTCGATGGGGGTTTGCCGGTTGTGCCCTCCTCCAGTTATGAATTTCTGGATCCGCCACTTTAACTTACCCGGATTGCTGTATATCTTTTTCGTAGGAGAAGGCGCACTTGAGAATAATTTCAAGGGTACATAGCAACACGTTTTGGAACACATCAAATCGATCATTTGAAGCTGCCTTTGACTTCAATTTCGCCTAGAAAAAAAGAATGTATAATTCTGTATTCTGCCGTATCGTTCACTCAGTTAGACAGCATTTAAAATTTATTTAAGAAAGAATCTTAATTTCAATTTGTGTTAACTAACATTTAAGTTAACAATTCATATATTATTTTGATAGCAAAACTTCTACTAGACATCTATTAAATCCCAAAGACATGAATAAGTGTACATTGGTTTGTTGGAATGTTATTTAGCCTTGAAGTAATAGTTCAATTGCGATATTTAATTCAGTAGTTCAGAAACAATAAGGAATGACAATTTCGTGATACATTTACTCCTTAAGATCAATATCAATATCAAAATCATAACTTTGAACTAAATAATTGCACTATATATTTACATTCAGCATGTTATGCAAAAGAAAAAAAATATAGATAATTTATTATCAATATCAATGAACATTCATTTTTCATTTTGTAGTTTAAGATCCCTTTTTAATTGTATCTGTACTCATTTTAAAATGTATCAAGAAATAAAATAAACAAATATAATAAACTGAGGGTAATGTTTTGAAGTTTTGAAGTTTGTGATTGAGTACAGGCAATGAGTACAAAAACAACATATACTCGTAATTATTATAAAAATGTTAATCTCTCTTAATTTAGAATGACAGAATGATAGAAGTGAGAAGAGGTGAAGGTCCCAAAAGGTAATGAGATGGCACTGAAAACCTGTTGTATTACACCTAAAATATTTCAAATCGAAAAACATTTACACATGATCCTTCAAGTCTACCCGACGGTAGCCATCTATCTATTGAGCATTGCCCAAGCCTAACAATAGACGTTCATAAATAATTTTGAAAGAAAATACTGTCAGGCCAAAGTCTGACTCTGTCGACTATTCTTTTTACCACAAGAACATCCGCAGAGGCATTAAAGACGTTAGTATAAGGTTTAAGGATGTCGAAGTGGAAAGCAGGAGTGAGTAGGCGGCGATTGCGGGCCCACTTCTGGCCATTGGCGACCAAGAGTCCATCCCCTAACCACGGCTCGATCAATCGGTACATACCAATAAGACCTCGCGATTTAGGAGCTGAAAGAGAAATGATAAGCACGGTGATTAGAGCGTTAATTAGTGTATGCACTAATTTGTGGTCCAATGAAAATTGAGTATTATTCAAATTCTCGCCTGTTTATATTTCGGTGAACGATATGTCTATATTTATTAGAACGTACTAACATTATAAGTTTCGATTTTAAGATAATTAAATGTAATTGAAAAAGGACGAGAAAAAGTGCCTAAGTAACGAACTAGTTACAGGAAAAAACTTTTAAGTAATTATTTTCCCTAGGAACAGGGTTGTAGAGAAAGCATCTACCAAAACCATTCTTTGAGATAGTTCAAAAACGACCGTTAGTGAGGCATTTTCCTAGTTAATGAAGGATTCGGCAAGGCAGTCGACAGGATATTCGGAAAAAGCGACCATAAGTGAGGCGTGTTCCTAGTTAACGAATGACTTTGCAAGACAGTTGATGGGTATTCGGAAAAAACGACCGTAAGTGAGGCATTTTCCTAGTTGACGAATGGCCCTGCAAGGTAGTAGACGGGGTATTCGGAAAAAAACGACCGTTAGTGAGCACAGCTTTAATGAAATGTGTTATTGTCGCAGCACGATTTCTGTTTAATAATGTCAAAAAGATAAGTTAAGCAAAGTGTTCAACAGCAAAAGCTATTTTACATTTTGTATTATTTTCCCTTCGACTGACTATTGAAGTACAAAATGAAGCAGATGGTTTAAATCACACGCAACTTAAATATCATAAATATATAGAGTGCAGAGCCTCGTTTTTATCGGTTTTAAATGACGAGTTTAATAAATTTGATACAAAATAAAAACGAGTTTAAGATTCTTTTTATAACATAACTCATTTACGGTCGAAATCTAGGTCAAAGTTTCTTCAATACACTTCTCTTGTCATAGTGCGAAGTATTTACATTGTGTGTTATAAGGAGGCTTCATCCGCAGGAAAGAAAAATAGCCCGACATATTTTTTGTTATAAACAATAAAAAACCATTAATCAGGTCTCAATTATCAACCGATTTTCAAAGGATTGACTTAAACACTACAAAAATACATATTTCAATCCATTTAAATCAAGCAAATCAATAAAAAGACCAATGTCATAACTGCATGACGTCACAGTCGCTTTCAATAGTGCGAATTCGCTTTGTAGCTGGTCGATTAGAGCATAGATTTTGATGGATGTGCACAAGGACATAACCTCCGTGAATTGGAGCACCATAAATGTTGTAAAATCCACCAGAAAAAGTGGGAATTGATGTGGAATCAGTGACTCTGACAGTGTGTGAACTTGAGCATTGCTGGCGAACTACCAAGAATAAGCATTTTGCAAGTAAGAAGACGGGTATTTTAACTGGAGTACAGGATGCTGGCCATTTCCTTGTGTTGATTTGGATTTATGTGGCTATAGTTGTTTATAGATGCAATGTTTTTGTGTATCGATGTTTGCATAAATAATCTGGTTCGCAGGAACATTGTTATCATTCAGTTTCTTGACGAGGACGATGTATTTTCTGGCGCTGTGATCAGGGAGGTGTTTGTTTGGATTAATCCCAGACTTCTTCCACATTCGTTAAATCGTGGATTTGAGTTTGTTGACACCGACATGATTTCTTTTGAAACATCATTCGTTAACGCCTCACTTATGGTCGCTTTTTTTCGAATACCCCGTCCTCTGCCTTGCAAGGCCATTCGGTAACAAGGAAAATGCCTCACTTACGGTCGTTTTTTTCCCGAATACCACGTCTACTGCCTTGCAGAGTCATTCGTTAACTAGGAAAACGCACCACTTACGGTCTTTTTATCGAATACCCCGTCTACTACCTTGCAGAGCCATTCGTTAACTTGCAAAACGCCTCACTTACGGTCTCCTTTATAGAATACCCGTTCTACTGTCTTGTAGAGCCATTCGTTAAATAGGAAAACGCCTCACTTACGGTCGTGGTTTCAAACACCACGTCTACTGCCTTGAGAGTCATTCGTTAACTAGCAAAATGCCTCACATACGGTCGTTTTTTACCGAATACCCCGTCTACTGCCTTGTAAAGCCATTCGTTACCTAGGAAAATGCCTCACTTACGGTCGGTTTTTCAGAATACTCCGTCTACTGCCTTGCCTGGCTATTCGTTACCTAGCAAAATTCCTCATTTTCGGTCGGGTTTTCCGAATACCCCTTCTACTGTCTTGCAGAGCCATCTGTTAACTATGAAAATGCCTCGCTTAGGTTGTTGTTGTTTTCGAATATCCCGTCTACTGCCTTGCCGGACCATTCGTTAACTAGGAATATGCCTCACTTACCGTTGCTTTTTGTGATCCTTGCCATAGATTTCGGCGTGCAGGCGATGACGATGGGCTTCCGAAAAAATCCCCAGAGGAAGACAATTCCATCTTTCTCGTACTCGTTACAAATCTTGATAAAATGAAAAATCCGTTCCGTGGGATCTTTCGGGAACTGGAGGGAGAAATTACTACTCAGTGTCACTTGCCTTTTTCTTCTTAATTATACATGACAATGAATGAAACATTTTTTTCCATCTCAGACCATTTGCTACTTTCCAACTTAATAGGTTTTAAAGCTGAATTGTTCGTGATTTCAAGAACAGGCTGAACATGATTGATCTACAAAATCTGTATTTATCAATCTTCTACGCAGTAATAAAGCGACAACCAGGAAGTTTTGAAAAACCGACAGTATGTATATACTACATTAGATGTCACTCATTTTGTATTCGTTCTTTTTCTTGACCTGTTTTTAAGGATAGCTAGATAGGTTTTTATACTAAGGGTTGACGCTAAGCATAAAAGCAATTTGTTATGACCTTATTAATTAGCACTGAAAAACACGGCTACGTGATGCTATGCGATGTTACATTCGATGAGGTATAAACTAGCAGTTAGTTTTTCCAATAAGAACAAAATATTTTGAATGAAAAAAAGTTACAAGACTAAAGTGATCCTTAGTGAAGTATTAGCGAGTATTATAAATGATATAAATCTTATATTGTAAACGTTTTTCAATAGGTATTTACGAATACAACATATTTATTATTGGTTGAAGACTGTTAGTTTGTACTTACAAAAAGAAATGGTTTGTTGCGACTGTATTGCATAATCTTTTTTGTGCAAATTCGTTCATACTAACAATCTTTAATATTTAATAGCGGTCTCCATAACATTGTGTAAACTACCCAAAACCAGGGTCAGTCGCTGTTTAAGTGTATATCGGTTCACCTGTTTAAAGTAAATAACGGCTGACTGCTTATATATTGAAATAAATATTATTGAAATACATGAGAAATAATGCCTTCTCATTAAACAAAATATTATGTTGATCACAAAGTATTCCCTTAGTTTGCTTTTGATTAAATGTAAACTCAATGTTCTAGTGCGAGTCCTTACACAGTCACAATAGAAATGACGTAAGATTTCTTTTTAATGTACGTGTCAGAACATGGTGATCAAAGTGATAGATTTTGACCTGACAATGTCACTTGAAATGTATACATCATTTTACCATTACATATAAACTCGACTTGGGTAGAGACTAGTACAAACTTTAATCGAAATCAAATAAGATGATAATAAATGATCAGAAATGAAAATAACTTGCCTCTGGTGTGAATCGTTCTTGATCTGTTTATAGATTAAGACAGCCCTTTTTAATAAAGTACTTTGTTTAACAAAATCATATATTGAATCAGTCAACGTATTTTTTAGGGTTATCACGTGACTAGTAAATCTCTCCCTTGGAAGGCGCAGTTAAACAATAATGAATATTTATATGAGGGCGATACAAATCATACAAAAACAAGTTCAAGAAATAGCACGTCTTACCTGACTGAACGATCCAAGAAGCCAGTGGCTAGGGGGAGTCCTGATTCCTTTAAACCTCGCCTCCACCCTCCGTACGTGAAGGTAAAATTTGACAACCGCATACACAATTAGCACTACAATCCCAATAAAAAGTGTCTTCAATAATAAATACAAACTTATATCCATATCTCAGCTGTGTACATTCAACGCAGTTTGCTCGTCATAGGAGATAACGAGTTGTGAATGGTAGTGCAGACTTCAATTACCACACAGCGTATGGGAAGTTTAATTTTTACATTGGTTTTCCTACACATATTAATAGCGAAGCGACCTTATTATCAATAGTTGAACTACATTGCGGCCATTAGTGTAAGTGTACAAACAGACCTATAAATATACTTTAGCATTTTTACAGGGACGTATGTCATATAGGCAGCGACTTACACACGTTCTGTCCGAAAAATTCAAAACATGAAACCCAGCCATATTGATTTCAAGTACTGTAAAATCGCTACTGTTTAATATTTATAACGAAAGTTAGAGTACTTAAAATCAAAGGCCATCGTAATACAGTTAAATATTTATAAATACCGAAAGAGTACGTTAAAATGCCCCCTCGATCAATCTAGTTTTAAACTAAATATCCGTGGGGCATGCTCCGAACCCAGATAAAATTTGGCCTACACATCGTTAAAACCCAAACTTAATCCCTGTTATATGATGGACTTTGTTGATATCTATATTTTCACAAAACTAGCTGAAAACTGTATTCAAAACGAGAAATATTTATAAGACTAATGTATCTTTGTGTACAATTTGTATCTAATTGATTTTTTCATCAAATACCATACAAGAATATTGACCACAGGCAGGGGCGGGTCCAGCAATTGACGTTAGAGGGGGAAGGCGTAACTTAGGGGCACAACCTTTTGATATACGACCCGAGCTCAGAACCGAAAATATATGGCATAAACTATTTGCATGTGGGTTTTTTCCTCCCATATTGAAATAAAAAAATTAACTTGGACGGTTCTAGACTCTTAATCCGTTAGTGACAGGCTTATTTTTCTACGGAAAACGGATCCATTTTTACCGTAAATAACTGACTCATAACTGACTCCTATACCGTGAATTAATGCAACTAAGCACCTTGAACCTTTTATTATCGTTTACATACTTTTCAAATATGTAAGTTAATCGACTTGCATGTAAGTTATATTATGTTTTATAAGACAATATTTCAAGCAACATCGTGTCAACAGGAAATTCGTTATACAATTATTGAGGTCGCAAATATTCCTCCGTCAATAATTTAGCGATCGGCATACGACCTTTTCGCGATTGAACTCCTTTTCGACAGACTAGCGACGCCGAGACCGGTGTAATTCCTTCTATCCCTGTTTAGAATAAGGGTATGATCGTCGACCATTCACATATTTGTTTTGCAACTAATCGGCAACGTATCGTAGAGATAGACTCGAGGTGGCTATCTAGTCAGCGAGTCTTCTTCTACTATTTGCGACTGAACGGGGACTGGTGGGTGACTAGTTGTTGATCGACCACCAATAAACCATAATAAAAAATAAGTGTTTTCCCTACGTTTTCAGCCAATCAGGGGCGCTAAATTTTTAAAAAGTTTAGTTTCTCACTTAAGAAAAATCGTTACTAGCTGCTAAGACTACATTTCAATTTAAAGGAAATTGCTATTACTGCGCACATATTAAACCCTGGCTACTGTTTGCATATGCGGACATACTTTATAAATAGGTGTTTTTGAATCCGAGTTTTGCCTTTCTAGACCAGTTGATAATGCATAAATATCAACCGACATTGAATTTACAGAATGCATTCCAGCTGTTTTTTTCTTACGTATACTTTCAGTGTGACTTCGGTTTGAGACTATTTATATAAGCGGAGTTATAAGCAGTGAGTTCTAGCATATAATATGCATTCTCGACAAATACAAATATTTCAGAATATAAACAAATCCCTTTCTTCTAAATTTGCGAAAGTTTTGGCGTTGATTCACTATACACAAGTGCGTGTTTGTTCCGAAAATGTCCTCTAAAGAATCATTTTCAATATCGCAAAGTCTAAGTTGGCACGTTTTGAAACTCTCTTTCCGCTTCGCTTCATGTTTATCTCTTTGTTATTATATCTGTTAACAATGAGCTAGATCAGGTATACTAATGCACAAAAAAGCAAGTGTAGTTTTTGTAATACACAGCAATCATGTTACCGGTCATGATATTGTACTAATTATTCAGTTTCACAAAGAGTAATGTTTAAAGCGCATGCTTTCTATTCTGCTACAACCCCCGACCCCCACAAAAAAAAATAATAATAATAATAATAATAATAATAATAATAATAATAATTTAATAAATGAAGGTATATTAAAAAGGTATGTAAAGTTACGAACCTTTTTGCCTAGTTTCAGCAGAGAGATACATAGATATTGCCCTAGACTTAAGCAAAACCAGTTTGAGAAATGTTAAATATTGGTCTTAATTCGATCAAAGATTAATGTAGCGAATCGCATTGCGTGGTGAAAATACCAACCACCCTTAATAAATTTTCAACGAGGGTTTTTTCACGCAATGAATGGTCTTTCATTAACGGTCACGTTACATTATTAAACTGTCATCCGTAGAGAAATTACTTCTAACGTACTAATTAACAGTGTGAAAATATAACATTACAACGGCATTGTCTGAAACGAAACACAAATCATATCATATATGTAACTGGAATTGATGTCTAGGCAAACATCTCTCAAAAACATATGCCAAAATTTTAGACTTAACTGCGTTATTAAATCAATGTTTCATAAATAAACCATTATGAGATGGTAACATAATAGGAGCTATTGACGATATATGCAGTGCATGTTTGTGAATATTAGTATAAAAAGTGTAGTATCAGTTTGCATGTGACATGCATTGAGTTAGGTACAGACTTTGGCTTATATATAAGCAAACACAGAAATGGATCAAACTTTTATTTCAGCATAAATAACATTGTTAATTGGCTTTTTAGTATTAATTGATTATGGAGCCATTTTGTTCTACTTGTATGTTTGAAGGGTAGAGAAAGTATTTGAAGGGTGCAGAACTACCCCATACCACGAATTGGATTCCAAAAGCGAGCATTTATTTTGGTCAAGTATCAAAGGGAGAACATTTAAGCTGCAAATATCGGACCATAACCAAGCGAGAAAACTAGAACTTCTAAATCAGACCGTAACCAAGAGAGACGACTAGAACTGCTAAAACAGACCGTAACCACATGCTTAAAAAGGATTTAAATACACTCTAGGAAGCTGTCTACCTTGATTTCATGTCTTTAACATTTTATTTTTACCATTACTGAAATGAGTAATGAATATGTATAAACTCTGGAATCAACATTGGACATCAACAAGTGCGATTTATTCTCTATCACAATTTTAAGAAATGGGATTATATACATGTTATTGTTTATGTCAGACAATATGGTACCGATGCGCCAGGGTGTCACAGGGTCAACTCAGTTTCGCCCCTGTATAGTACGGCCCATAACTCAGTCGAGTTGTATTGACAAGTTAAAACAATGGCGCGTGTTACTTTTCATTGCTGCCCTAGATTCTGCTCTAACAAATACAGAAAACAGAGTCACCGTCACCGTTTTGATACAGTCAGAGAAAGCTCATACAAATAATAAATGGTGTGTAATGCCTATACCCTTGTTTCGACTTTATCTCCTCCATTTTTATAACACCGGCATTTGATATCATATGCAGATTTCGGTACATTCAATAAACATAAGATGTTAGCCTCCAATGTTAACCTATATAAATGTATCACCTTCTGCGATGTTTCCAAAGGACACCGAAAAGCGAATTCAGCACTATTATAAAATACTGAGGCGGTAATCACGTGGTACATTGTTTTGTTACCAAGCACTAAAAACGGCAGCGCCCAGTGAGACGGTATGTATTCTTGTTTATTTTCTTTCCATAATTAAACAATTAGATTTCCTTACATCGACAATGTTCCAGCGCTGTAATTGATACCTTCATTTTGTAAGACAGTTCTGTAGTTTACTTGGACTGCGTGTCAAAAGTTTTCAATCGAGGCGAAGAGTGCTGCGGAATTCTTTGAACTAAACATGAACTGTCCATTTTTTCTAAATTTCGTCTTATATATACGCAATTTCGTTTACAAGGTTATTTATTAACATTACTTTTACATTTCTTTAATGATATTGATTTTTTCTTCCGAAAGCACTTTTTACTATAATAAAAGCCATCGAAAAACCTGGCCATTTTTTTCTATCGAAAACAACCTCGGATGTTTATAGACGGTTTACAATGTCAGAATTCTTTAACTTAACTACGCACCATGGAGATCACGTAGTAATTCAAATTGAATACTTAAACCTTAGGAATGTACTCTGAATAACCTTAATTATTTATGCAGAAATACACTTAACAAGGACTCAACTTGAACTAATACAAAATACACGTTAAAACATCACAATTATTTATTTTTTTAAATACGAACTACTTCTTCTACTGTACCGGCATACATTCGAGGTTGTTGTCGATGGAAAATTGCCGAGGTGTTTGATTGTTATAAACGATAATCGTTTACATTTCTCTAAAGATCTTGACGAATATAATACCAGGTAATCTATGTGTATATAGTGCGTTCAGCATTTCTAACAGTTTAGTCTGGATAAAGCTGAACAATGACATAATGCTGAAGAATATAATGTGTAGACCCATTCTATGGAATAGCCCGATGCAATGTAATCCGTTATGACTAGGAAAACAAAATGAAACAGATCGTTTTCGAACCACAGGAATATCTTACAACGAATGAAACAAACTATTTAAAAAAGCGATTTTATTTTCGAAGATCAGCAACCTCCAATGAAAGCCAATTCGACTTTTATACATTCCCGCTTAACCATCAATTTCTTTATTGAGTCATCATATTTCCCTGTTCACGCATTCCGTTCCTCAACGTACATGAACATGCCATCAACTGTCCGCATAACCGCAGACGGATTCTTTTTCACTTCGTGGCTTGTGTCTAGGCGGAATGTGAAACTGGAATAGTATAAATCAAGAAAATATAGTGAAAATTCGTTGAAAACTTTTACATAACATTTATAGTGACACGTTTTTGAACATACACTTTTGACAGTTGACTTATAACAGTTATTGTTCACATAATCATGTTGATCACGAAAGCATTATGAATTATGAACCGGAAAGAAAACATTGCAAATGCATACACTGCGAAGTGTAATCATTAATAGTGGAAAGCCTCCAAGATTAGGAAATATTGTTAAAAAAGAAAATAGAATAATAAAATATTTCAACATGTGACAAAAAATAAAATATCCACTTTAAAATCAAAGGATAATCTGAATGTATAAAAGAATTTCCTCATATCATTGATAAGGGTAAAAGCTTACTTTCGTAGCAATTTCGCAAGAACAGACTTTTCTTCATTCATTGCAAAATGCTGGCCAATGCAATTCCTGAAATAAAACATTATAGAAACTATTTCTGAAACAAAGAGGTTTCTATTAACGTAATCTCAGGGAATCAAATAAGTTTAGTTTTCATCAGTCAAAAGTTGCTTATTGATAAAAAAAAATCATCAAAGAACCAATATTGTAATGTTTGTGCTCCCGGAAGCCTTGTTGCTATTTAACACAAACACTTTACCTTGGGCCTGCTGAGAAAGGCACAAATTGGAAGGGAGACATTTTGTCCACATTTTCCGGAGAGAATCGCTCTGGCTTAAACTCCATGTGGTCAGGGCCCCAGACGCTCTCTTTGTGGTGGAGAGCCCAGATATTGAGCTGCACAATTGATCCTGCTGGAATATTCCGACCACCAATCTCGAAGTCCTCCTTGACTTCCCTGTTCACTATAGGAACAGGGGCATGGAGCCGCATCCCCTCTTTGATGCATTGAGTCAGGAATTCAAACTTTGGCATGTCGGACCTTTAAATTGGATACACAAATATTGGAATTGGAACAAAATAGGTATCAGTCTGGTATTTCTCAATTTGTATTAACTCCTAAAGCTTTAATTGGCACGATATTGAATGCATATTACATCTTTCCTTCTTAAAAAGCTTGCTATTAGAACTGAGACATCTATGTACTTGTAGCATGTAACACATGTTTATTTAAATGTATGACCCCGTAACCATGTACCATTCTACAAAGTCGGAGTCTCTTCCTTGCAGCACTTGATCAACTTCCTGTTGACACTTCCTCTGGTACTCCGGATGCTCCGCCAGCGAGTACAGAATCCATGAGATCGCCGACGCCGTCGTATCATGACCTGGTGAGACAAGAATGTAACGGCTTACATGTATTCAATGTTTTAATATGCATTGAATCGTGTTAAATCATGTGAATGTATTGTATATATTTGTGTATAAAACAAAGCTTTTAAGTTGATCAAAACCCATGATTTGCATTTAGGATAACATGGAGTTATGTAATTGTGTGATGCTTGTCAACAATTGTTCAAAGTATGAAGCGGATTGAAAGAAGAGTTCACGAGCTATACATAAAATTCAAATCTAATTATTTATTTGTCCACCTACGCTATGGAATGGCAATAAATCTTGAATCTCCATTTATTGCGTAGAGGAATACAAACTCAACACATCAACGAATGTGATAAAAGGTTAAAATTCTTTATATAGAACAGACCATACCTTCAAATAAAAAAGTGTCGACCTCATTTCTGACCTCGAGGCTAGATAGTCCTACGCCTTCCTCATCTCGGGCTGTCAGTAGAATATCCAGGAAATCCACATAACGCTTACCCTCAAGAGCTACATTCTCGCCACCATCCTGTCAAACAAGACATGATCACAAAGTGTTATTTTAACATTTAAAACACTTTTTCAAGGACAGGTTATGGTTTTTCATTGAATGCATTCCTTAATTAAGTTGCTGAACAAGTTAGATGTTAAAAGCATTAAATATTACAGTCAGCTATATTAAAAGCATGCAATCCGCTTCCTGAGATGACAGTCGAATTTTAAGGGACTCGGCACCAGATGGTCCAAAAATCGGCAAATACGGTGTTTCCTTAAAATATGCCTAGCTAGAATTGTCTATTCGAGCTAATAGGAGGCCGATAATACAAGATGATTAAAAGAATAAACGCAACACTAATGTTGCTGTCTCATCTGAGTTTCCCCGTTTGAAAATAGCGCATAATGGTTTCCCAGTTTAAATCATATGTGTTTATGAGCACAGCTAAACATACGGACGCTATTTTTAATTTACTGATATTTACGTGGTAGGCAACCCCAGTAAATTTCGTATTGGGAAAATGCGAAAAAACTGCAAAAGACGCATGTGATACATCAGTTAGTACATTTCAATACGTTGTACACAACGATGTCAATTTTATGTAAGGTTCTGACAATTTTCTTTTTTTCTTAAAGTTGTATCATCTGGTCTCTAGTCCTTTAAAACAAGTTGAAAGTATTTCTAACTTTTTTCTAAACTCTTTTTTCGCAGGTTAACCATTGATATCAACGTTTAAAGACAGTAATCGATAGTTCAGTAATTAACAGTCAGGAAGCATGTTTTCCACACTCATTCAAAACATTGAAAAGAGCTGTCACAGAGACAGCGCGCTCGACTATTCCGCCGGTTTTCAGTGCAAGGATTGAAAAAGTTTGGCAAAACATGCATGGATCACTGTAAAATAAGATAAGAATGATGCCTGCGAAGTTTTGTGTAGAATTCACAAACATTCAGCCTTCAATTAAATGCAGACTTGATAGAAATAGCATGCAATATATTAAAAGATTAAAGGTTGAATACAATAATGCAAGAGTAACCATATTTCCTCAACAACAGTGGATCAGAATTTCTATGTCGAATTAAAAGGACCATTATTTTAATTTAATGCAAATAAGAGTAATTCTACTTGGTTATTTAAGTAGATTGGATGGTTGGAGCATTGTATAAAGTCTCAATGCAATAAAGGCCCATTATTTGCATTATATTCAAATAAGTGTTATTTTACTCCATTAATTTAGTAGTTGAGATAGTTGGGAATAAATATCTAAAGTTTCAATGCAATACATGATGTATTAACTGAGGTAATAACTTAAAGGTGCTTAAATGAAAAACCTTAACCAAGGTGTGACGCCGAGTCCGATGCTAGGCTGAGTAGTATAGCTCTCCTTATTCTTCGAATAGTCAAGCTAAAAACTACATGCAATCCATAAACAGCTTCGTTGTTCATCACATTTTTAATTTAAGAAAACTTTTAAGTAAGACAAAGATAATTGGAACCGGAACTTTTCCTAAACGGAAAATAAATGTGTGTTATAAAGCTGGAGCGGAATATGAACCTAATGATATAAATGGGCAATACGTTTAAAACATACCAGAGCCTTTTTACGTTTGTGAATGATTTCCTCGGCCACGCTGTGAACAAAGTTGCAGTCCTTCTTAAACTGTCGTCCAACTGACGTGTTATAGAAGATAAAGTCGAACAGCATGTATGGGTACCTGAATAAGTTCAATACATTGTTGTTTTTATTTTATTATAATAGCTGTCATGAAATACCAACATGTTCGAGCTGTTTATGTGCCAGTTTGAAATTGACTACCTTTTCCATACATGCATTGGCAAGGTAGTAATAAGTAACTAGAGGTCCTGCATGCATTGACAAAAATTCATTAGGATATTTTCATACATTAACTAACCCTTGTTTTGCGATGCATGCGTTCTAAAACCTGCTTCTGAAGATGTATAAATTGCTAAACCTGATGCATGATTGACGTGAACCGCTCTTTGGTGATGCAAACATTGTTACTATTTTGAGTATTGAATAATGAACGAAAACTAGTCCTAGATAATGCAAGCATTGACATACGATCTTTTGGTGATACATAAAACATGCCTTTCGTGATGTTTGATTGAAGCAGTTGCCTTTCGTGCTGTTTGATAGAAATACCTGCCGTTGGTAATGCATAAAAATGCGCCTTTGGTGATTCATGATAGATATCCATGACTTTCGTGCATGATTAACAAACCTGACTTGAGCAATGTATGATTGATAAACCTGCCATTGGTAATGCATGAAAGACAAACCTGACTTTAGTGATGCACGATTGGCAAACCTGCCTTTGATGGAGCTTGCTTGACAAACCTGCCTTTGGTGATGGATGATTAAATGACCTGTCTATGGTGATGCATGATTGATTAACCTGCCCTTGGGTGATGCATAATGGACAAACCTGCTTTTAGTGATGCATGCTAGACAAACCTGCCTTTGGTGATGCATGATTGACAAACCCGCCTTTAGTGATGCATGCTAGACAAACCTGCCTTAAGTTATATATGCTAGACAAACCTGTCTTGGATGATGCATGATTGACAAACCTACCTTTGGTGATGCGTAATTGACAAACCTGCATATAATGACGCACGATTGACAAACCTGCCTTTGATGATGCTTGCCTGACTAACCAGCCTTTGTAATACATGATTGATAAACCTCACTTTGGTGATGCATGACAAATAAACCTGCCTTCTGTAATGCAAGATTGACAAACCTGCCTTTAGAAGTGCACGATTGACAAACCTGCCTTTGTTGATGCAAGATTGACAAACATGCCTTTGATGATGCATGCTTGACAGACATATATTTGGTGATGAATGATAAACAATTTATGATTGAAAGTAGAAGTAAAGTCTAGCGTAAGGAAATTCAATCTTGTGAAATTAAAAGAAAACAAAAAGAAACATATGACAGCGAAAAATAGAAATGCAAAACGATTATTGAAAGTTAATGAAAGAAGGCTGTTCTAAGCAAACAACCCCAAATATATTGATAGACACATTTACAAAATACTTTCGGGCTATAAATGATCCGAACGACATATTTTTTAACGCTGGCGATGACGTTATCTATTTGAATAATATTGTAATGCAGAAAGAATTAAACAGCATGTTTGAGATATTAGATATTCCGTTTACGATCGAAGAACTGCAAAGGGGTATTTCAAATATGAGAACTAGAAAAAGTGCAGTACCAGATCTTATTCTAAATAAATTTCTTACTAATGGGAAGACTGAACTTTCACCTTTCTGGTTAAAACTGTTGATTAAATTTTACACGTTGGATATTTTAGAGATAAATGGGCTAAAGGCCTTATTGTGCCAATTCATAAAAAGGGAGTAGCAATAATCCAAACAATAAAAAGGGAGTAGCAATTATCCAAACAATTTTAGAGGCATTACACTGTAAAGTGTCATTGGAAAATTATTTACGAATATGATTAAAAGTAGACTGTTAAATTGGGCAGAAAGTTGCATAGACTAATAACACAGTTTGTTAATCAAAATAAGCAATTATTATTCTGCACATTTATTGATTTTACTAAAGCATTTGACTATATTATGAGACAAAACGTTTGGTTTAAGATATATAGACTAAGTATTCGTGGTAGACTTTTAAATGTTATAAAGTCAATGTATAACTACGTTTATACAAGAGTTAAGCTTCAAAATGATAGAGGTGCAATATTCGACAGTCATCTTGGATTAGGGCAAGGTGAATGCCTTTCACCAATTTTTTTTTCTCTTTATATTTATGATTTAGAAGATGAACGTTACCTGAAAGGAGCAAAAGGAGTCAGTACGGGGTTATTAAATGTTTTCTTACTTATAACGCAGATGATATTGTATTTTTTGCCAATTGTGCAGAGGAACAATATAATATTGATATATTATAAGATTACTGCATACAAAGGAAACTTAATTTCAGTTTAAAAAATGAACTGTTCATGTCAAATAATATAAATGTTAAAACCTCGCTGTATTTGTAAAACGAGCATTTAAAAAAAGAAACAGTTAACTATTTAGCTTAAGCATATTTGAAGACGTATTCTATGTGTGAATGTCATCTGAAAACGTAATAATTATTGACATGTCAAGGTATTATTTACATTTACTTTCTTTAGAATCAAATCAATGTGTTTATTACAATCTACAAATATTGTGTTTTTTATTTATTATAAATATTAAAATTTCTTTCGTTTCGTGTCATGACTCGCTGGTCGCCATGCATATATGAGTAGGTATTATTTGTTTCCAATGATCAGGGATCGTTTTGATTTGATTATGTTGAATGTTTGAACTGGAATTAATTCATCCTGATGATGCAAAATGGGTAAACATGTCTTTGATGATGCAAGATTGATAAACATGTCTTTGGTGATGCAAGATTAATAAACATGTCTCTGGTGATGCATGGTTGACAACCTGCCTTTGGTGATGCAAAATTGATCAACCTGCATTTCGTGATGCATGAGTGACAAACATGGCTTTGGTGATGCAAGATTGACAAGCATGTCTTTGGTGATTCCAGGATTGACAAACAAATCTTCGGTGATGCAAGATTGATAAACCTGCCTTTAGTGACGCAATATTGACAAACCTGCCTTTGGATACGCAATATTGACAAACCTGCCTTTGATGACGCAATACTGACGAACCCGCCACTGGTGACACAGTACTGACAAACCCGTCATTGGTGACGAAATACTGACGAACCTGACTTTGGTGACTTAATACTGACAGATTTGCCTTTGTTGAATTAATGTCTTTGGTGACGCAATACTGATACCCTTCTTTTGTGACGCAATACTGACAACCTTTTTTGATGACGCAATACTGACAAACTTGCCTTTGGTGACGAAATAATGACAAACCTGTCGTTGTTGACGCAATACTGACAAACCTCCCTTTCATGACGCAATATTGACAAACCTCCCTTTCATGACGCAATATTGACAACCTCCCTTTCATGACGCAATATTGACAAACCTCCCTTTCATGACGCAACATTGACAAACTTCCCTTTCATGACGCAATACTGACAAACCTACCTTTGGTGACGCAATATTCACAAACCTGCCTTTGGTGTCCCAATACTAACAAACCTGCTTTTGGTGACGCAATATTCACAAACCTCCCTTTCATGACGCAATATTCACAAACTTCCCTTTGGTGTCGCAATACTGACAAACCTGCCTTTGGTGACGATGCACTGACAAACATGCTTCTCGTGGTGAATACATAAGCAAATATTCTACAATGCTGCATGCATTGGAAATCATGCCTATGCTCATATAAATATAAGTACCTAAATAGTTTGCACTTTGTCTACAGCATACATTTATCATTGGAAAAGAATCTTTAAGAAAGCAAAACACACAACAATTTTTTCGCATTGACTTATTTTTAACATTTTCAGCGATGGTTCGTTTTTGCCAGCAATTAAATCAAATACAAGCAAGTCAAACGTTTTGACGCACGTGAATGCCATTCTTTAATGGTGTGGCCTTACATAAACTTACAGAAATCTGTGAAAGAGGGAATCTGTAATCCTATTGACAGCTTTCACATACGGATTCGTGTCCCTAAAAAATACAATACAAGCATTTGGTCAAAACAGCATATGAACTACTATGTGATATCAAATACTGAATTTGATGAATAGTATTCTAATATTATAAAGCAACTTAAGTGAACTATGACAAGATCAGTGAGCGACATAGCCTGTGACAATATTCTTACTATACGCATGCCAATGGTCTAAAGTTTGGTCTAAGATAGGGTCTTCGTATACAAAACAGTTCAAAATTATAGTGTAGTTAGACAATTTAGTCCTCAAATTCATTTAGCCTTGTGTTTTTGTAAAAGGCTATATTGATCATTCAATGCGTGGTTTACATGCACTCCAAGTTAAGATTAAAAGGGACCTTAATATCGTTTATACAGTGGAGCTACATGGACAAGCCCAGTAGCCGAAAATAAAGCAACTGACTAGGTACACACAGCGACGATTCTAGTGTGGGCGGTATAATTTTACATGTGTAGAGGAGGCGAACTATTTAAAACGCGAGTGGACATAGTATGACCCATAGGTATTTTTTTTCAAAAGAATTATGGAGTGGGGTCGTGATGCTATGGGGGTCAAATGATACATAGTTATTTAGTGTATAAAAGTATTCTTGAATCAAGAATTTATAAAAGTCATTTCAAAACATCAGAGAAATAAATGTTTTGAGGGGGTTTGAATGTTGTGCCCTGCTCCAGTTACGAATTTTCCTGGATCCGCCATTGTAACTTACCCAGATTGCTGTATATCTTTTTCGTAGGAGAATGCGCACTTAAGGATTATTTCAAGGGTACATAGTAACACGTTTTGGAACACATCAAACCGATCGTTTGAGGCTGCCTTTGACTTCAATTTCGCCTAAAAATAAAGAATAAACAATTCTAAAATGTGTTCCAAACGTATCGTTCACTCATTTAAAAGGCATTTTAACTATATTTAAGTAGATTTTAATTCAATTTTGTGTTAACTCAAATTTAAGCAAACGGATCATATATCATTTTGATGGCAAATCTTCTGCTAGACATCTATTAAAAAACAAAGACATGACTGAGTGTACATTAGTTTGCAAGAATATTATTTAGTTTTAAAGTTAAAGTTCAATTGCGATATTTAATTCAGTAGTTCAGAAGCAATGAGCAATGCAGTACAGGTGTATTTCGTGATACATTTACTCCTAAAGATTAATGCCAATATTAAAATCATAATTTTGATCTTAATCGTTGCACTAAATTTAACATTCAGCCTGTTATGCAAAAGAATAAAATACAGATAGTTTATCATCAATATCAATGAACACTCATTTTCCTTTTGTAGTTTAAGAACCCTTTTTAATTGAATCTGTACTCATTTTATTATTCACAAGAAATAAAATAAACTGAGGGTAATGTTCTGAAGTTCTGAAGTTTCTAAGTACAGGCAATGAGTACAAAAACAAATATATATATATATATATATATATATATATATATATATATATATATATATATATATATATATATATATATATATATATATATATATATATATATAAGGTTAATCTCTCTTTGTTTAGAATGACAGAATGATAGAAGAAAGATGTTGAAGGTCCCGAACTAATAAGATGGCAATCGCTGAAAACCTGCAGTATTACACCTGAAATATTTCAAATCAAATACGACATTTATGATCCTTCTACCCGACGGTAGCCATCTATCTATTGAGCATTGCCCAAGCCTAAGTATGGACATTGATAAATAATTTTGAAAGAAAATACTGACAGGCCAAAGACTGACTGTCGACTATTATATATACCACAAGAACATCCGCTGAGGCATTAAAGACGTTGGTATAAGGCTTAAGGATGTCGAAGTGGAAAGCAGGAGTGAGTAGGCGGCGGTTGCGGGCCCACTTTTGGCCGTTGGCGACCAAGAGTCCTTCCCCTAACCACGGCTCGATCATCCGGTACACACCCATGAGGCCTCGCGATTTAGGAGCTGAAAGAGAAATGTGAAGCACGGTGATTGGAGCGTTATTTAGTGTTTGCACTAAGTTGTGGACCAAAAAGATATTAGTGTTCTTAAAATATGTTTTCAACCAGCAAAACATGTTTTCAAATTTAAAAAATGAAAGCCGGGAAATAGACTTTACCGAAAGATAGCGTCTATTAAAGTTGATAACTTCCTGAAAATGTCAAAATACTATCTGAACAAAACCCTGACAAAACTAATCGATATTTTATTTATGCATTCGGCAGTTTTGATTCATTGTTGAGAATTGGAATGCTTGATCAAGTGTACCAATCTCTGAGCCAAGAACTTGTTGATCAAACAATTGACTATTTCAAAGAGCTAAAACAAAGAGGTTAGAGCTATGTTAAGTGTTAACGGAGTCTGTATAAAGTATGTTTAAAATACAAATCTTATTCACTGTAGTAGTATTTATATTATATCATTTGTAATTATTAACAAAGAAATTCCAAATTTTGACAAAAATAAAAATACCCAATCTCACGGTTATAGTTAATATTACCAAAATACCGAAAATAACTGAACCTTATTATTTGAATAATATTAATAACAGACAAGTGGGAATACGAGGCTTTTGTATCATTGGTTTTGCAACTTTTTCTGTATTTATGATATTTTCGTTGTTTATGATTTAATACATCTGCTTCATAATGTACTTCAATATTCGATCGTAGATAAAATAATAGGAATTGAAAAATAGCTTTTGCTGTTGAACAGTTTGCTGATCTAATCTATCTGACAACATTAAACCGAAAGCGTGCTGTGACAATAAAACATTTCAATGAATAAAGCCGTTTTAACTTATCCGCATTCTCCTGAGGTGTCTTTTATTTAACATGTTAATTGGCTATAAAACGCTATTAAAAATCATAATTTGTAGAGTAAACAGAATCGGGAAGTGCTGCAGCATTCAAACACAATGTAAACACCCCCGTCTTTTACCTGAAAGGGTTGTGCATAATCATTGAAAAAGCCTCACTTAGTGTTGTTGTTTTCGAATACTCCGTCCATTGCCTTAAAGAGCCGTTCAATAACTAGGAAAAAGCCTCACTTATAGTCATTTTTTTCGAATACCCAAGGGCCGTTCGATAACTAGGAAGAAGCCTCACTTATGGTCATTTTTAATACCCCACCCATTGCCTTAAAGGGTCGTTCAATAACTAGGACAAAGCCTCACTTGTGGTCATTTTTTCGAATACCCTGTCTATTGTCTTAAAGGGTCGTTCAATAACTAGAAAAAGCCACACTTATGGTCATTTTTTCGAATACCCCGTCTGCTGCCTTAAATGGTCGTTCATTAACTAGGAAAAGCCTCAGTTATGGTCATTGTTTTCGAAGACCCCTTCTGCTGCCTAAAAGGGATGTTTTCATATACTAGGAAAATGTTGTTGTTTTTTCGAATACTCCGTCTACTGCCTTGCTGAGCCATTCGTTGACTTGGAAAACGCTTCACTTACCGTTACTTTTTGAGATCCTTGCCATAGATTCCGGCGTGCAGGCGATGACGATGGGCCTCCGAAAAAATCCCCAGAGGAAGACAATTCCATCTTCCTCGTACTCGTTACAAATCTTGATAAAATGTAGAATCCGTCCTGTGGGGTCTTTCGGGAACTGAAGAAACGAAGAAGATTATAATGAAAGTATGACATTAATATCAATGTTATTTACTATAGACCAATCAACATTTGCAAAGGATCACCTAAAGCTAGAGATAACATGTCATCATATAGGCCTTCAAATTGGTAATTGTATATATGTTTTTCCTTTTGATAAGACATTCACAAAAGTATTAATCCCATGTTGTGTCCCTATAAAACATAAGCATACTTTTCCTCTTCAATTTCTCATTATTGCAGTTAAGGGTGATCGTTATAACAACAAGTTTTTACAATTTTTATTGGCAAATCGGCATCTTGCCTTTGGTCATTTACACGTAGAATAAATATTGATATGGCCAAGACAAAAACGTACATAAACAAATATTAGAAATATAAAATAACATGCATACGAAAATATATATATATTGACAATTGGTTTAAATAATATAATGAATAACCGAGTTATACAAACTATATCTATATTAATCATTACTATCATTATCATTATCATCATTATCATTATTATTGACATAACTATTATTATTATTATTATTATTATTATTATTATTATTATTATTATTTATGTACCAATAAGAACCAGTCAAAGTTTTTTTCTTCTCGAAATTTCGAATATGTACAAACAGTTGCATCCGACCCATTGGGTCTATAGGTCTCCATATGATCTAATTCACACTATGTTTTTCGAAAGGTTGTTAATTTTGGCCAAACCATATCGTTTCAATGTTAAGCGCCTTCGGACGGATAGGTTTTGGGCATCCCGATTGAAAAACCAACACATTTTATATGAACCATCTTGCCGAATTATTTGGTTTCCGCTTACTATAATTCTAAATACAGTGTAAACATCTGCTTCATTCTCTGTACTAATATTATTGGCATTTGATATCAGAAAATGATGCATTCCGTGTTATTTCCATGTCAGATCAACGTACTTAAACACAATTTTTAAGATGCACTCTTACACCCAAATATGATTTACCACAATTAATAAGATTGTTTTAATGTACAAAACGGATGAATACATGTCAAAAGCACTGGTTTTCATGAAAGATACCGGGTTCAACTTGAAAGAAAGGTACAGAAAGCAAGGTGTGTTTACCTTATGAGATGAAAGTAGATCGCAGTAAATCTTTACTCACCAATCATTTAATATTTTTGCGTAATTAGCTATTTAAATAAACGGTTACAATCTTGTTAACACTAATTAATATTTTCCATAAATGCATGATTTAGGAAGTAGTGAAAGGTTTATACCTCAAAATTTATGTTTGTTATACATGTATGTCAAGCACAGAGCCCTCCGTTGACTATAAACCAACCATTCAAGGTCGGTCCACTGAACGTATAAAGGATTAAGTTTCTAAATAATGTTATCCTATACCATAAAAAGTACATTGGAATGGCGTTTGTTTTTTAGGCTTTTTATTCGGGAGTAACCACCTGGGTCAGCCATTGTTGACGTATGTACCGGTTCACCTGATTAAAATTTATAACGGCTGACTGCTGATTTACTGAAATAAATGTATTGGAAAACATGAGAAATAATGCCTTCTCATTAAACAAAATAAAATGTAATGTTGATCACTAAGTATTCCCTTAGTTTGCTTTTGATAAAATGCTACCTCAATGTTCTAGTGCGAGTTTTTACACAATCATAGTACAAATGATATGCGTCATGTATTCAATGTATGTACGTGCCAGAACATGGTGATCAAGATGCTAGATTTTGACCTGTCAATGTCACTTTAAATGTTTTATTATTACATAAAAACTCGATTTGGGTAGAGACTAGTACAATCTTTAATGAACATCAAATAAGATGCAGATAAATGATCAGAAATGAAAATAACTGATGCCTCTGGTGTGAATCGTTATCAATGTGTTTACAGGTTGAGACAGCCCTCTTAATTAATAAATACTTTTTTTAACAAAATCAGATATTGAATCAAAGTCAACGTATTTTTAGGGTTATCACATGACTAGTCAATATATCCCTTGGAAAGCGCAGTTAAACAATAATAAACATTTATATGAGGGCGATACAAATCAAACAAAAACAAGTTCAAGAAATAGAACGTCTTACCTGACTGAACGATCCAAGTAGCCAGTGGAATGGGGGAGTCCTGATTCCTTTAAACCTCGCCTCCACCCTCCGTACGTGAAGGTAAAATTTGACAACCGCATACACAATTAACACTACAATCCCAATTAAAATCGTCTTAAATAATAAATACAAACTTATATCCATAACTCAGCTGTATAAATTCAACGCAGATCACGAGTAGTTGTAAATGGCAGTGCAGACTTCAAGTACCACACAGCGTATGAGAAGTTTTACATTGGTTTTTCTGCACATATTTATGGCGACCGCGGTGACCTCATTATCTTGCAATAGTTGAACTACATTGTGGTCATTTCTGCTTTAATCTTAATAGTGCAAGTGTACAAACAGACCTATAAATATACTTTAGCATTTTTACAGGGGCGTAGGTCATATAGGACGCGACCTATATACGTTCTATCCGAAAAATAGAAAACATGAAACCCAGCCATATTGATTTAAAGATCTAAAGTAAAAGGCATACTGTTAAATATTAATACGGAAGGTTAGAGTACGTAAAATTAAAGGCCATCGGAATACTGTTAAATATATATAAATACCGAAAGACTACGCTAAAATGCCTCACCATCAATCTAGTTTAAAAATAAATATCCATGGGGCATGCTCCGAACCCAGATAAAATCGGCCTACACAACGTTTAAACCCAAACTACGCCCCTGTTATGTGATAGATTTTGTTTATGCCGATATTTTCACAAAACTGGCTGAAAACTGAATTCAAAACGATACGCATTTATAATGTACAATCTGTATCTAAATGGCTTTTTTCATCAAATACACATGTAAATTTTGACCCCGTAGACTATTGACCACAGGCAGGGTTGGGTCCAGCAAATGACGTTAGAGGGGGGCGTAACTTAGGGGCGCAACCTTTTGACATACGCCCCTACCTCAGAACCGGTAGTCGTATTTATATTGCGAGAAACGTGTTATAACTTACTTACTAGGTGAAAATATCCTCCTTAAACACTAAAATCCCTTCGAACACCGCCATTTCATTCCGCATCACACATTTCCCTCACTTAAAATTCGGAAAACACAAAACACGTTGGACCTACTGATTTAATAGCTGAATACGCAAAAATATTAAATAATAGGTGAATGCTAAAAGATTTTCTGCGACCTACTATCGTCCCATACGGTAGTAATACCGTGTTTCTGCACCTTTCTTTCAAATTCAACTCGGTATCCTTCACAGAAACCATTGATTTTGACATGTGTTCTTTCTTTGGTATATTTAAACAATTGTAATTATTGTCGTAATTCTTGTTTGGGAGGTAAGAGTGTATCTTTAAAGGGGTGAAAATATAATATTACAAAGGCATTGTCTGAAACGAAAAAAAAATGATTATAATATACATTTACTCACTCAATATGTGAGTAAACTAATTATTCACTAATCTCAAAATACAACAACACAAACAGTTTAGGAATTGGCAATGTATTTGGTGAACATGTACACAGGAAAAGACAGTATTCGGATGCTGGAAGATTGGTTATAGCGTCTGAGCACATCTGGATCGTAACCTTGGTCGATCGTGGTCACGTCCGTCCTTAGAGTCAGCAACATCAATAATGACTGATATCTTAGAAAACATCATAAAACAACTGGAACGAAACTAAACATACGGTAAATCTTAAATCATTAAAGTAACAAATACGTTACTAACTAATGTTAGGCAATTAAACGGTGAAATTCTGTAAATGAAAATAAATATGCCTGTTAATCGAGCACATGTAACAGGAAAATTAACCTGGAAATAGGGATGGGATGGGCGGGAAATATTATTAAATTTATATCTTCGCTTTTAGACAGTCAAAATAACTTCTTATGTCACCAAATACAAAACCTCGAGTGGCTTAAACAATATCGTTTTTTCCCATATACCCACAAAAACACGAGGAAATCGTGTTACTAGTGTCCCGCAAAACTAATCCACCTAAGTATTGAAGTACTACGAGTACTTAAACGATTCTCCTTAAATCAATAAAGTTTATATTTTTCAAAACGTGAATAATTGTATGTAACCGGAATGCATGTCTAAGTTAACATCTCTCAAAAACAGATATGACAAAATTTGAGGCTAATCTGCGTCATAACATAAATGTTTCATAAAGTATGGGGGCATATTACTGCCGTAAGATAACCTGATAGCGTTCGCAAATTGTTTCGTGTTAACCACTTAATTTTCGCGATACTTATCTAGCTATCTAGTTAATATTCGCGATCCTTTTTTTGGTAAGATAAATATTATTAGACTTAAAACAGGCTTGAAAGTGCATATAACTGCCACTTAGTACCCTTTTTAGCTATACAACGCTAACAGGTTAACAAGTTATGGTTTTGCGAATTGCACTTAATAAGTAACATAATAACTGGATAACAAGGTCAGATTCGTGTTACCACTTAACTATAAATGCACTTTTGGCTTCTAGCAGTAACTGGTTATCAATTTATGGTTTGCTATTTCCAATTTATAATTAACATAATAACTGGTTAATTAGATAAGATTCGTAATATAAACCATTCGCGAACATTAACAGGTTATTTTACGGCAGTTATATGCCACCTTAATACAGCGACATGGACATTAGAAATCTTGACCCGCCTAACTAATCCAGATGATAACACGATAGGAGCACTTGACTCGATATGCAATACACGTTTGTGAATGATAGTATAAAAATGTGTAGTATCAGTTTGCATGTGACATGCATTGAGTTAGGTACAGACTTTGTCTTATATATAAGCAAACACAGAAATGGATTTAACTTTTAATTCAGCATTAATAACATCGTTACTTGGCTGTGTAATATTGTTTTGTTATGGAGCCATTTCGTTCTATCTCTATGTTCGAAGGGTAGAGAAAGCATTTGAAGGGTTCAGAACACCCCCGTACCACTGGCTTTTCGGATCTTTAGTGAAGGTAAGGCTTCAAAATGATCGTTCTATGATATAAAAAACTAGGTACGTTTATCAAGGATTGTTAGGTACCGCCTTGGAACGGTCAGTAAAATGTAAATTTACGTGAAAACGATCATTATCTTCGTGAAATATCAACGGTAGAAAACTAGAACGGCAAAAAAAGAACGTAACCAAGTGAGAAAACTAGAACTGCAAAATCTGACCGTAACCAAGGGAGGAAACTAGAACTGCAAATTCAAACCGTAACTAAGAGTGAAAACTAGAACTGCTTAATTAGACCGTAACCTAGTGAGAAAACTAGAGCTGCTTAATCAGACCGTAACCAAGTAAAAAACTAAAACTGCAAAATCAGACCGTAACCAAGGGTAAAAACTAGAACTGCTTAATCACACGGTAACAAAGGGAGAAAACTAGGACTACAAAACCCGACCGTAACTAAAGGTGAAAACTTGTACTGCGTAATCAGAACGTAACCAAGTGAGAAAATCAGAACTGCTTAATCAGACCGTAACCAAGTGAGAAAACTAGAACTGCAAAATGAGACCGTAACCAAAGGTAAAAACTACAACTGCTAAATCAGACCGTAATCAAGGGAGAAAACAAAAACTGCAAAATCAGACCGTATACAAGGGTGAAAATCGACCTGCTTAATCAGACCGTAACCAAGGGAGAAAACTAGAACTGCAAAGTCAGACCGTAACCAAAGGTGAAAACTAGAATTGCAAAATCAGACCTAACCAAAGATGAAAACTAGAACTGCTTAATCAGACCGTAACCAAGTGAGAAAACTAGAACTGCAAAATCAGACCGTAACCAAGTGAGAAAAACTAGAACTGCTTATTTAGACCGTAACCAAGGGAGAAAACTAGAACTGCAAAATCAGACCTTTACCAAGGGTGAAAACGAGAACTACTTAATCAGACCGTTACCAAGTGAGAAAACTAGAACTGTTTAATCAGACCGTAACCACATGCTTAATAAAAAGATGATTTAAAAAAGACACTCTAGATATGGAGTATTTCTTACATCGGCCTTGTTTCGTTATAAGCTGTGTCGGCGTACATACCTCCCATGTACAGCATGACCAATAACTCTGTCAAGAAGTTAAAACAATGGTGCGTGTTACTATTCAATGTTGCACTTGATTATGCACAAATGAATAAAGATATAAGGGTTACCACCTTGGTACAGTTAGCGAAAGCCCATACAAATAATAAATGGTGCGTTTACACCCTTGTTTCGACTTTTTTTCCTGAAGTTTTATAACACAATTATTGGCAGATGTCGGTCTTAATAACATAATATGTAAGCCTTTCAATGTTAAGCTATATAAATGTTTCATTTCTGCACAGTTTCCAAAGGAACCCGAAAAACGGCTTTATCACTATTACAAAATATGTAACGAGTACGAGCAGGATGGTGTGGTGTTCCTCTGGGGCCTGTTCCGGAGACCACTCGTCGTCGTCTGCACACCTGAATCCATGGCAAAAATCTGCAAGAGTAACGGTGAGTAGACAACTCTTATAACAAGTTTACTAAGGGCAACGCTTCTACCACGCTCTAAGCTTGGTTCCGAATCGTGACCAATCGTTGTATCATCATGGCAGATCGAGAGAAGGTATTCATGAACGTTGAACGGTCAAAGTAGAATCGCGAAGATCGTTAAGATCTATGACCTCGCCACACTTATTTCAAACATGTTTTAAACAAGCGTATCAGAAGCGAGATGGCTAAAATGAACCGGAGTAAAAGCGTTGTAAGAACGTAGTAAGATCGGCATAAGCATAGAGCATCATGGAAGCATCTTTGCAAGATTTTCATTATTGTAATAACACCATAGTAATGCAATCAGCGAATAATTGCACTGCGTTTATACAAGCCGACGTCGTGTTTTCCAATCTAACTCACTGACCAGTCCATCGTAATGTCTGAACTGAAGCCTTCTTTCTGAAGCTATCCATGGTCGGACCCGGTATATTTTTTCTCACCTTCTTCTCCTACGAATATTTTCCATCTGCTTTTGCTGAAGGATAACAAGTTGTACTTATTCTGGCCTGTTCATTTTTCAACGTTTTTTATTGAAGTGAAAAGCTGTTTGAAATCCCTCAATTTATATATACTCATCGAATCAAATCATGCTATGGTCGTGGAGAAAACGTAGTATAGTCGGCAAGAGCGCTGCGACAACGTGGAGTAGTATTTTAAGTCTGTTTCCTAACGTAGTACGGTCGTGTACATCGTGGTGACAATGTAGTAGAAGTGGCAAACGGTCGGTAATGGTTGCGATGAAAACGTGGTCCAAGCGCGAAAGCAACGTATCGGAAACGCGGTGGTCGTTGATAAATCGTAGTACAATCGTAGATAAGGCGATCCGCGGACAATACTCAGCGATTTTCAAAACTTTCACATCGTTCTTGCCCCGATTTGATCATTTCTTCATGTCGGGATGAGCGGCATAGGTGTGGTGAGATCGTAGCTCTGTTTGAAAGGGGGATATGATAAATATGTTTTGATTTAAATATGTTTTATTCAGCATACAATCTTAAAAATGCGTGTGTATTTACATGCTTAGTATAAAATGATGATTTTGGCAACCACAAAAATGAGAAAGAATGAATAAAGAGAGCCTGGATGAAAACAGAGATAGAGACAGTGAAAACACATGCAAGTTTGATGATAGTTCGATACATATATCGATTAGTTGGAAAGTCAAATCAGGGAATATAGCATGATCAGTAGCATAAATGTATTGCAAGGTGAGTGTGATGTACTTTAAAGTCAACTGCCTCCCAATAAAGATACATTGAGTTCGAGTCACATATAGGGAAGGCTCTCTCTCTTAAAAAGGACACCAATACTTAACTACAGAAACAAGCTCAGTACCCGAAAATTTAAACATAATCTCGGTTTAATGGCATTGGGTAAACGCCAAAGACATAGAACACAAAAACAAAATATCACAAACAAGAAACATGGTAGAACAGCACAACACTCCACAAACAGCACAGTGCATATAAACTATACAAAATACTAGGTATGTTTATCAAGGATTGTTACGTACCGCCATGGAACTTGTTTCTACCGAGAGTAATTCATATCAGCTTACACTGTCTTTTCAATCCAGCTAAAATAAATTAGTATTAACTTTAAATATATGGGGGAAAATCGACAATTTACCTTTTTTCATTTGGAAGTTATTTGCGGTTTGATTCACTCATATCTTAAGAAGTTGACTGGGGAAAATATATTAATATCAGTTAGACTTGCTTACATAGACCTATCCAAGCCAGATAACATGCGTGTGGAAAACGAGTTATGTAATCATTCCATATCTAGTAAGAGTTTATATAAATGGTTTGAGTTCAATACAGCTTTACAACATACACTTACACACATCGTAAAGTTACTATAAATGTATATTATTTCATGTATAATTCATGTATTATCTCTTTTCAGCTCCAAAAGCCCAGGGCTTATTGAGCGCTCGTCACCTATTCAAACAGTGGTTGGGAGAAGGGCTTGTGCTCGCCAACGGCGAGAGGTGGGCCCGTAACCGCCGTCTCCTCACACCTGCCTTTCACTTTGACATCCTGAAAGGGTACACCGATGTCTTCAACCGCGCAGCCGATGTTCTTGTGGTAAACGTTCCATCATAATTATTTCGCTTTTAAGTGTACTTTTTTGCTCATTTGAAATATATAACGGTTAAACTTTAAGACAGTAAATATAGTTTCACCAGTTGAATATATATATAGGATTAAATATATATTCGGCTGGCTATTTATAATTTACTTAAAGGTTTATTATTGTCGAATACAACTATTTTAAGAAACAACATCATAAACTCCGATCTTAATATTTATATGAAAAACTAAAGATCAAGAAACAGACTTCTTTGTATACCACGGCGGGGAATCCACGTGACCAGATGGTAGGTTTCAGTGCAAGATGGCGTCACCAAAACGCTCGACTCGAGCCGAAAATCAAGGCAATACATATAATTATAAAAGTTTCTTTATTTTTTAACATAGCCTATCATATGCCCACCTACCTAGTGTGTATTAGCATATCCATGTTTTCCTTGAAACTTTAACCGTTCTCGAGAACACTTCTGCAAAGATTCCAAAATGTACGAAATCTGACTGGTAGGTTACAGTTCCATTTATCATTTTGGCTCGGATTTAGCAGAAAATGAGGTTGTAATTTGGGAAAATCGCAAAAAAAACACAAGTTTTGTTTAAACATAACAGGCATATGCATTTGGCAACGAATATTTTAATGATTTTAAAAGATATGAGATAGGTTGCAGTTCCATATAAAGGTTGTCGTCTGGACTGCAAATTATGTAATGTGATTGTATCACTGATATTGTATACAAGCATGGAGGAATTGAAATGTGACAAACTGTTTTTATTTTTCTGAATTAAAGATGCCCGTATGGAACTCCTTTTTAATGGTCACCACATTGTAATTACCTCCCTTGTTGAAGACTGTCGTCTGTAGCATCATGGAAACCTTGTCTTGTGGCAATATTTAGAATGCTAGTTAATTATTTCTTGCTTCGAATGTCACCATAAAACAGTTTTCACGCACCATTCAAGAAATAATGGTTCACTCTCCTTAGGACTATTTAAAGACCGATTTTACTATTGATTTAATCGGAATCACTGCGCGCATATCCATGACAACCACGAATTATCTCATATCCATACGCAATTATTTTCACTATGCACAAAAGAGTTCCAGCAAAAAAATCATTTTTACTTAATTATTTTTAACTGAGGTGGGAGAAAAAGCATCTACCATAGCCGCTCGCGTAAGAAAGTGTAAACCTCGTTTCCGCAAAACACCCTACGCTCGGGTCGGAATGAACCTATCTTACACTCTCGGCCATGGAAGAAACTTATAATCTTTATCCTGATCAAGTGTTAAAGATTTCTTTAGTTGAAGTAACTTTAGGTTAACACAAGGTTTACCTTGAATTTCGGCTCGAGTCGAGCGTTTTGGTGACGCCATCTTGCACTGAAACCTACCATTTGGTCACGTGGATTCCCCACCATGTATACTAAAATAGTAGATCATTCCGGGTTCTGATTTTCTCATCCGAGTTAAAGCAAGAATATATGCCTCGAAAGTCTTTTGACAATCTTCGGTCGTTTTCCTATCAAGTCAATGTTTAAGAAGGCAGGATATGTATAATATATGTGTTATTTTATTTAAACACGTAATGCGTATAACATGTATACAGGCGAAGCTAAGAGGAAAAGCTGCGAAAAAAGAGCGGGTCGAAATGTATGAAACATTGTCACTGTGTACCCTCGAAATTATTCTGAAATGCGCATTCTCATGCGATAAGGACATCCAGAAATCAGGGTAAATGAAATTTAAATTGGTCAAAATTATCATAAATCTATACTTTACTCGTGTTTTCTTTGGCATTGTTTATAGAATCTCATTTTCGTGATCGATAAAAATTACAGGGACAAGCCCGGTATGAACTTTTCGTAAATGAATAAATCTTTTTAAAATCCTTTTTATGTGTGACTTCTTGGTTGAATTCTATATTAAGTGTTTTCATGTAATGGGTAAGTTTTGATTGTTTGTCAAAGTGATAAAAAGACAATTTGTCAGCATGTTTTTTCACCCATTGCTAATTTGTTTTATAGAGATCCATATGAGGAAACAGTCAACAGAATGACACCTTCTGTTTTCTACAGAATCGTGTAAGCATTCGTTAATAAATATGTGTTTTATGTTTGTGTTGATTTGCTACGTAGTTATATATATATATTAATTTGTTATAGAGTAAGTCTGAACAGTCGAGCACTTTAGATACTTTGCAATTTATATATCAAATTTGTTACTTGCTTATTGCACATTATAATACATTAGCATAATTATATATGCCAAACGAAACGTAATACATATGTGGAGAAGTGTCTGTTGTTTGGAGCATGAACACTTCTAGAACCGTGATACATACAGAATGCAATAACTACTATTTCTTATATCTTTGTTGTGCATGTTAAAAGTGAAGTATACAAAAGGTTTCACTACTTATGTGAAAACAGAACAGAAACAAGCTCAGTAGCAATAGTTTAAACATAAACCCTGTTTCATGGCACTGGGTAAACGCCAAAGGAATAGAACACAAAAACAAAACATCACAAACAAAAATAATGGAAGAACAGCCCAAAACTCCTCAAACAGCACAGTGCATACATACGCGAATGCACTGAAAGTCTATCTGCGGGCAGCTATGTGAGGGATGCAAATTTTAAATGAACAAGGGAAATGGGTGAAGGGAACATAGATAGAAGTGAAAACTGTGCCGAGGGCTAAGAGCGCTTATGCCCACATTGGGCGAGGGAACAAAAATATCTATATCTATTTTATTGCGTCTGGTGTCATTTTGTTTATGTAAAATTCACTTCAATCGTCTTAATCCCGCATCCCCATGTATTATCCCCAAGGTTACAATGCATGCACCCGGTTTCAATCATTTCTAAAGGGTTTTCGTTGCTTTGCTTAGATATCATACGATAGGAAAGAATAATACATCATATATATATCATTTCCTTTTATATGTATACACGTTTTGTTTAAGGAAAACAAATTCAGCAATAATTCCTTTCAAAACGCACAGCTTATTACTTCAATCAACGTATTCCCCATCCCCATGTATTTAAGGTTATTATTCATGCCCCTTTCAATTGCTTCTAAAGGTGTTTCGGTGCTTTGATTAGATATCATAGTATAGGCAAGTTTTATGAACATTCACGTTTTAATAGTTAATAAATATTTAAAAATATAATAATTTAATTTTACGAACAACTTTAGCAACAATTCCTTTCAAAATGCAGAGCTTATCAGATGGTCGTTTTCCCGCGGTAAGGACAAACAAGTGGTCAGTTAATGTATGTATAAACTATTTTAAGAATATCGGTCAGTTAATGTATGTATAAACTATTTTTAGATTATCGGAAATTGTCAGTTCTTAGAATGAGAATTTGATAGTGCTTTTTCAAGTTGATAAATTAATGTTATTAATGTTTTATGTAAGTATCTTTGTTGAAAAAAGGTTCTAGCGCTGTTATGAATGCTTCGCACTCTTTGGATGTTTTACGTTCAGGTTTAATCCGAACTACTTAGCTTGAACAAACGTATGCATGACTCACTGTCGTATCAGGACATGTGTGTTAATATGAATTGAAAGCCTTATGTCTAAAACTATGCCAAGAATACACCGGAACGAAGCTTTTATGCAAACAAATGAAAACATCTTATTAGAAAAGAAAACGCCTAAAAGTCATAAATTGAATAGTGTTTTGTTATTGTATTGCAGGCAAATCATAGTATTTTAAGCATTAGCAACGCGAAATCTGAGATACAACTATTTTGACATTCAGACAATCATTTTTGTTTTTTATCCCATTATTTTGACCCACATTAATCCTGATAAATATAGCGCTCTAAAAATAGTTATTTTCTGCTAAAAATAAAACGCCGGGATACAGAAATACAGCGCGGAAATAGCCGAACAAGCGAGAACTCATACTCAGACCGCAATACAACTAATCTATGTTTATGGTTTCGACGTCATTCTGCTAAATATAGAGCGCATTGACACAGAAAAATGGGTTAAAACGACATGAAAAGTTTTCGGATTTTGCGGTCTTAAGACTACCTGCGCACATGCGCAGATTGTCTAAAAACTAGGTATGTTGATCAAGGATTGTTAGGTAACGCCTTGGAACGGTCAGTAAAATGTAAATTTACTGGGAGTTTAAACCAGTTTACGTGCACAAAACTCACTCTTATCGACATGTACGTGTGTAGCCTCATGCACTTGCACACGCTGCAGTAGAGATTAAAAGTCGACTGCAAAATATTAGTTAACATTTGTAATAAAATCTTTTCCAGTCATCCTTACTTGCTTTTCGACTTCTTGTTCCGCATCACCAAAGTTGGCCAACAGTTTAAAAAAGACTGCGACTTTCTCCACAGCGTTGCCGAGGAAATCATTGACAAACGACAGAAGGCTCTGGTACCCTTATATGTCTGATGCAGTTTACAAACTCGTTATTAATAATGCAATGAAATCTACATGGACAGATCCTTGAGTAGAAAAACAATCAAGAATATTTACACTTGTCAAATTCTTTGTATAGATAAAAAATGGCATTCATATTGTTTAAAACGCAAAGAGTTATGACGTCATTGTTTATTTCAATATTGCACTCCGATTGGAGTAGCAAGAAGTCATTTAACCAATAATATACGGCGTTTCTTTTAATACAAATATATATTGTCGGATACATTTCTTTAAGAACCAATACTTAATTACAGAAGATGCTGCTTATTTATAACCGTAATCAAATTTGCACGCGTGCTTTTCGGCGTTCATACAGAAAACACGCGCGTTCAAAATTCGATCAATCATTAAATAAACCTTGTTAAGCATACAAAAAAGCAAAACATGTTTTTCCCGTTAAGTGATGTTTTTGTGGAGTTTACATTTTAAGAGTAATAAAAAGCTGTTTAAATTCTCACTGTCTATTTAGGATGAAGGCGTTAAGGTGGGTGTTGATGGTAAGCGGTATGTGGATTTCCTGGACATTCTACTTACGGCCCGGGACGAGGAGGGCGTAGGACTTTCTCGTCTCGAGATTAGACAAGAAGTCGACACATTCTTGTCAGGGGGTACGTTCACGGTCTACATAAATCCATGTGAAGACGTAAAGTACATAAATGATTTCTTTTCATATACAATGCATAGTACATTCATAATCTTCGAAGCAATGTCAGTATGTTATCAGGAGTTAAGATACGTTTCTTTCTCTTGAGAAAAGTAAAGCGTTGCAAAGTATCTTAATGATGTTAGTTTATATTTCATATCTCCCGACCCAGGCCACGAAACGACAGCGTCGACGGCATTGTGGGTCCTGTATTCGTTGGCGGGGAACCCAGATTATCAGCTTAAATGTCAACAGGAAGTTGATCAAGTGCTCGAGGGGAGGGACTCTGACGTCATAAAATGGTATACATAACAATTAATTGATATATTTGTAATTGATGTAAAATGCATTCATACTAGCATGACCAGCTCTCGCTGTTAGTTTCCAAAGTAGATTATCTTCCGAATATGTGTAGGTTACGATGCAATATTTTTCTTGAGCGTTTAAAATGCGTGTTAGTGGTTTTGCCACCCATTTCTGATTGATAGGTTTTCCCTCCTTCGTGTGGTTTGTAAGATTGAAATGTTGCATGATAACCTGCCATCAGATAGTGGAAAAATCTTATCACATAGCCTACAAAAGGAGCCATGCACAACTAACTGTCACATAAATTCGAACAATAAACAGTCATTCCTGTATTTTGAAAAACCGAATGTACTTTTCCCTCCGTTAATTTTACCATTTTAAACCAACGTTCTAGCCTGATCAAGTTTGTTTGTTTTTACACTTTTTAATATCTCTTGTGACGACCAGAAGATCATGGACCCATGGGTTACTCATAAACTATATTTTTATACAAGATATTGTATGGTCAAACGAAAATATTTGTTGAGCAAGTAAAGCGAGTGAGAAAATAAAAGGCTTCGATGTTGTTGGAACAAAGTTTGAGCTGTGTAAATCTGTGTTTATTATTTCAATACACTTAGCAATTAAAATCGACCATGGAAAGGCAAATAAACAACGTTTTGTGTTAGGCCTTATTGTCATTGGATTATCTATGAAGGTCTGACCTGCCAAAGTTTGAGTTCCTGACTCAATGTATCAAGGAGGCCATGCGGCTCCACGGACCGGTTCCTATAGCATCTCGCGATGTTGAAGTGGGCTTTGAGCTTGGAGGTCGAAAACTTCCAGAAGGAACCATAGTACAGCTGAACATCGTGGCGCTCCACCACAAAGAGAGTGTTTGGGGCCTTGACCACATGGAGTTCAAACCGGAAAGATTCTCTCCGGAGAACATCAGCAAGATGTCTCCATTTCAGTTTGTCCCTTTCTCGGCAGGCTCGAGGTAAGAACACCTTCCAATGACAAATTGTTTCTGTTCATTTCATGTATTGACTTAAGTTATTTCCCTAAAAGGAACCATTCACCATGATGTTAAATTTGATGCCTTGTGACCCCGTTATATTTTGGTTTCATTTGATAGTGTACTGCTTGCTGATTACATATCAGTTATGGAAGTGACCGAAAATACAGATTACATAAAATTATTTTATTTTTATTTATTTATTTATTTTTTCATTATTTCAACTGAACTCGACTTGAAAAGTCTAGTTTCGCAAAATTTCAAGAACAAAAAGCCTATTTCTAAACTTAAACCCTTTCAAATGATACTAACATGTTATAGGGTTACCAGACGTTGTGGAATATCCGATGGATACCTTAACGCAAAGTTACTAAGTATAGTGTTTCCCCATTTCAGAAACTGCATCGGCCAGCATTTTGCAATGAATGAAGAAAAGGTTCTTTTAGCAAAAATGTTACGAAAGTAAGTTTTATAATTGCTTTATTTTCTAGTAGTAAAAACATGCTTTTATGCATAAAAATAAATAATATGTATATAATAAATCATAGGTAGTAGTAAGACAAATATTAGAAAACTCTGAATATAATTTCTTTTATTATTAATTAAAGTGATACTTGTTTTTAGAATTAATATAACAAAAATAAATAATGGATTATTTATGAAAAATGGTAATTACCGATAATAACATTGTAAGCCTGTATTTAATAGCTTAAAACGCACAAATATTAAATGACTGTTGGCTCCTAAAACTTCATATAGATAAACGATATTCTCATAAGGTAGACAGAACTTTTAGAATTGTGTTTTCTGCACATTTCTTTCAAATTAAACACGGAATCCTTCACAAGGACAATTGTTTTCTATATATGTTTATCATTTATGGTAAGTTATACACCATTTGTTTTACAAATACATGTACAGAAACCATGTTGCTTAATTGCTCCTTTTTTCGTTATCAGTTTTAAATGCAATCTTTCGTATACTTACTAACTTACTTTTTAAATAATACCATCCAGTTTTACATTCCGCTTGGACCCAACTCACGTTGTGAAGAAGACTTATTCTAATGTGATGCGACCAGCTGATGGGATGTTTGTGTATGCGGAGGAGCGGAATGTGCGGACCGGTGAGGAGTAAAATGGTGAACCTGGGAGGAGCAAACAGGTGAACCGGGGAGCAGCAAACTGTTAAACCGGGGAGGAGCAAACTGGTGAACCGGAGAGGAGTAAAATGGTGAACCGGGGAGCAGCAAACTGGTGAACTGGGAAGGAGCAAACTGGTAAATCGGGGAGGAAAAAACCTAGTGCACCTGAGATGAGGAAACATGTTGGACAGGATGGACGATGAATACGTCTTTTACCCAAAGCTATTCTTAAATTGAACAATGCATAATGATTTTTTCAGAAATTCGTGTTTATTGGAATTTCTTGTGAACCATCATGTTTGCTCATGTTAGATAATAGCAGTATCTTTTAAAACTCATACCTTTTATTGAATCACTATATGCTTTGTCATTAAATTTATTTTTCCGTGCAAATACTAAATAAAAATATGCAGTTACTTTTTATTATGTAATACTACATCAACTATTTACGCGTTTTTGTGTATATTTACCTCCGTTAGTATGTACTTATAAAAATACATAAGCTGTGTATATACACCATATCTTTTCCACAGAAATCAATTGTGAAAATAAAATTAATTTACCCACTCTATACTTTAAACAGTAAATATGAATGAAACAGATAACTAAACACCTCGGGATTAAAATCCTAAAAGTCTGTATCCCGGCTACCGGTTCCTCAGTGTTTATTAAACAACCCATTATCCGCAGACATTCACCTATAATATATAACAATCTGACACTGTTACAAACAAGTGTCTTCTATGTAGTAGCCCATGTTATAATGTTTATAATGTCATATATAAAATAAATCCTTTGGTGTTTAGATTACGAAGTCAGTCAAATCGACTCCGTTTATTAGATTATAACGTTTAAACGACGTGATTGGCATGGATGCGAAACAGTGGCTCCAGCTCTTTTAGGAGCTGTGTATAAAAAGGAGCCAATGATACTTTCGAGCTAGAGCAAAAGAACGGATATCATCGTAAAACGTAAGTTTGACTCGTAGTTTTATCTAATATCACAACTATGATGGCTTATTTGAGAAATCGGGGAATGCAGTGCCATATAAATATGTTTTATCTTCACACGTATTTGGGTTATTTTGTAAACCGATTGTTTATGGAGTTAAAAAACCGATTCTCCCATCAAACACATCAATGTTTACAAACGAAAGTAGAACATTTTCACCAATTTTCAGCTGAATTTCACTCAAGAAGCTTACATTTAAGATAAAGCCAGTATTATCGAGTGCTTTTATTTTGTCGGTAATAAAAATGACCACCTGATTACCGGAATAAGCATGTTTATACTCCTTTTCTGGGTTGAGCTGGAGCCAAAGCCAGGGAGCTGGAGCCAAAGCGTGGAGGCTGAGCCAATACGCTGTATGATAAAAAGTTTTGACTGTCAAACCATTCGAATATTTAAACTGGTTTTAATACTATTCAAATGTCAGTGTTTGGTAATACCATTTTCAAGTTTTAACCGTTAAGCTATCAGTGGCTGTTGATATCCTTTAACCCTCAAGCTCACAATGGTTTGCAATACCATTTATTCTTAAACTGCCAAGATCGGAGTGGTTCCTGTTTAGCTTAGTGTCAGTGGAACCCGTTTAACTGTCAAGCTATATATCCGCCAAGCTTACACTGATTGCCATTATCATAGTTTTAGTTTAGATAGTTTATTTTGAATACATGTTCAATAAGCCACGTGGCCCGTGAGAAAAACAAAATACACGATTTAACATTTACAAATGACATAGCAGGTTGAGCATAAACGTAAGGATTGTTTAAAATTTACGAAAGATTTTACAGGTAACGAAGGACATGATTGGAGACAATGTAATACTTAAGGGTGAAAGTCGACATCATATACGGAGACGGTGTTCATACACCTAGAATTACAAACAGTGCCAACATAGTGCAACATAGAAATATGAGAAAAGTGAACTTTTTACACATGATACATTCACACATTTCAAAGACAACAATACCGATCTTCAATACATACAAATCCAATAATAATTTACCAATACATAAAATGAAATTTAAGGCAACATATTATAACAAAAAAAAATGAAAAATAAAGGTTGTTTATCTTTGTAAACTTTTCCTAAATTTAAAGGCCTTATCTACGTATGTGCATAATTTTTTGAGTTTAGAAATATTAGTACTTTCGAAGAGTTGTTTCAGTTTATACATACTGGGTTCAATGAATTGAATTGAATTGAATTGGATTGAATTGATCGAGTACACCGTAAACAAAATTATTCTGAGAACAGCGTTTTACCTGAAGAATGTATGAATACGTTCGATAGTAGTTGCCTTACGAAAACCCCACACTAGAGTAATTCAAAAAGTCAAGGTCAAGGGAAGACCTGTAGATCAAAGGATTCATCCATTTTGCCATTGACTTTGTGTACGCTTCAAATCGCTTACATCAGCACGTGAAAGTCATGTGATGAGTGATGATAAATACATTGACCATATTTTTTAAACTTACTGGGACTGACTTCCAATTGCAAAATTTCGCAAAACTGCGAAACTAAATGTAGCGTAAGCGATGGCATACATCAGTAAGTTAGATTCAATTCCTTTTAAACATCGTTATCATTATGACGTATATTGGCCTACACTAACACACATCATCAACTTTGGCTATGACGTATATTGGTTACACTAACACGCATCATCAACTTTGGCTATGACGTATATTGGCTTACACTTACACGCATCATCAACTTTGGCTATGACGTATATTGGCTTACACTAACACGCATCATCAACTTTGGCTATGACGTATATTGGCTTACACTAACACACATCATCAACTTTGGCTATGACGTATATTGGCTTACACTAACACGCATCATCAACTTTGGCTATGACGTATATTGGCGTACACTTACACGCATCATAAACTTTGGCTATGACGTATATTGGCTTACACTAACACGCATCATCAACTTTGGCTATGACGTATATTGGCTTACACGAGCAAGCATCATCCACTTTGGCTATGCGTTATTATATTGACTTACACGAGCCAACATCATCAGCTTTGGCTATAACATATATTGGCTTACACTAACACGCTCCATTGAATTTGGCTAGAAAAATATGTAATGACTTACACGACCAAGCATCATCAACTTTGGCTATGACATTTTATTTCGACTTACATGAACACGCATTTTCAACCTTGGCTATGACATAAAATTACTTACACGAGCAAGCATCATCAGCTTTTATTGCTTTGGACACATAATACAATATGAAACCACAGTTCTCAATCTGTGACTTAGTGGAGCACAACTCTTTCAAATTGGACCATGCCAGGTATCCAAGTGATAAAATTACTTCCCATTATAGGTTATTGTTCACAAATGTTTATGGTAAAATAGCTCTTGATTGTAACTCATAATGCCACTTCTGATCGATAACTCTGCTAGCTGTTAGCGGTACAGGTTGTAGCCATCGAGAGTGAATGGTTCACAGGCGGTGATGATGCAGCAGGCCAATCGATGACCGGCATTTCCGGTCTTCCGGCTGTCGGGTCCCTCTCCCCGGCCAAGGTCGTCCTTCTTCGCATGTAGCTGGAAAAAGCAGCAGGTTGTCGTGATGAGTAGAATTTAAAAAACATGCATGCAGGATTCGGATCACCCAATGTTTGAAATTAACTAGTTAACTGTTGAGTACACGAAATAAAGTTTACCTTATGGCGATTTAAGATACAGTAAAACTGTTAAGTTTGTTGATCTTGGACAGGCCCAGTTCAGCCTATTAATTTTAATTTGCCACCGATTTAAAGCTTGTTCTGAAATACCACGAGTGGTCAAACTTGAAAAATGATATAGCAGGTATATTTCTGAATTTTGAAAAATAATATTTTCACTGCTAATATTTCACTGATTAACCTCCAATTTTCACCGAAAAGCATGAAAGAAATACATGTATGTTTACTCACTGCCACATACAGTTGGATCAAAAGTTAGGTTCACAGTTCTGTAAAGCTCATGTTGTAATGGTTTGCAATGTGTCCACTTTAATTATAATTTATTTGATAGCAGCTTACCACCATGCCTCTGCCCATGATACTGTCAGGTCCGTTAAGCTTGGCAAGGTAGTCCACAATGCGAGTCTCGATGTTGCCAGTCAAGCTCAGCTGTTTTACGTTCCCAAAGTCGCCCACGTGACGGGAGCTGAAATTATAGCAATGGATTAAAATTATGGAATTTTATGTTTAGAGTATATAAATTGCATATGCACCATTAACTCTAAGCAATCAGGTAAAGTAGGTGCATGTTAATAGGACGCTTAGAAAGATTGCAAACCTAGAAAAAAATGAATGAAGATGGTATATGTACAGTATCCGAAATCGTAGGGACCCAACAAATTACTTCGTTATTATTATTATTATTATTATTATTATTATTATTATTATTATTATTATTATTATTATTATTATTATTATCATTATTATTAATAATTATTATTATTATTATTATTATTATTATTATTATTATTATTATTATTATTATTATTATTATCACAATTATTAGTACTAGTATTTGTACTATTGTTATTATCGACCTAAAGTTATACACGTAATATATCTCAGACGAAGCTGTTTCATTCGCCAAAACTTCACAACACGCACGTGATATTGAACGTACATTAATAGATGTGCTGTTATGTTTAGCCTACTGTACCTTGTACAGTTACTGAACAGTGTAGACTATTTAACAGTACTACCATTTAACTAAATGTATTTGTTGCTAAAGCATTCTATTTAATGACGATATGATAACAATAATTTCAACAATTTAACATCCGTATAAGCTGGTTACTTATATTGCACTGTCATGTCACTCTCTCTGTAAAACTTTCATAAATATTGTTACATTTTAAGCACTATTTACAACTAGCAATTGTCATAACAAAACTGTTTATTTAACTAAATGAATAAGTGTACTCAAATACATCTGCAAACTGCATTTCACAATAATGCATGTTCTCTAAAGAACATGCTTATATTTCTGAATTTCTGTAATATTTAACTATTAATTGAAAATAAAGAAACACAATATTTTCAATCCCTTTCAAAAGTTCTACATTTAAAAATCATATTTTGATTTACATGTAGTTTCTTTAATTCTATTTGGAATCATGGTAAGTGTATTTAAAAATGCTATCTTTGAAGAAGAATATCGAGAAGAGAGATCGTCATTTTCTCCCACCTCAGATAAGTAGATCCAATAATTTAACCATGCTAGATATTCTTATCTTGCCCACGGGCGAAGATAAAATGCCCGTATGAAACTCCATTTTAATGGTCACCACATTGTATTTACCTCCCTTGTTGAAGACTGTCGTCAGTAGCATCAAGGAAATCTTGTCTTATGGTAATATTTAGAACGCTAATTAATTATTTCTCGCTTCAGATGTCAACATAGAACAGTTTTCACGCACCATTCAAGAAATTATGCTTCAATCTCCTTAGGACCATTTAAAAAGACCGATTTGACTATTAACATTAACTGGATCACTGCGCGCATAGCCATGACAACCACGTGTTATCGCTTATCCATACGTAATAATTTTCACTTGGCACAAAAGAGTTCCAGCAAAAAATACAGTTTTACTTAATTTTGTTTAACTGAAGTGGGAGAAAAAGCATCTACCATAGTATAGCCACTCGTGTAAGATAGGTTCATCCCGATCCTCGCGCAGGGTGTTTTGCGGAAACTTGGTAAACCTCGTTTCCGCAAAACACACTACGCTAGGGTCGGAATGAGCCTATCTTACACTCTCGGCCATGGAAGATACTTATAATATAAACGTATATACGTTCGAACTTTGTATGATGTTTCAGGACATTTTAGCTTTATAGTTTAACGTTTAAACTGTAGAAAAAATGTTGTTTTGACTTTGCATAATGATGTTTAGGCATTACATAATGATAGTTTAGGCATTACATAATGATAGTTTAGCTCTACATAATGATGTGTTAGCTTTACATAATGATGTTTAGCTTTACATAATGATGTTTTAGCTTTACATAACGATGTTTTAGCATAACATTATGAAGTTTTAGCTTTACATAATGATGTTTTAGCTCTACATAATGATGTTTTGTCTTTAAATAACGGTGTTTAGCTTTTTGGCGTTTTGACTTTACATAATGGCGTTTTGACTTTACATAATTGTGTTTAGCTTTATATAATGATGTACTTTACATAATGATGCTTAAACTTTACATAATGATATTTAGCTTCACATAATGATTGTTTAGCATTACATAGTGATGTTTTAGCATTACATAATAATGTTTCAGCTTTACATAATGATATTTTGACTTGACATTATGATGTTTTGGCACTACATACTGATGTTTTAGCTTTACATAATGATGTTTTAGCATTGCTTGATGATGTTTAAACTTACATTATGATGTTTTGACTTTACATAATGGTATTTTGACTTAACATAACGATGTTTTGACTTTACATAATGATGTTTTAGCTTTGCATAATATTGTTTAGCATTACATAATGATGTTTTAGCATTACATAATGATAGTTAAGCACTACATAATGATGTTTTAGCTTTACGTAATTATGTTTTTGCTTGATATAGTGATGTCCTAGCATTACAAAATGATGTTTTTTTAAATTAACTTTACATAATGATGTTTTTAATTTACAAAATGATTTTGAGCATTACATAATGATGTTTTAGCTTTACATAACCATGTTTTTACTTCACCAAATGACGTTTTAGCATAACATAATGATAGTGATGTTTCAGCGTTACATATGGATGTTTAAGCTTTACATAATGGTGTTTTGACTTTATATAATGATGTTTAAGCTTTACATAACGATGTTTTGACTATAAATTATAATGTTTTAGCATAACATTATAATGTTTTAGCTTTACATACTGATGATTTTACTTTAAATAATGATGTTTAAGCATTACAAAATAATGTTTCAGCTTTACATAATGATGTTTTGACTCAACATTATGATGTTTTGGCACTACATAATGATGTTTTAGCTTAACATAATGATGTTTTAGCATTGCTTATTGATGTTAAAGCTTAACATTATGATGTTTTGACTTTGCATATTAATGTTTTGGCATAACATAATGATAGTTTAGCTCTACATAATGATGTTTTACCTTTACATAATGGTATTTTGTGATGTTTTGACTTTTTATAATCGTGTTTAAGCTTTATATAATAATGTTTTAGCATAACGTAATAATGTTTTAGCTTTACATACTGATGAGTTTACTTTACATAATGATGTTTAAGCATTACAAAATAATGTTTCAGCTTTACATAATGATGTTTTCACTCTACACTATGATGTTTCGGCACTACATAATGATGTTTTAGCTTTACATAATGATGTTTTAGCATTGCTTAATGATGTTAAAGCTTAACATTATGATGTTTTGACTTTGCATATTAATGTTTTGGCATAACATAATGATAGTTTAGCTCTACATAATGATGTTTTACCTTTACATAATGGTATTTTGACTTTACATAACGATGTTTTGACTTAACATAATGATGTTTTGACTTTACATAATGGTATTTTGACTTTACATAACGATGTTTTGACTTTACATAATGATGTTTTAGCTTTGCATGATAATGTTTTGCTTTACATAATGATGTTTTAGCATTACATAATGATAGTTTAGCTCTACATAATGAAGTTTTAGCTTTACGTAAAGATGTTTTAGCTTGATATAGTGATGTTTTAGCATTACAAAATGATGTTTTAGCTTTACATGATGATGTTTTAGCTTTACATAATGATGTTTTAACTTTACATAATGGTGTTTTAGCTTTTTAAAATGATGCTTTGAGTTAACGTTATTATTCTTAAGCTTTACATAAATGATGTTTTGACGTTACATAATGATGTTTTAGCGTTACATAATAATGTTTTGACTTTATATAATGATGTTTTAGCATTACATAATGATGTTTTAGCGTAACATTGTGATGTTTTGACTTTTTATAATCGTGTTTAAGCTTGATATAATGATGTTTTCATATAACATAATGATGTTTTGACTTTATATAATGATGTTTTAGCATTACATAATGATGTTTTAGCGTAACATTGTGATGTTTGACTTTTTATAATCGTGTTTAAGCTTTATATAATGATGTTTTGACTTTACATTATGATTTTAAGCTTCACATAAATGATGTTTTTACTTAACATAAGGATGTTTTAGCTTTACATATTTTAATGATGTTTTAGCTTTACATTATGATGTTTTGACTTTACATAATGTTGTTATAGCATTACGTAATGATGTTTCAGCATTACATTATGATGTTTTGACTTTACATAATGGTGTTTTATCTTTATATAATATTGTTTTGACTTTACATAATGATGTTAAGCTTTACATATTTTAATGATGTTTTAGCTTTACATAAAGATGTTTTTCTTTACAAAATGATTTTGAGCATTACATAATGATGTTTTAGCTTTACATTACCATGTTTTTACTTCACAAAATGATGTTTTAGCATTACATAATGATAGTGAGGTTTTAGCTTTACATATTGATGTTTCAGCTTTGCATAATATGTTTTGACTTTACATAATGATATTTTAGCATAACGTAATGATAATGATGTTTTAGCTTTACATAATGATGTTTTAGCATTGCTTAATGATGTTAAAGCTTAACATTATGATGTTTTGACTTTGCATATTAATGTTTTGGCATAACATAATGATAGTTTAGCTCTACATAATGATGTTTTACCTTTACATAATGGTATTTTGACTTTACATAACGATGTTTTGACTTAACATAATGATGTTTTGACTTTACATAATGGTATTTTGACTTTACATAACGATGTTTTGACTTTACATTATGATGTTTTAGCTTTGCATGATAATGTTTTGCTTTACATAATGATGTTTTAGCATTACATAATGATAGTTTAGCTCTACATAATGAAGTTTTAGCTTTACGTAAAGATGTTTTAGCTTGATATAGTGATGTTTTAGCATTACAAAATGATGTTTTAGCTTTACATGATGATGTTTTAGCGTTACATAATGATGTTTTAACTTTACATAATGGTGTTTTAGCTTTTTAAAATGATGCTTTGAGTTAACGTTATTATTCTTAAGCTTTACATAAATGATGTTTTGACGTTACATAATGATGTTTTAGCGTTACATAATAATGTTTTGACTTTATATAATGATGTTTTAGCATTACATAATGATGTTTTAGCGTAACATTGTGATGTTTTGACTTTTTATAATCGTGTTTAAGCTTTATATAATGATGTTTTCACATAACATAATGATGTTTTGACTTTATATAATGATGTTTTAGCATTACATAATGATGTTTTAGCGTAACATTGTGATGTTTGACTTTTTATAATCGTGTTTAAGCTTTATATAATGATGTTTTGACTTTACATTATGATTTTAAGCTTCACATAAATGATGTTTTTACTTAACATAAGGATGTTTTAGCTTTACATATTTTAATGATGTTTTAGCTTTACATTATGATGTTTTGACTTTACATAATGTTGTTATAGCATTACGTAATGATGTTTCAGCATTACATTATGATGTTTTGACTTTACATAATGGTGTTTTATCTTTATATAATATTGTTTTGACTTTACATAATGATGTTAAGCTTTACATATTTTAATGATGTTTTAGCTTTACATAAAGATGTTTTTCTTTACAAAATGATTTTGAGCATTACATAATGATGTTTTAGCTTTACATTACCATGTTTTTACTTCACAAAATGATGTTTTAGCATTACATAATGATAGTGAGGTTTTAGCTTTACATATTGATGTTTCAGCTTTGCATAATATGTTTTGACTTTACATAATGATATTTTAGCATAACGTAATGATAATGATGTTTTAGCTTTACATAATGATGTTTTAGCATTGCTTAATGATGTTAAAGCTTAACATTATGATGTTTTGACTTTGCATATTAATGTTTTGGCATAACATAATGATAGTTTAGCTCTACATAATGATGTTTTACCTTTACATAATGGTATTTTGACTTTACATAACGATGTTTTGACTTAACATAATGATGTTTTGACTTTACATAATGGTATTTTGACTTTACATAACGATGTTTTGACTTTACATTATGATGTTTTAGCTTTGCATGATAATGTTTTGCTTTACATAATGATGTTTTAGCATTACATAATGATAGTTTAGCTCTACATAATGAAGTTTTAGCTTTACGTAAAGATGTTTTAGCTTGATATAGTGATGTTTTAGCATTACAAAATGATGTTTTAGCTTTACATGATGATGTTTTAGCGTTACATAATGATGTTTTAACTTTACATAATGGTGTTTTAGCTTTTTAAAATGATGCTTTGAGTTAACGTTATTATTCTTAAGCTTTACATAAATGATGTTTTGACGTTACATAATGATGTTTTAGCGTTACATAATAATGTTTTGACTTTATATAATGATGTTTTAGCATTACATAATGATGTTTTAGCGTAACATTGTGATGTTTTGACTTTTTATAATCGTGTTTAAGCTTTATATAATGATGTTTTCACATAACATAATGATGTTTTGACTTTATATAATGATGTTTTAGCATTACATAATGATGTTTTAGCGTAACATTGTGATGTTTGACTTTTTATAATCGTGTTTAAGCTTTATATAATGATGTTTTGACTTTACATTATGATTTTAAGCTTCACATAAATGATGTTTTTACTTAACATAAGGATGTTTTAGCTTTACATATTTTAATGATGTTTTAGCTTTACATTATGATGTTTTGACTTTACATAATGTTTTTATAGCATTACGTAATGATGTTTCAGCATTACATTATGATGTTTTGACTTTACATAATGGTGTTTTAGCTTTATATAATATTGTTTTGACTTTACATAAGTATGTTAAGCTTTACATATTTTAATGAGGTTTTAGCTTTACATAAAGATGTTTTTCTTTACAAAATGATTTTGAGCATTACATAATGATGTTTTAGCTTTACATTACAATGTTTTTACTTCACAAAATGATGTTTTAGCATTACATAATGATAGTGATGTTTTAGCGTTACATATTGATGTTTCAGCTTTGCATAATATGTTTTGACTTTACATAATGATATTTTAGCATAACGTAATGATAATGATGTTTTAGCGTTACATAACGATGTTCTAGCTTAACATAATAGTGTTTTGACTGTACATGGTGAGGTTTTAGCTTTACATAATTGTGTTTTGACTTTACATGGTGATGTTTTAGCTTTACATAATGTTGTTTTGACTTTACTTGGTGATGTTTTAGCTTTGCATAATTATGTTTTAGCATTACATAATAATAATGATGTTTTAGCGTTACATAATGATGTTTTAGCTTTACATAATGGTGTTTTGACTCTACATAGTGAGCTTTTACCTTTAAATAATGACGTTTAAACTTTATAGAGTGAAGCCTAAGCTTAACATAGTATATTGATTCTTAACCTTGTGATTTTTTATCGTTATTCAATAATGTATTTGCTTCTATTAACATTTTGCCTAAGTATACAGAAGTTAAAACGTGTATGTAATGCCATTTTTGTGCACATAACAAAGTTTGTATCAAACAGCTGAGATGTCCATAAAATAAACCTCTTGCAGCAGTTATAGCAACGTCAGATACTCCCGTTACACATTTATCCTCTGCTTCATTGGACCATGTAGTCATGAATAATGAATGAGGTAGTTTCGTTGGTTCCTTATTGGGACTTCTTCTGAATCTTAGCCAATGAAATTGTATGTCTCAGATTTGGTTTACTATTCCAAAATTAGCGTCCTCATTGGTCTCTTAAGTTTTTTTAAAAAAACATTTAAGTTTAAGAAACTTTAACCGAACGGTAAATCCAAGCTTATTAAGACACAATTTTGACATATGCCTTGTATCTGTAAAACATGTCCTAATGTTAAGCAAAATTGGCTAATAAAGCAATGATGCCATTTCAAAGGCAATCTCATCAGCCAAATGTTAATTTAGAAACGAACGCTCAACTGTGGCTCTTGACATTGTGTTACGTTGACTGTCTTTTCAGTCTTTTCGGCTATTGGGGTGTCTAGATACATACGTTCATTTCGCAAAATAGCAATAGTTAATCCAGTTATGTAATCAAAACATATTTGTTAATAAGATCATCATCAATTGTATACCATACCGGGGTGGGTTCCATGGGCCACCATGTGGTGCGTTGTTTGGGTTGTAGTGACCTCCCATTGAGCTGCAGCCCCTCTCCATGTCCCCGTACTCATGCACGTGAAAACCGTGCATATCCGTGCCGTCGTTCTCAGGCACGTTGTAAATGTTCACTTGAACGTTGAGGAAGTCATACTTGCAGTTTCCCCGCTACAAGAAGAAAAGTAACGGGTCATGAAAACTATAATAAAATGCACTTACTTATAATATGTATATACTTCAAATATTACTTGTTGTCTGCATTTGACAAATGTATGTATAATCTAAATCAGGTTAATGATGGTGTGTTTCGATATCTGACATGCATGTATATGGTGAAATGTATTCCATTCTTATAAAAAGGTTTTGTTAACAGGACTAGACACCAGATGATCCCAACATTGGCGAATACAATATTTCCTCAAAACAAGTCTACATTTGTAAACAGAAGCTAGTATGTGGCCGATAATAAATCATTTTGCAAAAGGTAAGGAATAAATGCCGGCTCACACACAAACTCAGTTCAGTTTCATTGTTTAAAAAAAATGGAATGGTTTCCCCATTTAAAAAAGCGAGGAATGTTGCAAGTCACGTGACCGTTTCACACAGTAACTTTACAATAAGAGTTTAAGTCAACTCGCTGTCATTGTATGGGTTGATCTATTTGAAAAGTTTCCATCGATTAATTTCATCACCAATTTTAACCTGTCGGGCACTGTGTTTACGTTATTTTGCACCAATTTTACCCTTCCTTGCATTCGGAACTCCTCGGCCATTTTATCGAAAACAACCTCGGATGTATTTGGACGGTTTACACACTCAAAAAGTGGTACGTTTAAGTCTTTATTTAGCAGTTAAACTTTGTGACTTAACTCTTGGGATTCTTCATTATGTTTGCTATAATACAATTCAATGACAATAAATTTAAACTTAGATCAATAAATATAACTCTAAAACACTACATTTAACTAATGATATAATTCCAAATTTTACGAACTACTTCAACAGATGTACCGGCATACATCCGAGGTTGTTTTCGATAAAATGGCCGAGGAGCTCCGAATGCCTTCCTTGCACTTTTCATTCTTTTGGGAAGCAGAAAGTGCGTATATTTAGCATGTGAAAGTCATGCGATAAGTTATGCTTCATATACTGACTCTATTTGTACACTTACTGTGACGTATAGAATAGCAAACCCAAGCGATATTTATTTCGATTTGAATAAATACGCAAAAACTCGTAAGCGATGTCAAAGTCACCAGTAAGTAAGATTTAATGCGTTGTACACATAGATATCAACTTTTACATTTACATAGGCTTTTGACAATTTACTTTTGTTCTTGCAAATGTATCACCCGGTATCTAGTCCCTTTAAATGTGCTGTAGTAAAATATCACGACCATAACCTAAATTGTAATGAGCTAACTATTTCTTTCCAATGATTAAGTTATAGCGCGTAATTTCAACGCTGACGTTTAAACCGCAATTTTATAATTGTTTATGTTTAGTGAGCGTTTTTCTTATGTAAGCCTTAAGCAATCCATATCATAAGTCACCACAATATGCGTACGCTGTTGACATAAACATCAGTTATTTCCTTGTCGTATTTGATATAACTGTGAGGTTGTGTCTCAAAAAAACACAATGTCATATGCATTGTATCTAAAATTTTGATGAACATTCAAGGAAGAACACTTCAACGTAGAGTTCGTTTATTGTAGTACTAAGTGATGTTCACTCTAACACATGATACATATAGAAATACATTCCCTATTTAATTTATCGGCGGTCATTTTCATTTCATAATATAGTAAATTCTAGTTCAGTTAAAGTTTTGCAGCTACTATGTCCAATTTATCTAGAAATGAGCCTTCACATTGAAGTGTTTTTTTTTCAATATTTACTTTATTATGTCAGCTGTCATTTGGTACGTTTTACTATAATGAATGTTTTATCTTATATTCACATTGTTAATGAATTTGATGTAAATGGTCGATTTCTTTACTTTTGGTGCTGGAAGTATTCTAATCATTCACAAAGCAACAACCGTTGTAATTGCATAAAGCGAAGGTTCAGCGCAGGCTTCAAAAAGAAGCTGGGATGAGAGCCCTCCAAAACTCACATAAAAAAAACAATAATAAAACAATAGTTTGTCTAAACTAACCCGACCGGCCCTTTTTTCTCCCGACCCTACACGGGTTTGCCGTAGAGTGCTTTTTTATAATTAACTGAACATTGTGCATTTTAAGTGACCGTGTTACAATATGAACATTAAAATGTTCTACAATAGTGATATACCCTGATATAGGTCGGTTTGGTACAGAGTCTCAGCCCCAATATCACGAAAATACTTAAGTCAAATCTCAAACTCAATCTCAACTCACTTTTCCACATTACAGTATGAATTATCAAAAATTACTAATGTTTTACTATTTTGAAAAGCACATTCTCTTATGCATTTTATATGTTGAGTATCATGATTGCTCAATATTCAAAAACAATATTTCTACAGCACAAAATGTATTTGCGTAAAACACAAAAAAAATGAATTGGACTCAAGTACAATTTTTTGCTTTCCATTTTTTTTCATAAAATATTGACCATTTTTTTATTAACATAATAAATGGGAGAATACGATTTAAAAGGGTAAAACATTTACAATTTTGAAACATATGTTGCTGTAATTTAATAAAAAGCGTTGAGATTGAGACTGAGATTTGACTTGAGTATTTTTGGCGCCCGGTCCTCAAAAATTAGAAAAAAAAAACGGTTTTGGAGATGATAGTGGAAATAAGAATATTTTGGCCGCTAGTCATGTTAATTGGTCATGTCATGTTATTTGAATCGTTTGTAATACCGGCTTCTTTTCACCAGTGCGTGCTCAATGATAAGCACAAAGGCCGTGTATATTTTAATCGAAGTCTAAAACACAACACTTGTTTGTGTAAAGAAACCGGCCATAACAACGTTGACTTGACATTACCAATTGGAACCATTCAGCCATTTTCCATCGCAAACAAGGGCAAATTACACCAAAATGGAAGTGCATTCTCATTGTTACATGCCTTATATGTTATAATAAACACTTGACAGTTAATCAAAGCAACGTTATACTATCTCAGACCACTGGCTACCTTCCATATATAGATTTTAAAGCTAAATGGTATTGATTTCAAGAAGGGTTGAACATGATGGATCTACTTGATCTACTTTTTATTGTTTACATTTTCATCGCATTGTTTGTCCTCGTACACCGGATATGGCCATTTTACCGATTACACAGTGGTTACGTTCAACCAATTTTATTTGTCTTAAGAAAAAAAAAATCCAAAAAAATCCAAGGTTCTTTAATTTTTAGTACACAAGTGGAGCTTTCTCCCCATGTTGGGGTCATGAAACACATAAATCAATTGTTATCTTGCATGCAAATTCGTCAGTTGACAAAAATATGTTGGGAATTTATTTAGTGGTATCTGAACACAACCTCGGATGTTTACCGACACGTGAATAAGTGGAAGCAGTTCGTAAAATAAATAATATTAGTTATAATGTATTGCAGTGTTAAAACGTGTTATTTGACATTGTAAACCGTTCATATTCATCCGAGGATGTTTTCGATGGAAAATGACCGAAGGATTCCGATCGTGACATTACTTGATCTGCTTGACCTACGGCCTTCTGATGAAGCATGATTTTGCCAGTGATGTTGCTCGAACCGTCTGCAGGCGGGTTGATGTGACATACTGCATACTTGTCTGAAAACAATAAAAATATACTATATATATATTGTACTTTCAGGACTGATACATCGAATTAATGTTTTTCTGACATGACTGAAAATACATTGAACAAACGTTGCCCTTAATAACTTAAACAGATGCCGTTATAGATCTGGAAAAAATAAGACCTAATAGGACTGGCAACCTTGAACAAACGGTGTACATAAATTTTCAAAAATCATTGAAAAGCACTGTCCTTAGACGTCTGAAAAAAAATGTTCAAGCGATGTATTAAAACCTTAAATAAATTTCGGTCTAACAAGACTTGATAACATTGAAAAAAAATATTTTACGGGTCTGAAAAAAGTTGTCCTAACATGTCTAAAACCTTGAACAAATGCAGTCGTTACAGGACTGGTTAACATTGAACAAACGCTGTTTTACAGGTCTGAAAAATCTGAACAAACGTCGTCGGCACCAGATTCAAAGCTAAGCGTGAATACGTACTGGCCAGAATACAGCAATATGGGTGTTGTGGGTTTTACGTCATCAATGAAGGGTAACTGTCATATAAGACGATGTCCTATGTCATATAGAAGGGAGTGTCTATTTGGTTGTCGAAGAATGACGTAAAATGTTCAAGATCGATGGTCAAATTATCAACTTTAGGAATTCACTGCCAATAAGAAATTTGCATTGTCTGTCAACGTTCCATGTCCATAAACTTACGATACTTTTTTCGATTTACGTTATAATCTCTACATACATCCTGTCAAATTACTTTTATTACATTGTGTAATAAGTCTAAAGTGCATATTACCTTTACAAATGTCGTTAAGATTCACCGTTTTCTGACAGTCTATCCAATGACAAATAAACAGCATCAATAAAGTTAACGTTGAAATCCATTGAAACATTTTGAATGAAACAAAACAGTCAGTAAACAAATTGCGGCGTAAAAGATATGTTTTCACTAACTATCACCACTTCATACACTACGTTAAACTTAGAAAATGCTCAGCGCATCAGAGCATAAAACGAATACGTTGATTTTTATTGAACGTGTCACCGACTAATTATGCAAGTTACTAATTAAACGTGCTACAAAATGGGCTTTAAACCATCACAAATGCATTTTATAGCCTTGTTAAGCATGTATCTTTGGTCAAGACAGTACACGGTATGCACTAAAGGAGCTATACTTTAAAAAGGAACTGTGTTGATCAATATACTGAATTCATTATTTTTTTAGTTAAGTAAATGTCTGCAAACCAGTGATATAAGTCTGCTGACAAAAGATCAAATCACAGACTTACATTTTCCCATTCGAAAATTATTGTTATATGGCGTTACTTACGGTTTAAGAAAAATGCAGAAAACATCATTGTTTACCTTAAATATGAAATTCTGCGATTCAATGTTTTGTTTTGTCAGCAGTATTATATCACTGGTTTTCTTGCACTTTCGCATAAATTGGCTCATTCGAAAAAAAAAAAAAAAAAAAAAAAAAACAGTTGTCAAAACGTTGGAAATCTGTGAGAGTGCAGCTTTAAGTGGTAAGGACGTAAAATAGCATCTCAGCTCATCTCAGCTCAACGTTTGAGGTTTCTAATGTACCGTTTTCATCATTTTGTTACAAGATTAAGTTGATTCGAAGGACAATTTTGAACTGCCTTTAAACGTGATGTAAAGGAGGTGGCTAGTTGTGTAAACGACATCGATGATCGAACACACGTTCGGTTCAGTACTTGGCATAATAGGAACACCTCGGCCAGTATCCAACAAGCTTGCCGGAGATGGCCGAGTTGTTATGATTGTACTTGGCATAGACAGAATTATTGGAGGTGCTGCTTCCTTTCTGTCCTTCAGTTTGGGGGTACCTTAAAATCATGTATTTGTCCATCGAGTAATGTAGGCGGAAACAGTGAGTCTAATTACTGCATTTTGCATATTAACTAAGCCTTTTTAGGTGATGAATCATTGTGTTATCGTAGCCTTTGCTACGCCCCAAAACCATAAATTGAATTTTTAATCAAGTGCAGCATTTATGGCTTGTCAATCGACCACAAGTATCGAAGAAAAACCCGTCTACCTGCGTCAGCGATGGTGCGTATTAGTTAAACGCGTATCGCGTTGAACTAACTACTGAAAATACGGGGGCAAACTACTCCACAAAAAATACATACGTGTACAGTTCGCATTTGTTTCATTTAAACATGTAATCGAAGCTTTGAGATAACGCTCGCAAAGACGACGCGGTGACAAACGAACCTCTTTGAAAAGCAGTAAAATTCTCAGGCATTTCGGTGCACAATGACTATGCGATTGTGCTTTGTTGAACTGATTGACTGGTACGTTTTGCATAATTCATATCCAAACATTATCAAAACAAGCCAGAACCTGTGATGTGTCCCTCCAATTGTCCGGTTAGCGCATTGGTATGCGCACTCGCTTCTCAACTAGGCGACCCGGGTTCGATGTCTGGCCTGGGCGCATGTTTGATATGTGGTCACCAAGCAGGACAAGTGGGTTTCCTACGGGTTCTCCAGTTCCCCCCATATCTCCAGACCACACTCTCGTGTAAAATCGTGCCAACGAGAGTGATTAATTTAATGTTGTAATAACTTGTTTCACAATAGTTGTAAAATAAATAAGCTTAAACTAATCCCTCCAATTGTGCTGAGCATCAAGGGGCAAAGTTTGGACGAATAAATTCGTAGTTGCGATGATCATGTTCAGTATTTATCCTAATATCTGGACTGAGTGCTTCCCGTTTCAAACTACCGAACAATTTTAATGTAAGTTGTTGCTGTTTGTATTGTTGTTCGAAATAGTAAAAAGAACTTGGAACTGGATATAAATGACTTTGCAGAGGATAGATGGCAAAAGGAATTTTAGCTCACTGCTTTAAAGGGCCTGAATCCTTCACACTCAACCTTAAATGTTTAGGATTTTCAGGATAGGGATCCATTTTGGTCTATTGTTCAATAATTCTACCCAGCTAAATGTGTAAATTAAACAGGAAAAATCAATACTCTCAGAGTTAAAATGTAAAATATTAAGTACAACATGACGGAGATCAACCCGGTACATCCGACGTATTAGGAGGGGGCACCCTCGGGTGAAAAGTTATTGCTAAAACCTGGGTCGCCGTACCACTGTGCCGCACTTGTTCACTTGACGTTTAATTATAAAAATATACAAAATGAAACAATTTCATCCTCTAATCTATTTATTGATATCATTTCGGTGGTAAAGAGACATATACACCATCAATCTCAACATTTGAATACTGAAACCACAAACAATTGTCATGAGAAAAAAAATCAATTAATGATAACAAACAAGCTATTATTAAACACCGATAAAATGCGCTGACAAAAATCTCACTCCTAAATAGTTTTACGCTTTAACAACAAAATAATAAATCTGGTCGAGTTTTGTTTCTCATGACAAACAAACAATGTCATGTTGTTGTTTTTCCTTTTTATAAACTCTTGATAAAAACACAACTTGGTTGCAAGTTTGCAAACATATACGAACAAAATGTTAAACTTCAAATACAAAACTTATTATAACTATGATGATTTGAAAGTTCTGGTCTTGGAGCAGATAAATGCTGATATCTGCTGGGTTCCTTACCCATTGTCCAAAAAAACTAAGTCAGTCCAATATTTCGAGATACACGTCCACTCCGAAGGCAAAGTCAGATCATTGGGGCATGTGATGACATGATGATTCTTGTGTTAATCACAAAGAATGTTCCAATCCAAGGTGCGCTCGTTGGAAACACCGTCGACTTCCTTCACAATATTCCCAAGCTTTAGGATGGTGTTAAGTGATCCGTGATAAATATTCCTATGAAATACTATATATATATTAGGGTTTTGTACTGCATCATAGATTTCAGCAACACGCAACACACATATTGGTATATTATGGCCAGTATTAAAGCTGCACTCTCACAGATTGAACGTTTTGACAACTTTTTTTTAATTTTTTGACTTGGAACGAGCCAATTTATTCAAAATTGCATGGAAACCAGTTATATAGGTTATATAAGACTGCTGACAAAATTCAGATCGCAGATTTTCATATTTAAGTTCAAAAACTGATGATTTATGCATTTTTCTTAAACCGTTAGTAATTTTGGAACAGAAATATGAAAATCTGCGATCTTATATTTTGTCAGCATTCATATATCAGTAGCTTGCAGATATTTACACAAAAATTGGCTCATTCCAAGACAAAAAAAAAAAAAAATTGTCAACACGGTACATCTGTGAGAGTGCAGCTTTAAGTCGTCACGGTCAGCTGGGAACTTTTGCCCTTGAACACGACCAAATTCTTATTGAAGGACATACTCGACACCATTCTATATGACAAGATCATCACATATCCTATCACTGAAAAACTCACGACCAACATTATCTGTTCTATATCTATGGAACGGACTATAGATAAACTGACCACGTGATTGGCCAGAGCCCGCGGAGCCCGGCACGCTCCAGCGTCAGTCATTAACTATAGCTCGATAGGATAACATGCAACTGTAGATTGTGTATTAAACTGTTAAATAGACATAGCCTTTTGTACTTGCCTTCACCCTTGTGTTGACTTTACATTAGCACTACTACAAATATAAAACATGATGTCAGAAAATAGACGAATTACGTAGTCCTGTGACAGTGATCTTGACATTATTGGACTTAATTCATAACAGCGAAATATGGATATGTCAGGAATTACACCTCCGTGCATGGATTGGGACAGTACAAACCTCCCGGAGGCGTGGGAAAGGTTCAAGCGACACGTGGAACTCATCTTCACTGGACCTTTGAGCTCCAAATCAGAGATAGAGAAAGTGTCATATCTTCTCTTGTGGATAGGCGACAAAGGCCGCGACGTTCATCAAGCGTGGACTCTGACTGAAGCCGAGAAAAAGAGCCTGAAATCCATTTACAAGAAATTTCAAGCTCACGTCCAGCCAAAACTCAACCCAATTTTCGCGCGCTTCAGATTCTACAACGAAGTTCAAGGAGCTGACACTATCGACAAATTTGTCACTCGACTACGACTACGCTCACGTGACTGTAAGTTCAACGCAAACGAAGACGAAATGATCAGAGACAGGATCGTTTTCGGCACGAACAATTCAAGAATAAAGGAAAAACTCATCAATGAAGGAGAGAAGCTAACGCTTGACAAAGCACTCCAGATAGCTCAAAGCTTTGAGTACTGCCAGACTCAAATGGCAACCATGAATTTGACGTCAACGCAAACGGACACACCGCCAGTCACCCCAACACCCGTGGACGCCATACACAGACGTAACGGACGTAAGCCACCGCCAGACAACCACCAACAGCAGCGCCAACCACCACAGCAGCGCCAACAACAACGTTCATATCAACGATATGAGAAATCATGTGACAATTGCGGACGAGTGCACGGACCTACCAAAACTCAGTGCCCAGCATTTGGCAAATTGTGTAACAAGTGCCAAAAACAAAATCATTTTGGACATATGTGCAGAAGTAACCAGAATTACCACAAATCTGTACATGACATTGACGCTAGTGCTGTAGACGGTGCATGTGGATATTCATGTGACACACCGGAATACTACATCGACATGGTAAGCACACGTTCTTTATCACTATCACCAGACCGTGCCTTCGTTCCCATCACTCTTGGTCATAGCAAAGTACCAATACATTTCAAAATTGATACAGGCAGTGAATGCAACATAGTTTCACATGAAACGTTCAAACGCCTAAAATTAAGTGCCCCTCTCGAGCCCCCCGACAGCAAACTGACCTCTTACTCAGGCGACCTTCTCAAGGTTCTTGGAAAAGTGAGTCTTCCCTGCTGCCATAAATCTGATACAATCATGGCTACAATCTATGTTGTTGAGAATCGTGCCCCTCCATTGTTAGGACTCAGATCATCACTAGAGTTGAATTTGATCAAGCTGACCTACTCTGTAGAAAACTCCCCCAAAGAGCCCCAAGTACTGACTAGGGATTCTGTAATGTCTGAATACAAAGAGCTTTTCCAGGGAGTTGGGGAAATTCCAGGGTTTGCGAAATTACACCTTAAGGAAAATGCAGTCCCCGTTGTGAACCCCCCGCGAAAAGTGCCCGAAGCTCTTAAACCACGACTTAAGGACGAACTCGACCGCATGGTCAAAGACGGAATTGTCACTAAGGTCACCGAACCCACTGACTGGGTAAATTCGATAGTTTTGGTAGAAAAGCCAAAGACAGGTAAACTTAGGGTTTGCATTGACCCAAAGGCTCTAAATGACTCAATCCGTAGACCGCATTACCCAATGCCGACTTTAGACGACGTGACGTCAGAGCTATGTGGGGCTACACATTTCAGTATTCTAGATATTACGCATGCGTATTGGAGTGTCAAACTAGATCACGAGTCTTCCCTACTTACAACGTTCAGTACGCCTTTTGGCAGATATAGATACCTAAGGCTCCCATTTGGCATCACATCTTCAGGCGACATATTTCAGCAGAAATGCAATGAAATCTTTGAAAACTTGCCCGGAATTCATGCCATAGTAGACGACATTTTGATACATGGTCGCTCACGGTCAGAACACGACGAAAATTTGCGAAAAGCGCTCAATAGAGCACACGAAATAGGCATTAAATTTAATCCCGACAAATGCGTTATCGGAGCGACAGAAGTCCCTTTCTTTAGTCACGTCATTTCTAGTCATGGCCTCAAACCCGACAATGCCAAAATAGACGCCATTGTGAAACTCAAAACGCCGGACTCCCGCGCAGAGTTAGAAACATTCCTCGGCATGGTCAATTACTTGGCCAAATTCGCGCCAAAACTCGCCGAAACCACATCCCCTCTCCGGAGCCTCTTGCAGAAAGATATCGAGTTCTTTTGGGATGAGCCGCAGACACGCGCGTTCGAAAAGGTCAAGGAGACGATAACAAGCTCACCCGTTCTAGGTTACTTTGACCCAAAGAAGCCCTTAGTCTTAGAATGTGACGCATCACAAAACGGGCTCGGATGCTCCTTATGGCAGGACGGTAGGCCCATAGCATACGCTTCAAAAAGCTTAACTAATACTGAGAAAATGTACGCAAACATTGAACGCGAACTCCTTGCAATCGTGTTTGGTTGTAAGCGATTCCATCAGTTTACGTATGGTAGACACGTAATAGTTCACAGTGACCACCGACCGATTTCTGCAATAATGAAAAAAACCCTGTCGGCAGCCCCTCCCAGGCTTCAGAGATTGCTGCTATCTCTGCAAAAGTATGACGTAACAGTAGAACACGTACGCGGAAAGGACATTCCCGTTTCTGATTACTTGTCAAGGCACTCAGTAAATGAAACTTACCCGACACTGATTGAAGGTTTGGACACACACGTCCATTCGGTTAAAAGACAGCTTCTTGTAACCGACTCACGACTTGAAAAAATAAGACAGGCTATTAGAGACGATCATGACATGAAAGTATTGAAACGGACTATACTACAAGGTTGGCCGGAATCGCGGTCAGACTGCGAGTCCGCGGTAACCGATTTCTGGAATCACCGGGACGAATTGTCATTCGAAGATGAACTATTTTTCAGAGGTCAAACACTCCTCATTCCAAAATCCCTGCAAGTAGAAATGGTTAAACAGGTTCACACAGGTCACCTAGGTGTAACCAAGACTTTACAGCGCGCCAAAGACTGTTTGTTTTGGCCTGGCATGCAAAGGCAGATCACAGAACACGTGTTGCAATGCCCTATATGTTTGACTCACAGAGATTCAAATACGAAAGAACCCATGATCTCTCTAGAATTCCCAGACAGACCGTACCAAGTTTTGTCAACAGACTTGTTTCATTTGGACGGCAGAGACTATCTACTTACGATTGATCATTATTCAAGATTTTTTGAAGTTGACCATTTGACAAATACACGATCTAGTACGATTGTTCACAAACTGCAGGCACATTTTGCTCGCAATGGAATTTGCGATGTTTTACATAGTGATAATGGGCCTCAATTTTCGAGCTCAGAATTCGCTGATTTTGCAAAATCATGGAATTTCAAACATCAAACGTCTTCACCTCTTCATCCCCAGGGTAACTGCTTGGCTGAACGCGGAGTAGGTATTGCGAAGAAAATTATGAAAAAAGCAAGAGATAGTGGTCAAAATGTATACCTTGCTTTATTAGAATATAGAAATACGCCACTAGATTGTGGATACACCCCTGTTCAACTACTTTGTAGTCGCAGAACCAAATCAGTTTTGCCAATCACAAACAAAGCTCTATTGCCCCAAATAGTGAATGCTAGCAAGGTGAAACAGACGGCTATTCATACAAAATCGAAGCAAAAGCAGCATCACGATTCATCATCAAGGCAATTAAAGCCCATATCCATTAATGACTCTGTTAGAGTTCAAACAGGAAAAATTTGGGTTCCTGCAAAAGTCGCGCAACAAAATGGACCGAGGTCATTCACTGTACAAACACGAGATGGAAAAATTTACCGCCGAAATCGCAAAGTTCTACATAAAACAAATGAAATTGTGTCAGACATCCTGCCTTTAGATTACAACATTTCGGCTAGCTCTCCGATTTCCCCAGATGCGCCCCAGTCGGTCAGCTCAGGTCAAATTCCGACTTCAAGCAATTCAAACAGTGAATCAGGCTCCCCTTATGTAACACGGTCTGGCAGATTTGTGAGAAGGAATGTGCGCAACTATGATCAGAACTGGGTTAACCACTAATCAGCGATCAAATGCTGATAAGCACATTTTCCTTTACCTGTGCTTTGAACAATGTAGGAGCAGTGGTTAACTAGCACGATTTATTGTTTTTACATGTAATGTATACAACTAATCCACATTGGTATTAGCATCTCATTTTGTAATGCAATAACTTCTTTTATTCCAGAACGAGGAAGATGTTCTATATCTATGGAACGGACTATAGATAGACTGACCACGTGATTGGCCAGAGCCCGCGGAGCCCGGCACGCTCCAGCGTCAGTCATTAACTATAGCTCGATAGGATAACATGCAACTGTAGATTGTGTATTAAACTGTTAAATAGACATAGCCTTTTGTACTTGCCTTCACCCTTGTGTTGACTTTACATTAGCACTACTACAAATATAAAACATTATCTTGTAATAGTTCTACAAAAAGTGAGCAAGTTCAATCTGCGCGCAAGATTGGGTAAATGCCGATTCTTCGAGCGTAGTTAACATTATGTAGGCACGTTATCGCGCAAAATGGTCTCCATAAATCACAAGACACTTGTGGACGCTGCTATACACTATAATGAAACGCAGCTAAGAGCATGGCTCGGGATCGCTAACAACCTTTTAACATTCGCCCCTGCCTCAGAACCGAAATTTAAATGGTTTCAAAAGTTGACAGGGTGCTCCCCAAAGATAATTTATACAATTTCCGTTATTTGTCAGAAATTATACATTTATCTAGAGAGTATTCATGAATAAGTTATTACTTTTTCTCCGATATTGGCATAAAAGTAAACTTGGGCGATTTTAAACCCGGTAACTAAACTCAGTTCGGTAACTTTTGTGCGAAATAAGTCATGGACATTGATTCACACGCTTTCAGTTTAATAATATTCTATTGCATATTTATAAACATTATTACAATTGTCGAAATATTTACATACATGTATATATAGAAAAGTTTGAAATAAATGTTATCAAAGTTGTATGCAAAAGGGTCGGGCCACAAGTTATCAACAACATTAGTTACGGCCCTCCCCTTAACGCTTTCACGGAAGAATGTGCAATAATGATTGAAAAAATATAATCATTCAACGTAAACACGTAAAAGAAATAAAAACCGAACAAATAAAAGTGCGCTTTTATAATTCATCATTCTCATTCATGAAAGGTTTGATAATGATAAACGTTACGGTGTGGAACACATAGCATCATCGCTCTGGTGAACGAGAATGTATTTCATTGAAATACCCTAATTTCAAGATATTATCGTTTGAGACGAGATCTACCAATGATGGCACATTTAAAATTTTGACAACAATACTTTTAGTCGTTAAACTATCCGAATTGTTTTTTTTGTCTGTTTTTCGGACAAAGGTCTAGTAACTTAAGTACTTAAGTAAGGCAACTTTTTAAACAAATTAAAGAAAGGAGATCGGTGTTCTTTGCTTAAGAGTTTCTAAGTGAAACCAACCGGTTTATTTATTTGAGTGAGTAATGAAGCGATCGTAATCATTTGTTGAGATAGACATTTCTAATGATATTAAGATTGTGTAAACCAGCCATAATACTGTATAGATACAAACTAACTGCCAAAATCACGGTGCATATCCATATCGGTACCCTCTTTGCGAAATCTTCTGAAACGGTACCCTATTTCCACATGCACCTGTCCGTCTCTGCTGAAAACAAATTGGCGATGGACAACAAGCTGGTAAATGTTCATTCAACTGATGAAAGGAGGGATGTCATGTGCAAAAGAAGTATACCACGGAACACTAGAATGTTATAGCTATGTCTTATTTAGTAATGTGCCCATTTTTCAATTACTGCAACTCCACAATAAGCTACACAATATCGATATGTCTTACCTCGCCCACCGCCTCTGCATGTTCTGCGGGCTTAAATGAACCACTGGTTTGATTATGTACACCCCATACACATAACATGTATTCATTTATATATCATATTCATACAAATGGCAATTAACAGTCTAAAATATGCAGTAGATTCATAAAAAACACCCTACTTTCGGTTTTGCAGCGATTATTTATATCACAGGTATTTGGGTTCTGTGTGGATTGAGAATTTTCTGTATATAAAAGACCAGTGGACCCCTTCAGGGTCAGGCATGCTTTTCTCTGAAGGAATCTGTTGGCCTTGTTTGAAGTCGCACGTTACAATATAAATATTCAAATATTAACTTCACAAAACTGATTCATTTTTATTAAATTCATTATTTTTTTACTTATAAAACAGTATGTACAAATTGTTGTTCCTTGATGTTCTTTAACTTTTTGAGGTGAAAGTATACTATGTGCATAAACTAACAAAAATGTTTTTGTTTGTTTATAGCCTTGTATTTCCTGCCATAAATTTGCTGTACATCTGTGATACACAAAGTTTATAAAACCATTGTTCCAGGAGTAGATCATGGATAGCAGTAGATCTCAGACTGTCATGATTGTTGCTTTATAAGTTTTTTTAGAAGAAAAGTTTCAAGTGCCTGTTTATTTGACCAGTCAAAAAACAATACTTTCTTCATATTTTCAATCAGTGCCCTAAATTAAGATTACACTCTCGGTTTTTGTTGCAACAATATAGGGTTTAAAAAAGGTTTAGAGAAGTAATTTAGACATGCATACAGATAAATTGGTTTCCATCACTTAAACATAATGAGATTTCAACAATATTTTCTTAAATAAATGACACTGGAATTTACTATTTATTTATTTTTACTATTCAAGCAGAAAATAATCAAACAAAATCATGTCGCTTATATTTTTGTCAATGCTTTGAAGAATAAAATTGATGAATAGGATTACTGTAATTAGTTACTTTATACATAAGATATGTTTTACCCTTGCACACCTTTGTACCTCAGAACTCTAAATGTAAAATTTAACTCTTGTATTGTTTAACCAATAATTTTTACAGCATGCTTTATATAAATGTGAAGCTCTTTCTGAGTTTTGATAGGAGCATCTCTTTAGCTTACAGGCTGGGTCACTACCAATATCAGTGTAAGCAGAAATTCTTTAGCTACTATTTCACTTGTGCCTGGATTTGTTAAAAAGAAATCAAGGTCTTAGTTATGAATGGGAAAACAAATCTCTCTGAAAAAGTCACTGGTTTGTTTAGTTATACTAACTATTATTGTTTTGTTTTTTTCAGATATTCGTACATGCAGCCATGGCATCCCGAAAGGCACCAGTTGACATGTACACGGTGTCCCAGGTCCCTGGCTACAAAACTGTGATGAGAGCGGTTCTAAAGGCGCAAATACATCATCTGGTATGGGACCATTAGGCTGCTCTTTTTTTTGCAATAACTTAGAAATAGCTGAACTGGAAAATTTGGATTCATGATTTAGAGCCAACTTCACTACAGTGAACAGTCATTGTATTGAAACATCTTATCTGAAACAAGAACTACCAGTTTCACTATATATGCTTCATTGGAATCTTTTCCCTACTTTAATATTCTCTTCAAAGTTTGGGCTATTTTTATACCAAAGCCAAGTCTTATTCTTTGAACTTTTTAAAGTCTGGGCCGTGGAGCCGACCTCATATTGTTTATCGTAAATTTGTATATCATTATTGTTCATGAAATATGTACTACTATATAACTATATGTCAAATAACTCAACATGATATTATATATACCATGTGTTTATGGTTAGAATCGGATAATTCCCTTTGATTGAATTGCACTGAAGCTCCACAGCATGTTCTATACAAGGTAACAAAGTCTTGGCTTCAAGATAATTGCATAAATTTCCCTAACCAGAAAGAAGATGCACTTGAAACTTAAACAAACAACTTGGAAAAAATAAAATCTGTAGAGACAGTTTGCAACACTAGTTTTTGTTTTTTCGTTTCCACAACTGTTTTTTATTTATCCAACTTATTAAAATATAACCTTAAGATCTTCATTGAAATAGTTTCTAGAAGTCAAAATAAGACTTTTCATATATTTTAAATAATCTGCTCTTGCTTGCTACTTTCAGATTGTACAGCTATCCGAGATTGGGGGTGAAGATTCTGTCCTTCTTACAGCCAGTGTGGAGAATGGTACACTTACTCATCTTGGCTCAGATGTTGCTGAAAGCTTTGTTGAAGACCATGACAATCTTAAGACAGAGTTTCTGGACCATTGTATACAAGGTGGGCAAGAGTTAAGCAATTTAGCTTGTCTGTTGTTTTTTCTAAGAAAAGAACATAGTTTAGCAAGGCTTTGATGTTCGCCACGATATTCGCATGAATTGGCTGCAATTTTCTCATGAATTTGGGGGCAATAGTCACATTAAATTGACAGCAAAATTCACATGAAACATTTAATACATGCTTCTTAACGATATAGGCACACTGTTACATGTAGCAAGGCATATGACTCTAGCTAAATTGATATATAATTTTCTTGAGTTATGCCCCTTGGCATCCTCTTGAAAATCTCTTGCTTTCTAAATTTTTCTAGTGTGGTAAACCACTGATTTGCGCTCTGTATTCTTTTATATAACTCAATGATATTTTAAATGTAAGTCATGTATATATTTTTTAAAGCAGATCTATTTTACTGTTAACAAAATTTCAAAAAAGGATGCCAAATCAGATTTAATATTTATTTAATTATATAATTTGCTACATTCATCATATTTTGCAGCTCAAAAAAAGAGGCCCTATACCAGTAAACTGCGCACCAACATTGGACTGAGATCAAAATCACAGGCAATAAAACTGACTTCCGGTGAGAGGACAAATAATAAGAGGTACGCACCTTACAACTACCGTCCAGACGGAACGTGTCTCGCAAAAGTGAAAGGTACTGCAAAGGGAAGCATGTCAAATAGATCAAAGACAAATGCTGAATGTCCTAATGATGACAAGGCAACTGCAGTCAAAGGCATAAAGATGGGGAATATTGGAGAGGATGATCAGTCAGGTGACACAGATAAGGAACATGTTAGCGGAGACAGTGATGATGACTTTGGTGATGAAGATAATGGTATAAAGACTGAGCCAAGTAGTGAGATCGACAACATTGGTTCTGAAATGGATGTAAACACTGATGATGCAGCAAATAATGTTACAGGAGACACACTAGATGATTCCAAATCATGGGACGAAGATGCTGGTGAAGAGGAGTTTAGGGAGCCTCCTAAAAAGAGTAATGTTTGTGTTGTAAATCTTATGTAAGAACATATGTGGCCTGTTGTTGGATTTTGTCCAGTAACTTGGTTTGTTGGGTTTTAATTTTTTTATAGAATCTACAGACAAAGAGAGCAGTTGTTGTATGACAGATATCCAATGTCATCATCAGAGCAATGCAAAAACTTTTGCAAGAAGGTACAAAACTGAAAAAAAAAATCTCCGCAGATATATTATGAATGACAGACAACATTTTCCTCTCATGCTGTCAGATCACTCTTATGCAACTATTTCTAGAGTTATGCCCCTTTTTTGAACAAATTTGAAACCAAAATTGTAGATGAATTAGAGAATGTTACACATGGGTACATGCCAGAAAGAGACTTTGTTTTTAGCATTACAATTTTTAATAGATCGACACAAAAAAGTGTGATAATTTTCGCTTTTTCAGATAATGTACTTGCAAGTTACATATGTAAATGCTTTTAAAACAAAGATTGGTGAAATTTTTATCATTCCTAAGTCCTGGTGGCATCTTGCAGTATTTATTACTCTTGTGATAGCTCTAGTTTGTGGAAGTATATTTCTTCAGCTGTCACGAATAAGCCAATTTTTACAGAGTAAGCTTTAATGAAACATAATTTATTCTCTTAAAGAACTGACAGATTTAAAAATCATCTATCACTTCGGGAAAAAATGTTGCTGAATTTACTTAGACTTGGCGTCGTCGTGGGTATCATCTTCCTTCATGAGCAAAAAGTTGACACTTTGTTTTATTAAAAAAGGTTCAAGTTATTACGGTAAAATTTCAATTGGTACAGATGTTGTTGAAGATAGCACACACATGTACAGCAAGTTCCATAACTCTCGCTTGAATAATTGTTGAGTTATACCCCCTTTTTTACTGAAAAATTAAATAAGAGTGTAGGTGTTGGCTCCTGCGTATTCTTGTTAAATCCTATTTTACAGTATTTTTATTTTTCAGTAACAAAATGCCATGTTTGTGGGGAAGAGTTCTCTGTGGACGCACATCTGAAATCGCACTTCACCATGTACCATCCAGACTTGCAGCCTTACAAATGCGAGATTTGTGGTACCTGCATTTGCTCGAAACGAGATTTGGAACGACACATGAACGTTCATTCTGACTTGCGACCTTTTCAGTGCTCAGTTTGTGGAAAAGGGTTTCGACACTCAAGAAACCTTAAAGATCATGAGTTTATACACACTGGACTTAAACCCTTTAAATGTGAGGTCTGCAAGCGCCGTTTTAGAAATAAACATGTTCTCAAATCACATTCATATATACATACTGGTGAAAAACCATTTATATGCCAAGTGTGTGGCAATTGTTTCAGGACATCAGGTGATATGAAAGCTCATTCAGTTGTGCATTCGTCAGAGAAGCCATTCGAATGTCATCGGTGTGAGAAAGCCTTCAAAAGACAATCTCACCTTCGCAAACATCTGAAGAATCATCCTAATACAGTCACAGTGATGGAAGAGGTCGTATATGAGGGCATATGTGAATCTCCAAATGAGGCTGAAAAAGTAGTGGTTACATACAGTTAGAATGTTTTAGCTTCAGCCATCAACTTAGTATGAGGATAGAGGACCATTTGGAGATTATGCAGGTTGTTTTATGTGTTTGTTGGTTAAAACATGTGGTTAGTCCATTAGGAAATTCCCTGTATATGCATTGTTCATGAATTTCTATGTACATGGACATTCAATTGATGGTAACATGCCATTGTGTATAAATAAACTTTGTGCCTTATGTGTGTTGTTAACTTTCATGTCTTTTAAGGGGTACAATATAGGCTGATATAGGCAAAAAATATAAAAAATAATAATAATTTGACTTGAATGACCAAATACAGCAAAGCATAGGATTTGAGTACAGATAAAACAATAAATGATACTGGCCATTTAGCTGCCAATTTAAAAAAAAAAAACATTCCTAAAGGCTAATAATTTGTTTAATGTACTCATATCATATGCTATGTTAAAATATGAAGTTTGTTTGCATCATACTATACTTTGCCCCTTAGATACTCTGGAAGTTACATCCACACGCTTTTTATCTGCAGTACTACATGTACATGTAATTACAAAATTTGTTATACAACAGTTTTAACTATACTTCTTTTATTTATACATACTTGTCATATGGGCAGATCATAAAATAGTTTATCTTCATACATTAACAAAGCTGTTTTTTACATTGTTAATTTTAACAATAAGATCTTAATATTTTTAAATTCTTATTTTTTACCAGAGTGCATTTCTGTATGATTTTATTAAATTTCTTATACCTAAAATGGGCATTACCTCAATCTTACCCCCAAAAAACAAAGTTGATGCTCAATACCCGAAGCGGTCTATTCATTCATGTCATGTGATTGTGTATAGAGTTTTATATAGGCGCAGAAAACATGAAAGCACATATTAACCTTCAATGAATACATTGTCTGATAACTTGACATTTTAAGCTCGTCTGAGCAAGCTATGGTGGAAGTTGGATTGTCTGTCGTGTATTATCTGTGCGTTGACAAGAATTGGCTTGTTTGAGCTCTAGAAGCCACAAGTTACGACCAATGAAATAAACAATTATTCTTACGATGGATACCGTGTTTAATTTGAAAGAAAAGTGCAGAAAACACAGTATTTCTACCTTATGAGACAATAGTTGATCACTATAAATCTTTTAGGACCCACCAGTCATTAATTATTGGTGTGTTTTTAGCTACTAGATACACAGTTACAATCTTGTTATCAGAAATTAATATATTATTATATAGTAGTTTAAGGTTTATCACTCAAATCTTATGTTTGTCTCACATGTGATATTTAACACAAGTGTCACTTTAAAAAAAAATGATACCATGGTACCGTATGTGGTAATAAAAAAGCAGTCATATGACCGATACCTTGAAAATATATTGGATATCTCAAACTGTGACAATTTGGAACCTGGAGTTCAGAGCAAATTCTCTACTAAAAAGTTGTACAATCTAATAAAGAACTCCAAGCAAGACTCACAAGTATCTTCCCCACTTATGGATAGTACAACTGGCACTTTGAAAACAGACAACACTGCCAAGGCTAACATCCTCAACAAACAGTTCCAATCTGTTTTCTCTCCAGCTTCCCCATTGTCTCTAAAACAGTTATGTCTTCAAAACCTCCGTCGCCTAAACCCCCTGCAGTTTTGTAAGTACACCCCCATGAAGGACATAGTTGTTGACAAAAATGGGGTTCTAAAACTTCTCAAAAACCTTAACACTGGGAAGGCCTCTGGCCCTGACCTCCTTAAACCTGTTGTCTTAAAAGAACTAAGCCATGAAATTGCTGATGTTGTGTCAGTCTTATTCCAAAAGTCCTTGTCTTCTGGAAAAATCCCATCTGATTGGACTTCTGCATTTGTTTGCCCTCTTTTTAAGAAGGGAGACATCACTGACCCAGCAAATTACCGCCCAATTTCTTTGACCTGTATCTTATGCAAAACTCTCGAACATATAGTTGCGTCTGCCCTATCTTCTCACTTTACAGAAAACAAAATTCTTTACGACCTCCAGCATGGGTTCCGAGAACTGCGTTCTTGTGAAACGCAGCTTCTTCAATTGACAGACTTTCTTGTTAATAATCTGGCAAAAGGGAAACAGACAGATCTGATATTGCTAGACTTTTCGAAAGCTTTCGATAAAGTTAACCATCTTAAACTTCTATATACACTTCAGGAACATGGTGTTTCATCCCAGATTCTTAATTGGACTAGATCTTTTCTTATTGGTAGAAACCAAACAGTTGTCCTAGAGGGCGATCAATCAAGAGCAGTACCAGTCACTTCAGGTGTGCCCCAAGGCTCTGTCCTTGGGCCCCTCTGCTTTCTGATCTATATAAATACACTTCCCCTTACAGTACAATCCCAAATACGACTTTTTGCCGATGATACGGCAGTTTATCTTACAATAAATTCACTGTCTGACTCTCAAATGCTTCAGGAAGATCTGGCATGTATGGAACAATGGGAGAGAGATTGGGACATGGAGTTCAACCCCTCTAAATGTCAAGTACTCCACATCACCAAAAACAAAAAAGTCATTTAGCACAATTACATACTCCATGGTCAAACACTCCAACCTGTCCCCTGTGCAAAATATCTCGGCTTAGACCTTTCATCAGATATTTCATACAACTCCCACATTACAAGAATAACAGCAACAGCCAATAAGACCTTGGGCTTTCTTAAGCGTAACATTACCACAAGAAATGAATCTGTGAAAGCTATGGCTTACAAAACCCTAATTCGCCCGCAAGTTGAATATGCATCAACAGTCTGGAGCCCCTACACACAGTCAAATAAAAATAAAATCGAAATGGTCCAGCGAAGAGCCATCCGCTGGGTTAAATACAACTATTCCCCTCTTGCAAGTGTTACTGAGATGCAAAACAGCCTTGGCTGGCGGTCTCTCGAATATCGCAGAAATGACATGCGGCTCATCATGTTCTTCAAAATCTTACACAACATCGTGGCCATTAACCTTCCACCCTATATCCAGAAGCCTGTCAGACTTAGCCGGCACGTTCATCCCCATAGCTTTCAGCAAATCCAAGTCCAATCCGATTATCACAAGTGGTCCTTTTACCCCCATAGCATAGTTCTTTGGAATAGCCTGCCCGTCAATGTAGCAACTCTGCCAGCAACAGAACTTGATAGGTTCAAACAGGCAGTGTCAAGCTTACAATATTAGTTTTACGTACTATCATATTTTACTTTTTAAAAATGTTCTCACGACTAACTAGTTTTAACCATGACTGGATTTTGTTTTTCTATTCCATGTCCCACAATGTTATCTTTTATTTCTTTCTTTCACTTTACTAACAGTCCGACGCGCACCTGCCAGTAATACTCGAAAGAGGGGTTCGGCAGTATTCAAAGATAGATAAAAAATATAAGCTCAATGAGCTATTTCCCGACATAAATAACAAAAGAAAAACACAATAAACTGGGTGGCCTGGAAATAAAAACATACGGGTCATCTTGTTTAAAAAAGTAGATCTGATCGTCACCATGTTATATCTTAGAAAAACAAAGGTAAACCACGTTTCTGAAAAACCGCTGAGCTTGGGTTGGGATGAACCTACATGTATCTAGCACGAGCGATTTTTATAGTCTGACCCTTCTGTTAAACATATTGTGAGTATAGTATACTCTGTTGAGAGTAATGAATGCAATGGATGATGATGATGATGATGATGATGATGATGATGATGATGATGATGATGATGATGATGATGATGCAAATAATGTTTGAAATCAGTCAAAGCATTCGCGCTCTTGCACTATCTTTTAAGTTAGTGGTTTTTAACCTCGATACAATAACAACGTGAAAGTCGAGAAATTATTTATCCGAAACTTTCTAGTCCGAAAAAGAAATATTGTCTACAGTACATTTCATGTCATCAGTCGCTACAAAACATTTCTTTTAACCCAGGTATGGTTATTTATTAACATATACAATATTTTAGCCTGTTTAACACATATGTTCGTAGACAAACGCATAATATACCTGGTACAGACAGTAAATATTGTTATTTGTTTAAATAAACACTGATAAACAACAAAACTAATTTAATTACGCGTTTTTACGAACATACTGGAGAGCTTAATAATCCATTAGTAGAGTATGGATGATCAAATTTTATGAATTTATTCTACATACATGTCATATTTCCTGGAGATCATTCAGGGGATTTGTTCAGAAGGCTGAAAATTCAGGGGGATTTTGGTGGTATTCAGGGGGATTTTTTAGCAGGTTTGAGTTGGCGAAATTTCAAAGTACACGCGAAAGTACAAAAAAATGAATTCACATAATTATATTTCGCAGGTGCAGGACGAAGTGAACCATTTCACAAGTGAACCAGTTCCTAAGTGTACCATTTCAGGACCAAGTGAACCACATATGTATTATATAGTGGCTATTGTGTGATGACACACTGTCTGAAAGGTGATAATAACTAGTAATTATCGCCATTTGAATGCAAGACTTCACACATTTGCTACACTTTTAAAGAGTTTATTAGCTGTTAGAAATTGACTTTTAAGCTTCATGACAATAGTATAGTAGCTATTTTATGATTGTAACATAAATACAAGGGATTCATAAATATTATGATATTTATTACAAATCAATAAATTAACAACACATAATAATAATAATTGATGATAATAATAAAGCACATGATACAAAGCACATGGTCATAACAAAAGCACTATATAAATAAATTAAATTCAATGATATGGACATAAAACATGGTAATACATATAATTCATAATGCAATACACAACATGTGAAAATATGGAAACATACATGAAATACAATACATATCATCAACATGAAGATCACAAATACTTGAATACATATTGTCCACATACAGCACAATACACAATTAGTCATTTTATTGTCATACTACTCATCGTCTTCGCTGCGGTTTTCGATTGATGCTGGGATTGGACCCATACCAATCAGGTGACTGGCTTCCCTGAGCAATTGGGATGTTGTGAGGTTGTCGTCTTCATATTTATACCACATGTCGAAGAGGCGCTCATGTATATTCTTGTACTTTTGCCTCTGTTACAAGGTTGTCTGACATCAGTCAGACTGTGATACTGACGTCCTCCGCTTCGGTCTGCAGGAGTGGAACCAGAACGTAGAACGGTAGGCTGCACTGGTTGGCTCTGCTGTCCCTGGTGCCAACCCTCTACGTCGTTGTTTGTGCGCACGGTTTCTCTAAAGACAGACCAGTTCTCTGGCTTCCACAGACTTCCCTCCACCCATGTGCGCTCCACGTACTGTACCAGACGGTATATGCCCCTTCATTGGTGATGTCATCAAGGAGGAAGTCAACAAGTTTTTATTATAATTTTAATCATATTCTGTGGAGAATAACTGCATACAATATTTTCTTGTATTGGGTTCCAGACATAATAGCAATGGCTAATGCTTGTAAATAACTTCCCATTGGAAGGTTTACTGTAATGAAAATTGTGCCAACATATAATTATAATCATGATTGACAACCTGTTAAAAAAAATGTTCAGGTGACAAAACTGTTTCCCTGTTGTCTATTATTGGGGCTAGTTTTAACTGATAAGTGCAAGGTTCTTGGCTGTGTTGCTTCATCCCTTCAGCTCCAGTTTGTGTGTGCTGTCTGCTGATCCTCCCAAATAGCACCCTACCTGCGCAACTCACAACTGCAGGTATCGAAACTCTTTAACAGTCAGTTGCTATGGAATTTCATACATGATACAGATCTAAAGATTGTAAACAGATGTGACTTTTTTTTCAGGGTACACACATCATTATCTATGGCATCCCGAAAGGCACCCATTGACATGTACACAGTGTCCCAGGTCCCTGGCTACAAAACTGTGATGAGAGCAGTTCTCAAGGCACAAATCCATCATCTTGTATGTTTCTTATATATATATATATATATATATATATATATATATATATATATATATATATATATATATATATATATATATATATATATATATATATATATACAAATGTATTAAGTTAACATGATGTAGCTTAGTATATAATATTGTAGAGTTTTATAATTAGAACAATTTATTTCATGCTTGGTTTACTGAAAAGTAACAGTGGATTACATACTGATAAACTCACTGTTTTAGTTTATTTAAATATAATGTCACTGTTTTGTACCATTTTAGCCCATTTCACTACAAAAAACAAACGTTAGCGCACATAGTGCTGGTAAGCACGTCTTTTCCAGTATAACAGTATTGCTTCATTTTCGCGCTGTTTTCCCATTAAATTTGAATGAAATATCTTTTTTAACAAATTACAAGCATGAAAATGAAAATTGTTTATTTCAGTGTGAGATTGCAATACATTTCTCCTCATGAACACCTCAAGTAAATATTTCACCTATGGCAAAGCCACTCGTGAAATAAAACCTTTAGTGCTCACTTAGGGAATTAAATTGCTAGCATACACTAAATAAACAATTGTCCTTTTATTATTTGGTTATGTACTGTAAAATGTTATGTGAAACATTTGTCTACAAATGGAGATATAAGTTCACACATTTTGATTCCTATTACCTGGTATTTCTCTAAAATTAAAATGCTGAAATTATGGAAGTATATTCTTTATAAGTGAGCCAGAGTGGGAAATGATATTGTTCTTGTGGTTTTGAAATTCAGAATGCTTTTCAAATCTCTTTTATCCCACAGATTGTACAGCTGTCAGAGATTGGTGGTGAAGATTCTGTTCTTCTAACAGCCAGTGTGGAGAATGGTACACTTACTCATCTTGGCTCAGATGTGGCTGAAAGCTTCCTAAAAGATCATGACAATTTTAGGACTGAGTTTCTGGATCACTGTATAAGATGTAAGCATTTTTGGCTTCCTTACATGATTTTTCAAAGTCAGCTTGATAGAACTGGTATATACACTATCATACTTTGCATATACATGATGTAGTGGCAACTAGATTGATTTAAATGATTTGGCAATGTACGAGGGTTGTCCGGAAAGTTTTGAGACTGTGTCTATATTTCAAAATGTTTTTAATATAAATCAACAAACAATAAACATTGTCGTATTATCAATTTGATCCGATTTGTAACTGAAGTCAGTAATTGTGTCGCCCTGTACATGAAACAGTTTTGGTGACATTTGAAAAAGTATTCCTTGCTGATTACTCAAATATAACAGAAAATTACCAAAAGCAAACTATGTAGTCCATGTTTTTTATTCCTTTTCTTAACAACTGAAATCTGAAGTGGAAGGCCAAAAAATCTTTGTTTGTAATGTGTTGCTTTTAATTAAGTGTCACCATATTTTTTCAGTACACATCAAATGATACTACATGTAGAACTTTAAATGTGATCTTTTTTCATGCGAAAATGATATAAATAGTTAACTGTCTACAAGAGTGAATTAAATCCTTCGATAAATCCATAATTGCCCTAGTCTTGCAAATGAACTTACATATACTTTTGTAAACTCAATTGTGTATATATATTTCAGCAAAAGAATGGAAACCACTAACAGGTTTATACAGCAACAAGAAAAAACAAGACTTTGAAATGAAGTCGCCTTCATTATTTGTTCCAAAATCTAAAACCTCACCTCGACGAGGTAAAAGATCTGCACCGTACAGCTTCAACATGGACGGAACACAAGGGGTGTCCCCAGTCAGGCAATCAAAAAGACCACAGACATCTAGAACTGGAATAGGGCAACGAAATGTAACAACTAGTAAGTCAGATAATGAAAACCAGGATCACACATTTGATGAAGCTGATGATATTCAGATTGTGAAAGAAATTAAAGAGGAAAACTTTGAAGGGAGTGATGATGTTGTTGATAAAAAACAAACTGAGATGGTAAATGATGAAATGGAAGGTGACAGTGATGCAGACTATAATGTAGGTGATGATGAGAATGGTGAATTGAATGCTGAAATGGGAGTTATTGGTTCGGAATTATCTATAGACACGACAAATTACCAAGCAGATCCCGATGATGATGGAGAATATGTAGATACAAGAACAGGTTAGTTCAATTGGATATCTTGAAATGATGTTCAGTTTGTATTTATAACTCGGCTGAATTACAAATAAATTATAATAGATGTCACACATTTTGACATATAGATATCACACTTATGATAGCAGCAGTATAACTTGATTTAAATTGTTATTCACACATATCTTGCTTTTCCATAATGTTTATTTTTAGTGCATGTTGAATACTAAAATATATAACTGATACAGTTATTGCAGTTTTTGATCAAGTTCTTTAATTCAAGTCAAATCAGAGAGGACATGTTCTATTTTTGCTGTCTTGTTCGCAATTTGTGGGGTTACCAGACATCCATAATTTGATTTACTTACGTTTACTATATGTGGATTTTTGTATATACACATGTAGGAAATCTTTACTATAATACTTGATATTAATTTTAGTTTCCAAGTGTCATGTTTGTGAGGACGAGTTCTACAGTCAAGCTGAACTGAAGCGGCACTTCGTAGAGCATCATCCTGACTCCAAGCCATATAAATGCGGGGTCTGTGAGAAATGTCTTGGAACAAAGAGGGATCTAGGTCGCCACATGCGCACTCACACAGGTGAGCGACCATTCCAGTGCGCTACTTGCGGGAAGGCTTTCATACTTGGCAGGCATCTCAAAGATCATGAGCTCATCCATACCGGTTCCAAGCCATTCAAGTGTTCGGTTTGTAAGAGGTCCTTCCGTAATAAATACACACTTAAAATGCACTTTTTTATTCATACTGGTGAAAGGCAGTTCATGTGCATGGTATGTGGTCAGCGCTTTAAATCAAGAGGTTGTCTGAAAAGTCACGCCCTCACTCACACTGATATTAAACCATTTGTTTGTGAAATATGTGAAAGACCCTTCAGGAGAAAAAGCCAGATGCGACAACACCAACACACTCACGCCAAGGCTTCACATGCGGCTGTAGTTGAACAGGTTATTGTAGAAGAGGTCGTCTTCCATGGTGACCTTCCTGTTGAGGTGTCCACAGAGAATGAGAATGAAGACATTTGAAAACGCATTCATGTAACTGTGGATGATTAAAACTTTGCAATGGAGCTGTTACCAGATACCAAAAGAGCTGTTGAAAACAAAACTGATACAATCTAATTGAATAATATTTTTTCGTACAAAAATGTTTAATGACCAATTTAGTCAAAGGAGCTTACAGTAAAGACAGAAAAGTTACAGAGGTCATGAGATTGACCAGCACAAACTAAATAGTTCAGTACATACATGATACATGTTTATGATCATTCTTGAGCGTAGTGTTAACCCTGATTTTTTCAAAGTCTAGGGCATTGATAGTGATAATCAGTATTTTGTGGTCATGTTAATAAGGCAAATCTATCAGCTTTTGAGTGAAAATCATTTGTGTTTATTGTCAAAGTTTATAAAGTATGAACATTTTAATGCTAACTTAGGTTTGTATGATTATATGATTGTATGTCATTTTGTATAGTATATAGAAGCTTGGGGATGTATGATAAAAGGTACCATTTATAAAACGAGAGTGTTGTGTCTCAGTTATCTATATGTTAAGAATATGGATTATTACACTCGCTCTAAAGTGTTTTGAGATAGAAGTGACAGCAATGGCAATTTGCAGTCAAATCCAGACATTGGAAGACTTGAAGAAACAAAGTGAGATACAAGAGATCCGGATGCGATACCCTAGCTCTTTGCGAAGAGACCTCTTGGTTCTTTAACGTGCTCGGTGTACAGCACCGATACACAGGATACAACTTTCCCGGGTTGAACCAGTACTGAGTACACCACTTTCCCAAGCACTACCCTTTAAATGCCGAGCGCCAGGCAAGGGAGCTGCTTGTACCAACTTAAACGTCTTTCGGTACGAAGTGGCCCGGGGTCGAACCCACGACCTCCCGCTACGTAGGCGGATGCCTTAACCATTAGGCCATGGACACGGTACCGATCAAGCGTTAGTGTGTATGCTTATTTATACTCGCACTTGGGCATGGCCCATTCGGCGAGTGCTCCGATAAGATTGCTGGACAATTAAGGTTTTGCGAGCATAGGGCACCAACAGAATGTATCTCTGGTTAGAACTTCTATCTTTAAAAGTGCACCTGTGGTATAGCACTGTCGCACGAGACCTCCTCGCAGAAGACGATTTATTTAGTATTTTTTAGTTGTGCGGCAGGTTATCGAACCTGCGACAGTCATGTGTGTATTGCTACTAGACCACGGATCCGCCACAAAAAGCGAAGCTCGGCAGAGCCCTATTAGGGCTACGTGTGCGCGTATACAATTAGTACTACTTTCTTTCAAAAGTGCAAATTATGAGCCTGAAAAAAAGAAGCAAATGTGATGGAACCAGTCTTTTCCATTGCATACACCATACTGAGCGCGAGATTATAATGACGAAAACTACCGAACGCAGTTTCGTCACACTCTCATGAAACTTTGGTGTCCGGCATTCACGCGCTCAGTATGGTGTATAAAAATGAAAAAGACTGGTTTCATCACATTTACTTCTTTTTTCAGGCTCAAAGTTTGCATAACTATGACCGAGTGAGAGATCATAATTTCCTTTAAAAAATAGTTTGATATCTTACGCTTATTGAGCATTTAATTGCATTTTCATTACGATCAATGCTTTTTTGTTCGGATGTTAACAAGTTCTTTGGTTTTATTTGGCTACGTGTGCGCGTATACAATTAGTACTACTTTCTTTCAAAAGTGCAAATTTTGAGCCTGAAAAAAGAAGCAAATGTGATGGAACCAGTCTTTTTAATTTCAAACACCATACTGAGCGCGAGATTATAATGACGAAAACTACCGAACGCAGTTTCGTCACACTCTCATGAAACTTTGGTGTCCGGCATTCACGCGCTCAGTATGGTGTATGAAATGAAAAAGACTGGTTCAATCACATTTACTTCTTTTTTCAAGCTCAAAGTTTGCATAACTATGACCGAGTGAGAGATCATAATTTCCTTTAAAAATAGTTTGATATCTTACGCTTATTGAGCATTTAATTGCATTTTCATTACGATCAATGCTTTTTTGTTCGGATGTTTACGAGTTCTTTTTTTATTTGGGGAAATAAACCTGTCCGAATCCTAAGGCCTAAATATAAACACAAACATATATATGTATATACATGTATTTATTCGGATTCAGTACGCGTTCATTTCGAAACGATTTGCATATTCTGATTTTGTTTTTTAACGCCTCGATAATAAAATAATGCGTTTTCTGTGAGTAAAGCATCGTAATTTTGCAAAAACAGCTAATTCGCACTTTATTACTGCATATCATATTGAATATGCAGAACACAGCTTTATAAATTTTAGAGGGAATTGGTAACTAGGTAATTAAGGGCGTTTTTGTTGATACCAAACCAGTTTCAGTTTTGGTTTCAATGGTTTCAGCAGTTACGAAACCGGTTTTGATAGTTTTGCTTGAAGTAACAAGTGCATGGTTTTGTGTACCTTTTAAACAACATGGCGGAGCTACTGAACTACACAATTACAAATATAACCCTTTTCATTTAGCTCATTTGCCCATTTTAAGGCATTGTTATGAAAAAGATTGAGTTTCAACAAACGTGGTTGATCACTTTCCGCCATGTTGTTTTCGAAGTAAACTAGTTTTCGGATGTAACGAACCGATGAAACCGCCTCCGGTAAGGGTTTCGATAGTTTCAAAAGGCGGTTTCGGTTTTCGTTAAAAAAAAAACGATTGAAACTCGTTTGGGATTTATTTGAAACTGTAACAACAAATACACAGTTCGTGAAACCGATATAAAACCGAAACCAGTTTATTACCAACAAAAACGCCCTTAAGATGCTAATGAAATTGAAGTCGTTGACCACCGCAGTTCATACACCGCTGCGGTTTATGTCGATCTCCGAGGGTATTATCCGATTTACGGTTATAAAAGTATGCAGGTTTAGCGGCCTTCAGCCGAAAAATATAATTTAAAAAGACCCTGCAACCAGCGTTACCCACCAAAATCTGACCGGTCCAGGGGCTGTTTGAGGATTGACATTAGAGGCGGCATACTTTTTGGGGCGAAACGTTTTGACTTGCGCTCCTCCCTCGAAACAGAAATTATTTTATTTAAAGAGTTGGCATGGGGTTTGGGGCCATATTCCTATGAACAATTAACAATTGCTAGTCCAAAATGGCGTATTTTAGAGGAATTTATTTTCCACTTGGAGCAATATAAGCTACACGTACAAGTTGCAGTTTAGTTTCAACGCCGTTTGCGAAATATATATGAAAATTGTATTTAAAGGCTCGCTAATAATTGCATAAATCACTTGTGCTATTGTACATGCCATTTTAAATGTGTACAATGTATACACTCCTTAGTTATGCCGTGTGCATAAAGTAGCCTACACTAACTCTTACAAATTGTGTTTTGAAACCTCCCTTATATGAACAGAAATAAACTCAAAATCTTAAAAACTTTGAACATATCTCCCCATGCACGGTGAGGGGTCATCGGGGGCAGCTGTGATGATTATGTAAGGTAATCAAGGAACACCAGCGGATTGTTATGTTAACCTTCGTGTGTCTGTTCTCAAGATTCCACAAGGACTGGATCTATCAACCTTTAACTCCATGTTACGTCATTTGTTTAAGCTGTGTTATTATTGCTTCATCTGATGGCCTTCAATTTTCTATTTTAAAAATCAATTAATTGTTTTGAACACATTTACGATATCATTTTTATCCAGGCTGATGAGGCCTTCACCTGCTACGCAGCCAAACTCTTTACAGTGTTATAAAATAATTTTAGAATTGAAACTAATAGTATCATACTATTTCGTGTGTTCGGCCCTGGACCCATTGCTAGCATCTTCGGATGAACACTGCATAACGAGCGCTGTAATCAATTATTATTCCCTAAACAATAATATATCATTACCAAAACACATTCCAAACAAGAAGTATTTATGTCATTATTCCCTAAACAATAATATATCATTACCAAAACACATTCCAAACAAGAAGTATTTATGTCACGATATTTATTCGTTATGACTCCATTAGGAAATTCATGCTGTTTTCAGGTCACAGGTCGCAGTTGTAGCAACGGTATTCGAGGCCAGACTTAAATAAAGAAAATACCATGTATGTCACAGAAACAACCGTTGGATATACAATAAGCAGTCTATAATTCCAAACTAATTTTGAGCCCATTTAAAGAAAGAGAAAAGCATATCAGTAGTTTGAACAAATAATGCCTTTAAAATTATATGAGATTGTGATTGTGTAACCGCCTGGTTTTACCTTTATAAAATATTTTCCGCAACTTACAAGTATCGTTGGCTTAACCATACGATATTTCCAAACATGCGAGCAAGAGCATTAATGATATCCTGCGAGCCAAGTGATCTGTGCTGTCAGAGGTGTGTTTATATAGATGGTGTTCAATTTAATTACCCCGTTGCAGTAGCATGTGCCGTGACAGTTCGTGTACTCTTTTCCGCAACAGCCTCCTTGAAAATTCCCTCGAGTAGCACAGTAGGCGGCGCAGCCTAATTCACCCGCAGCACATGCCAGACGTTCTTTCAAGAAAAAAGCAGTTTTCCAATTAAAATGTAACAAATGTTGATCGTCATTATCCGGTTCGCGGTTTTAAACGGATTTTAACAATACGTTTATACTAGTGAGTGAACACAAAACGCATATTTGCATACTTTTACAAACTAGTAGACTTTGGTAATGTACTAAATCGTTGAATCCTTTTCCTCCAACTTGCACAGTATTTGATATGCGCAGAGACAACAGTATATCCCGTCCTTTTATCAGGACAGACTTATTAAAAATGCACTGCATTAAATTTCAAATCTCGCATATTTAACCATCGAATCTTAAGCAAATCAAAATAGTTTTCCTTTAAAAAAAGCTACAAGTTTGAGAGAAAAAAATATGCAGAAAAGAAACAAACACATGTCGTGTTTTCTTAGGCGTTTAATAAGATCATGTGTGGGAATATATATTTTATTCATTCATATCACTTTTTGTTCTCAAACTTGTAGATCTTTTTTTAAGGAAAACGATTTTGATTTGCTTAAGATTATATATATATATATATATATATATATATATAGCTTGAGGTTTATAATCTACGGTAGTAAGGCAAGCGAGCAAATGACCAAGAAGCGCTAGCGCGCTTCATGGAATTTGCTCAGGTGCCCTACTGAGTTCATACAGCATAAACGCAAGAACAATTGCGATAAATCATTAAATAAACGTTTATTATACATATATATGGTAGGCATGCATTAAATATGAATATGAGATTTATATGATATAGCACACAAGAGGCGACGCGTGTAAAATGAACTTTTCCAGACTGAGATATAAATGTGTACTTACTTGCCTTGGGTGCTGCAAGGACAGCCACTGCAACATGAATATGCAATAATTTTGATTAGATCTTAGTTAGTTCAATTTTCAATAATCAATACACATTAAACCAAAACAACTTACTAAAACAATGTGTATAAACACAAACGTACAATAAGTTGAGTTTTTTCATATATTTCATTTTCCCCGTTCAATGTATGAGTATGTCACCCCCATTGTTTGACCGGAATCCAGAAAAACGCTTAGTTTTAAAAGCTGGACTTCGATATATCATCTAATATAAATAATGAATAAAGCATGTCAACATTGCTTGATTATCTTATAATTAAATTATACCTTGGCTTCTCTGGTCATGTTTTACAACAATTTGTTATAACGCACGCGTAATAAGGCGTACATAAATGTGTAGTGCCGTTATGGTAGGGGTACATGAAAAGGTATATGTAAGGATGCGGTAATGCAAAAAATTCTAGAAACAAATAAATACTCTCCACAGATCTAACTTGTAATAGTGTGCATTTTGGAGGTTTTATGCACTTCATGATTCTCAAAATTCCACAGGCCTACACATCAAAACAAGGTTACATTCAATTATAGCTACACCAAACGGCCGGGCGAGGAAATAGTTGCAATATTAGTTATAGGTCACGTAGACTTCCTAGATTAGTTATTATAGAGACGTATTTACGCCTTCATTCAATGTAATTATACATTTTTTAAAATTAAATATTTTTCAGAGTTCTATTTTATATTCCAATATAATTAGCTTTCCCTTCAATATTGTATAAATATACGTGACCATTTGCGGTGCCTAGATTTGATGTCAGAAAACGTGGAACATGCCCCTTTTTTATGATCCAAACAATATGGGTTTGCATGTGCTGGAAGGGCCTCTCCCATACAAAAAGTATGGATGTATTCTTCCAAAATAATGCCATTTTGACGATATTGACTATTATTATTTGTATTATTGTCATTAATATTTGCTTATTTCCTTATCTAGTCCAGATGGAGTTTTGGTGGATAGTGGATCAGTCGTAAATAAACTTGGCATCCAAAATACTGCACAAAATGGTCCAAAAACAAGCGTCCTAAAAGTGGTTGGGTGGGGTGTACCATTCGATATACTTACCCAGAGAACAAACAAGTACGATCAGAATCATTGTTTTCATCCTGCTTCACTGTTAAAGAGTCCTACAAAAACAGAACGATACATTAAAGCAGCTGTTTGTCTAAAAGAACAGTACGCTTTCAAACATTATGCCATAAAATCTGCAATTTTCCATCGAAAATAACCTCGGATGAATGCCGGTACATCAGTAAAAGTTCGGATTTTTTTTAGATAATAGTATTAACTAATTGACGTGTTTTAAAACGTGTAAAACTTAGTCTAAATTGATTGCCATTGAAGTGTACTCTTGCATAAACAATTATGATTTCCAGGAGAAAAGTCATTAAGTTTAACTGCTAAATTGAAATTACTACGCGATCTACGTGCAGTGTAGTTAAACTGTTTAGATGTCTGACATTGTAAACCGTTCATATACATACGAGGGTGTTTTCGAAAGAAAATGGCCGAGGTGTTTCGAATAAAAAGCTGTTTTTAACGCCAATCAATGCAAAATTTTCTTAGAAATCAGTCTTTAACAGCGAGAAAAGGTGCATAACGTATTATATTGCGAAATTGAGTTGATACAGAAGCTAACTATTTGATACAGGTTAAATTCTGCCTTAAGCATTGCATGATTTTAAAATAAATATAAACACCGGACATAATACTCGCATTACACTCTGTGTTTTCGGACTGCGAATTACAGTAGGTCAGTGCCTAAATCCACTTCCGCATTATTATACGAAAGAAAAAGGAAGGTTATCGATTTAAATGTTTAAAAATGTAAGCTTCGGAAAACTAATATATTGTCATTTTTTATGTTCTATTGTTTCCGGAGTAATGGAAAACCTGGTTTCACTATGTATGGAAATCATAACAACACTTGTTTGAATTGAAATAAGGGCATTTATTCTAGAATGCCGGAAGTTTAAAGTTATTATTTCATATCTTGACAGCTAAAAAACAGCCATAATATAAGAACAAATATAAAATATAAAAACAAAAGAAATAAGAAAATAAAAATAAAATTAATTCAAAAAGTGAGGTGAGCCAATAATGTCTTACGTTGTAGGAGAGGAGGGGGTGGTTTTCCAAAAATTTTAGCGTGGTTCCGCTTTGAATCTGAACGAAGAGTAATGGAGTAGGAGTGCCTTGATTGGCTGATATTAGACACGTGGTTTAAAGTTTCAGTCACATGATTTAAGACGATAAGACAATTGGCTCTGACGTCATTGGTCTAAATATACATCTAATTAATATCAAACAAAGACATAAATACTTTATTATATGTTTTTAAAATTCATTAAACATACTAATTAACTAAAATAAATACTTTAATTACTACTCGGTAAATATGTGAAGTTGTTTCATTTCTCGTTGATTGCGTTCAGATGCATTGCACTCAACCCCATAAAACCTCATAGATCTTATTTAATTTTTTTTAATTTATTTTAATTGCATAAAGAACAACAACTTTTAAAAATAGTCAAATAAGAAAAAAAGTACCTTTTATTTGAATTCAGCCGTTCCGTTACAAATTTAAGACGACGGACGACAATTGCAATGCATTATATACAGACGAACAAAGAGAGCCGTGTGCAAAATAAACTCATCAGTAGGCCGTGTGCAAAAATAATAAGAGGCCCGAACTGAAAATAAACAGAATGAGATACACACATTCACGATACTAACTTTAATGTTATTACAGAAACGGAAGAACAACACGATATTAGGATGGACTTCAGGAACCATCCGTCGGGTTTAAGTTACATATGTAGTAACATTACCTCAGAGAAAACTAGTGATTAAATGAAGAATAGTTCAGAACAATATTATGCATGTTAAGCTTGTTATTGTACAAAGGGCCTCAAAATAACTTTGACCTTCATGTTGCACGCGTTCGATGTTAGACAGTAAACATGATAAGGATGCTTCTAAAAATGACAAGGATGCGTGCTTGACCTGAACTAACAGTAGCCTGGTTCAAGTTATCTTATGCCAACCTTGAAGACTTACGTACGAAAAGAAACAAACAACAATAAGAGTGGCATTGAAATAAGCACAGGAGGGTGACGTTAATCACACGTGATACACACGAAAAAATAAATTGTGTGAGGCATCTAAACCCAGATGTGGCGGATCCGTGGTGTAGTGGTACTACACTTGTCAGTCAAATCACATCACTTCGATTCCCCACTGAACCACTAAAAAAAATACTAATCTTCTTCCGTCATGGAGGGACGTTATATGGGGGTCCCGTGTGACAGTGCTATACACTGGTGCACGTTTAAGATCCAGGGTAGCTCTAACCAGGGTTATATTCTATCTGTGTACTAAGCTCTAAAACATAAAATGACTTACAACCTTATCGGAGCGAGTGCGTGTATAAATAAGCTTACACACCACCCCTACCACGTTTTACAACGTCTCCGTGGCCTAGTGGTTAAGGCATCCGCCTACGGAGCCGGAAGTTGTGAGTTCGATCCCTGGCCGCGGCATACAGAAAGACGTTAAAAGTTGGTACAAGTAGCTCCCTTGCTGCATGGCGCTCGGCATTTAAATAGTAGTGCTTCGAAAAGTGGTGTACTCAGTATTGGTTCAACCCAGGAAAGTAGTTTCCGGGTATCGGTGCTTTACACCGAGCACGTTAAAGAACCAAAAGGTCTCTAGGGTATTGCACCCGGATCTCTTGTATCTCACTCTGTTTCTTCAAGTCTTCCAATGTCTGGATTTGACTGCGAATTGATGTCACTTCTATCTCAGGTCACTTATGGCATTTTAACACAATTTAAGTCGTGATGGCGTCACGGCGGGTTCAAGCCATAATGCAGCCAATGGGCGCGGGCAGACCTTGATAAACTCAAATAAAACAAACTCTAGCCAGTTATCCAATATCTAGTTTATATCGGACCAATATATAACATCTTATCCACTATTGGTTACAAATCGGACGGATATATATATTATCTTCTTCAATATTGGTTACAAATCGGACCGATATACATCATCTTATTCAATATTGGTTACAAATCGGACCGATATATATCATCTTATCCAATATTGGTTACAAATCGGACCGATGTTTTGTGGCTACAAATTATTCGATATGATATCTGACGTTTATTATCACTTTATTCACCTAAATTATTTATTCTACTTTTTAACATCAGCAGAAAATCAGCATTTTATGTTTTTGTTAATAAGTTGTGCGGTTCATTTCAACTTAAATACTATCATATGCATTGATAAAAGTACGCAAATGCGTTATCAGAACATGTAACAGATAGAAAAATAAATAAAACTAATCACAAATCAAGAGCATGATCACATATTAAGATAACAATAATGCCGACACAGTAAAATATTACAAACACGAGTAATGGGCGGTTTATACAAGAACTGAATAGATAAAAATCAATGTAAACATTTACTAAATAACTTATGCAAATAAGGAAACAAATTTATCACTAACCTCTAAAATATGCAGGGATTAATTAGTGTACATGCTTCATTAAGTTAATGAACTATTTGTAGCCAAGAAAATCGCACAGTACATCTGGAATATAATCTTTTTGAGATTGTATACATGACATACATCTACTTGTTTGTTTGAAATAACTTCATTCATGTACATATTGCATATGGATAAAACCTGTAATAAACTCTTGTTGCAATATGTTAAATAAGAAAATATGTGTTGGTTGTATTTAAAAAGACTGTACAAATACTGCGTTCAATAATACCTTTTGCATATCCTTGATAAATTCAGGTGTATACAAATATAAGTATGTATTTGACATTTACAGGTATATCCATATATAAATGGATTCCTTACAAATTAAGATCATCCAGAGAGAGCATTTTGTCTTGCCTTCCAACAAAAAACGGTTTTATTTTTCACATCTGATGGGAAACAAACTTGTATGTACAGTCGAAACCAGTTGGCTCGATATCGTTTGGTTCGATTATCTCGTTGGCGATAACTGGATGCCGAGGACCGATTTTGTTTTAGTCTTTGTAAGCATTCCCGCTTGGCTCGATATTCGCGAGGCTCGAAGTATTTTGGCCGGCCGCTGGGAAATCGATCTAACGGATTTCAACTTTATATATAGATATTATGTAGAATTGATAATAAAATTGATAACACCAATTATCGTTGCCACCATTGGCTTGCTTGTTATTCATTAAAAACACAAATGAGTGAACAAATGATTATGGTACCACAAAGAAATGTCAGTGTGTGTAGCAGCATACAAATCCATTGTCAGACCCTCTTTGGATTTCAGTTCATCCGTTTTGTATCCATTCCAGGTGAATGATATTCAAAAACTAGAACAGATCCACACAAAAGCAGCAAGCTTTGTTACAAACAACTACGCCAATTAAAAGCTCCGGGAACTGTAACAGACATTATGAACCAAATGAACTCGGAATCACTTGAAAGAAGAAGACAGACCAGCCCCCTTAGCCTCTTTTATAAAATTTATTATGGATTAGTCGACTTTACAGCCAGTCTTGATACATGACGCCATATCAACGAAATTCTCGACATTGTCATCATTTGGCATATCAGATACCACACTCATCAACAGACTACATCAAATGTTCATTCTTTCCTCGCACTATTGTCGAGTGGAATTCACTGCCGGTACATATAGTCAGTGTTAGCACTGCCATTGCGTTTAGGGCAGCACTGGCTACATTGCCACACATCCCTCAGTCCCTTAGACAGTACAGATATTTCTTATTCTCCCGCCCCCCCCCCCCCCCCACACACACACACGCACACACACCCCACACGCATGAACATAATAGTCATAATTGTCGGTCAGCCACTAACGAAGAAGTGTTTTCAGCGGTGCATGTAGGGTGCTTCGTAAAAGAGGTATGTCGTTTTTGTTCTTTGTTAACGAAAAAGCTATTTAAAGGCTCGCTTACAAACATATACCTGAAATCTGAATAAAATTGTGTATAATATGACGGGACGGGACAGGTATATAAAAGCGTTGAACGGATGTACAGGCGCGACAAGCGTGATTTCAAAGGCAATAAAAATCGAATACAAAAATGTTTTCAGTGGCCCAAAGCTCTAACCGATAAACTTGTGACTGCCATTACCTAAGAACACTTTTTATTCTACTGTGTATTGTAAATTATTTAATACAATTAGCAAGTTTGTAACAATTAAAGGTTTGAGTACGATTGCATCAAGTCAGGCGAGAGTTATTGACCATTGTTAACTTAACCATCCATCCGCCCAGTGGCAGTTCTATATAAATATATTGGGCTAAAATCCTTTAACCTGCACTCTCACAGATTTGCCGTTTTGACGACTTTTTTAATTTTTTTGTCTTGAATGAGCCAATTTTTGCGTTAATATCTGCAAACTAATGATATATGACAAAAGATCAGATCTCAGATTTTCATATTTCTGTTCGAAAATTAATGTTTTATGTCTTAAACCGTTACTAAGTTGTGAAGCTGAAGTTATGCGTCGGATATCACTCAAACTAGATATGAGTAAAGGTTTTATCCTTCAAAACATCCAGTTTACATGTGCGTTATTCACAAATTATGAATTCTTCTTCCTGTGTCCTGTGTCTTTGCTAATAGCCAGTAGGTGTTGGCCTAGATGAATTTCTCATTTTTCGTAGATCGTTTGCACTTCCATCGTCATTTTTATCTTTGGTCTAGATGTTGCTTTCAACAAGTGTATCCTGTAATTCACCATTTTCATTTAATAATTGAACTATTCCCGTTTGACACTGTCGTTAGATCATTCGCTAGATGATGATGGTGATGATGATGATGATGATGATGATGATGACGACGATGATGATGATGATGATGATGATGATGATGATGATGATGATGATGATGATGATGATGATGATGATGATGATGATGAAAATGATGATGATGATGATGATGATGATGATGATGATGATGTGAGAAAGTCAAATCACTCGCGGCCCTAGCAACAAGCTTTTAACTTAGTAGTTTGTAACCACGAGACAGTAACAACGAAAATATTCGATAAATAAGTTATCCGAAACGATTAGTCCGAAAACGAAATATATATTATTTAAAGATTGAATGTTTAATCAATTTTCTCAATATTTCATGTGATCAGTCGTTGTAAAGCAGATTTGTTTTATCAAGGTATGGTAATTTTACTTTCAAAAAAATATACATCTGTACAACGATGCCATTTTAACTATTTTCGTAAACAAACGCTTAAATTGATATGATTTAAAATTAAATATTGTTGTTTATGTAGCGTGTGTGGGTTAGAACTAGCAGCCCGGTTAGCTCAGTTAGTAAGAGCGATTTGCAAGTCTTCCGGGGGTCATGGGTACTAGCCCTACCCCGTTAGATCACCTAAATAGGCATTATAAAGTATTTTGATGATTTTCTTCTATGGCAGATATGTTGACGTTATGCACCTAGTCAAACAACCAGTCAATTGTAACCACGGCCCCCCCCCCCCGGTGTATAGCGGGGACTTTGACTTTTGGTCCAGCCAACCCCAGCTAAAATCCTCGTCCTGCGGGGACGAACAGATGGTAAAATCCCCACAAAATGCCCCCGCACCCCAGGGACCCTAGGTAAGGCCCATTCCCAGCTATATTTAAAGCGAAGACAAAACCACCACATTCACCCGGCACTGTGAGGCTACCTGAAAGGTAAAAACACGGCCCATTTCCCCGGCTATCCCCGGGATACCCCCTGACCTGGGGGGGGCTGTGGTTACAATTGACTGGTGCATTACATGGATACATAAGATATGTCAAAATAATAGGAGTATCCCTGATAGCTCATTGTTGTAGCTATCTACACTGTGTCCACCCTGGTTTACCACATTTTTGATGGATTTGTACTAAGACGAGTTTGACACTGGGCAAAAATGAACCAGGCAAAAATGTCCAGGAATCAACTTCACTGGTGATCTGCCTACATTATACAATAAATTGGTCTAGCATAACTGCAAAGTGCTCCACATAGTAATGGTAGTCCATCTAAATGGCCATTAAAGGGTCTTTTGACCGATCTATGCCTATGGCAGACTTGGGATACATGAGAAATGTAAAAGTATCCCTGAATGCTCATTATTGTAGATAGTAGTCCACATAATTACAAAAATGTGCTTTTATGGATATTTGTAGAAAAAAAATATATATATATATTATTTTGGTTAACCAATTCTTTTTTTAATAGTAACCAATTATATTAAGGTAAAAAGCACTTCCAATTAGCTTTCTACCTGCACAACTCACAACTTGGCAATCTGGTATCAAAACTCTTTATAAATCTGATGCTTATCAGCTATGGATTTGCATACACAATGCAGATCTTAAGATTGTGAACAGATATAACTTATTTTTCAGAGTGCACATTATCTATGGCATCCCGAAAGGCACCTGTGGACATGTACACAGTGGCCCAGGTCCCGGGCTACAAAACTGTGATGAGAGCAGTTCTCAAGGCACAAATCCATCATTTGGTATGTTTCTTATAGTTTTATATAATAAATATATATATAATATATATGTAGCTTAGTATTTAATCTTGTGGAGTTCTTTATAATAATAATAATAATAATAATATTTTAATGCTTTCCGATAGTTTACTGATAAATAAGAGTGAATTTTATGCTGATTAACTTAATACCTGAAACTGATGTTATTGAAAAATAATTTCACTGTTATTTAAAACCACAAGAATGAAAGTTAACTGGAAAGTGCTTGACAGAAAAAAATAACCACTCCTTTCCAGTATACCGCCATTAAGCTTACATTTTGGGCTGTTCTCCTATTTACTGTTAGTAAATTATTACTTTTAACAAATTATAAGCATGAAATAATAGAAGAATTACTTGTTTTTGTGTAAGACTGCAATATATTTTCCAAAGCCACTTGTGAAACATAACCTTAGGTGCTCACTCTGGGAAATATATTGATATCTTAGAATTACATCAAATAAACAATTATCCCATATTTGGTCATTACCAGTGACACTGTTGTGTGGAAGGTTTGTTTGCAACTGCAGAAATATGTTGGTCAATATTTCAGTTCATATTACCTTGAGTTTCTGTTACAGTGAAATGTTGAAATAATTGAAGTGAATAAATTCTTCAAGAGTGAGTAAGAGTGTTGTTTAGGCCAGAGTTTTTATATCTTTAGATTTACGGGAGCGCCGTACCTAAATATTGCAAAACCCAAATAAAAATAAAATTCATTTTCGTAGTTTTATTTTTATTTTTTCCGACGAACGTTGCTCCAATGTTAAGAACAAAATAAAATTAGTGTTCTATAACCCATATCTCAGAACCAACTGGTGTACCAATTGTCATTCATTATCGGTCTTTTTACTGCACAAACCACGTAAACCAGTCGGAAATACGCGGAGAAACAGAACAGGTACCCGTTACCATAACAACGTCCTGTCAAAAGTGAAAGTACTTTTTGTCATACCCCTTATTTCTCGCAATTTCTGCAGCTATATAGAAATGTTTTTCTACAAAAAACGTTCCGATGTTTATATTTCATTATTTAAATCAAACCGTGGTGAACTTAAAGCGTGTTTATTGTGATTTTTTTTGTAGATTCAGTATGTTGTTCGCGTTTCGTGGAATGATTGCGAAACTTCCGGTCAAAATAAGGAGACAGAAATTCGTGGGTTGTATTGTCTATTAAAAGTCGTTGGCGCACGTCGTATATTAACAAGGATGAATTGGATTACAGCGCAAAAATGTATAGCTTCTGACAAACACAAACTGCAAAATGATATCGTGTTCATCATAGTCAAAATGGATATTTTTTTCTGAATTTGACTCTGGGGAGCATTGAACACACTGCTTCACAATCACATATTTGAAGAGAAAAACACAAGGTATCGTGATATTCGTAGTTGTTAATTAGTTTAATAATGATTTCGAATTTAAATCGTTATAGAATACTGAAAATGATGTAATAATAACATAGTGTGTGTTTCCGATAAAAGAGAAAAAATCTGAACATAAGATATCTGGCAGTCAGTGCAAGAAGTCAAACTTATCGGTTGCTTATTGCCAACGGGCATAGCTGGAATTAGAAGGATATTTTTCAGGACTGATTCTAAAATCAGTTCTTAGACCTGTTTTTTTTTTAAACATATAACACTTGTAAAATTTATCTGAATGCTCCCGAATTTTCTTTGGTGAAGTACATAAATGTAGATTTTGACTGTCTGTGTATCCGTAAGCCCTGTCAAACTTTGAAGTGAAGAGGAATTTCCATCAGGGCTTCTACTTTTTTTTGGTTATATTTTCTATGTAAAAACCACATCACGGTAAATTGTCACGGTGCTATTTCGTTAAAGACAGAAAAAACACATTTGACCTCCTTATTATACCATGTCTGAAACTGTGTTCAATGTTTGATTACTTCACAATGGAAAGGATATGCTTATATTGTGGGCAAAAGGTTAGAATTGGCCATTTAAACTTCTTTATTACACTGACATGTTTCATAAAATCCATGGGTTGATAATATATGCACCTCATATGCATAGATGCATTCGAACAAATATATACAATTAATTTCAATGAGCGCTTGAACTCACAGTGTTGAGGTCAATATTTTCATTCATTAAAAGGATCTTTTAATTATGCTTTTGAAACTTTATGGTGATCTATCACCCTTTTTTCAGCCTATGAAATAGCTGACACAAGTAAGGTGTGTTTTGTCTTCATGATATAAGAAGTTTTAAAAAATAAAAAAAAATCGGAGAAAAATCCGTTTTATTTTTATTTATTTCTCCTTTGGGACATTTTATGCATTTTATTTTTATTTTTATTTCCTCCTCCTTACCCAACTTTTTGAAAAATCTCCCGTAAATCTAAAGATAAAAAAACTCTGGCCTTATGTGGTTTTGAAATTTAGAAGTTGCTTTTCATTCTCTGATATCTAACAGATTGTACAGCTATCCGAGATTGGTGGTGAAGATTCTGTCCTTCTAACAGCCAGTGTGGAGAATGGTACACTTACTCATCTTGGCTCAGATGTGGCTGAAAGCTTCCTGGAAGACCATGATAATATTAAGACTGAGTTTCTGGATCACTGTATAAAAGGTAAGCATTTTTTGCTTCCTAAAGCCATTTTCCAAAGTCTGTTTGATAGAGCTGGTAAACACGCTATCACACATGATGGTATGAAAACAAGATCCATTTTTAAAGATGAACTCTTTCTCCCAAATAAGATTTACCACAATTAATAGTATTTTTTTATATATACCAAAATAGATGAATACTGTCGAAAACAATGGTTCTTATGAAGGATACCGAGTTTAATTTGAACAAAATGAGCTTAAAACACGGTATTCTACCTTATGAGACTGAAGTAGACCACAGTAAATCTTTCAGCATTCACCAATCATTTAATATTTTTGCACATTTTGCTATTAAATACATGGTTACAATCTTGTTATAAATGTTTATGTATTGATTTTGGATAAGAGTGTCACTTTAAGCAAAGTTTTATTGATTGTACCCCAAACCCTATTTGTAACTGAAAATAATAATTATGCAGCTTTTAAAAAAACACATGCTTAAATTTTTTATTATTATTAAAGATCAATTAAGGGATACTTTTTTAGCTCAGTTTGTTGTTGATTTTAAGAAGAAGAAAATATATTATAATAACCTTGGCATCATTGCTTTAATTGGCCATAACTTGAAAACTGTTGATACACATGTTAGCTATGATACTAGAAACTAAATTGTGAAGCAAGTTCCATAACTCTGCATAGGGAATGTTCAAGAAAAAACGGACCAGCATTGGTAATTATGTAGAAAGTGTCATAACTCTGCATAAGAAAAGATTTTTGTTCCTTGATGCCATAACTCTGCATAAGGAATGATTTTTGTTCATTGATGGACTGAAAAAAACAGACCTGCATTGCCATCTGCTTGTAACACTCTTGTTTACAAATTCTTGTTGTGTTGAGGAGCCAGTTGCACAACGATGGAGCCATAATAATACTCTTCTTCATGCTTCGATGATATGTATAGTTGTCTATGAGAGTATATTAACTCCTTCAATAAATGTATATAGTTGACCCTCTCTTGCAATCAAGCTTGCATATACTTTGGTAAACTCACTTGTGTATATATTTCAGCAAAAGAATGGAAACCACTAACAAGTAGAAACAGCAACAAGAAAAAGCAAGCTGCTGGAATGAAAACACCGACTTCCTTGGTCTCGAAACCCAAAACTACAACCCCGGCCCGCAGCTCACCTCGACAAGTTAAAAGACGTGCACCGTACAGCTTCAACATGGACGGAACACAAGGGATGTCCCCAGTCAGGAAATCAAACAGACCACAGACATTAAGAACTGGAATAGGACAATTCAATGTTGCTATTAGTAAGTCCGATAATGATGACCGGGATCAAGCATTTGATGAAGTTGAGGGTTATAAAATTGTGAAAGATATTAAAGAGGAGGATTTTGAGGGGAGTGATGATGCTGATGATAAGAAACAAGTCTCAATGATGAACAATGATGAAATAGAAGGTGACAGTGATGATGATTATAATGAAGGGGATGATGATAATGATGTAGCGCATGCTGCCATGGGAGATAATGGTTCTGAATTATCTATGGACACGACAAATTATGAAGCAAATGCTGATGATGATGAAGAATATGTAGATACGAGAACAGGTCAGTTTAAGTGGGTTTCTTGAATAGATGTTCAATTTGTATTAATAGGGTGGCAGACTTCCAAATAAATTATAATCTTAGATCTCACATATAAAGGTAAAAAGCTGCATCATAACTTAATTAATACATTTAATTTTTTTATTTGGTTTCTCACAAATATCTTACTTTCCATTGTCTTAAAATTAAAGTGAGTGTTTATATGTACATTGTATATTCTTTATTAATTTTAATATGCTGTTATCTAAAGCTAAGCAGTCTTCTGTGTTAGTGGACACAAGGTATACATGTATTTATCTACAGTAAGATTTTTATCGAGACATTGAATTAATATTAAATTCAATTGATTATTTGATATTGAATTAAGAATTTTATTTCAAACCATCAATTTTACAACCGTTGTGAAACAAGCTGTTGCAACTTGTATTAATAACTCTTGTTGGCACGATGTTGCGGGAGAGTGTGGTCTTGTGTTGTGGGGGAAACTGGAGTACCCGGAGGAAACCCAGTTGTCTTAGTTGGTGACCACAAACCAAACTCACATGCGCCCAGGCCTTGAATCGAACCCGGGTCGCCTAGGTGAGAAGCGAGTGCACTAACTACTGGGCTAACCAGACAACTGTTGAATGTTGAATTTTTTGGGTTTGGTGACCCCATATACTTTGGTATCATTTGATGGGGTCATACATCATGTAAAAGAAATAAATGTCTGATAAAACATTACTGATACTGTAAGGGCGGATTGGGATCTTGTTCTTTAGTTCAGGTCAAATCGGACGTAAAAAGTCATTTTTTTGCAATTTGCCAAAGCCAAATAAGCTTGTTTGTTATTTGATTTTGGTATAATGTTAGATTTTCTTTCTCTACATATCAAATGAGACCAAAATATCGTGGAGTCACCAGATATCAACAGTTCTTAGCAAGTACACATGTATTATACCTAACCATTGATACTAAATATCAATTTTAGTTTCCAAGTGTCATGTTTGTGAAGACGAGTTCTACAGTCAAGCTGAACTAAGGCGGCATTTCGTAGACCACCATCCTGACTCCAAGCCATATAAATGCGAGGTTTGTGGAAGATGTCTTGGCACAAAAAGGGATCTTCGTTGCCACATGCGTACTCACACGGATGAGAGACCATTCCAGTGTGCTACATGTGGGAAGGCATTCAAACATGGCAAGCATCTCAAAGATCATGAGCTCATCCACACTGGTGCCAAGCCATTCAAATGTTTGGTATGCAAGAGGACCTTCCGACACAAGCATACACTTAAAATGCACTCTTTTATTCATACTGGTGAAAGGCAGTTCATGTGCATGGTATGTGGTCAGCGCTTTAAATCAAGAGGTTGTCTGAAAAGTCACGCCCTCACTCACACGGATATTAAGCCATTTGTTTGTGAAATATGTGAAAGACCATTCAGGAGAAAAAGCCAGATGCGACAACACCAGAACATTCACGCCAAGGCTTCACATGTGGCTGTGGGTGAACAGGTTATCGTAGAACAGGTTGTCTTCCATGACAACCTTCCTGTTGAGGTATCCCTGGAGATTGATAAAGAGACACTTGAAAAGCAATAACTGTTACTGATAGAAGCAAAATATAATTCCAAAAATTATGATTCTGACAAATTTTTGCATTGGAGGTGGCACCAGAGACCAAAACGATATATTAAAAATGACCGATAAAAAATACATAAACTATATTTTTCCGTACAAGGCATGTTTTACGATAAGTTTTGGCAGCAAGCAGACACTAGGGACAAAAATTGCTGGTTATGATATGAGATTGACCAACGCATTCTAAATATATCTGTTTCATTGCAATGAAATGTTTAAAGATATTTTGTCAAGTGAGGAATAGGCAAGGAAATTGCTTAAGAATATGTGACTTTATGTATATGCAAACTAAATAATATTTCTATACATTTCTTTATATTGCAGTGTTGACCAATATTTTGGCTTTGATAGTAGTGATTATCAGTATACTGTGGTCACTCAGAAAACGCCCAACTTTAAGCTTTTGAGTGGAAATCATTTATGTTTATTGTCAACAGTTACATTCATAGTTATACAAACATTTCAATATTTACTTATAAAAGTCTGATATGTACAACTGATTGTAAAGAATGCTGTATGTTCTTGTGTACATAATAAACAGAAAATTGTGGATGTTAACCTATGATAAATCATAAAAACAAATTTGATAATAATTTATTATGTAAAACAAGCAGGCTGTGGCTCAGTTATATAATACAGTTTAAGTTAAAAATATGGACAATATTATATTGACTGCATGGTTCTAGTTGCATGACAAAAATGAAATACATAGAATTTCGCCTGATTTTTCATCGAACAAAATATTTATTCAACAGTTTTCTATAGATCTTCAGTAACACGAGTGTAAAGTGTAAATATGGGGTCAACTCGTGTCGAAAACTAGGTCAAATATTTAGACCGCATGTTGTTTTAAAGTTGTTTACAACAGTGTTCAACTTGTATCCAATAACCTCAGTAAGAAAATTTCTCTGCATGATCTTGAGATTTAGGTCCAGTGCCATTAGGGTCATTGTGGGTAAAAAACGAGGTCTTATCAGAAGAAAATGCATTCAGAAATTCAACAGTGTTTATCCCATGTTCATGAAACTTGGTTTAAATGTTTATTAGCATGATATTAAGGACCCGTGTGAATATGGGTCATGTTGGGTTGAAAACTAGGTCGGGCCAATGTGAATATGGGTCATCTTGGGTTGAAAACTAGGTAGGGCCAATGTGAATATCGGTCATCTTGGGTTGAAAACTAGGTCGGGCCAATGTGAATATGGGTCATCTTGGGTTGAAAACTAGGTAGGACCAATGTGAATATGGGTCATCTTGGGTTGAAAACTAGGTCAGGCCAATGTGAATATCGGTCATCTTGGGTTGAAAACTAGGTAGGGCCAATGTGAATATGGGTCATCTTGGGTTGAAAACAAGGTAGGACCAATGTGAATATGGGTCAGCAGTGTTTACTTTTCTTCTATTGACATACATCCTGCTGCAAAATTACATTTGTCAAAAAATGAAAATCCACCCTTGTTATTCAAACACAAACATCTTTTACAACCTTGTACAGTTACAGTCCGCCCATTGATTATTTGGTGTTTTCGATCACTAATCAGATTATAAAGCAGCAAATTAAGAGTATTTAAGGATCCCAGCATATCAAAGGAAATGCTGTGTAGCATTTTGTCGATTTACTTAACAAAATACCGATTAATCCCGTGCTAATATTTTCGTTTTGAAGATCTGTAGACTTCTATGGTAGACGGTTGACTGCAATTCCTTAGAGCTGAGCATCTGTTGTAAGATTTCTGACATTAACCTTCATGGTTTTGAAGACAATGTTGATGCATTGGCACAGCGTTGATGTCGTTTTCCTTATGCAAAAGCTTAACCCAAACTAAAACTTCAAAATCCCCTTCATGTACGTGCGCCGCGATTGAAGATGCGTCCCTTTTCCCCATGATCTGCCCTTTATACTCCACCCAGAGACAGCGATGTTTCAATGAACTTCCTTGTGCACCAACTATTCATAATTTACTTTTCGGTGACGATCGCTTAACTTTTGAACAAAACAACGATATATTTCTGTGTGTGCAGAGGTTTATATCAAGTTCAAGGAGATTCTATTCTTGATCGGGTGTGTTCGGTATCGGAGGCAGTGTGTCATGCATGAGATGATAAACCTACTATATAGCTACGTGTTTTAGAAATGATAACAACATATAAGCAAATATATCACACATCTTATTTTAAGCATCTTGATCGGATTTGAATAGTATATGTTTATTGAACCAAATAACTATTAGGAACGGATTAGTGACTTGTTTTCCAATCCTTAATATTTGTGTTGTTGTTATAATACCTTTTATATGTAGATTTGAAATAAATACTGTTTAAACTAAAACTTCAAACCCAAGCTTTAACCCAAACTCAAGATATCCAAATGACACTTGGTACATAATGCGTGTACGGCTTATTGACCCTTTTAAACACCAACTTGCATTTGCGTTATTCGTCTGGCGTAATATGTCAACTTGCGGCAAACCTTTGCCCTATGGATCATTTTTAACGCGCATTTCAACGAACACATGCATGTTGACGGTCTACAGACCCGTCCCTGGGAATTTACTGCGTTATCAGTGAAAAATAGTTGTTTTAACTGTCACAAATCATAGTAGCTTAAATGCATCCATGCAACATAATCTTAACATAATATATCCAAGCTGTAAAAGACATTTTTTTCGTCCTCTGCAAGACACAAACCTGCTTTGTTCTCGTTTGTAGTCAAGACAGAGGCTGTCTGAATTACACCCGTTTTAATATACAAAAGAAAACTTATGTTATAAAAATATCTCTAAAACGGTTTTGAAAACCTAGCGAAATATCTGATAAATAAAGCTTTTATTATATTTTCCAAATCATATTCGATGATAAATAAAGCTTTTATTATATTTTCCAAATCATATTCGATGTCTATTTTATCAAGGATTACCAATACCATTAAATTTACAAGGAAATCAAACGGATATTAAGTGCTGATGAAATATTGTATTGTATTCTTTTATTTATATGTATTAGCTGCACTCATTAGATTATAAAATGATTTTTTATATTCCGTCCAGGTTTGTGCGTGATTTTAGTCTCGATAAGACGGTACTCTCGTATGTATTTTCTGTGTCTGGTTCTTTCCTCATAGCTAGAAGTGTTGGTCTAGACGAAGAAATGTTGTTGTCAAGTGATTGCCGAACGGAAATGGTGGTCGTCTTCTTTATCCGTTTGACACTGTTGCTAGATTATGCGCTAGCGCCGTTGTGTCCATCCGTTTGACACCAGTTCCTAGATTATTCGCTAGGGACTGCTGTGATAAGTTGACCCGCATATATTTGTCCCGATCGCTGGCAGTTCTGTCCAGTGTTTGAGTGGCTTTGTGGTGTTACCTCTCACTCTGCCCGAACACAGCGATAGGGAGGCACCTGGTTAACAGTGATGTCGATGAACAGTCTATCTGGGTTAGCGGAAGGGATTCTACACTAGCAAACTGATTGGTCATCACCAGGTATAAATGATAACCGACGCTTGATAGTGACATCGTTTTTGTCCACGCTCATTAAACGGCAAATAAAGTCACTAGCTTTAGAACTGTCTGATTTTTCCGCTTTGGTAAAAAGGAGAATCGTCGCTGAATTGGTTCAGGTATCCTATTGTTGTGTTCGCTTTTTTGCTCGAGTGGCTGTTTTCTGAGATGCTCGAGAAGGTCTCTTACAAGACGTTTTAGTTTAAGCTTCTCACACATGTAACTAGGAGGCGGGTAGCCCATCAGATCAAGGCAATCATAAGGCAAACATCACAAACAATACTCACACATACCTCTTTGCTACCAGAATCCCGCGCAGGTTGCTCGTCATCGTCATGCAAGTCATCTTTTCCGTTACGGCAATCATTCTCTTCTTTTAACTTCCTGCCTCCAACGGATTGAAGTTTGTAGTTTGTTCTGTAATTTGACGGTTTGATGGTTTACGTGGAGTTTGGATTCTTAGATTATCTTCATTGATAACTGCAGCTAGTGCCATTCTTTCTGTGTTAGTCGGTGCTGTCATTAACCTGTCACGTCGCATATGTTCTTTCATCATCTTGCCGTATGCCTTATGTCTTTTCAGCTTCAATCCAGCAAATGTTCCGCGTTTGTGATTCATGTTTGTAGCTTGATCCTTTAGAGATTGCCAAGGCATATAGTTTTCGTTTATTAAGTACTCTTTTATTTTCAGTTTTGGTTTAATTCCGTCTCGCGAAAGTTCGCTAATCTCTCTTTGTTGAGTTGTCCTGTCATTTCATTACTTGGCTTCTCGTCGTTTGACTGGATGTCGTAGTCATGTTCAGTTGGTGACTGTTATGTATTTTTCATTGATGGAATTCTGGAAACTACTAAAGGTGTTGGGTGTTCTGATAAGTTTTAAAGGTGCTCTGAGGTTGTATTCAAGTCTAAGTTTGGTTGCGGGACGTTCTTATTTTAAAACATGCTCGGATTCAGTAGTTTTCCCCGATGTGTAATTCGTTGATGAGATTTCTATTTTCGTTTATAAGTTTTTAAAGTAGTTCCTTAAGATCTCTGACATCTTGTGTATCCTCATACTTCTCCTCGTCAGTTTCAATGTTTTCGCTTTGCTTGACATTTCATCATGTTCATTAGATTACGATAGTGGTTTCTCTGTTCATGTCCACTGCTATTAATTTTGCTCCAGATGTATGTAATTCAAACATGTCTTCATTTTCATCATGTCGCGACATTAGTAAGACATTTAATTTTCCCAGCGTTAATAATTGTTCTTTCGTCATGAATATCACGTTACGGTCTGCAGACGGGGGGATTATTTTTTTAAAGTACTTTCTCAATGTTTGTTGTCAACGTTAGGTTAAAGTACTCAGTTCAATCAGACCAGTTCTGATAACTTTCATAAACAGTGTACACTTGTTTGCTTTTACATATATCTTTGTTAACTTACTATAACGGTGTTTTTCCTTTGATTTTAATGTACCGATGTAATCATTAGACTCAGGTAAATGCAACGAATATTCTCTTGAAATATGGTATTCATTCTGTCTTCGCTAACCTTTACACTGTAGTTCTCTAACTTGCGGCAATAATAGTCACTGGAAAGTGGGTCTTCTTTGTGAATCATAACAGTCACTATATCATCATATTCATCATAAACATCTCATCAATTAAATGCCTAGTTTAATCCTTCTATAAGTGCCCCCCCCCCCCACAAAAAAAAATAAATAAATAAATAAATAAATTAAATAAAATAAAAAAATAAAAATAAAAAACAACAACAAAAAAAACGTGTATAGTAAACAACCTATGTGTATTGACCTTTATCTAATTGTCTTATCAGATGTCCAATCCTGAGTATCCTGCTGTGCAGTCTTGGATGTTTTATAATGGAAATGGACCCTAAATGGCCCTGAGCAAATAAGCAATACACAGGAAATTGGCCCCTACTGTGACATCAGTGCAATTAGCAGGAGATGCACAACAGGGGATTGTCATGCGAAACATACCTTAAACTAGGCCTTAAACCTTTCATTATTATACCCTCATGCTATATAGGAATCGGTTTATCCCGTTCGTCCGTCCGTCCGTAGCCTCCATCCGACCTGAGACAAGTCTTCTTTTCTCCATTACTCCATGTTGTTACGATATAGACTTCAATCTACATTGGCTGTGTGGAGGAGAGCAGTGTTTTACAAAAAACAAGATTACTTTGTGTATAGTATTTTTAGAGTTATTTCCCTTTGGATTATTTTTTATAATTTTTACTTCTCTCCGCCGGCAATCTTGTCCGTAGCATTACTTGAAACGCCTTTTATGTATGTACTTTAAACTTCAAGTAGATCTCATTTGGGATTAGTGCAGTGCACTTGATTCATAAATCTTGGTGCAGCATTTTGAGCAATTGTCAATCGTTGATGTGTAATCCTGATATGTTTAAAGGTGTTAACTTCAACTGTACAAAATAAACATTTTTGTTTTGTTTTTGTTTTGTCCACTCAAAAAACTAAAAATAAATAATCAAACCTTATTTCCCAGATGTTATAGTCCGTAATTGATGCACTCTTACCGACACGTGGCATTCAATGATTAATTTGAAGTCACAAAGTCATTAATATTATCATGTTTATTTTTTTTTTTCGTACACATTTTAATGAACGCGCTAGTTGACGGATACCATAGTATATATGTGTTTTCCAAGGCGAAAGGGAGTTATTATCAAAAACATTAAACAGACCAGATGGTGTCTTTAGTTGGTCTGTGTCGGGTCTTTGGAATGCCAGCCTACCTTTCAGAGGTAGTCATTGACCATCAGGTTGGTTTCTTTAACTTTCTTTAGGAAAGTTCTCCAAAAGTTCATTATCAGTCACATTGCAATAAACACCCCCCCCCCCACAATATTAACATAAAAATAAGCTGATATCTCGTTTTCTATCCATGCATATATTATGCCGTACATAAATTAAGTCTGTTATTTGCATTTATTTTTAGAAAATATTTTTAATTAATTCATTTTGTAATTACATAATATTGTTTTATGACACCTCCTAAATTATTAATGTATATCTAAAAAGGCACTTAATTTTCTGATTGACAGTTCTCACATATGTGGGTCTAACGTCTGTAACATTGTATTATGATATTTCTGTAATCAAGCTTATTATTTCATTGTTTTGCTTGAAGACAAAGATTTTCCTTTTATATTTTGTTTATTGTCACTTATCAAATTTTATGCGCTCACATCTAAATTCCTAATGAAATTTTAGGACTATATAAAGGCAAACACTTTTTTTGTAGTTTTGTGGCGGATGCTTGGTTTAGTGGTAACACACTTGACCGTCAATCCAGGGGTCGCAGGTCCGATTACCCGCCGCACCACTAAACAAATACTTATCGTCTGCCTGGAGGGACGTTAAATGGGGGTCCCGTGTTACAGTGCTTTACACTGGTGCACGTTAAAGAACCAGGGTCACATTACATATATATCATTTGGTATGTCGTGCTAATTTAAGCTTGTATTTTAGGCGAATTTTACCAAGGTGAGTTTAAATATTAAAATGACATTAAACAATACTACATATATTACAAGTATGATTTTAAATTTGTTAAACTTTTTTTAAATTGTCATTTATTTCCACAACTGTAAAAATATAAGATAAAATTAGCCCGACGTACACGTGATAGCAATACCACAACGGACAGGTATTGCGCATTTTATAATATGAAATAAGGCACTGCCTTGAACGGGCTCTATGTATTTTATCAACTGCAGAAACTGCTAATGCAGTACATTTTTTCTTAGGTAAACAAGTGTCAAAGGCAAAATTCATTTGTTATGACATACTATGACTTTGACTACACCAATTAGATTATTAAGGTGCATAACAAGGTACGGGTAAGGCAATGCAAAGCAAATTTGATATTTTAATGTTTGAAAAAACTCATAATAACAAACACAAGTATATTAATTTACCTAATACTGAATATCATACAAGCATTTACAGAACAAATAAATGATTCCTACTTTAAACATAAGAAGGTAAACGAAACAGATTGAGTTTACTTAAAACTAATTATTACAGTTATCTGACAATTAACCTGTACTAAACTATTTTAATATGTAAAACAGCATTGTGTATATTTTAGATTTTTAAGGTTCTGCAAATAACCTAGAAAAATGGTTTGACCACCTCAGCAGTTTGAAATGAATATAAATTCCCTGTAGTTGATGTTGTTAGCACCATTCCATCATTGAATATAACGATGTATGCAGAAAGTATGAAAATATTTAATAATTAAAGTATGAGTCTTTAAACTGAATTATACATCTGTAACAGTTAAAAAAACAAGAGGGCCCTGAAGGCCCTGTATCGCTCATCTAATCCAATACAGATCATCAAGAATAACAATCTGATCAAGTTCCATGAACATATGGTCATAAATGTGGCCTCTAGAGTGTTAACATGCTTTTTCTATTACTTGACCTGGTGACCTAGTTTTTGACTGCACATGACCAAGATCGAACTTGGCCTACAGCTAATCGATATAAACATTCTGACCAACTTTCAGGAAGATACAGTCGTAAATGAGACCTCAGGCCTCAATTTCTCGAAACTTCTTAAGTCCCTTATAACCGGATTAAGCTAAACTCACTATTTTTGGTTTTCAATAATTTGGATAATATTTACTTCTTTAAGAGTTTTTATACTTTAGATAGGAATTATCTATATGTTAGTTAAATTAAACCTTTTTTCATTTATCAAAATTCCATTCAAGTATACATGTATTTTGAGTAATTGAAATATTAAAAGTTACTTAAGCCTGTTAAGCTTAAGAAGTTTCGAGAAATTGGGGCCTAGAGTATTAACAAACTTTTCCTTCAATTTGACCAGGTGACCGAGTTTTTGACCACACTTGACCCAGATTCGAACTTGACCTAGAGATTATCAATATTAACATTCTGACCAAGTTTCCTGAAGATACAGTCATAAATGTGACTTCTATAGTGTTAACAAGCTTTTCCTTTCATTTGACCGGGTGACCTAGTTTTTAACCCCAGCTGACCCAATATCGAACTCGTCCAATATTTTATTGAGAGTAACATTCTGACCAAGTTTCATTAAGATATTGCCCAAACTGTGACCTCTAGAGTGTTAACAGTCAAATTGTTGACGATAGACGACAACGGACGACTACGACGGATGACGGACACAGGGCGATCACAATAGCTCACCTTGAGCACTTTGTGCTCAGGTGAGCTAAAAACAAGCACATAGATTATTCAACAAAACATTAGTTCTTGTTATTGATACATATATATTTATGTTGTAAACTTGTAATATATGCACAATAAAGCAATTTAACTGTTCACAACATTATCAGAACAAAAATGTACTATAATTATGCTTAGATTAGCTCATTCATAAGCTCATTCAGTTTAAAACTACAAAAAAAGTATATACTTTGCCAATCCACTTAATTGTTCAGAACATATTAGGCTTTGTTTTAATTTTAACAATGTCACTGTATTTTAGACATAGTAAATTGCCCCCCCCCCCCCCCCCACAGCAAGAGTTTAGCAGCCTACTGACAAGATGACTGTAATAAACTATGATGTATTGATCTATTGATAGGGGAATACTCTCCAAGAAAATTGACACATTTCTCTGCATTTGATACATATGCAATTCTTGTCTCTTATTCCAATTGTTCATGATGATTACAGTACTGAAGTCATTGATCCAAGATACATAATCCACTCTGGTATAGGGTACTGAAGTGATCGTCCCATATGCCAACTCTGGTATCCTGGATGAAATGTTACTGGTGAATACAGTACTGAAGTGATCAAATCCTGATGCCACTCTGGTATCCTGGATAAAACGTTACTGGTGAATCCAACTTACTGAAGAGATCAATCCCAGATGCCACTCTGGTATCCTTGATAAAACCTTACTGGTGAATACGGTACTATAGTGATGAATTCCGATCTGAAACAGATTAACACCTATTTTAAACTCAGAATATGATAACAAGGGTCAATTTGTTTACATTGACGCAGATGAAGAGACTATCACACTGAAGAAGTGAAGTCACCGTTGTTAAAAATATGTAAATATGGCCGAAGACCACAGTTATTCTAACTATATGTTTCATATAGACACTAACCAAGCTTACAATGTATCTCTTCAAAACAGTATTTTCATATATTTTTGCAAAAACAGACTTCAAAACTCCTATAGTTTAATTTCAGGCTGTATGCAACACATACTGAAAGTTTGGCAATGATATATTAAACACTTTAAGAATGAGTATAAGCACCAGTGGTGTTTTCATAAAAAGCAGAAATAGCCATTTCCATCAATCGGTAAGCCGCAAACTTTTAAAGAGCCATTATTTCCTCATGCATTGAATTAATCTGACCAAGTAAAGTTTATATATATATATATAAATGGCCTGTCTACTCTATTAAGATTTTTTCAAAGCGAAATAAGATTTTTCCACTTTATCAGCTTAGCGTTTATATAAAAAATGACATAGAGCCAAACTGAAATGCTTCCAGGGACAAATGGCGAAGCAAAGAAAATGGTAAAAAAACACCAAAACTGAAAGATTCATGACAACTGCTAGTGTTTTCATGTATGAGATGGCTACATGATGTAGAAAATGCAGTGATAGCATAATTATGCTAAGTTTTTAAAAAATTGCTTAAAGTATCTGTTTTGAAGGCTAGATTTGCCTTAAAATTAAGATTACAGCTCTTAACTAGTGTCTATAAGTTGCTTATTTACACCTGATTAGTATAAATCTCACTCTTTGAAATCATTTACACACAAACAAGTACTACAAAGTTAACTTACATCTTCATTCTGAAATATTAGATTCAGAGCTGCAACTCCTGGATCTAGATTGCAGGACCACTGCCATGGGCGAAAAGCCGCAGCAAACTGGCGCTTATTGGCACATCATATTCTGCAAGCAAGACAAAAAATCAATGTTTGACACAGAATAAGACTATCTTCTACTGTAAAAGTATGAAAAATGCCTGTAAACACTCATTTGAGACATACATAACCTTTTATGTAGGAATTATGCTCCAGTCAATTGTAAACACCACTCAAGCCCGGGGAATAGCGGGGACTTTGACTTTCAGTCCAGCCAACCCAGGGTAAAATCCCCGCCCTGCAGGGAAGAAATGATGTTAAAATACCCACCAAATGCCCCCGCACTACTATATTTTGCTCCAAGACAAAACCACCGCATTCACCCGGCACTGCAGTGACACCTGAATGGTAAAAACACAGCCCTTTTCCCCGGCCATTCCCAGTTTACCACTGGACCTGGAGGGTCCAAGGTTACAACTGACTGGTGCATTAATGCGATAAATGTGCAGAAAAGTTCATTAATTCAAAAAAAATTATAACAAAAAAATAAAAATTTAATAAATGTATTAACTTCAAGTAAATGAATATATTCATGAATAATTGACAGTATGAATGAATGAAAAGTAGCAATATTTCTTTAGATAGGGATCTCATTGTGTTGCTGTGATTGTTTAAGTAGATGTTTTTCATGTTCATAAGCTAAAAATCATATGCACACTAAATGAAACATAATTCTGCATCATGTGTAGTAAGTTGTGATACTTGTTTGCAATCAATGCAATGTTTGTTAAAAGAGCAAACAAAATGTGCGAATAGATGCACAATACAGTCCAAAGACCAAGAAGGTCAGCAGTTCTATTAGAAAATGATATTATCTCAAAGCCGCAACAAAAACGGCATGAAAGAAATTCAATTCGGAAAGAAACAGTTCATCAATGAGCTATTGAAATAAACACTGATCATGACGTCATAACAAGCGAATGTTAATATCAAAGAGCAAGAAACATACTGGCAATTTATTTCAGGGAAACCTTGACAAAAGTCTGGTTTATTTCCAAACTTATTGCCTCCAGTAATACATAACATGGCAATACCTGCATTGCTGAAAATCTGTCCACAGCAGTAATGTCAAAAACCAGGTGGCATGGATGCATTCTGAAATACAAAAAAGTCTGTAATTTGTTATAATCTTACATATCCCATTTACAAGTGATTTACACTGAAATCTAAACTATAGTAACACAACTTCTTTATGACCAAACATATATATTCCTATTGAGCATTAGTACACTGTATGTAGATGACTTTTTATTTTGTATATCATGTTTCTTTCCCCCAATTTATGGAAATATTTTATAACAGGTTCAAGCTTTTTAAGTCCGTTACGCTTAAGATTTATCGAGAAGCTGGGGTCTTATGCACCAGTCAATTGTAACCACGGCCCCCCAGATCCGGGGGTATACAGGGGATAGACGGGGAAATGGGCCGTGTGTTTACCTTTCAGGTGGCCCTCAGTGCCGGGTGAATGCGGTATTTTTGTCTTCGCTTTAAATATAACGGGTAATGGGCCTTACCTAGGGTCCCTGGGGTGCAGGGGCATTTGGCAGGGATCTTACCATCTGTTCGTCCCCACAGGGCGGGGATTTTAGCCAGGGTTGGCTGGACCAAATGTCAAAAGTCCCCACTATTCCCCAGACCTGGGGGGACCATTTGACTGGTGCATTATCGCATGCAGATTTGAGTGAATCGCAGAGAGTGTTTACAGTATTTACTGTCAACAACACAAACTTCTTTAGGCATCTCATTTAGACTTTTTTACTTATAAACAAGCAGAAATTTTGACACAATGGCAATTCTATAAAAAAAACTTGACCATGAAATTGAGTGTGAGCAAGCCAGTACAGATTGGCTTAACATTTGGGTGAAAAATTACTAAACGGCGATGTAAATTGAAAAAAAAAATGGAGTTGCACCTAATTTTTTAAGGTGCAGGTCTAAGAAAAGGCATGACGGTCTAAATATAGAGGTGCAGTTGTATATTAAAGATGTGCACCTCCATCTTAAATATAGAGGTGCAGTTGTATTTATGTAAGAGGTGCACCTCCATTTTAAAGTTTTAAAATATATATAGAACAGAACGTATGAATAAAGAATTGCACAGCTTGATAACATACAGGTGCACCTGTAAAGTTAAGTGTATTTTAGTAACATTAATGATTCTCTCACAAAGCCATGTTGTTTCATTGTAATGGTATGGCAACTCTCACTCAGTCATGGAGGTTGTTTGGCAGGATGGTTCGCCTTCTCCACACCCTCGACTGACTATTTAGTTACAATATATCACACGATCTGTGGCCCACAGCAAAACCATCAACCCGCATTTGCCGATTTGTCTTTCAATCACAATCTTGCACTCTTATGGTGTCAGCCTTCCTCTCAACATATTCAGTCACAATCTCTAATCACCCATAGTTTTGCTAGGCACGAGGGCTCACTCGGCACTATTTATTTGCAATCTTTCACACAATCTGTGGATCAAAGCAAAACCATTCATCTTTACAGTCACAATAGCTCACAAAGCCATGGTGTTGGACCGCAACCGTCTATTGATCTTTTCAGTCATAATCTTGCGCTCCACCATGGTTTTTTTTGGAAGGAGGGGAAACCACTCCCGCGCCCTCCCCTTCCAACTTCTTAATTTAATAAAATCTGTCACAAAAAAAGTGGTGCTGCATTTCAGTTACCTGGTATTTGGACTGCAGTTGTGGCCAGTCAAGCTATCTGATTGGGGCGATTCGGTCCCTTGGGTGATCTCTTGGTCTGAGAATTATAAAAAATGTGTTTGCAACTGTGTACTCTTTGATACATATAATAAACAAATAATCCACTTTTGGTCGTATATTTTTACATATTAAATATTTTAATGTTACATACAATCTTTATCATTCACATGGTGTCGGACCGCAACCGTCCATTGATCTTTTCAGTCATAATCTTGCGCTCCGCCATGGTTTTACTTGGCAGGAGGGGATACCCCTCCCGCACCCTCCCCGCCCAACTTCTTAATTTACAAAAAAGTGGTGTTGCATGGCACAAGAGTTCACCTGTCACACAATTCCTGTGTATCTTTTTAGTTTCAATCTCTCAACCAGCGTGTTGGTAATTGGAAGGTGTTCCCATCCTTTGATCTCAGTCAAAACATCTCACTCATCCATTGTTGAGGTTCACAGACTGTACACCCCATCCATCTGTTCAGTGACAATATCTCGCTCAGCCATAGCGATTTCTGAACTGGTCAACCGCATGTCATAAGTTTATGAAATTGATATCTTCATTGTATGATTTACTGAAGTGGTTTTACATTTTTACAAAATAATCATACTGTACCTGGCTGACGTGACAAGCTCTGCTATGTGTACCGGTATAATCCATGGTTGTAATTAAATCGGTAATCCAACAGGAATTTAAAAAAAATTGAGTACAGAAGTTTTAAAAACTTGAATATTGAAGCATTTAATGATGATCTTTCGAAAATTAATATACAAACTTTTGATCCTACCAAGAATGAACAATCTTGTATAGACAGTATTTATGAGAAATTTGAATCAGATGTCACAGATGTTTTTAATAATCATGTTCCTGTGAAAGAAATGTACAGAAGAAGCAAACAACTCCCAAATATGAATAGAGAATTAAGAAAGGCTATTTACAAAAAAAAAAATGCATTACCATAAACTTTTGAACTTTCGAACCTCTAAACACTGGGGAAAATATAGAAAACAGAGAAATTATGTAAATAAACTAAAAAAGAAATCGATCAACATCTACTTCCAAGAACGTTGTATAGGTGGTTGTAAGGAAAATGATTTTTGGGATACAATTAAACCTTACTTGTCAAATAAATCAAGTACTTCACAACCCAAAATAATTTTAACTGAAAATGAAAAAATAGTGTCTGAAAATAGGGAAGTTGCAAATATTTTTAATGACTATTTTGTAAATGTAGCATAGAGTATAGGGAAGGATTATAGTTTTGATAAGAATAACCATCCAAGTTTAAATAAAATAAAACAAGAACACATAGATAGTAATTTTAGCTTTAAGAGTACTGTTTAGAGGGACTGTTTCTAAAATTATTGACAAGTTTAATGTAAAAAAAAGCCACAGAAGCAGACAAAATATCAGTAAAATTATTAAAATTAGGTAAGCAGTCACTTGTTGAACCAATAACAGACCTGGTCAATCTTTCAATATCAACACAAGTATTCCCAGATAAACTTAAGCAAGCCCAGGTTACTCCTCTGCATAAGAAAAACGACACAATGACAAAATCAAATTATAGACCAGTCAGTATCTTACCAATTCCATCTAAAATATTTGAAAAAGTTATGTCCTTACAGCTTTCTGACTATTTTGACAGTATCTTTGATAACTTTTTATGTGCATTTAGGAAAGGCCATGGTTGCCAAACTACACTTTTAAAATTACTAGAAGATTGGAAAAATGCCTTAGACCAAAATTTATACTTAGCAGCTATCCTAATGGATTTATCAAAAGCATTTGACTGCCTACCTCATAACATTTTATTAAGTAAACTATCTGCCTATGGCTTATCCGAATCAGCAACAAATCTTCTTCAATCGTATCTCACTGGACGCAAACAGCAAATCAAAATTGGTAATGTCATCAGCTCATGGAAAAATATAAAGAAAGGTGTGCCTCAAGGCTCCATACTAGGTCCCTTACTTTTTAATGTATTTATTAACGATATTTTCTATTTCATACAGAAAGGAACACTTTATAATTACGCAGATGACAACACACTATCTTTTAGTTCACCTGATTTTAATGAGTTAAAAACGTTTTAGAACAAGAAAGTCAAATTCTCATTGAATGGTTTAATTTTAATTGTATGCAAGCTAATCCAGTTAAATTTCAGGCTATAGCTGTTGGAAAAAGAACTTTTGAAAAAAAACAAAACTTTTAATATAGGTCCAGATGATATTACCTGCGATGAAGTTGTTAAGCTGCTTGTGTAGACATAGATTATCAGTTAAATTTTAATGTTCATATAAGTAATATTTGTAAAAAGGCAGCAAGACAACTTAATGTTTTGAAAAGAATTGGGTCTAATTTAAGTAAATTAAATAAGCTTACTGTATTCCATACATTTATAAATTCAAATTTTAACTTCTGTCCAATGTCATGGCATTTTTGTTCTGAAAATAATACTAAAAAAATGGAAAAAAATCAGGAAAGAGCTTTAAGATTTGTCTACAATGACTATGAATCATCTTATAATAACCTACTAGCTAAAGTTAACTTACCAAGCTTACATATAAGAAGAATGAAAACCATGGCAATAGAAACTTTCAGAATACTAAATAACTTAGCACCTCCTGTCTTATCAGAATTAGTACATAAAAGAAAATCTAAATATAATTTCAGATATACAAATATTTTGGAAATTCCTAGAGTGAAAACAACTAAATTTGGTAAGAATTCCGTCAGATATGCTGCCCCTGTGCTGTGGAACTCACTACCAGAAAACTACAGAACATGTTCAAACTTTAATCAATTTAAATCTCGAATGGCTTCCTGGAATGGTAAAAACTGTAGATGCATTGCCTGTAATTCCTCATCAAATTAAATTATTGTTTTCTCATTTTCTAACTTAATCACAGCACAGGTGCGTATACCCAAATAATATTTTGTTTGCTTTCTGCCTTATTCAGTATATGCGTTATGCTTGCCTTTGTATGTTTGCATGTCAACTTGTGCTTATTATTTTTGAGTTGTGCTTGCTCGTGACAAAGTTTTTGCATCTTTGTAGTCAATATTTCTGCTTTTGTTCCATGCATGTAAAATTGTTTAGGACATCATAACATCCATTCTGTTTTATATGTGTCGTATAATCTTATTTCTGATTTCATTAAATGTTTTAATATGTTACTGAGGATGTTTAGCTAATGTAGTTACCCTCTGTGAGAAAGTTGCTGATCAGTTCTTCTCAAATCTGATTTTGGGGAATAATTGATTTCTTAAAACCATTTTTCTTTGCAGTCGCACTTTTGTGCTGGTATTGATAATTCAGTGTTTTATTTACACAAGTTCTTATAGCAGCTTTTAGGCCACTGGTCAGGATCAGCAGCGTTTTCCACAGCTTTAGATATGCCTAATATGTGTGCTTTTAGATGATATATAATATAGAAATATCTAATACTTTTTCCTTTTATAGCTATTTTTACTCTTGTTGATCTCATATACATTTGTTAACGGTCGGTTAAAAAGCTCATCAGAGCTTATGTTGAATATGTTTGTGTCTTGCCGACTTGAAATAAAACTTATTGTATTGCATTGTATTGTATTGTTCTTCGCAATTTCTATCCGATCAACAACTGTCAAACATCTAAATAGCATTGAAATTGTAAAGCCTAAAATGACAACTACTAACTGTCAAGTGTGACCTTCGTATGAAAGGTAAACAATGCGTATGAATATCTTTAATAAACAAGTGAAAACAAAGTATATATCTCAGACAATCTATAGAAATATGTTTTATTTGTGTTTTTGAGTTTACCAAAAGTATTTATAGTAATTGCTTATAAGCATATTTTGAATTATTTTAATAAATAGTAGGGCGCTATTTCGCCGCATTTCATAGTTTAAATTTCATTCTTCCGTATCGTCACGCTCTGATGACGCTGGTGTCCGGCATGCACGCGCTCAATATAGTTTATGAACAGAAAAAATACTGGTTCCATCACCTTTACGTCTTTTTTTCAGGCTGATGGTACAGGCACATTGAAGCGTGACGTCACACGCACCTGCTGGTCGGCCTCGAATACAGGTTGGCAAAACACCGCCATTGTTATTTACAATCAGAGCGTGAATATTGCGGGATCTTTTGACAGCGTTATTTATAGAAAGTGTAAACAAAAACTCAGAATGCCGACTAGTTGTTCTGCACCAGGGTGCACACAACGTTTTGTGAAAGATTCTGGAGTTCGTTTCTTTAGATTTCCTAAAGAAAAATATTTTTGAAGTGGTTACTCGCTATTGGGAGAAGAAGCCTGAGCGACCGTCAACATGTTAAGTTGTGGGAGCCTTCGGATCATGACCGTCTTTGCAGCATGCATTTCGCCGAAGGTACTAAGTAATTATGTTATTGTTTTAAGTACTACAGTATCATGTTTTAATTATCATCCCATTTTCGTGTTCGAGATGTAAAAATGGTACTGTACCAGTAGATTTACTACCAGACAAAAATAATTGGTAGTAAAGTACAGTATCCGGGATATGTTTGTATTATCTGTATAGAATGCTGGCTTAATTGTTACAGTTTTGGTATCAATGGTTAGACCCTAAAAGAATATTATGACATAGTGTTCAACAGGTGAATAATAATTATAACTTCATATTATATATACATAATTTGGGGTCGTGCTAAACTGCTGACCGATTAGCTGACCATATAGGAATAGATGAGATTTGCTGACGAATTGCTGACCATATGAACAAAGATGGATTTTTTTAAAGTTTTTCTGTTTGTTTTTTGTTTTAAATGTTTTACTGTTATATGAAATGATTAATTGAATTGACGACTGTTCTTTTTTGTTATTCCAAGAGCGTTTCGTTGCAGATAGATGTCTTTTTATCATTAAAAGATAGAAAGAAAACTGTCTACATCCATGCCACACCACGTCCCATTTTTGTTTGAGTGAATGATCTAGTGAGTAGTGATTGATTGATAGATTGCTTGTGTGAGTGAAAGAGTTATTGATAGTGAGTGATTGATTGAATGGGTGTGCTAGTGAATAAGTGAACGAAGCATATGTTACAGTGTGCTTGATGAATGAATAATGAAATATTCAGTTAAACAAGGATTGATGTGTTGACTGATTGATTGATTGATTGATTGATTGATTGATTGATTGATTGACTGACTGACTGCTTGATGTTTTTTTAAATCATTTAGAACATTTTGGGCATATGAATTCAACATCTACATGTGATATATCGACTGGTGCTTTTACGCAATGTTTATGAAACCATTGGGAACACTTGTTACACTGTACTTGATCACCTAACTTAAGCAGGCAGGTAAATACACACACAAAAATTTTCTATTGAAATGATTTTTTGTTTTTTCCGCCTTCCACTAATCCACTTTGTTGTTATTGGGAATTTGGACATCTCTTGATTTTCTAAACAGAATACTAAATGTTCTCTGAGCTTTAGTGAAGTGGTGCTGAATGCAGGTCCCTGCTAACCTCGTAAGCGGACCGTTCCGTGAGTGCTTTAAGTATGAACGCCTCTCGTGTGTTGCCCTTCGTAGTAGCCTTGCATGTCGAAGAACGAACTCTACTCCGAGGCGACTTGCGGACAGTAGACCATACGTGACGAATCGCCGGTAGGCCCGCTGCCTTTGGTGGTAGATCACTGCCGGGTGTGCTCTCCGCTGAGCAAATACCCGATGGTAGGCCCGCTGCCTTTGGTGGTAGATCACTGCCGGGTGTGCTCTCCGCTGTGCTCGTCGGCATTATATCAATGGCAGAAATCGCAGTATCAATGTTGTGAGCAATATATATATATATATATATATATATATATATATATATATATATATATATATATATATATATAAATGATAAATATATCATAGTCCATTTTCCTTATATTTACATTGGTCAGCTAAGAATTTGGTCAGTAACTTTTCAATATCGAGTTTTCCTATACGTTACATTGGTCAGCACTATGCAGTGAACCGTGAAGTTGACTGACCATATAGAAACAGTACAACTTTGCAATATCGAGTTCCCCATACGTAACATTGGTCAGCTAAGAAATTGGTCAGTAACTTTTCAATACCAAGTTTTCCTATACGTTACATTGGTCAGCACTATGCAGTGAACCGTGAAGTTGACTGACCATATAGAAACAGTACAACTTTCCAATATCGGGTTTCCTTATACGTTACATTGGTCAGCTAAGAAATTGGTCAGCAACTTTTCAATATCGAGTTTTCCTATACGCATATTGAGTAAATATAATAATCTTCTTTCTCACTTATCGACTCCTTTGGCACCAACGGATAAAATTTCAAACTTTTATCCAGGAAATCACGCGCTTTAAATCCAGAGTATGAAAACACGGGACACTTGGTTAAATTGCCTAAGTATTTCGCCTGCGAATGTCCAACAATCAAAGCCATAATGAAACTATTAGAAAACACAAAGTCCAGCTAAAAAGATATTTCACTATATTTAACTATATGAGCACGCAAAACTGCACTAGACAAAATCCTTTTAAATTTACAAATGGAATCACACAAATTACAGAAAAATAATGAAAAATACGGCAATATTTCGGAGTTAATTTTGCAACGACTATGAAAGTGATATTCTCGACCAATTAAATGAAATATATACTTATCAAACTTTAATCATTAGCAACAGTTTGCCTATCATTGCCTTATTATTCACAAAATAACTTAGAACATACAACAGATTAAAGAGAAATAATTTCTTAATTAAAATGATCAATACCGATTTGGCAAACACCATTCTTTTGATCGTTCTTTAATGTAGTGCAGATAGTTTTTCACAGGTAATGAAGCTAACATTTAAAGCTACATTAACAATTAAAAATATTGCTTTCAAATAATTGTACTGTACATCGTAATTAAAACCGTGATATTTTTCACATATTTTCAACAACCCAGAAAAAAATAACTCAATTCATTTCATTGAAATGTAATTTCCCCTCCAAAAAAACCCGACAAACATCCGTCTATTCTTACACTTTTAAGGAGTATATAAAATAAATTTAACATAATATGTCTTGAAAGATCTTAAATATCTAAACTTTTTTTTTTCAATTGTTTTCCTTCTTTGTCTATATGGTCAGCAATTGGTCAGCAACTCTCTTCTATTTCTATATGGTCAGCTAATCGGTCAGCAGTTTAGTATTGACCCATAATTTGTTATACATTGGCAGGAACACCGTCCAAGGACCAATATCACCAGGATTACATACCGAGTGTATTCAGTTTCGCTACCACAGCCAAGCAGCCTGAGCAGACTCCTGCACGAGCAGATAGGTTCAAGCGCCTCCAGAGACGCAGACTTGACTTAACACCAAATGACAAAGAAAACCGCCAACCAGCCAATGACCAAGACGAAATTGCTGAGGAACTCCTGATGTTAGGACATGATCTACCTCAATCGTTTGACCAAGGTATTAGATTAGGCTTTAAACTTTATGTACTTAAAAAAATAACTTAGCATCCTATCACACTAAGAATTATATAGAAGGCTAATTAAAGACATGCATACATAATAAATCCAGAACTGTCCACACACACAGACTGCAGCTGTATATATGCCTAAAGCACAAGTCATTTCATACTTGCAGGCACAGATCCAGGACCTGATCCCATCCAGGAAGAGCTTGACAACCTAAAGGCAGACTATACGTCCCTGCAGAAGGATCATCAGCGCCTTATGTGTGAAAATAGAGACTTAAAAGAGCAGATAAAGAAAACAAACTTTTCATACAAGAACCTTGGCAACCGTGAGGTATCAACATTGACTGGTCTGCAATCAATGACAATGTTTACCTGGCTTCTGGCAACAGTATCTGATGTCATAAAACCAACCGGAAAGCTTTGCCGGGGCAATGTACTGCTAATGGTGTTGATGAAACTTAAGTTAAATCTCACTAATAATGACCTTGCTATGAGATTCCAGACATGCCCAACACAGGTGTCAAGATTGTTGACTCAAAGCTTGCCTAATCTCGCAAAACGACTCAAATTTCTTTTGCAATGGCCTTCAAAAGATGCTTCATTTTCGTCTTGTAGTGTCTCATTTTTTCGATACTGCTTGGCCAGCGCTCTAGACACTCTTTTTCGCCCGCGTGACTGTCTACTTGATTCTTTTGGCATCCCAAAATTCATCTTGACTGTTAAAGACTGTTCATTTGCTGTACTGACAGTACTGCTTGAAACACCATTTTCATCTTCAAGTGAATCAATATTCTGACTGCTTTCTCCAACCTCCTGTGTGTTTTCCTCGTGGGCAATTATCTTACGTTTCTTTCTATACGTTTCACAATGCTTCCTGTTTAATTGTCTTTTATGAGCCTGCGTCTCTTCGCTCAACTCTGATATTGGTACAAAATATCCCTTTACTCGTTGGTTTTCTCGCTTAAACCACTCTTTGCCCAATTCAGCCTTTTTTCTTGCTCGATATTCCTTCATTCTTTGGGCCTTTGACTTTGCCATTCTACAATAAAAATATTTTTTTTAGTTGTCATTTGTGAACATTTTTGTTATTAATTCACAAGCTTGTAACAATATAATGGTGTATCATTGCTATACTATTATTCTTTACCCCTTGGAATAAAAGATAACGACCAAAAACTCTTTTTTAAACCAACAATGCCCAGTAGAAACATGAATTTAAAATATGACCAGTTACGGGACGAAACGACCATTTACGGGACACAACTTAATCAGCATTCATTTCATACAGTTAATAATTTTTCTAAGTTTTTTTACTTAGTAAAAATATTTAGAGTTTAATTTGAAAATTGTCTTATAAATTCCATAATTAAAAATAAAAAATAAAAACAGGATACAAAGAAAGACACTTACCCTTCGCTTTTTTGTTATTGTGAAAATCCACTTCCAGAAAATGGCGGATCCAAAGTTATGACATCATGCACAACTCATACATGACGTCATTACACAAAAAAACACAAACAGAATGTTTTAAGCAGAAAGAAACAATTTAGAACCAACATAATTGTTTTACTTGACTCGTAACTGGTGGCTCGTAAATGGTTTTGAAATAACATTTAATTGCTTTAGTGGCAAATTATATAACCTAAAGATGATAAAAGTAGTATTTTTATTTAAAAACAACCCCTATTAAGTGCTATCAGTGATATGCGTTCTTGTCCAACACTAGCAAGTGTACTTGTTTCTGAATTGTCTCGTAAATGATTTTTGAATTATTACGCCAATAAATTTAAAATTTGATAACAATTCTTGAATTTAAAATCAAAGTGTTATCGGAAAAGTGTTGTTATAACTTTATTGTGATATAAAAGGTTTATTTTAAATGTATCTAACAAACAATTAAAACAATCTTGCATTCATACAGGCATTCTAAACAACATGACTCGTAACTGGTTTCAATTTTGAAGACATCCAGATATCAGCTATTTTTAGAGAACTGATGTACGCTACCTTCACAATGTTTTTTTTTTCAAAGTATATCAATGCATTTACGATTTTTAAAAGGTAAGCAATCTTAAAAACCTTATATCCTTCAAAAAATAAACGCAGTATAAGAAAACAAATTTGGCGAAGACACACAATTTTTGTTAACATCCAAATTTCAGACTATATTTATGTAACAAGTAACAATATATACCTGTTCATGTTGCATATCGTTTTTTTTCTAGTCAGTTTACTAAACCTGAATTTGCCCGTTAAAATTCGATTAGGTGCCAATATTTTAGTGTGTGCTGTTTTAAACCCTGAAGACATCAAATGTCGCACTTTAGCTGGAATGAGTGTATTATGAAAAATATGCCAAGAACATTCAAAAAGAACTACAAAAAGTGTCGTGTAATTATTGACTGTAGTGAGATTTTCATTCAAAGGCCAACAAATCTTGATGCTAGGGCTTCTACATGGTCTAACTATAAAAGTCACAATACCCTGAAATTCCTAATCGGCATAACACCCTATGGATCAGTTAGTTTCCTATCGAAGTGCTGGGGCGGGCGAGTATCTGACAAGGAGATCACAGCACGATCTGGATTCTATGAGCTTCTAGAAGTAGGTGACCTTGTTCTTGCCGATAGGGGCTTCCTCATTGCTATGAACTAGCAGCCCATGGAGCATCTCTGGCAATACCACCATTTGCGAAAGGGAAAAGTCAGTTCTCACAGAGGGAAGTGGAATGTGTGAGAAGACTCTCAAAGTCTGGCATACATGTTGAGAGGGCAATTGAGCGTGTAAAAAGATTTCAAAATTTGAAAAACACCTTGCCTATTTTTTTAATTAGACACGCAGATTCTATTTTGACAATTTGTGCGGCTTTCACAAACCTTCTCCCCAAACTTGTGAAGTAACTTTTATGTTCATGTTAATTAGTGTACATTAATGTTAATGCTAAAAGCAGGAAGCTTAAATTATTTACTACTCAAAGACATATTTATAACTTATGTATGCTTATAATGTGCTTTTGAATGTGCTGTTTAATGCTTGATAAATGGTATATTTCTTATACATGTAACTTATTGGAAGCTAATTTAAATGAAGTCACTGGAAGTATTAAAATGAGAATGAACTTTATCTTCTTTTGTTTTTGTTTTCTATATGGCCAAATTAAACAAATATTTATTTGCAGTCATCTGACAGACTATGAAGAAATGACAAAGTAAAATATATAAATTGTTGTTCCTCTTTTGTTCCAACATGGCCTGAAAAACGAACACTATTTAAGGATGGCCTTACAACATTATTAAATGTAAAAAAGTGTAAAAATCAACCTTTATTTATATGAGAGTGTGAGCTAAAAGAGAAACACAATTTTGATGTAATCTCTTTATTTACATGTTATCATATAAAAATGGAACAAAAATACAAACTACAAACAATGCTTTTTGCAAAGGAGTAAAAAATATCAAGCTTCACAATACAATGAAAATTAAGTACATAATAAAATAAGGTAAAGGCATAGTATTGAACAATCCTGAAAGCTTAATACAACAATTCGAAGAATACAGTCAAAAACAGTTAGGACATTTTATATTTCACAAGGTTAAATTCTTTTTACATGTTCAACTTGTGTTGAATAATCTCAGGTACAAGATCATTTATCGCAAAATCTGTACACTTTTTAATTAACCTATTTACAAACTCGGGATCATAGGGTACAGTCTGTATTACTATTCCTTTGTATGTGAACACCACAAAATCGCAAAATGTCTTCCCAGAAACATACATTTGAAACTGAATTTGTGAATAGTAGCGGTGGTTAGTTTTCAGTTTATTGTCACTATTAAGGAAGAAAGTCTGATCCTTAATGTCTATTTTTGAGTCTCTATGTTTGTATCAGCACTTGTTCTCTACAAGCCCCTTGTCATGACATGAACATTCCCTGAGTCCATCGGGTGTAGCTGCAAACAATGGGAATGTGCTGTCAACAAAAAGCCCACAATCAGATACATTAAAGTGTTCATGACTTTGCCTCATTTTATCACTATACATTGATCTTGCTGTTTCTTCGTGCTGTCTGCCAAACTTAATGGCATCAAGACGTGAAAGGTCACACTCATGGTATTTCATTATTTTCTTCAGCACATTTGACTTTGTTGTTGCTTGCTTTAAGGTCAGAACATCATGTGCTGTTGTGGCTGTTATTCGCCCCCTTCTCAGTCGTTGCCACAGAACACGGTCTTGTACACATTCATCGCCACATGTTCCACATAAGTTCCACATAAGTAGATTGGTGTTTTCGCTGCCTTTTTCCGTCTTTACTTGGTGTTGACTATTTTGAGTGTCTTCTTAGTGCTTACATCCAGGAGCAGGGTTCTACGAACAGGCTTGTCTGAAGAAACAGACACACAGTTGTTGTTGATTTCAGATTTTTTTCCAGAGTTCTGTTTCCATTGCTTGACACATCTTTTTTAGAAAAAGGTGTAAACTTTTCTGCTTTTTGCTTGACATTTGCTTCCCCTATACATGCATTTTCTTTGCCATTGATTCCATCCATTAAATTACACAGCACATGTTCCATCCAAAACCAGGGTAACTTCTCTTCCATTGTTGCCCAGAATTCTGCACTAAATGGTACACGAATGCATAAACTACCATGATAGGTAAACACAAAAAAATCACAATGATCACGTTTTGAAATGGCCATTTGTCCCTGAATTTGGAAGAATTACTGATGATTTTCACACAGTGAAACAATGCCATCATTTTCTTTGATGTACTTAACATTTTCATGGGGCTGTTTCTGATCTTTGATTGTCTCGGGGCATTTAATTTCACAGAGTCCTTCACCACAACATTTGCAACTGGTTTCCAAGTCCACGCTTGCAGCCAAGAAAGGCTTATCAGCAGAAATTTGCAACCCAGTGTTTATAGATGAAAACTTTTTATGCGTTTTTTTCATTATCTTTTTATACTCTTTCTTTGCGAAAGCCTCCAAGGCTATTCCATGCTTCATGGCCTTCGTTTTAACAGGCTTGTCCTTTCCAAGAATAGAGTTAACAAGTTTTGCCGCATCTTTGATCTCATTCTGTTTTAGTGTATCGACTCGTGTGCAGACCCTTTTGAAATTACTGGCAGTAATGCGCCCATTTCTTTGTTCAAACCATTCTGGTGTATCAGACTGATTAACGGTTTCTTCTTTTACATTTGTTTCCTTGTAAAGTTCATTTTATTAAGGAAGTCTTCTTTTGAGGAGGAGGTTTTTTCATTTTCCAAAACAGTTGGCGGCATTTCTAAACTCTCTTTTTTTAATCTTCAGCCTTCATATGCCAAGCAGAAGCAAGAGTCCTTCACTTCTTCAGTGGCTATACTAAAAAGTGACTGCCTCAGTTTGGCTGTGTCTTCAAGATCAGTTTTCTGCCTTTTGTTATATTGGGTGAAGTTTCTCTTTAGTGTTTTCCTTTGGTGCTCTTCACCCTTGTCCATATTTGTCTTGGTAAAATACCCTTTTTTCCAAGTCGCATCTGTAGCTTTGAGAGGCTTGAAGACTGGTTTCCCTTTTGGAACGTTCCAGGCAGAGGGTTTGCTTGTACATGTGGTACTTGTCTCACCAGTCTTCACTGCATGTTCACACCGAAACAGCACCCCTCCTATGTGGTTACATGTCCCATACATCCCTGCTGTGCACGTACAGTATGCACTCAGGAGCTCACCTCCTGGCTTGTCTGGCAGATCCTTTCGCACACATATCCAGACATTATAACAAGCATTGTTAGTGCCTTGTGAGGGAGTTACTTTGGCCTTAAGCACACACTTGTCACTGTTATGTCTTATTTCATGAATGAACACTTCCCGGACCCAGCCACTGTCAAAATATCTGTAAGCTTTCCCTAACTTATATTCACTCATTAACTTGTTCATAACTGCACTATGACCACATCCCTCAATATACATATATATGTCAGTGATATAAATGGATGGCCATTGCTGGATGCCTTTTTTTCACCTGTCCACCCGGAAGATAATGAGACTGGATCTGGTATGACTTCTCCATCCACAAGAAGCTTGGCCTTGTACTCCTTAAGCTTTGCAGTCGCATTTCAATTTCCTCTCCATCATGGTCTACTGGAATGCCTTTTTCCCATGCACAGAAGGCTCTGAAAAAATAGCATACATTTTTTAAAAAAAAGAATGTTTGGTGTTGTCATTTCCCATTTCTTATACAACTATTAAGATGACATTCTCAATAAATTAGTATGTCACACATCACCTTATGTATTAAGAGCTTAATTAAAGCTACTTTTATCTGAGGCAGGATTTACAGTCAAATTTAATTTTAAAATTTTATATCATTTCCCCACCCACTTTGGCACTATGGAAGACCATGAGTTATAAATCGTATTCTGAAATATATTTCTTTAAATATGCAGTTTTCTGTTTCATTTCAACATTCAGTAATATCAACAACAAAATAAAAACACAATGTAGTTAACAAATATTATCCAAAATACGCATAAATAATCAAATTCAAGTTACCTTGCAGCAAGCTCTTCGAAGGTGCCATTTATTGACTGCTTTGGTTTGGCTAGCTAAAGAACTTCAGCGAACACGTTATATATTACCTTTTTGGATGTGTTCGCTGAAGAGAACGCCGTATCCAAACCCTACCAGAATTCGTGACATTTTTATGTCACGCTGTTATTTCACTTGTATGCATTGTACAGACAAAATAGCTGTATCCTTAGGTTAATGAAGTAAAATGTAGTTCACAAACTCATTTTCAAAACCAAAAAACGCTTTAAAGATAGTTGATTTAGCTTTTTAATAAATCCTATTACAAGCATTCCTTATCTAGGTCATAGTTGTGTTCAAATTTAATCACGTGACACCAAGATTTTCAGAAAATACCCATGTGACCTAGTGTTTATTTTGCTGTTATTTTTTCTATTTCGAATAATTAATAAATAACTAATAACAAATTTGGAATAAATAAATTGTTTTTACTTATCAAAAGGTATTTACAGCCTTACTGCAATTGGATTCAACTAAATGAACAATGTGAATCCGATGCTATAAATAGAATCCATCGACGTCATCATGGTCATGTGATTTCAATGCATCATCACACTCAATTGATTCTGGTTGACTTTACTATGGGGGTTACGCCATAACTTTAATGCGTTGTAAACATCAAAAAAATAAATATCAACATTAAAGTTATAGAAGCCAGAACTATGGTTTGGCTAAATATACCTTCAATGTATGAATGGACCACAAATTGAACTGATCTAATGTCATATCACTTAGCTCATCCATCTTTCCATTTTTGGTCGACCCAAAAGTCAGTATTCACTATGTAAATAGATCAAAGTTCGTCTGAGGTCAATTTGAAATTTGTTTCGGTAACTTCTATGGAAGGGTATTAACGCAAAAATTACATCTTGCTTTCTTACGTTACATCGTGCTTTCTGACTTGTACATCTTGGATTCTTACTTTTACATTTTGCATTATGACATGCACACAATGCATTCTGGCTTGCACATTTTGCATTATGACTTGCACATTTTGCTTTAAATTGCATGAATCGTTCGTTATATGACTATCTTCAAATTTGTCTACGTTAAAGTTATATGTTTGATGCTAAAATCAGTTCAGTTTAATTATAATGATCTTAAACTGTCTACATTTAATGTGTACAAAAATAGGAAACCTATGTTAATCGATTATACATGTATAAATAATACATGGAAGCACGCACTTTGTCAAATACAACAAGGGAGGTTGCAAACTACACTCTTTTTTACGACAGAGGGCGCAAGTTCGGAAACATGTACGGAACCATACGGAAATTACCGAAAATATACGAGTATCCGGAATATCGATCACAATAGTTATGTCCCTTATTTGCAATTTAGTCATAATCTTATTTGTCATGTGGTTGATTTTTTTATCATCTGATCATTTGTTATAAATAAACAACATCTGCTATTCATGTACACCAAAAGGCAGTTGCAGATTTATTATGCCCCCTTTTGAAAAAAGTGGGGTATATTGTTTTGCACATGTCGGTCGGTCGGTCTGTCGGTCGGTCGGTCGGAATACCAAATGGTTTCCGATCAATAACTTGAGAACGCTTTGACCGAGGGACCTCATACTTGGTATGTGTATTGGTCATCACCAGCAGATGAACCCTATTGATTTTGAGGTCAGTGGGTCAAAGGTCAAGGTCAGTGTGACCTTTACATGAAAAACGGTTTCCGATCAATAACTTGAGAACGCTTTGACCCAGGAACCTCATACTTGGTAGGTGTATTGGTCATGACCAGCAGATGAACCCTATTGATTTTGAGGTCAGTGGGTCAAAGGTCAAGGTCAGTGTGACCTTAACATGAAAAACGGTTTCCGATCAATAACTTGAGAACGCTTTGACCCAGGGACCTCATACTAGGTAGGCTTATTGGTCATGACCAGCAGATGAACCCTATTGATTTTGAGGTCAGTGGGTCAAAGGTCAAGGTCAGTGTGACCTTTACATGAAAAACGGTTTCCGATCAATAACTTGAGAACGCTTTGACCCAGGAACCTCATACTTGGTAGGTGTATTGGTCATGACCAGCAGATGAACCCTATTGATTTTGAGGTCAAAGGTCAAGGTCAGTGTGACCTTAACATGAAAAACGGTTTCCGATCAATAACTTGAGAACGCTTTGACCCAGGGACCTCATACTAGGTAGGCTTATTGGTCATGACCAGCAGATGAACCCTATTGATTTTGAGGTCAGTGGGTCAAAGGTCAAGGTCAGTGTGACTGTAAGCTGAAAAAAGGTTTTCTGATTGTCCATATTTTATTTTCTTATATAGTAGACAGTAGAAATTTATATGTCACTAAATGCATGAGTTGAAGTATCAGTTTTCAGTGAACATCTAGTTTAATTATGCCCCCCTTCGAAGCAGAGGGGTTATATAATTGCTTTGCACATGTCGGTCGGTCTGTTGGAAGACCAAAGCTTGTCCGAGTGATAACTCAACAATTCCCGGACCTATGGTCATCAAACTTGACATGAAGATTAGGTATGACCAGTAGATGACCTGCCTCATATGCATCCAATGACAAATCAGCTGTCATTTCAGTCCATGCATATTTCATTCAATTGTCCAAATATTTCTGGCAACTTGGCGCTCAGGGGGCATAATGTTTGACAAACATCTCTTGTTCTTTTTTGATAAATGATAAAGAATTGTCAGTGTTGGTAACGCAAGTCTACAATTTTGACCATATAGAGTTTAATGAAAATGTTTGGTGTGAGTTTGAATTAGTAAAAGGTTGCTGTGTACTACTGGGTATGATTTACAGAAGCCCATCATCAAGTGTTGAAAATGACCAAAAACTTATTAACTTGATAAACAGCTCTGTTTCATTAAAATATGACCAATATGTGTTATTGGGAGACTTTAATTACAAAGACATTGATTGGAAAAAATGTGAAAGTAAGTACACAGAGGGAGCATCGGGAACCAAATTTTTAGATTGTGTACAGGATAATTTTCTACACCAACACGTTTTGTCAGAGACACGGTTTAGACATAACCAAGCACCCAGTTGCTTAGACTTGGTTTTTACAAAAGAAGATTCAGTTATCAACCAAGAGACAATAACTATTAATTCCCCTCTGGGATGTAGTGACCATTCTATGATAAGTTTTGAGTTGGACGCTTCATACGTGAATCATAATGTGGCGAATGAGAGATTTCAATACTATAAAGGTAATTATGAAAAAATCAGAGAAGATCTTTCTAGTGTAAACTGGGACAATTTGATGGAGGGGAAAAGTGTGAACGAAATGTGGATTGTGTTCAGAGACACTTTATGTGACAGTGTAGACAAACATGTACCAAAGAAAAAGTCCAGTATCAAGAATTGTAACAGTCCATTATGGTTAGACAGAAATACAAAACTTGCAACTATAAAGAAAAACAAAGCTTGGAAGAAATACAAATATTCTAGATCTACGACAAATTATAATAAGTATGCAGAGGCAAGAAATGAATGTTCTAGAGAAGTTAAAAGTGCCAAGAGAAATTACGAACAGAAAATTGCTTCTGAAGTGAAAACAAATGCAAAGTCGTTTTGGAGATATGTAAATTCTAAAAGGAAGACAAAGGACAAAATAGGTCATCTTAACAAGAGTGACAATACCACAGCAGTGACAGATGAAGAGAAGTCTGAGGTACTAAATGATTTCTTCAGCAGTGTGTTCGTGAGAACAGACCCTATTAGTGACTCAATTGAAAGGGATATAAATGTTCAGAACCTGCTAATTGATTTACATATTACTCCTGAACATGTGGATAAAGTGCTTAAAACTCTGAAGCCAGATAAATCTCCTGGACCTGACAATATTCACCCAAAAGTTTTATGTGAAACAAGTGATTTAATCAGTTATCCATTGTACTTACTATTTAGTAAATCCTTGAGAGAAGGAGAAGTCCCAGAAGACTGGAAAAAGGCGATTGTCACACCCATTTTTAAAAAAGGAAGTAAAAAGGATCCTAGCAATTATAGGCCAGTGAGTTTAACGTGTAGTATTTGCAAACTTTGTGAAAAGCTAGTTCGTGATGCATTAATGATCCACTTGAATCAAAACAAACTTTTATCCAATGACCAATACGGATTTAGAAGTGGCAGGTCCTGCGCAATTCAACTTCTTGAAATATTAGACGAATGGACTCAACTGATAGATGAAGGTAACCCAATTGATGTGATTTACTTGGATTTTAGTAAAGCTTTCGATAAGGTGGCACATGATCGTCTGACTATGAAACTGAATAATCTTGGTATCTGTGGTACAGTACATAAATGGATAAAATCATTCTTACAACATCGTGTCCAAAGTGTTCGTATTGGATCATGCGTTTCATCTTGGTCAAACGTGGTCAGTGGGGTACCTCAGGGAAGCGTGCTGGGACCGGTGCTGTTCTTGTGCTTTATAAATGACTTGCCGCAAGTGGTGGAGGGTATAGTGAAGATTTTTGCAGACGACACTAAGATTTATTCGGCCGTAAGCGATCCTCAACAATGTGAAAAGTTACAGCAGGATCTTGACAATTTATGTAACTGGAGCACTGAAAGTAAACTTAGCTTTAATGCAAGCAAATGCAAGGTCATGCACATTGGGTCTAATAATGATTGTGCTAGATACACTATGCAGGACATTGATGGAAACTACGTTAAAGTCGAGCCAGTTGCTTCAGAAAAGGACTTAGGTGTGATTTTTGATTCGAGGCTAACTTTTGAAGAACACATCACAGAAATTGCTTCCAAAGCACACAGAGTTACTGGAATGATATGGAGATCCTTCGAGTTCATGAACAAAGATATGTTTCTCAACCTTTATAAGTCAATTATTAGACCAATTGTAGAATATGGCTCTTGTGTATGGTCTCCATACCTAAAGAAGGACATAAAAAGACTAGAGGATGTTCAGAGACGCGCCACCAAATTAGTTAAAGATGTATCGGACTTGTCATATGAGCAAAGACTAAAAGCCTTAGGAATTCCAACTCTGGAATATAGACGAGATAGGGCAGATATGATCCAGATTTATAAATCTGTGTATGGCCACGATGAGTTAAGATTGGATCATCTCTTCACTCTTTCGTCTGGAGACCTAAGAGGACATCATCTCAAATTTGTCAAGAAGAAAAGCAAACACAATTCAAGACTTTATTCATTCAGTCAGAGATCGATTATGTACTGGAATTCCCTTAGTGAAGAGACTGTTTCTGCCAAGTCCATAAACCAGTTTAAATCAATGCTTAACATTGAACATTGGAATAGAAAAAAGTTTTTATGTTAACATAACCGCACTCAGTCGAGAAACCACTAAAGAAGACATTTACCAGAGGGGCCACGATAGCGAAAGCTAAATTTACGGCCTGAAGATTACAGGTATTACAGGTATATTACAGGTATTGGATTAAAGGCGACAGGCGTCTGATGTACATGATCGTGTACATTGCCGTCTCGCCTAACACACATAGTGGCTTGATGACAGGAGTTCATATTAGTCCATCTAGCCATAATAAATAAGTTCAACTAGCCAAAATTATATTTTAAGCATACTTCAACATACATGTATATCATCAATATAATGCATTGCCATAAACTTTAACAGTGAAAAAATGAGATTTGACAAAATTAAAAAGTACACTATACTGTAAGTATAATGAAGTGAGGAATGCTCGCCCAGCGAAAATGTAAACAAAGACCAATTCTCTTTCAAAATTATAACTTCCTTGTAAGCTATTAGCAAAATACCTGGCTCCTAGATGCAGTGGCCCTAAATGTACATGATAACACCAGTATCCTTGTCGAGAAAAACAGTCAACGACGAAAATCCTTCAGATAGCGAATTATCACAAATACTCGCCATACATTTTCTGTCAAAATGACGTCGAACCCCGCTCGCCTTCATCGATTAGCGAAAGCGACCAAAGGACAGGAACCACATATATACATGTAAATCAAGAAACACACAACACTTTTACATAGTCTATCGTTGCCTTACCTGGGTTCTCCTGTCAAATAATCAACCCGTCATATACTTTGCATTTTCTCAAATTAGAACACTGTTTATATTATGAATATTAGGTTATGAAGAAGTTATAATTTTGAACAAGAATTGGTCTTTGTTTATGGCAATGCATTATATTGATGATATACAAATGTACATGTTGAAGTATGTTTAAAATATAATTTTGGCTAGTTGAACTTATTTATTATGGCTAGATGGACTAATATGAACTCCTGTCATCAAGCCACTGTGCTAACACAGTAACAGTTTTACGAGACGTTAGACAGTTAAAGCTAAACGTATTTTGTTTTTAATATGCCACTAGTGGTTTAAAGATGGCATCCAACCCCTCTGCCAACATAATAATTCATATTTAAAGTAGTTCTTAGGAAGGAGCGCACGCTGTTCCCCTATGTGTCACCCTCTGTAATTGCAAATCCTGTATGCCTATGTGGCCGATCAAGGAAACATTGAAATAAAAAGTAACTAAGCCGATTTCAGGGCAGGCGCACACTGGTTGCATTTTGCGCTTAGATTTCCCATTTTGTTGAATTTCACATGCTAAAATTAGGCTAGGCTTCTTTCCAAAATTTGTTGAAAAAGCCCTGTATCATTTAAATGTGCAGAGCTGTCTTGTTTTCGTCTTGTTCAGTGTTTATCCTTATTATTTAAATGTGTTCAAGATTGGTAATGTTTTCTTGTCTTTAGGAAATAGTGGCTGTCCAAAGATTTTTATGTATAAAAATCCTCCATGTTTGCTGTTATGTATGTACATACTGAACAACTACAGTAATGTTTTTTTATCAGGAAAATGAGTAACCAGTTAAGGGCTTCAGAGCTTTTGCGGCAGGCAGCAAATCTTTTGGTTTCGGAAAATTCATCAACTACTTGTTCTGAATCACAATCAACTCCATCAGTGACAACAGCAACATCTATTGGTTCGACAACATCCAACAGAAACCACTCTGCAGAGCTTCATGCTGCCACTAGGGCACTGTTTGCCCCTTACAACAGTGGGACCCGCAGGCGAGGAAATGCAACAGGGCCACCAGTAACATATTGGACTCATAGATTTTGTCTATTGTCAAAATGTTTGCAGGTAAACTAGAGATTGCTTTTTCGAAAAAGCGCATGTCTCCCCCATTGTGTGGTCGTAGGTGAGAAATAATCAATGATGGATCCCAAAATCAATAGGGGCCATCAACTAGTCATGACTAACTGGCATACCAAGTATGAAGTTCCTGGGTGTAAACGTTCTTGAGTTATTGAGCAGAAACCGGTTCTTCACCTCAAGGTCAGTGACCTTGACCTTTGACCAACTGATTGCAAAATCAACTAGACATCATGACCAACCTCACTTCAAAGTTTGGTGAACCTAGATCAAAGCATTCTCCTGATATTGCACGGAAATATTTTTTTACATTAGAGGTCACAGCGACGTTGACCTTTGACCTTGTGACCCCCCAAAATATAGGAGTTTTCTAAACCTCATGATCAACCTCCCTACCAAGTTTGGTGAACCTAGGTCAAACCATTCTCAAGATATTGAGCGGAAATGTTTTTTACATTGGGGGTCGCCGCGACCTTGACCTTTGACCTAGTGACCCCAAAAACAATAGGGATCTTCTACACCTCATGACCAACCTCCCTACCAAGTTTGGTGAACCTAGGTCAAACCGTTCTCAAGATTTTGAGCAGAAATGTTTTTTATATTGGGGGTCGCCGCGACCTTGACCTTTGACCTAGTGACCCCAAAAACAATAGGGATCCTCTACACCTCACGACCAACCTCCCTACCAAGTTTGGTGAACCTAGGTCAAACCATTCTCAAGATATTGAGCGGAAATGTTTTTTACATTGGGGGTCGCCGCGACCTTGACCTTTGACCTAGTGACCCCAAAAACAATAGGGATCTTCTACACCTCATGACCAACCTCCCTACCAAGTTTGGTGAACCTAGGTCAAACCATTGTCAAGATATTGAGCGGAAATGTTTTTTACATTGGGGGTCGCCGCGACCTTGACCTTTGACCTAGTGACCCCAAAAACAATAGGGATCTTCTACACCTCATGACCAACCTCCCTACCAAGTTTGGTGATCCTAGGTCATGCGGTTTTCCAGTTATCGATCGGAAACGAAGTGTGACGTACGGACGGACTGACGGACTGACGGACTGACGGACTACCGGACTACCGGACTGACGGACAGGGCAAAAACAATATGTCTCCCCCAGAGAGGGGGAGACATAATTAAAAAATATTGTAAATAGATATATATATAAACATATTGACAGCCAATGTATATGATATGTATACAGATTATTTGTATGTCTTATACACTTGGATATAGCCATACTCTTTACCACACATCACATTTGATGTATAGTTCAATGTTTAACTTCTGTGTCTGTTTTTCTGCAAAGAATGTATGAAGTGCCATATAATTTGTGTCGCTCACCAGGTATCAATGGAGTTATGAAGAAATAATTTATACTTTATCCATGATGTTCAATAAAACAAGTTATTTAAGTTGCCAAAGAGTTTATGCTCATCTAAGTCACAAATGAGATAATGCTGCATGATTCATCCATACTCAAGGCTCACACTGTGAATTTATTACTATTTTAATGTGTTTCCCTTTTTTAATGGACACTACAAAAACAACATCAAATAAACATTGAACAGTTCTCTTTTGTACTCCTGATTTCCTGTTTTATGTTATTGGTGTGATAATGATTTCTCCTGTATGGAAATATTTGTAGCGTACATGTACAATGTATCGTCATATTTTGACAACATTTGAATAAGAAAGTAAGTCAGAAAAGCAAAAATAACCTGCAAAAGAAAAAATTTAAGAAAAATTCACAAAAAGTCTTTTTCATATTTTTAAAGGATACAGTTCCTTCACGGGAAGAAAAAGCCCTGCTGTTTCAGGCAGGTGTTGGTGAGAAGAAATTGACCATCATCAAAACATACGATGCAGATTTGTTTAAACAAAAGCTAGAGGAGGCATTTCCACCCATTATCAATTGTGGTGGATTTGAATGACTAAGAACTTGTGGGAACTCCAAATACACATTGCAGCCATTGCCAATTCCCCCAGGAGGGTATACCACAAAATATCTTTGTGATGAAAGTTCTCTAGGACAGGCAGTTTGCTACATCAGGCCAATACAGAAAGACCTTGATATAAATCTATGCTCCTCACAGGTATAATTGAAATAAGGATATTGATTTCTTTGATTGCCTCTTATAAGGTTTAGCTTTTGTTTTATTTGAGTTATTTCTAGATACTGTATCACAGTAAGATAATACTCATGTGCTCAAAGCTCCGAACTTTAGAAATGTTTATTGTGTCACTATTTTTGGTTTAAACTGCTCAAAGTAGCATTGCATTTTTATAAACATGATAGTCTTCGTTTTTACTCGGCATCCTATACGGAAATTATTATCATCTTTTAGAGCAGAGAGTCTAAGTGACATGTATGTAATTTTTCAAATCTGCATAAATTTATTAGCACTATTTAGGAAAGAATAATTATCGAAGTTGCATAGTAAGTGTATGCATGTATAAATGTATTAAGAATTTTGAAACAGGTTGATACTGATGATCAAACAACAGAGATGTGTTTGAGGTGTGGTAAAAGTATTCCTCTTCAACGTCTTCGCCTCCATATTGATGCTTGTGGGACTGATTAGGTACCTCACCAGTAATTACTTGTATCTATCAAAAGTTAGATTTTGATTAAAGACCAACCCATTCCATGATACAGAATTCATATCATTCCATCCATTTTAATGAACTCTTCATATTTCATATAAACTTAAGGTCTAGGCATTTGTTGATAACAAGGAATCTTTAAGATTTTATTGGGTGGTACATGTGTAGGTAGAGAACTAGTTGTAGTGAGCTTAAATCTTTATTTTAAGGGGGGGGGGGGGAACTTACTTTGTGCTTAACTCTTACCATTGGTAAAAGCAATTATTGACCATTCAATTTACAATATTAAATATGCAATAGCAAAGGTCTGTATATTTTGTATGTGGATATGACATCATGTTTGCATAAAGAAAACTGAGCCAGAGTTTGTATATATGTTTCTGCTGTATATTCAAAAAAGACAAACTTTTCAATTCATGCAAGTGAGATTAATTACCATAATATGTTGTTATCATTTAAATGTGTGTAAATTGTAAACTTCAGGTAGATGCACCCAGTGCAAAGATGAGCCAGGGACAGATTCCAGTCTGCAAATTTGCATGTGTAATTATTTTGTTTGTTTATTTACAAGTTACACATTGCCAATAATTATTAAAGTTTGAAAACTCCTTCTCAGCAGTAGGAAAGAAATTGTTAAGATCTAAAAAAAAAATCAGTTATGAATCTGAAAACAAATTTTATAAAATAGTTGAAATGTTTTAAAGCCAAATTAATTTTTGAAGGATATTCAATTTATAGATTGATCAGCAAATTTATCTTATTATATGGCTTGGTTTGTGTAATATACAACTTTGTATTATAATCCAATATGAATTGATTTCTTTATATCTGATAAGAGAGTTTTTTTATTGAAAGGCTAATAAATATTTCAATTGTTACCACACTTTCATTTTATCAATACCTCAAACTACTCCTCATACAAATATGCTATTATTCAGTTGTTTTTTCACATTCTGTGATAGACCTAGTTTAGCTAAAATTACAGTTGTGTTATTTAAAGGCAATGGATACATGCAAACCATCAGAACAGTAATTTTCTTTTTTAAGTTTATGAGTTACAAGTTTTATAAGTGTTCTGCCAAGATTGAAAATATAATAATTGAATAATTCATTATAGTATGTAATTCAAATTTGTCTCATCATGTACACAAGAAAAGGACCTTTGTTGCACTCCCAGAACATACCAAAATAACAAACATTCAAAGGGGATTGTACAAGATAAAGAGGTAATCAACCTTGTTGCCAGGTTAAAGGTCAAAAAGCTTCATTGAACTCTGTCAAATTCCACTTCTGGTGTTTATTTACAGTGATACTGAAAAATATTAAAGTATTTTTTTTGTCAAACATCTTGAACATCACATAGCAAGGGCACCTGTGCCTGTGACACGTTTCTTTTTATTAATGAATCTGAATAACATCATGTTTGAGTCTTTGAAAAATTACTTCAGTGTCTTGAAATGTTGGCAGAACACACAATTTATCAGTTACTGTTTGTGGCTTTTTAAGAATATATTGAAGAATATATTGTCTACATATCTTGCACCCCCTTCCCCCAGACTTCCTGTTCATTCAGCTGTTGCATGTTTTTCTGTTGCACCAAATAGTACCAGTGTAAAGTAATGAAGAACATTTCCAAACATATAGGTTTTGCAGTTTTTTTTTCAAGTATTTCATGTGGATGTCATTTCCACTTAAAATCAAGTTCTGGTTAAAATCTGCACAATGTCATTTTTATACACCCATAAAACAGTTTATGACATAAAGCGGTATATTGGTGTACAGCAATGAGTTTGTGGTTTGGTCAGTCTACTTGTTCTGTGGAATTTCCATACAATAACTACTTAATAGGTCAGCAGCTTATGATGTTTTCCTTCATTTAATATATCAAAATAAATAATTACTGACAAAGTTTTTATTTCAAAACAACTTTGCTACATGTATATACCATTAAATTCATTGTAATGTAATATGAAATCATTAAAATCTACTAAACCAAAAAAACAACATACCTAGGTTAAATGATTTCAGTATTGAATGACAATTCACTAATATTCTTTATATGTAGCAGTACAGAGCTGTGTCCTATATGCCATGATGAGTTCCCTGTCAGCACCATAGAAGAGCATGCTGCAAGTTGTTGTGAGAACCAGCTGTCTAATCCCACCCTTGCTAGGTAAGTGTTTTTGGTAGCCCAAATAATGTTCTCACTCAATTTTAGTTCATTGGCTGGATGATTTGGTATTCATGATTGTTTATTAAAATGAAATTGTAACAATTTATTCAAAAGACATAATTAAACATATGACAACTTATATACAGTCAGCATAATATAATACATTGATAAAACGCAGAAACCAATACATGTAAAAAGCTGTGGTCAAGTCCATAAGCATAACGTTACCGTCTGTAGATTTAATAAGGTGACAATAACTGTTTTTGTCGAACCTGCATGTGGTAAGCTCGACATAGCTTTGACAATGGCGGCTCCGTGTATGTGCATGTGTGCTTCTGTCTGAACTGGGGTGTATCTTGACCATGCATTATAAAATTGTTAAACATATCCAGAGTATGTTATATCTGTATATCATTACATGGAATAAGGAAGTGAAAATCAGACCAAAATTATTTGTTTGTTGTATCCGAAGTTTTATTATAACCGGAGTTATTATTTTAGGAGTTTACTTTATACTACGAAAAATGCTGTCATCTAGTTTAGGACCTTGTATAGCTTTGTTTTACATCTACAATTTGTTCCCTGTCTTGAGTATTTATAAGAAATATTTGTTTTTAAGGACTCTTGATGCAGAATTAGATGCCATAGCAGCAAAGGTTGGAGACAGTAATGAAAACTGGCTAATCAATGTTGTGAGGAGAAATTTCTTTAAAACAACATTTGAAGAACTATCGGATGCTTTGACAATTGACTGGGAAAAACCTATAAAAATTCACTTCATAGGAGAAGAAGGCTTAGATGCAGGTGGCTTAACCAGGGAGTTTTTCAGCTTGTTGTTTAGGAACAATGACCTTTTTGAAAATGGATCATTCAGATTAGATTCAGGCCTGCTTGAAAAGAAGACCTATGAAACAATGGGAAGAGCTACTGCACGTGCCATCCTCGCAGGACACCCAGGCCCAAAATGTTTTAATCCATTGCTGGCCAGGTTCATTTGTACTGGTGAAGAACCAGATCTAGCAGATATACCAGATGAATATGTTGGAAGGCCTGATGTGTTAGCAGCCATACAAGAGGTATGTTTAGACTTTCGTTAACGAATTGAAGTTTACTTTACCTCCTTTCAAAGTAATTTTTCTCTGTAAATACAACATAAAAGACACAGCCCATTGTTATATTTGAAAAAATATATGCAAGTTTTTTCCTTACAACTTTTAAAACCATTTCAGATACCAACTTCTAACTTCATACATATTGTATGATTTATGGTCCTTTGTAACCTATCTGAACTTGGAAAGATTTAAAAGGAATTGAATGAAACTTAAATTATCAATTTAGTAATGACAATATGGCCTAATTAATGTACAAGAACCACAACTCTATTACCTGTTGTCACGAAATAGCCTCCCCTGATTTGAAAGAAAATGCTAAAGCATGTTATACTGAATAAAATGTTTTGGATGAAGTTTCATTCATCATTATGATAATGACAGTGGAATTATATAAAAACCATAACACTGTGACCAGTGCTATCAATTAGTCTCCAGTGTAAACATGTACAAATTGTAAGAAACTTTATGATATATTTGAATCAAACATATACATTATGTTGATCATCTCCCTTTGCTCAATCTTCTTATACCGTTTGGTTAGTGTATTTAACAACTTTGTATATAGTCTAAAACAAATAAAAATATGACTCCCTCTCTCAAAAGGGTATAATCCCCATTTATGATCGGTAATTATTTTGCAGATCTCAACAGACAGTACGGGATCTGGAGACCTTGTTCAAAGACATGGTGATCTGCTGGAGCAGGCGGGCTTTAGAAAAGTTTTGTCATCATCAACTACCAGTGAAGCTGTACATGCTCTGAAACAGCACTTCACCTTTTATCATGTGATTGGACCACTTCTTCAATTCAGACAAGGCATGGGTTTACTTAATGTTTGAAAATACTTGTTTGAAATCAATATTTTTAGTCAATGCATTTCTCCATCTTGATTGCATACATGTTTTAAAGGATATATCAATATCAATGTTTAATTTGAAAAAGATAGGTTGTCAGCAGTTTGAATTTCTTCGGTACCAGTCATGACTGCAAAGTTTAAGGGCTCATTTACGATGTATTAGAAAATTAAACGCTGTGACAATTAAAGGTACTATTAAAGTTCTGAAGCCATTTATTTAAGAATTTAAATAGATTTTAAAGAAAAATGTTAAACATGGTTTTAATACTGGGAAGCTGGTTGTGTTTGGAATGAGTTAGGAGCCTTGTCTCAGAAATTTGATACTATGGAAACTTCATATAGGGAATTTAACTGGCAAGAATGTGAATATGTATATAGTATTTGCATTTAGTAATTATATTCTAAATTGGAAAGTGAAAAAGATTGTCACAGTTTCCTATATTTTTGTTTTAATGTATACAGTGGCCTTGAAAATCAATGTGTTTTTTTTTTTGGGGGGGGGGGGTTAAAGAAAAGAATCAAGCCATTGTGATCATTTCTTGTCAATGTCATGCAAAAGGTTGGACATTATAAACTAAAGAACGTCCAATATTTGAATGGACTAAGGTATATGTGTCACAAGACTCAATGGTATGGATGATTGTATTCAGTATTGATACCGAGTACTTTTGGGAAAAAAAACTATGTATTGTGTTGTAAATACATGAATATGATTTCAAATGATTTCAGTAAGGAAACAATTTGTTATTAGTATTTTTAAAGTTTCAAACATGCAGGTCAAGTATATAGTGAGACACATAGTATGCACACATTGCCAGTGTCATTTTGCACATATATAGCAAGGAACATCACTCTCATATAAAACATTATTGAGATGTGCACCCGTTTTATTTAAAGATTAATATGAAATAAGATTTGTCAAAATTAAACCTTTTTTAAAACTTCTAAAGCATACATTTCACTGGATGTTGATATGTATTCACCATAACCGAATGTGATCTTTTTTCTCTTTTACTTCAAATCAAGCAGATGGAAGCAAATTGGTATACATTTTAATTTCAGGTAACGTCTAAAGACATTGAAAAGTATAATTTTTTATATGTTCCTAAATCATTCTTTGCAGGTTTGAAACTTCTTGGTGTTCAAACTGCCATCCAGGGACATGCTGAGGAGAGTATAAAGTTCTTTACCACATCTCCAGTTAGTGCGTCGGATGTACAAAGTTTCTTCAAACTGACTTACACACCAGATAGCGAATTGAAGCCAAGGGAAGAAATGATCATGTATAACTTTGGGAAATTCTTAAAGAAAGCGGAACGTATGTACTTAAAAAAATTTAATATGTTATTCATGTCTGCATGTGAGCATCTTTATATGCACTTCAAATTTAACAGAACCCCCAGGGCTGTCCCTAATTTTTAGGGCCAGTATAAGGTCCCATTCACCTAGCCAAGGAATGTACCTATTTCCCCAAATTTGGTCAAAATTCCCCTCCATTATCCCAAAATGTTTAACCTTTGAAAAAATGATTACAAGTCAAATGGCAAAAAAAATCATTGATTATTGACACTTCGTTGTGTAATGTTTTTGGATTCATGAATTTAATTTAATTTAGAGTAAATTTGTTTGTTTCAGTTAAAGATGTTCGATATATTTCACCAAGTCAGCAATTATTAATTATTTATTAATTTAAGTCTGCAAAAATGTTCCAAACTGTTATTTCTTTCTGCACCTGTGAGGATATACTTCTCTTCCCTGATTCTAAAATAAATTGAAGAAAAAAAACAACCTTATTTCCTTCCAACTGCATAACAAAAATTGAGTTGGGCCACTGCATTTTTTTTAACAATCGCCTCACATAAAAATTGATCTTTTGAGTATTGATGAGACAACAAAGGACAAGCCAATCTTTGAACTAGCATTATCGTCTGTCATTGTTATTTTTTTCTTGATAAAACCTATACATTACTGGTGAACTGGTCATTGTATGTATGTTGGGAAAATAGTAAGGATATGATTATCTAACCTTACCTACCATCTATTTTTTTAACAATATGGGCAATATACTCCATTCAGGTAGAAATTATTATTCTGTTCATGCCCTTGTTTCGTTTTTCAGGCGGAACACTGTCCACACCATGGATTGATATTTACGATGGAGTTGAGACACAGCGGTGATTAACACTGGACTCTCATAGGATGTGAAACACTTCCACGAAATATAGAATGTGGATTGGTTGAATTTAGCCACACATCAAATAATTTAACAACTGTCAACACATGTGCACCTTCAATTATGTTCTCACAGACTGCTCGTATTCAGGAGTACGAGACTTTTGAAAAGCACTTTTTGAGCCTTATTGTTGATGCTGTTGGTTTTGGAATTGCGTAATGTTGTATGACCAAAGTAAAGAGATCTTTAAAGAATAGAACAAAGTTCATTTGCTAGCCATGTTTTACCATACTATGTCATTTTGCCAAAGATGGCTAGATTTGAACAGATTTTGTAAAAATGTTCCTTAGATTACCACCCCAAGATTGCTCAAATGATTTGGGTTAAAAAAAACAACAGTTTTCATTGGGATGGCCCCATTTTTATGCTTTTTAAAGGAGGGCAGCATATAGTCGCCGCTTTGTACCTTTGCATGTCTGTCTGCCCGTCTGTCATACCTTTTTCGAGTAAATAACTTCGAAACTAGGTATGGGATTAAAATGAAACTTGATAAATAGGTAGATGACAATAAGAGTAAGTGCACTGCACAAGAATCATGCAAATTTATAAAGTTAGTGCTTGTTGAGGCCATATCTTGATATGTACTAAAGGGATTCAAATGAAACTTGGTATAGATGGCAATGACAGGAAGTGCAGTGCACAAGAATATTAATTTTGCCCAGCATATATATTTATTTATCCCTTTAACAATTGCTGTTCTTTTATTTCATTGCTTGAAATATACTTTAAAATAAAATTCTCAAACCTGCCAATATTTTTGCATGTTATTATTTTTTTCAACTTGTGTATAATGCTGCTACAACAATTCATCTGATACCCAGTGCATTGTATTACAATGTGTGCCATATCATAGAACAGTTTGGGAGGCATCCATCGCTTTTAGCGATACTGTTGTTTTTTATATGTAAACTGTAGAAATTATTTCCATGTAGACTGGACCACATCTTTTATACATTCGAAGACGCTTTACCTAGCTAAGAAATAATCAAGAAATAGATTGCAATGATCTATCTATAGCATTATTTTGAATATGTGGCAAATTGTTTATTGTGAGTGCCTCAGTTTTCTAGAGACAGTTGTTGTTAAGATGATGTTTTCTCTTGTATCTATACCAAGTTGTAATCAAAGACCTTTCATGGCATATTTTAAAAACAAATCAATCATCAATATGGCACATGTAGAACTGCCATTTTATAAATTATACATTTAGAACAAAAACTGATTTTTCAAATTACCACTGAGAGGTCAATATTTTACCATATGGACTGTAATTTGTGTGACAGCCATGAATTTTCACTAATAAAGACATCATTTTTGGACTTCACCTATGACCTTTAAGTAAGGTCAATACAATAAAATTGAGGTTTTCTTTTTTGCCTAATCCCTTTGTAAACATATTTTAAGAATTATTCTAGAATGAATAAGGCTAACAGAGTATTTTTCTGCTCTCATGGAGCAATATGAAACAGTTCTTTCAGATTGCATTGTTCTATGATATATTAAATCTTGTATTTCATAAAAACAATATTTGTATAAATACATCCATATCCTGTATTTATATGTTATTACAATCTATGTTTTCTTGAACAATGATGCAACTAAATGATATCATGGGTCATGTAATACAGAACTGTTACGCACAATATACAGTTTATACATAATGCAGAAAACTATCTTATCCGAGACATTATGGATATGGATTAGGCTTCTCTCAGCCGTGCTCTTGTTCATGAAACATCATTGTCAGCAAGTGCACTACACAATTTACTTTTAATATAAAAAACAACACATACATGTACTTATTGTTTTTATAACTACATACAAAACATTGCATATAGCCCTCCTTCACTGACAAGGCACATAATTCAAGTGATAAACATTTGTATCCATTATCTAATGAAACAGTTTCACTTTCGCCACAGATGTGGCTGTATTTAAGCATATCTTGTTGTTTGTAATCACCAAGATGATACTGCTTGATCTGATATACGTGGCTTTTGACAAGGCACAACTTAACATATATGATATTTAAAAACTCATCATGTTTGTAATAAATCTTAAACCATGTAAAGTGTTTCTTTGTGTTATGCTGTACTTTTATATAAAAAAGGCTATTCCAATTTAATTGTCACAGCTGTGATGTTGTTGTGCAAAATGGTTAACATAAAAAGTTAGGACCTGGCTATTATGCTTAACTATTCAGCTGACACCCTGGCCTTACCCAAGTCTAAAGTGGAAAGTGCCTAGATAAGTTGGATAAAGTCAGACAAAAGTTATTTAACTTGGTCAATTTTAAATGTGAGGAAAACATAACATTTGACAATCCAATCGCAAGTTTTTTCTGCTTTGTTTGAAATTTAAATTAAACACAAATGACAATGAGAGGTTAGTGAGACTTGCATTCAAAACACCATTCAAATATTGTTAATTATTTCCATTCATTGCACAACATGCCAAACAATCGGTCCAATTTACAGCTCTTATTGTTTACATTGACTAAAAGTAATCAATGTTACCATAGAAAAATATTGTATATGAAATATGAAGACCACTGGCCTGTTAAACAGTAAAAATAAAACAAAAGCTGGACAACTCATAGTGCATGCAATATCGCAATATCATACAATCAATCATCACTATACTGCCCACATGAATTTGTACTGTAGTGATATCTTATTCATTTATGTATACCAAGAATGCAAGACTTCAAACTTCCAACTTAAGAGTACTTGTTTTCGTTGTCCCTTTGTTTTTGCAAAACTTGTGTGAGCTATCTGTTATTTTTATGAAAACCAATCAAATGGATTCAAAGAGAGAACATACATCCATGTACGTTTGTACTTTGAATGGTGTGTCAACAGGCTGTTCAAGTATTGCATTTATCTCAGCCTCAGGATTATTTTTAGTTCACTTCCGGCACTTGTAACAGTTGTGGTACAACTATACTTTCTTCATCATCATTGCAAACAGATTCAGGAATACCAAAGTCCATGCCATAAACCTCTGATTCCTGAAAAATATACAACCACCTTCGGTGTATTAGAGGTGGAACTAGAGTGATCATTGATATGAACATCTATGATACTGCTTTGACAGTGTATAAGGGGTGTTAAAAACTTCCAATATTGGAGACAGTACGACTCGTATATGCCAAAACGAGTATACATGCAAACTTTTAAAATGCTAATAAGCTCAAACACTAATGGTTTATCAAGAAAAAGAACTGTCACAGGATCAAGACACCAATAATGCTCAGTTACCTCAGCAGTAAGCTGAATCTTTGGGTCCAAGAATTGTCCCATAATCCACATTTGCATCGGTGTTTTATTGTGTTATGTCCGTAGTGGTCGATTGGAAACAGCATGTACAAAATGGTCCACTGAACTTTGAATCCTCTTCAGAAAGACAAGGTGAAGAGAAAGGAGGTTGACCTCGTTGTCTACATCGTTGTCTACATCAAGAATTCCATCCTGTTCCATTGTACGGAATAGCTCATAGTAGGTGCAGGTGCATCCCTGCCACAGTTCCCGCTAGAACCGCTCAATTCTGAAATCAAAACATATGTAGTTAACCTTCAACAAGAACTTGATACTAAACAATGGCTGACATTGATTAATTGATTAATTGAATCTTTTTCTTTCAAAAAAATTTGGGACATATCATAAATCACTATATAAATGTCCTACTATACACGATTTTGGCAAGTACAGTCTTAAACTTCCATAAAATGTAGCGTGCATGTGTTCTATTGCTAACCACAAAAACATGGGTTTATTCCCTTAAAAGAGTACTTTCTTATGTCCTTTCTTAATAGATGCTAGTACTGTGTTTCCCAAGAAATGGAATTGGGAGAGACTGACCTTAAATTTTAACTGTCTTCACAAATTACATTTTAAACATAATCAAATGCCAAAAGTAAATATATGGATGAAACATCATGGTATGGTCAAATTCATAATAATCATAAGGCGTACAAAATATATGTTTCTTTCCAGTTTCCCGACCTACCTTATTTTTTTGCCTGGACCCTAAACCTTTTATTGCCTTGAGAAATATTTTTTATCATTTGGTTGATTTTTTTCTTTTAAAAGTTAAGAAAGAAGTGTTTTTGGTCTAAACAATTCCAGTGTTGCTCATGCTGATTGTATAGATGTTCATAAGCATATAAGTTGTAGTTTTGGGTAACAGAAAAATCTCAAAAATCAATTTGCCTTATAAAAAGAAAAAGATTAAAAAATTACTACCCACCTACCCTTTTCTTTTTGGGCATGAAACCAAAAACAAACATACATTTTTTTACATTTTTTTTCACCTAATGAAAAATGTCTACATAGTGACTCATTTGAGTCTTCGGACCATTTGTATAGTAAATTGGCTCAAAAGATTGTATGATATTACAACTACAATGTAAAAAGTATTAAATGGTGAACATTAATTCTAAAACTCAAACTAATTAAAAGAGGAATATTATTACAAACCGTTGATTATGTACACTTCTGCCAGTAATATGGCTTCTTTTCTCAACACCATGATTCTGAAGCATAAATTCAGCTATTCTGATGTTTTCCATGCCTTTATCTGTCCTGACACGTTCTGGTATGCCATGCTGCTGAACACCTATTTGAAAGGAAGTGAAAGCTGTAGCAGCAGTGTTGTCAGCAGCTACTTGTAGGTAGACAGGAAGTCTTGAATAGCCATCAATGCCACCATGAAAGATGAATCTCCATCTGAAATAAAACAAATCACATGCGATGATAATATTAATTCATTTTAACTTAAATTTCATACAATGGTACTTATATCAGACAGGCATGTTAAAAAAACTACCGGGTAATGTTATGAATAAAAATATATGCATGTATGACCGAGTAACTCAGTTTGATTGACAGTTGTCATGAGGTTAAGTGTAATATAAAATATACAGTGAAAAAGATGTATGACCTGGATAGTTATTGGCACTTCGTAACTACTACACTACTGTATACTTATCTAAAATACTTTGTTTGATAAGAATTGAAATGTATGGATTACAGTTCATACAAAATAACTAAGTAAACTATTTATAGTAACCTTATCAATTTATGGTTAGAGTCCACATGCCATAATGCCATTGGTGCTCGCACTGAGTATGACCGTCTCCTGATCGTGTATGTCCTGCAGAGAACATTGCGAAGCATAACGCCAAGTGGATCAACTTCTCTCATTATTCTGCAAATGCGTGATTCCGTTATTCGAATGCCTACTGACATCAAATGTCCTTTAACTGACTTGTATCCAATGGAAGGAAATTGGGTCACTTTCTGCTGAACTACTGCCACCAGTTCTTCATCACTTATGGAAGAGTATGACTGCCTTATTGAAAGCCCATAGTCTTCCATTCTGTTGCTGACTGTTCTTGTACTGACTGACAGCATATCCGACATTTGCTTTAATGTAAATCCTTTTTCAATAAAATATAAAAGTGTCTCCTCAGGAATGTTATAAGAAGGTCGGCCTTTTGCAGAAGTATACAATAAATTTGGTTTCTTCTGACAGACAGACTCTTCTGATTCAGCACTCATAAGGATATCAAAGGCTTCATTAACTTTATCAAAACTCATATTTACATCTACATGATAGGACAACTGAGTTAGTAATGTCCTTACTGAGTCTATTTCATATTCTATGTTTTCAGTCCGGAAATTGCCAACATTATTAGCGACCTGGATGATTCTGTCTCTAATAGCAGATTTTATATGCGAAAGTTCCGTCTGCTCATGGTTTTCCCTACAACAGAAACAAAACACCAATGACAAAATATAAGGTTAATCAAATGAATTGTTTGTCATAGAAGATATTAATAAACATTTTTTTCTACATTCTCAGTGGTGTTTGTATTGCAAATACTATTGCCTTAAGGTATAAAACTTTTTTGTTTTAAATGAATAAGATCTGTTATACATTTCCAATATCATGAAGGCTACAACTAAAGAAAACTACTAAAAAGGCATCTTCAGCCCAACATGCAATATTCATTTTATAACCATTTCTTGGGACCATTTTTGTACATTTTGTTTTTATGTACTCATCAATTAATATTATGTTATCATTCGTCTTAAAGCTGCACTTTCACAGATTGACAGTTTTGACAATTTATTTTATTTTTTTCTCAGAATCAGCTGATTTTGGCAGCAGTTCCTTCAATTCAGTTTTAAGCTGACACTGTGAACAAGAACCTGGGGCCGTATTCATAAAGCATCTTAGTGAATAATTTCAACTTAGTGAAAAATGACATTTTTTGACAAGTTGAATTTAAAAAAATCTAACAATGTGTGTACAAATTTAGTTTGAAAATAGGCAAGAAAATGTCCTAATTAATAAAAACACATTAAAAAATGTTGTGGATGGTCACAGGTATTGGAAAGAAGCCATGTCAAAAATTAGGAACTTTTCAAGAGGATGAAATATTTTACTAAGAAGTTTTTTTACGGCCCAAGCACTTTGAACAACTGTTCTATTTTTATAATTATTTTGTTGATAAAAAAAATAATTCTAAAATCATTGATTTGGAAATTTGCAACTTGTCATTGTCAGCTGGAAATATAATTTGACCCACAGAGTTTTAGTAATAAATACAAAAATTGGTTAAATCGTTTTGTATATATATTTACCTTATTTCCTCCATAGTGGAAATGGAAATTTTAAAACAAAGGGACGTAACTTGGTAAACTGAATCCGAACCGCAATACGGACTTTACCGAGAATATAACTGTAGCGCCACCTGTTAGCATAATTTGGGTGTCACATATTATTACACCAGATGTCGCGTCGTATTATGCTTGCTGCATTCGGCTTTCGGCTATGCGTCATTCTACCTTATGACATTCGTCATTCAAGCTGAGTAAATAGACCTAAATACAAACAGTTGCAGGTTAAGTTATTGAATTAATATACCAGATCAACAAATGAATAATAATTGATCGTTAAATAACGATATCAACATACAATTAAGCAAGACGCACACAGCAGAAAGCAGAATGTGCATGTAAGAAAGCAACATGTAAAAGTCAGAATGCAAGATGTACAAGTTAGAAAGCACGATGTAACGTAAGAAAGCAAGATGTAATTTTTGCGTTAATACCCTTCCATAAACTTCGATATTACTTCCGCGTCCATCAATTTTTGACTCATTCGGAGCTCCTCGGCCATTTTTTCAAAAACAACCTCGGATGTATTCCGGTACATCTGTTGAAGTAGTCCGTATTTTTTTTTAATAAAAGCATTAATTAAATGTAGTGTTTAAGAGTTGTATTCATTGCTCTCAGTTTAAATTGATTGTCAGTGAAGTGTATTATTGCAAACATAATAACGATTCCCAAGAGTTAAGTCATAAATTTTAACTACTAAATAAGATTACTACGCGATCTATTTGCAGCGGACTTAAACGTACCACTTTTTGAGTATGTAAACCGTCCATATACATCCGAGGTTGTTTTTGAAAAAATGGCCGAGGAGTTCCGAATGTTTTTGACAAGTGGTCTGTTTATGCGCGAGCATCAATGTTGGTAAAACACACAAAACTGTACTACTATACATGTAGTAAAAAATTTAACTATGCATGGATAACATTGTCAGATCTACTAAAGGCCCAGCTTGATTATTGAAGTATTCAAATAAAAATCTAATATAATACATTAATCAGTATAAAAACTGTTCATAGAACCAAGGTTTTGGATCATAAAAAAGTTGTTTTCCTTGTAATAAATGACTGATTTTTCTGTCAAATATAACGCTTATGAAAAGGAAAACATAATTTTGGTTCAAATGCCAAGGTTTGAGTTTTTAGCTGATTTCCCGTCCATAGTATTGCATAGTAAAAATTAAGCAGATCCAAATTTCTGATTGACCAAACTTGAATTAAATGCGTTTATTCGTTAAGATAAACATATATATATATGATGACAAGAACAGAGAAATATTCATATAAAGTCTTTAACTGACAGTTCACTAATTTCTAAGGAGTTTACCCGAATGACTCTCAGTGGCGGCGATTGTAGCCTTGGCTAGCAAATCTAATGTATCAACGATCTATACGTCCATCGATTGGTCAACAAACGGTCATTTAATCAGTCAATCAATTAGTTGATCAATATATCAATTGATATGATTTTACAGGACATTGAGTGACTACTTAATCAACATATTTTTTATCATGATTTAATATAAGTTTAATCAGTTGTTGCAACTTTCATGGTTTCTTCAGGTAAGTTTATACCAAACTCAACGGTTGAAAAACTACGCGTTAGCGCAATCAAATGGAGCGTATATTATCATGAAGGTATTTACAGTAACACTATTTACGGCATATCATGAATGAGTTTGCCAATCTTGTGAGAGCTCTTAATTATTTGCTACTTGCATATGGACAAAACAAAATTGCCATGTTAGTACTTAATGATGTAGTTACATATCATATCTCCGAGGCTATTTAGCTTTATGTATGTACAGATATCCGATGTACACACGTTCAATATGAACTGTATATGTCACCTTCGGAAATTATATCTGTCCCTTTAATTCAAAAATATAAAGTAATGTTGAACGATCGGACAGTGCGGATTATTTTAAAAACGAACTAACTACTATAACGTACTCCACGGAAATGTCTATGGATATAAATCTATCTCAATCACGGCGGAATATTCAATTAATAACTATTTATGGATTAACCGAATATGAAAATGTTGAGCTTTTGATGCTGCAGCGCATTAGTTTGAGCGTTGGACCGATTCCGCCTCGGCGCCCGACGACTTTTCCAGTTCCTCAAATGCGGGAAACAACCGATCTGGCTGACGGACTTCCAGAACCAAATCTTCCCGCATATTAGTGCTCCGTATAAAAGGATTTTTTTCTGGATACGACTGGGTGCCGATTATAATGTTCAAAACTGCACGAATTCATTTTAGGTCACAAATTCTTTAATATAATTTTATATTTCATTTATATACAGCAAGTCTATACTATAATAGTTCCTTGGACGTGCTCGTTGACGGATAACATTGTATAATACATGTGTTTTCTAAGCGAAAGGAGCTTTATTATTTAAACACACACAGACACACATGAAACAGCCGCGATGGTGTCTCAAGTTGGTCTTTGGCGGGTCTTTGGAATGCTGGGGGTCTTTGGAATGCCAGCCTACCATTCAGGAGTGGTAAAAAAACAACAGGTTGGTTTCTTTAACCTTTTTTAAGATAGTTGTCAAAAATTTCATATTCAATCAAAATGAACATTTGCTTCCCCCTCCTACAATATAAACAGAAATTATAAGTTAATATCTCACTTTCTACTGAAGAAAAAGTTAGTGATTTATAAACAACTGTGCATATATGCACACAATTAATGTAATAAAAATGTAGTATATCTGAATCGTAAGTGTTTTGAAAAGGTTTTGGCACAAGCGATTTCTATATATTTGTATTTTATCAACAGCTACTGCTCACAGGCGGCAGTTGCGTTGACATGACTTACTTTATGGCCACACCCGTCGTTAAAAAAGTTATATATTAGACTATTAGTATTTTTATTTATTTTTATTTTTATTTTGTTCTTGTGGGGGGTGGGGAGGGGTATTGATTTTTTGGCTGTTTTTTGATAGATGATCATGTTCCAAATAATTTTATTCCTGAAACTTTTTTGGACTGTATTTTTATAAGGACGGTGGTGTGGCCATAGGGCAGTGGGTCATGCTAACGCAACTGCCGTTTGTGCTACAGCTGAGTTCGAGACTCATGACCATGAACTTTTAATTTGATAAAAGGTCATTTTATATCAGCATAAATGACAAAAAGAAAAATGTATAAAAGCAAAACATAAATGAAATCGACAGGATAGCTCTAGTAGTAGTAGTAGTGGTGGTGGTGGTGGTGGTGGTGGCGGCGGCGGCGGTAGTGATTGTGCCGGGTGGTTGTGTTGGTGGTGGTGAAAGTGGTGGAAGTCAGGTAGTGGTATAGTAGTAGAGCTATGGTTAAGGGTGTTTGAATGGATGGGGGGTTCTCTTTTTTGTATTTTTTATAGTAGAGTTAATGCTCAACTTAATTCATTCAAGTATGACTTACCACTAGGTACATTAAGTTCGTTCACATCCGATACCGTGTATTATATATGTAATTATCATGCCTGAAAAGTTATTAAACCTACAGAAGAGGGACATGTAGTGTAAGTTTTACTTCAATTATGACAGGACAATTGCTCGTTTTGAACATCTTTGCTCGCATTTTCAAAAAGGCAAATTACATTTTCATACGAATTGTTTTTAATGAATAAATGCTGTTTTCCTCGAGGGTCATCTAAATAATTACATTATTGGCTTTGTAAATAAATAATAACATATAGTTTATATATAAATAATTGTACGTGTTTCTTATGTCTTTACAATATTGATAATCGTATAGTTCTTAAGGGGCGTGAAACTCGCAAATATCGTACCACTCGACTCTATAATCGGTTATGTTCAGTAATAGTTTAGCGTAACCACGTTTCACTCAGTGAACGCAAGCGGCCCGTTGTTGACCTTGGCTGGAAAAATATTTTTTCTTTATATTTATGATGCATGCCGTTATTCGAGCCGTTGGAAACGGCATTTTGAAACGACAGGTCAGTAACTTTATCTTGTTTTAATGTATTTATTGTTTAAAATGAGCAATATTGAACATAAAAATATTCGGACACAATGTATCCGGATATACGTCGATCTTAAAGATGAGATTCGTCGTACATCGGTATTCAGGGTGTTTCATTTGAAAATTAAAGAAATTAAATTCTTTCAATCCTTAACGTCAAAACGGGTTTGTACAAAAACCGGGGGTCTTTGAAAAATATTGAAATCGTATTAAGTGAAGTATTTTATGGTGGCCGATTCTTTTCATAATTTTCGTGAACGATATACCGGATGTAGTTGGATGCCTCTGTAAAATGTTTGCAGATGACTGTAAAATCTATAATAATATTCTTTCCGCAACTGATCAACAACAGCTTCAGGAAGATATTGACCGTTTATGTCAGTGGAGTAAGGACTGGTTACTGAAATTTAATATTAAGAAATGTAAAATTGTGTCATTTGGTAATGAAAAATTTTACAATGACTATAACATGATAGATGAGAATGGAAATGTTCACAAACTTGCAAGGGATTTTTCTGAAAAAGACCTGGGTGTGCTCTTCACAAATAATTTGAATTTTGAAACCCACATTAATAATACAGTCAACAAAGTAAACAAAATCATTGGGCTTATTAGAAGGAAATTCACCTTCATGGACAAATCCTTGTTCTTAACATTGTACAAGTCTCTTGTTCGTTCCCACTTGGACTATGGAAATTTAATATACTTCCCATACACAAAGAAATGTAAGCAAGTTCTGGAGAATGCGCAACGTAGAGCCACAAGACTAATACCTGAATTTTGTGGACTTTCCTATCAAGAACGATTGAATGAACTGAATCTCCCAACATTGGACTACCGTAGAAAAAGATTTGATATGATACAAGTTTTCAAAATTATTCACGAAGTTGATGACATCAATGCAAGTGTATTTTTCAATTTTGCGGACAATAGTGGAACAAGAGGTCACTGTTTGAAGCTTGCAATGCCTAAAGCTCACAAGTCTATTCGATTAAATTCTTTTGGACATCGTACTATATCCATTTGGAACGGCCTTCCACATAATATTGTTACATGCAGCACCGTGAACAGTTTTAAATCACAACTGGATAAGTTATGGGCACACAAACGTTTTGATCTAAGTGATGTGTATTAATTTTATCAGCAAACAATCAGACCGGAGTGAATTTCAATATTTTCATTGATAAACAAAATCAGATCGGAGTGGAGATTTGCATAGAAGTAGTCTAAAGGGATCAACTAGCCTAAAGGGCTAAACATTTCCCTAGAAGACACAAGGTAGACACAAGGTAGTAAGGTAGAAATTGATCATAAAGGTTTTTATATACATATTTTACCACGTAAGTGAAAAGTTATTTTGCACAAAACAAGCATTTAATGCATTAAAACACATTGTGTACCTTTCCAATAAAACAAAAGTTGACTGATACAGACAACAATTATGCCAAGCGGAACAACTCGATCCAATCGTAATAACTCGGCCACCTCCGACAAGCTTCGAGATAGACATCGTAAAACAATTCTGCCATTGCCGAAATGTTCCGATTGTTTTAAAATTGTGCCCTGAAGCCTTTCAGGTGCCCTTCATGGACATATAATGTTACGTTTTGACAGAATGAAATGAAGAAAACCTGTCAAACTCATAATTATTTGTTGGATATTTATTTTTTGTGTATGGAACTAATATAAAATAATATTATCTGGTAATATTTCTTGCTTTTATTATATTTTATAGACGCAGTATGCTTTAACCTGGAATCCCGATCGGAATAACTACCCACTTTTCGTACAAAACAATTTGTACGTGAAGGATTTGCCATATCAAAAATCGTAATAAAAATCTGTCAACGTACAATTATTTGGACTTACTTGCATGCATTCTAATTGTAAATTAAAGCGCCTATCTATTTCTATACAGTTCGATCATACAAATGATTGGAGGTGATATTGTGTTTTATGCCAATTAAACACGTAAGGCATCATCTTTTTTATATGCTTAGGCCTAAAAAAATAAATTGTGTGGTTCGGGTCACCCGACCCTACCTGGTAAATGCCGCCGACCTTACTGTTTTTATTGGACTTGCGAAAAATAAAATCGCAATTTTGTGCCCTATACGTAACTGTACGGTACTATCCGGGGGTTATGCTTGGCACGTTGCCAAAAAAATGAGTTGTACAAATTGCTACAGCAAAAAAAAAAATGCGTTCAAATCGCTACACAACAAAAACATGGCGACCAATTCTGCCGTCATAAACATCATAAAAACGGCATGTGGTCACCGTAACACTACAGAATGTTGGGAGTTTAAGCTCATAACACCAAAATTTTTAAAATGAGTTTCGAAGATGTATAGATAATGTTTTTGTACGAGCCGGGGTCTATATCCGAGATTGACATGTCAACAGCTGTCAAGGGGCCATGGACCCGTTTGTATGAAGAACAGCTGTTCAGCATTGTGTAATTCCTGTCGTACAGTCCATCGGGACTTTTCGTTCTTCAGAGTAAGGTATATACAATGGAACAAAATGTCTCTGGATAATAGTAAAAGTTTTCCCAAACATAAGATAAAAATGCCGTCTAATTTTAATATACCCCACCCACCACTGCAGGACAAGGCATGACCCTTTTCACTTGTCATGCTTTTATCCAATAATGCAATCATAAAAAAATAGTTTAAATAGAATAGCAGCAGGGCATCCATACTACTAGTATAGAAAGGAAATATAATTATGTGAGTTCTCACACAGGCTGGTGCTTGACAAAATGTGACTTTATTTTAAACTGGACTGAAGCCTGGGTCTGCCATTTGTACAGTTTATAAAATATTCCTAACTTTACTTCTTGGAGAATGGCAGAGAAGTGTTTTTGAGATGCTGAAGCAGGTCAGTATTGTCGAAAATAATTATCAATATGTTTTGCTTTCGGAAGGTGTGTAATAGTTGACAACAAAACTCGGCTAGCTCAGTTGGGAGAGCGCCGGTCTATCAATCTAAGAGTTTGTTTACCTAGGAAAATCATAGTTACCGAATGTTTAGCCCCAGCAATGTCCTAATATAACTGAAATACTGTTGAAAAGGGACAAAAACAAAGCAGACAAACCTGTACCAAACTGAAAAAAAAAAAATCCCTACCTACCCTACCTTTTCTTAGGGGCCATGTTACCCTAACCACACAATTTATTTTTTTAGCCTTATTATTCAAAGATGCGTCCTTGACACTAAGTCGCCTTGACAAAAGGGAAGTCGGATACGCAGAAATTTACGATGATAAAAAAGCTATTTGCTCTGAGATTCAGGGCTTCAAGCCATGTGCTGAATGTTTGTTTATTCAATTAATTAATATAAACACATGTCAAAATTAATTAACACCCAAGGTGATAAATGATTATCGTTCAGTTTCTAACCAGTAACTGCGTCTTTTAGCAGCTGTCAAACTCATTGCAAACTCATTGACGTCAATAACTCCGCCCATTATGTAAATTAACGCTAACTATGATGGCTATGAAAATAAAAAATGCTAAAATAGCAATATCATTATCAACATTGATACTTTATTTATTTTATTTAAATATATTTGATAATATATATATATAAGCTAATATAAAAAGAAAGATCTTCAAATTTTGAATGCGAACAGAAAGTTATCATTCTACAAACATCGTCTTAAATGCGCGGGAAACAGATGCCTGTTCACTTCCTGACAAACTTAATCAAAGTGAAAGGAGTGTAACGGTCCGCTGTAGTCGGCGGATGTGCGTTCATAGCATTCCGTTATAAACGGAAGTACGTTTATAGTATGTATGTTAACTTGGTTGGTAATATGCAAATTTGCAAAGCCCGGGCTCTGTGTGAATAGAGAATCTAGTGTATATAAAGACCAGTGGACCCCTTCAGGGTCGAGCATGCTTGTTGATCTCACACGTTACAGGAGAACTGTTGGACATAGTTAAACAGGTACAGTGTAAGGTTCTATTTTACTCCTTTGAATTGTTTTGCCTTTTATTTTGAAGAACAAGTATAGGAATATTGGCTATAGAAACTTTAAGTATTTTTGTTGTTACTTTCGAAACTTGAAAGTGAAACTGAAAGTAGAAAAGAGAAAAATGTCATTGCACATTCGCTGGTGCATATCGGCACTTACAGTACATGCATAATTCTCATCATCCATTAAACAAAATGATATGTTCAAAAAATATTTTCCTCTTTTTTCCCATTTTGAAAGCTTTACTCTTACTGAATTTTTGACAACTACACTATTATATGTATCACTATAATAATCTACATTACTTTATGGTGTTTAAGTTTGGGCTTTTGAAATTAGTTTCGGGCTAGTAAAATTTCCTATCTAGTAGCCTGAATGAGCTAGTGGATTCAAATCCGAATGTCTCTGGTGTTATAAACAGGTTCCTTCATTGAATGTACATGTACCCGGTAGTGAAGAAGAGGAAATAAATTAAACTTTTGATAGCAAGACAGTATTTAGTTATTTTTGGTGTAGTGTTGGGAATCGGACAGAAAAATTACTATCGATAATCGGTTTATGAAACCGATCAATGATCGATTATTAATCAATTTAATTATTATTTAATTATCTGTGCTCATCATATTTAAGGCAAACAGATACAGTGCATGCACCAGTTTTAAGCACCAATGTTCCCTTACAATATTGTTTGCAGATTTCTTTATATAAATTACATTTTTTATTTGGAAAGCGACTATCTTTTAGTGTTTACATGTTACTTTTATAGAACATGAGACCACAGGCTCTAATTATTGCCTTACATTTAGTATTGTATACATGTGTAAAATAAACACAAAGAAAGATATCAATCTCTTTTTAGTAATCAGTCAGTAACAAGTACAACAAGCAGTTGAATATTCTGTATGTTTTACAAGAACAGTTTCTGTTTAACAGAACCAGTTTCTTTCAGAAAACTGAGAAAACTAAATTTTTACATGGTTAGAAGTAAACGATAACATGTTTTAAAAATCACTTTTAAACCACAAACATGAGAAGTTGAGAACCAATCCTTTAGCAGTTAAATTACAAAGAAAATTTGTAATAAGGTACTGTAGTGACTTATTGACTTGATAAGAATATAAGTACATAACTTAACATAGTAAGACCTTAACATTTCAACAAAAACTAGCATTAACCAGAAATAAGTAAATTGGTCGGTAGCGTTAATGTCCCTTGTTTCTATAATCGATTGTTAAAATTTCACTATCGATTGTCGCTGACGTAGGCCTTTCCGATCAATTGTCGATTATAATCGATCATCAGCACAACACTATATTGGTGTGTTAAGGTTATCTTGATATTAGATTCCTGTCATGATGATAACCTTGTGCTTAAATTTAGTTTTGCTTCAAGATGCTCAAGAATCTTTTCGGAATAAAATGCACTATCTGTTTTCAATGTTTTGTTATATATTTCAGTTTGCTTGTAGTACAACTCAAGCCTGCAACTATGCATCTGAGGCAACATTTGAAACAGAGGTGGGTAAATTAATAGACATTGTTTAAATTTTACAACACCAAATATAAGTTTATATTATCACAAATAACAATATATGTTTTTCTAAAATACTTTAGGCAAGCAATATTTAGCTAACATGATATTCTTTTAATTTTTTGGTACTCAAATTTTATGATTTTGTCAAACCTTGAGTAGCATCTTTGCTAATAACCAATAAAATAGGAAACAGATTTACTGCTTTATCTTAATGTTAAAGCTGTGAATAAACACTTATTGAAAAGTAAAACTGTGTGTTCATTGTAAAAATAATAATACACTATTGTTATACTGATACAATGATATATTTTGAAATCTGCTATAATACTATTGGACACAGTCACACACTTTAAAACCATGGGTTCTGGGCTAAAATGAAGAGCCCAGGCATTGTTCAGTGCATTTTAAATGCGAATGCACATGTTTAGGAATAATGAAATCTATGTCAAAACAATAAGAATAGGACTCAGATGTTCAGCAAATTGAACCACTGATAATAAAGACATGTAGAACCACATTCCTTGCCGATACAGCCGTACAAGCTTCACAAGCTCACTGAGGGCCCAAGCCGCACTGTCACTATGACGAAGGAGGAAGGCATGCAGTTCTACAGGGAAATGGTCACCATCCGCAGACTGGAGACAGTCGCTGCCAACCTGTACAAGTCCAAGGCTGTTCGGGGATTCTGCCATCTATACTCTGGACAGGTAAATGCACTGCATGATGCATTAACAAATTCCATACTGAAGAGTGACAGTTCAGGACCCATTTCAATAAAAATCATGTAAGGCTTGATATTGTAAATTTTCAGATGTAGCCTCGTTTTTTGGCGTAAACTGCGTTTCAATAAAAATATCATAAGGATTCTGCCTGTAACTGTACTGGTGTCCCTGATCACTCTGTAGCAGCATAAGGTTTACAACTAAGATATCTAATTGAAACAGGGACCATCTTTATATGCAAACTTAATGAAAAACAGCTATTTCTGGATAGATTTACCTCCTCTCTATTTTATTGTTTCTTAATCAAATTAGGAAATTTGGACAACTTGAATTGGATAGATTATTGACATATGCTGAACCACTCTGTTGTATATACATGTATTTATAACTGTTAAACCAATGAACAGATTTTTTACTTATATGATAACACAGAACACACTAATGAATGTTGACTTGGGTTTGATCATTCTTTTGATGAACAAAGTAGGAAATTATCGAGGGCAGTCATAATCCAATCATGTCAGTTAACTCTCAGAGAGAGTCTTGTAAGCCATACACAGTTTGTATGCCATATATTGTATGAAAGCCATTTTCTCGCATTTACACATATGAACTGTAGCCTGTAATTGTATGTTGTTCATGCAGGAGGCATGCTGTGTGGGAATGGAGGCAGCTCTAACAAAGGAGGATGCTGTCATCACAGCTTACAGGGCGCATGGCTGGGCCTACATTCGTGGCATTAGCTTAGTGGGGGTCTTGGCAGAGCTCACTGGTATGTTTACACTTAGAGTAAGAAATTTCATTTTTAGCTTGTCTGTTTTTCAAAGCAATAGTCTTGGTGTTATCAGTGTTATTGTCAGGAAAAACATGCTGCCAGAAAACAATACGTACACTCCTGGTATAGCATGGTCCATAACTCTTGCTTTTATAATTGTTGAGTTATTCTTCTGGTTTAGCTAGACTAGCGTTGTCGTGGCACTTATGTTTAACAGTTATCAATTACAGAGTCTGAAACTTTGATTCCAACATTGCAGAATTATTTGAGAAATAATGACCTTCACAAGTTCTTGACGTGAGAGCGTATTGTTTGTACATGTATCTATTTTGTGCTTGTATGTTTCAGGTCGTCAGTCAGGCTGTGCGCGTGGAAAGGGTGGTTCCATGCACATGTATGCTCCAAACTTCTATGGAGGCAACGGCATTGTCGGAGCTCAGGTGTGGTGGATATTGCAATAAGTTATTTGGCCAAATAAATAATAAGATAATTTTTGTATGTGTGTCTCGTTTCAAGGGGACTTAGATTCTCTGAGTTCTGTCACTATTAAAGATGTCTTCCTGTGGCCATTTATCTGGGACTTACATCAAACACTGGAGCTGTACCTACAGACAGCGTGATACTCAGCTTATAATTCATTATCAAATTGAAATTAAATATTTCAATCCAACCAACTTGCTAAACAATCAATTTAAAAAAGAATCAACGGGGTGCAGATGATGGTCTACAAGTACAAAATGGAATTACCCAGTAGTGCCCGACTGTACAATTGGTTTGACAGGGATCAAGCTTCAAAACCGGGTTTATTTTAAAATTGGTATTAAAATTAAAAAAATTGTTGAGTGCGAAATCCCCCTGTCCTACATTTGTGAGAAGAAGCATTGTCCTGACGCTATATGAGGATTTTGTAGCCTGGGTGGAGTTTTCAAAGTAATGCAAATAAACATTAGTTTTTTTTTATATTATCAAGGTGCCCCTTGGTGCAGGCATTGCATTGGCATACAAATATGAGAAGAAACCCAATGTCTGTCTAGCACTGTATGGGGACGGTGCAGCCAATCAGGGACAGGTGTTCGAAGCCTACAACATGGCTTCCCTCTGGAATCTGCCATGCATCTTCATCTGCGAAAACAACGGGTAGGATACAGGTTGAACCGATTTGTCAAAGATAGTTTGTACTTTGAGGCAAAGAGTCAAGAATGTTATCATTTCAATTGCATAGAATTTCTTTTGTGCCTGATCAGTTGATCACTTGTTTTTTGTCCCTTGTAAAGCATGGCTGACACATACATGTATCACTTAAATAGTCTGACATTATTGTCCGCTGCGTCATCGTCGGCGACCAAATTTCGTTTCCTATCAGTAACTTTTTACAGAATACTTGGAATGCTCATTTGTCATGGTCAGTAAATGTCAACTACTGATTCTGGGGTCAAGGTAAAGGTCATGGTGAATTTTGCTATAAAAATTATGGATTTTTCCGATCAATAATTGTTTAAAAACTTGTTTTAGAGTCTTCAAACTTGGTGTGCACTTTCAATATTATCATTATATGACCCCAATTGATTTGGTTGGCAAATGGACAAAGTCATTGTGACATTTCTTAGAAAGAATATGGGCATTTTCAATCAATAACATATAATTGACTCTGTATAGAGTCTTCAAACTTGGTATGTATGGTCAGTAGATGACCCTTATTGATTTTAGGGTCAAAGTCCTGGTGACCTACATGTATACTAGAAAAAAATATGGGCGCTTCTAACTGGCGATGCAATTGATTCGTAGATTTCTAGTTTTTATCTAATGCCATTTAGTCCACACTTACAGTACTATATGCAGTGCACAAACCTGTCATTTTCTAAACCTCTGTCAAATTTATCAGTTTATGATGCTCTGAATATTTTTTGTGTTAAAACAAAGAAGCTTGTATTTAAAGTGAAAACCACTGTTTCAGTTACTTCTTCAACTTTTGAATAGAATGGTGATCTTAAAGTGGTATAAATGAGCACTAGCCTGCAAGCTCTGCACAAGTGAAATGCTTTCCCAGCTTGCTCAAATTCTGGATATTTATAAAGCATGGCATGTTGAAAACAACCTCAAAAAAAGTCTTTTCAATGACTGATCTTGTGCATTTTTTTCAATGACTGATCTTGTGCATTTCCACCAGTCACAAAAAATACTGATTACTGTTTAGCTTTGCAAGTGGAAACTAGTCGGCGAATTTAAAAAAGACTTAAGTAGTTTTACCAATGCATGGCCAAGGGCATGTGCTTAATATGTCCATTGTTGCAATCAAGTCTCCTGTAAAAACAAAGATACCCATTATATTTTAAGCTTGTCCTTTTTTAAGAAAACAAGCCTGAGGGTTGTACAAAAACATGAAACTTGGCCATCACTCAAAAGCTGTTCATGATATTCAAATGAAACTTGGTACACATGTTGCCAGGGACAACCCATATAAACATATATCACGCCTCCAACATAAATGACACAATGCCATTGGCCTAGGACTGGTCATGCAGTGACCCCATTGTTTTCCATATTGGGTCACCAAAATTATATTGCACCTAAATGGCATATATTTTTCAATTCAGATTAATGTTCCGATAAATAAAAAAAAAAAGTCCCACAACTCTAGATTTGATGATTGTTGAGTTATGTTATTATTGGACTGAAAACAAAATCAACAGACCAGCATTGGCTTCACTTCCTACGCTCTTGTTTCAATTTAAGAGTACCATGTACAAAATATTAATTTTCAACGTTATAATCTTTCCAGGTACGGTATGGGAACCAGTGCTGGCCGGTCATCAGCAAGCAGTCAATATTACACTAGAGGAGATTACATTCCTGGAATATGGGTAGGTTGAAAACAGATGGGCCTTTTTCCTATGCATTCAAGGCATACTGGTTTATGTTCTGTCCCATTCTGAAATTTGAACACTATTTAAAATCATACAGAATTAATGACGATGCTAGAATCCTCATGGAATGCCTTAATTAAAGGTTCATTTGATTTCTCAAAGATTTGACACTTCTCATTTCAAAAGTAGTAAATGTTTTAGCCTGATACTGGAGTTTTTAGACTTTAAAGTGACACTCTTATTCAAAATCAATACATACACATGTACAACAAACATAAATTTGATAAACCTTTAACTATTTACTAAATAATGCATTTAAGGAAAATACAATAACTGATATCAAGATCGTAACCATTAATTTGAAAACGCAAAAAAATATTAAAATGATTAGTAAGTGCTAAAAGATTTACTGTGATCTACTACTTACCTTAAGGTAGAAATACTGCGTTTTTCTGCACCTTTTTTTAAATAAAACGTGGTATTCTTCATATAAACCATTTTTTCAACATTTATTCATCCTTTTCAATCCCCGCCTCGGAGTGGGGAGGGGATTATAGGCATGCACTTTGTCAGTCTGTCTGTCGGTCTGTCCGTCTGGCTGTAACATTTTGTGTCCGTGCTATAACTTACTTATGCATTGATGGAAATATTCCATATAACTTGGTACAAATGTTTTCCTCATTGAGACGATGTGCAGTGACCTTGACCAGGGTCCATACCTCAAAGGTCAAGGTCATACAAGACACTTAAAGGTCAGCGTACACATGCTGGTGTCCGGGCTATAACTTACTTATGAATTGATGGATTACCATATTACTTTATTGAAAAAATACTTAAGGCTTGCTACATCATCGATGTTATAAATCAAGGACTCATTTTCCTGTTGTTTTTTCCAAAATATCCTTGACATTGATCTGACCTACACTTCACACAATATGAATAACTTAAACAAATATCCTTTTATAATATGTTCATATATCCAAGAATATTTAGGTAACCGATCAAACTTGTATTTTCGATATTCCCACTCTTGACCAGTGGTTGTGTATAATTTTTGTCATATTCAACTAACCAGTCAGGTTGTGAGAAAAACAGAATATACTAAAAAAAAACTTTCTACAAATCAAACATCAAACAGTTAAATAACAAACAATATCAGAAGATGTGTAATAATATCTGTGATGCACAGGTTGATGGTATGGACGTGCTGGCTGTCCGGGAGTGTTTCAGGTGGGCTAAGGAGTATTCCATCAAGAACGGTCCCCTCGTGGTTGAGGCCGCTACCTACAGATACCATGGTCACAGCATGAGCGATCCTGGCACAAGGTAATAAATTGTCTGTTAAAAGAACTAACAGCTCAGGTGTTGTTGTTGTCAGTAATATTGGAGACAGCTGACCTATGCAAATTCATTAACCTTGGCATAAAATCAGTGTTTAGCAGTAAGACCCATTAATCTGGCTAAAAAGGTATGGCTGAAATAAACTTCTATGAGCTTAGCGTAGTTAACATAAGTTAACATAAATGTTGGTAGGTCTATCAGTCTTTCAGTAGACCATATCTTGTCCACACACCATTTTGAGAATGGTTGTATGTAGAATCATGGATTCAGTGGTGAGTTGCCATTGACCTGTAGATGATCCTTATTGATTGGGGGTCACTAGGTCAAGGATCAGTGTTTAATCTGTTTCATCGTCGGCAACCATGGTACTTTCTTCCATTACACTTTATACATACTGTAGGACAATTGACTGACAAAATTTGCTTTAATGAATATGCATGAGGCAGGAGGGACAGCTCTTCTGCCAATGAATTTGTATAATACACTCAAATATTGTTCAATAACTATACATTGTCAGTAGCCTCCATGGCCGTGTGGTCTTATCTACTGCCAAATATTATTGTACTGAAAAGGCGGACCCGGTGTAAATCCGGCAAACGCCAGAATTTTTTTCAATTATAAAGCATCCGGTACTTTGCGGTTTGCGGAACCAGTGAAACTGCCCTATTGATTATTTATGATAACAAGATTTTCCTAGCCGAATTGCCTATGGTACACAATGCATAGGGTAGTGTGTAACGTCTGTAATGGGGTATCCGATGAATTTAACTGTGTTATGAAAACTTATAATAGCTTCAGAACAGTTCGACATTGGACTATGAAACTTCAGTCTTGACCAATTCATGATCCCTATTCCCTATTACTAAGGGATTAGTAGGTCAATGGTTCTGGTCAACAGTGTAATGAAAACAACACTGCCCTTATAATAATGTAAAAAAAACAGTTTGACCAAGGTCCTTGAAACATCAGTGCAAGGTTGCCCTTGACCAATAAGATACCACTTTCGTTGGGGTCAGTAGTTCAAATGTTAGGTAAAGGTTACTTCAGCTGTTTTTGGAAAACTTTTTTCCATACCATAAGTTTAAAACATTGGACATACTTCAATGGTATGTTGCCTTTGTCCAATAGATCACCCCTATTGCTTTTCGGGATCATTAGGTTGAAGGACAATATCATGATAATCAGTGTCATGAAAACAGTGATTAAGGGCAAATAAACATCACTGGTATGTTGTACTTGACCAGTATAAAGTTTTAAAGTTCAGATTTAATCCCTAAATCAGGATTGAGAGCTTGTACCTATTGTACCATTGTAAAGACTGTCTTTTTTGCTTGAAAATTTAAACAGTAGGAAGAACATAATTATACCTTGAAATGAATATAAATTACTTGGGAAACAATTTGAAAAGAACATGAATCCCATATATTGAAACAGACCTAGGATTGACAATAATCAGCTATTTGAACCCCTGCCAGTATATGAACCGTATTGTTTATGGTCACAGTTATGAGCAATGCATTTCTGTTTGAAATACATAAATGCTGTATTGCAAACGTTTTGAACAAAGCAGTGCTCAGGGGTGCCATTATGTTTTATTCTTATCAAAATGGGTGATATTCTTATTACAAAACCAATCACTCTTTTTCTCCGGCAGCTACCGTACCCGGGATGAGATTCAGGAGGTTAGAGAGAGGAAAGACCCGATACTGAAACTCAAGAACCGCATGATTGAAAATGGCCTGGCTACAGCTGAGGAACTTAAGGTAAACTTACAGTATTTCCATGATAACTAGAATTCAAGAATGGCATGATTGAAAATGGCCTGGCTACAGCTGAGGAACTTAAGGTATACTTACAGTATTTCCATGATAACAAGAACTCAAGAACGGCATGATTGAAAATGGCCTGGCTACAGCTGAGGAACTTAAGGTATACTTACAGTATTTCCATGATAACAAGAACTCAAGAACGGCATGATTGAAAATGGCCTGGCTACAGCTGAGGAACTTAAGGTATTTCATTTTATATTATGTGATAGTTGTGTGTGGTCTTTCATTAACTCTCATGCCTTTCAAACTTGATACCTCATGACCAAAACACACCTGAAAAGTTAATTAACTTGCATGTTTTATATTGAAGTAATAACTATGTGACACACACACTGGTTTCATCTCAGATACCAACTCAGAGGTTGTAATCCCCCTTAGCTCCTTGCCTAACAAAATCACTCTCATTTTTACTGTGCATTTCAAATACAATTAGATAACTTTCAGTCTGCATATATTGACAATATTTGAGTTTATGCGTACCACTCTGGAGTCTCAAAGGCTCGGTAAAACCCTGGATACAGCGTACCAGGAAAACGGGTTTCATCTTCTTCTTTTATACTTCCTATGCATAGGTTTTAGCTTAGTAAATTATAGGAGGGTGCTGCGCTCTGTCCTTTGTTGTTAGCACCCTTCTACCCTCATTGAGACCAGAATGGCAACACTTCTTCCTTCTTAGATTTGAATGCTTTATATAATTAAATATTTCCTTTGTTTTGTATAATAGCTTATTATATGATTATATAAAAACTTAGAAACTGAATACACCCGGCAGTTGAAACCTTCACAACTAATACTGTCATCCTCTATCCACAGAAAATTGAGCAAGACATCCGTAAGCAAGTAGATGAGGCTGCCACGAAGGCAAAGTCGGACGCAGAATTGCCAGTGGAGGAGCTGTATAATTCGGTCATGGTCGACCCACCAGCAGACATGAGGATCCGCGGTTGTGATGTCACTATACAGGCGAAAACAGTAGCATAAGGGGTATTGGATGGTGGAAAACATCACTGAAGGATAGGCTTTTATAGAGGATTATGAACCGTTTGCTTTGATGGGTCTAATGCAGGCTCTGTTAGTGAGAAAAATAGTGTTAAAGATATCTGTTGTGAAGAAGTACATGTGCGAAGATTTATAATGGCAGTTGTTTTTAGTGTGAAGAAGGGATTGTTTTGTTTTGAATATGAAATTTAATAGGAATCAAATGTGTGTAATCATTTTAACTTTTATTTCTTAGAAAAGTCATTGAATATAAGATAATAGGATGCATCTATTGATTGTCTATTACTTGCAGCATGATTATAAAGAAGTGTATGTTTGTGTAAATTATATAATGCAATCTTCACACATGTATGAGGACACTAACTTGGTATTATAAAGATGCCTGAAGTACGTGTGTGCTCTTGCATCTGTTCAAAAAGGAATCTCTTACTATACTGCATCACTGTTGTTTATGCCTATGCTATGTTCTACTGGTTATGGAATAAGGCAAACTCTGCTTTCTCTCGAATGAATAATAATCCTACATGTATACCCAATCTAGAACCTGTTCTGTTTTTTGCCTTGGCCATAACTAAAAGAACTTCAAATATTCATATGAAACTTGGTACACTTGTCGCCAGAGACAATACACACATGTTGCCAGAGACAATACACACATGTTGCCAGAGACAATACACACATGTTGCCAATAGCTCTCACATTTATCATTGTCGAGTTACGCCTCTTTTTAAACTGAGAAAACAGACCAGCATTGTTGTTCACTTTGGCACACTCTTGTTTATGGGTTGTATTATGATATTGTTTTTAAATTTAAACAGATGTACCTGTTAATGATAACTAATGGATAGAGTTTGTGATTAGCCCCGAAAGCTGTATTGTGGTGTGGATTGGTATATTCATTTGTTCTTTTCTTCCTTAAACATGGCATAAACCTTTTGTCTGAATATATGACAACATCAAATGCTTATATGACAGTGATTATCAACGTTATTTATTTGCTTACTCATTGTTATATTTTTAATGTTTTAACATTAACAACTCATGTAAAGTAAAACTGATACTAAACCAGGTTTTTCTCCTTTTTCTTTGACCTTCACTTTTATGCTCTCTTGAGCACAAGTTGCTCATGATCAGCTATGTCAAAATATTTATGAAATTTGCTCAGAATGTGTGTCTTGATTAAATCTAGGTCAAATAATTGTTGATTTTGTCAGGTCAAAAAGTAGGTCACTAGATCAGCAATAGAAATCCCCCTTATATCTAGAGGCTTAGAGTTTCTACCAGTCTTGAACTTGGTAATAACTATTGTCCTTGTTTAAGGAATTAGTAGATGATAAGGCGGCATTGGATTCCTGCACAATTTACGATTTATCAGTACCAATGATTACAAAGATATTATTAAAAGCACCGCAATGAAGGTTTTTAACATGGGGAATCAGAAATTTTAGCCAATTAATTGTTTGTATGAGTTTGGAAAAAGTAACAGCCTTTATCTTTCTTTTATCAAAAATAGACGTTACCGGAAATTTCTCGAGTTAAGTATCCGATGTGTTAATTTTCCATCAATTTTAACTAAAGTTGCTTGGCGGATACCATTTTCCTATTTTTAATAACAGTAACCTTGACCCCACTCCCCATAAAAGCACTTCAACGCTAGCTCTATACATAAGCTACTTACACACCAACGTTCATCTCTATCCATCGTTCATCTCTATCCAACGTTCATCTCTATCCATCGTTCATCTCTATCCATCGATTCTTACTTAAGGTATTGTGCAGAAAACCTTGACCCCACCCCTCAAAAGGAATCCCAAGCTAGCTCTTCTCATAAGCTGCCGCAGCCTACTCACAAAGTCATTACCACTCATTAATGCTAGCTGAAGTAATTGGGCGGAAACCAATATTTGACGCCCGCCTGCCCGCCAACGACGTCCCCATTTTAATAACCTGTTTGTTGAAATCCTGGTTAATAACAAACAAATGAGCCACCACATTGTTTTCTCAAATTTATGTGCATCATGAATTAGCACCAACATAATAACAGACATTCAAGTGTACACAGAACAGTTTCGTTATGATTTAAAACACATTCAAACAGTGAATGACATTCATACAGACACAAGTTTCATTAACATACGCAATAATTGTACGAAAATAAACACAAACAAGAATAATAAATATATTTATCACCCGGAGCACGCGATTGTGACGTCTGTATCCTAAATATAATCCTCGCGTTCCGGTACATATAATCACTTGAGAGGTCACTATGTCCCCCAGGTATGTGAACGTCTGTGCTTTTTCTTGCACTACGTCACCCAGGTGTGTGAACGTGTGTGCTTTTTTTGCACTACGTCACCCAGGTATGTGTACGTGTGGGCTTTTTCTTGCACAACGTCACCCAGGTATGTGAACGTGTGTGCTTTTTCTTGCACTACGTCACCCAGGTATGTGAACGTGTGTGCTTTTTCTTGCACTACGTCACCCAGGTAAGTGAACGTGTGTGCTTTTTTTGCACTACGTCACCCAGGTATGTGAACGTGTGTGCTTTCTCTTGCACTACGTCAACCAGGTTTGTGTACGTGTGGGCTACTTTTTGCGCAATTCGTCATGCAGGTATGTGTACGTGTGGGCTACTTTTTGTGCACTACGTCACCCAGGTACTTGTACATTGTACATGGTTGGGATGACATGTGCTTAAGCATAAGGAAAGCGATTTATTCGAGTAACAACCTGTCGACAAGCACACGTTTAAAGCGATTTATTGCTGAAGAGTTCAGCTTAGCAAACAATCGCGACCTTTAGTGTTTATTCGTTTCTGAAATATCACGAGTGATCTTAGCATTCAACGTGTACATGCATGTGTATATCACCTTCCAAGTTCAAACATTAGTTTGTGCAAAATACACGTGTTAGTACTTTGTGGCGATAAACGACAGCTCGACACGTGCTTTACAATACACTGTTATAAGTTACACATGTCTTGATGAACAAAAATTATAACTGAAATTTCGCTAAACATCTTATATCATCTCTAAACATCAAAAATAAATGTCTGACTGATTTCACAAATTATAACAATGGCGATATGAAGTATTTGAGCGGGTTGCAATGGGGGCTGGAGTCCTCCTTTACATGGACTGATACGGAAACATGTATCGCCCATGAGAAGTCAGTGTGTCTATGATGATACTGGTGAGCTTGTGTACGATGACACGTGTGTCCCAGCACGAGAGGTGATTGTTGAATATATACGTGAAGTGAGCAAGGTTGTGGCTGTCCTAGTGACGACCTGAAAGCAAAACAATACCATAACGAACATCCGTGTTTGCCGAAACTATTAGTAGATTTACAGTGTAAATTAGCTATTAGACAGACAATGCATGATTCAAAGAGGATTAAAATGTAGTAGTAAACTGATACAGAATATTAGTTGACTTTCGGTGTAAGAACGAATTTCTAGCAACCATGATTATATAAAGCAAATTGTTTTTTATAATGATGCGTGAAATAATTTGGTTCTTACGCCGAAATTCAGCAAGTTTTCGTTGTCATTTACCTTAACTGTTCAAAATGTCAAAAACTAAAACTCACGTGAGAATCTACGTCATGAGACGCCATTTTGATGACGTTATTTTCAAAACTTTTCATCATGGCATTATGAACGCTACGTTTATTTTATAAATTAATACGGGGCCAAATTGATATTTTCACTGAGTATGATAACCACTGAAAATAACATGATATTTCATGGAAAGGCAAACAATAAATTATGTGTTTACTTTTCTTTTCTTTGGCAGCTTTCTTGTACGCATCTCGGCGTTTCTTGTCGGCTTTCCGTCGTTGTAATTCAGCCTGCGCGTCGGGGTCCGCCATCAAAGCTTTACGACGGACGTACGACTCGTACACGCAGGAAAATATGAAGAACACGAGAAAGATGCCGAATCCAACGATGCCGCCGATCAGCATAATCATGTATTTGTCTGAAATGGGAGATATTTGTTATAAGAACTAATACATAATATGCTCTCATTCTTGAAATTAAGCAACCCCTTGGCGATCTTAAAAAAAACAACATAAACGCCAAAATTTAACCCCGAATTTCAACATTAGACGTATATTATCTAAACAAATTAAAATTCCTAGATTATCGCCAATGTGTGTCACAATTTGCACTCCTGTGTCAAATTCTGTTCTCGCCCCTGGAGTCCAATTAAATAAAGATTTTAGTCGATTGAAGTCGTAAAATGAAATTGTCTTTGTGTCATAGTTTCATTATTTTGCTGCATATTTGCGTGAATTGAACCTTGGCCAACATTGACATTGAACAAGAAGTTGAAATACTCATGTACGCACTAAAGCCGAGTCCCTGACACCCATCTTCGTCGCTGTCGTCGCCTTCATATCCACAGTCGTTGAAGCCGTCGCAGCGGTAGGAGAGTGGCAGACATACTTTGTTCGGACATTTCCACTCGAATGACTTGCAATCTGGCGGGAAACAAACATGTACGGATTACATAACACACAGCTAACAGTAGTGACAGCTAGTTAACTTTTAATTACATTCGGTGTCCTTACATCGCATCAACAATCGTCACAATGGTAGGAAAGTGGCATTGTTGGGATAACTCCATTCGAACGACATGCAACTAGCATTTAAATAAATGAAAAGTCACATCTAGTAAATGGACAGGCTTTAAAGCTCTGCGAGTGTTATATGTGTCTTCGCCGTCATTTCCATGGTGGCTGAAACTGTGGAAGCGGTAAAAGTATGTTTTGTACCATTTATAAGGGTCAAATGTTCAACTCCGATTGTATTTGAAATGTAGAACAAAAGCCGCAATGGGAAGAAACCGGAGTTTTTGTTTGTGCAATTAGGACAGAAACAACAATCTTGGCCTTGACCCCCATTGGTCACAAGTACAATACCAATGTACTTGGTATATAGTAAGTTTCAGCAATATAAGTTATTCCATTTCAAAAATAATGTATTTATGTTAAGTTACAGCAACGTGGACCGTAACCCTATTGACGCAAATATTAATCCCAAGATAAGACTTCACATAAGCTTCCTACATAAGAAATTGCATAACTATAAGAACATCCTATTTTTATCTATTCTAAGTAACATCAGCCTTGACCTTCATCCCACCAATTTACGTTTGTTTGTTACATACCTTCAATTGCGTTCTTATACATCAATTAAATGCAAATTTCTAGGTCATTTTTTCTTCTGATTTGAGTTATACCAACCTTGACCGGGGGCGTAGCTTGACGAAATTAAATGTCTAGGCCATTTTCTTGGGGTGATGAGGTCTCCCCCCCCTTCCTAGCTAGATTGTCGTAGGTGCGTTTTGTTGTAAAACATTAATGAGAACAACAATATCGCTGTGTTTTACCTTGAATTTACTTTAAATTAAGGCGCATTTGTCGGGATTTCAAATATAAGCCCCCTAACACCATATTATGCCTTCAGTTTTTATTGCAGATTTGACATTTTTATTAATTCGATTTTTCTGAAAAATGTGTAGGCCACGGCCAACAAGGCCTTAAGGAAGCTACGCCCCCGTTGACCCTATTGACCCAAACAACAATCCCAAGATTTATCTTCACATAAGCTTTCTACACACGTTTCATCAGTAAAGTCTTTAGTTGTAGCAGCGGCCTTGAACCCATCAACTCTCAAGGCAATTTCAAGTTACGTCCTAACATCAGCTACCTATACGCCAAGATGTATAACTATCCTATAAATGCCAACTGAAGTTATTGAGTGGAAACCATTTTATTTCTTTAGTAGCAGTTACATCGACCTTGACCCTACTGATCCAAACAACAATCCCAAGACACATATTCACATTATCTTACACAACATGTTTTATCAATACAAGTTAGCTCTGACTCAAGTTATTGAGCAGTAACTTGTTTCTATTTTCAGTAACAGCTACCTAGAAATCACCAACCCTAAAAGCAAGTTCAAGCTACGTCTTTACATAAAGCTATCTACACATCAAGTTTCATCAATATCCGGCCATCGATGTTTTCTAAAGGAATTTAGCGAAAACCACATGCAAGTGTTTGACGCACTTGTTCGGGCTGTGCATCACTTCTGGCACTTCGATATATAAATATATATATATAGTATGTTGAACGCTAATTATAACCCTATACAATGAAGCTTAAAATACACTAAAATAAAATGTACATTACCGTTAATCGGCGTTGAAAACGAAGACGCATTTGCATCTGAAAAAAAGAAGAACAGTTGCGTATAAATGTTAGTATCAAACACGCGCGTATTTGAGCTTTAAACTGTATCATTCAAACTCATTCAGAAAAAGCAAATTGTTGATAGCTTAAATTTGTCAGTTCTGTAAAGACATTGCATGTGTTCTGTAAAGGTGCTTGCGGCAAACGATTGGTTACCCGCTTAAAGCTTCATCTAACAGGGATGCACAATACAGTTTCACAAACCAACTAAGTCTTGAATATGTTTTGTTTTCGCGCTCAAATTCTACAATCCAATAAGACACTAATACTAACAGTTCATTCAGGTGGTCAGAGTGTCTCTGCTTATCTTATTTTTTTTTAAACCAACAACCAGGGCCCGGTTCTTTGTAAACTATTCGAACACAGGTATACACAGTCACATTGATTTTCTTACTCCTAATATGTTTTCTAATATACTGAAAGTTTGCAGTTTTATAGTACATAATTTGAAATTCGGATTCAAAGCGTCCATGTAACATTCTCGTTCACCAGAGTGATGATGTTAGGTTTATCATTATAAAACCTCTGCGGAATGAGAATGACATGTAACTGCATATATAAACCCTTTAAAATATTGAAAACAAACAACATAAAACATACTCGCTGTGGACGTAATGGCACCCTGGAAGCCGGAAGTCGTGTTGAGGGCGTCACTGATAAATTCGACTTTGAGCCAACTCGCCTGCGCCGTCACCTGATAGTTCGTGAGATCCGTGCAGTTACTGCTCCAGTCGAGCTCGCTTGAGTCGTTAGCGCTCGCCGCCTCTAGCTCGTATAACTAGAACAGAAGCAATGTACATGTATACGTATACGTGAATACAACAAATAATCATGTTGGGCCAGTCGACCTACGCCCTGATCGGAAAGGTCAGATTCATGTTGTTTCTGCGCCTGTCGAGCCTTTAGGGCTTGGCGTATCTAACTGGTACAAATGGGAACCGTTCCACACATAGGACATATTTTCATTTAGTGCAATAATGATGTTGGTTTCTCTGAGGGAATAGACTGCTCCTAAAAAGGCCTCATGAACAAAACTATAAGGACACTTGATAGTACACCATATATTGTTACTACACATGTATCTGCAGGGCCACACTCATTTTGAAGTAAAACCCACTCACACAGTAACTATAATAGGCCCTTCTTAGTTCAACTATATGAATAAAACATGAGATTTCCAGAGCGATGCATGAATGGGTCAGATGTTAAGAATGCGGATTCCAAGTAGTAGACTAGTTTGCAGTAAGTGCTCCATTCTAGCTCGCTCGAGTACTAGTCTAACTGGTATAGGAATCAAGGACACAGGCCACAAAGTATAGCTAGATAATTATCGCGAATATCAAGTGGTTGACACGAAACAATTCGCGAACGTTATCAGGTTATGTTATGGCAGTTATATGTCACCATAATTAAGTGCTCGAATCGTATGAACTGTTCGAACGTAAGCGCGGTAAGGTTCACCGGAAAAAATCTTTATCGCGTTAAGGTTTCCCGGAGTACAGTGGTTATCGCGATAAGGTTTCCCGGAGAACAGTGGTTATCGCGTTAAGATTTCCCGGAGTACAGTGGTTATCGCGTTAAGATTTCCCGGAGTACAGTGGTTATCGCGATAAGGTTTCCCGGAGTACAGTGGTTATCGCGTTAAGGTTTCCCGGAGTACAGTGGTTATCGCGTTATGGTTTCCCGGAGTACAGTGGTTATCGTGTTAAGGTTTCCCGGAGTACAGTGGTTATCGCGTTATGGTTTCCCGGAGTACAGTGGTTATCGCGTTAAGGTTTCCCGGAGTACAGTGGTTATCGCGATAAGGTTTCCCGGAGTACAGAGGTTATCGCGTTAAGGTTTCCCGGAGTACAGTGGTTATCGCGTTAAGGTTTCCCGGAGTACAGTGGTTATCGCGTTAAGGTTTCCCGGAGTACAGTGGTTATCGCGTTATGGTTTCCCGGAGTACAGTGCTTATCGCGTTAAGATTTCCCGGAGTACAGTGGTTATCGCGTTAAGGTTTCCCGGAGTACAGTAGTTATCGCGTTAAAGTTTTCCCGGAGTACAGTGTTATCGCGTTATGGTTTCCCGGAGTACAGTAGTTATCGCGTAAAGTTTTCCCGGAGTACAGTGGTTATCGCGTTAAGGTTTCCCGGGGTACAGTGGTTATCGCGTTTAGATTTCCTGGAGTATAGTTTGTGTTTAAATTGTTAGCGCGTGACCTAAAAAAGGAATGGTATACATTCAAGACGCATGTTCTTCAGAGCCTTTACATAGAATATTTTTTGCAATGTTACTCGGGTAATTTATAGCCAATCAAGACCATTTTTTTGTTGGGAGTATGTTAGAACGGTGGTATTTTAACAATAGATACTTCCGTTCCCTACTGATATTTTATTGTGGCCATAGCAGTTTCAAATGTTTGATTTTTTTATATATTTTGATTATATTTTTGAATAATGTTAGCACTTGATAATTATTGGAACATGTAAGAAACGAAGAGAGGTAAAGATAAGAGGGGATTTTAGCCTTCCTCCACCACGAGTCGACCATCCGATCCGTACCCTGTTTCTATGATATTATTGTGTGTTTTACAATATCATTTTCACAAAATAGATGATGCTTTTGAAAAAAAAATTATATTTGTTTAAACAAGTAACATACAATGAAGTAATCTCCACATCTGTCCGTCTTGCTGTCCGCCTGGTAGGTGATGACCATGGACAATTGGTACCCTGCGTCCGTCTCCAACCACCACGTGCAGTGGGCGTTCGCTCCGTAGTTCGAACCTGTGTCGATTGTCGCGGAACCGCCCCCGTTTATCTTCTTGTACGACCCGCAAGCTGTGAGAATAGAAAAGACGGATACTAGTAATGGTAATTCAAGTGGAACTACCACATGCAGTAAGCGCACGATCCGTAAGTTGTAAGTTTTGGGTACATATTGTAATGTACCGAAACTACTTAAATATCTTATGCTTAATATCAATATGTATGGTTTTCCCCGTACATTTTGGTTTTTAGAAAGTATCATAGAATCGGGAATTCTCGACTGTTCCAACACTTAGAATTAATATGATTGCCTTTAATATTTAAAAACAAAACCTGACAACTTCTTAACGGTTATAGCATAAACATCTGAAGATATTAACACTGAACAGACCATTCGGAACTCCTCGGCCATTTTTATCGAAAACAACCCCGGATGTATGCCGGTACATCAGTTGAAGAAGTTCGTATTTTTTTAATTATATCATGTAGTGTTTTAGCTTGTATTTATTGATCTAAGTTTAAATTAATTGCCAGTGAAGTGTATTATTGCAAAGATAATTAAGATTCCCAAGAGTTAAGTCATTAAGTTTAACTGCCAAATTAAATTACTACGCGATCTAGATCACTTGCAGCGGACTTAAACATACCGATTTCTGAGTATATAAACCGTCCAAATACATCCGAGGTTGCTTACGATAAAAATGGCCGAGGAGTTCCGAATGTGAACAGACTAATTGCTTTGCCTTTAAAGGCCTAGTTTAAGGAATGTCTGGCAGCTGACCAGCAGAGTGCTAAATTTGCTTTGTATTTTTATTGGTTAATTGCCCTGTGTAACAACCCCTAAAAGATTGTTGACCTAACCTGATTACTGAAACGTATTCTCTGATACCAAGTGCACGTGCACGTGCAGGTGTCACCACTGGTTGAGATGCACTTGCTGTATGTGTCATCACTGGTTGAGGTGGTTTCAGTAATTTAAACTTATGGGTAAATATGGTAAAAATATCAATTTCAATTACTGACTTCAATAGTCCAATTTGTATTTTTGTTTTTCCTAACATTTCAAACTCAATGTGGTTAAACAAATGATAATTCGAAATATGAACTGAAAACATTTGTACATCTCTGTGGCAAGTTTGTACCAGCCACATATATATGACACAGATTAAAAATGGGCAATGTTCGATGAACATGAACTAGCGACACGGTGCTAACTTTACAGTTATTGTGATGGGCAATAATTAATAATTAAGAAGACATCCTTTAGTCAATAAGACATCATTAATTCGATAAGATATCATTTAATTATTTCATAAATTCACTTACCTTCAGAAACGGAGGACACTGCCATTATCACTGAAAATACAAACAACACGGTCATTGTAACAGATAAAGAAAATCAACCATTTTAAAATTAAGTATCTTCTACTTTGAGCTCCAAAATCAATGTTTCAATTTAAGACAATTGATTACATAAAAGATGAGCCCGTAGATTGCACACTGTAGGTGTCGCGTCACATAATTAGTCTTTAAAGGTTGGGATTATCTTTAATGGTTGGCATTATTCTTCCCCTGGTATTGGTGATGTAAGTACTTTGATCTTGTAATTGTACTAGGGGGATCATGTTCAAAAATAAACGAGGGCATACTTAAGTTCATTATTATTGATACATCTAGACTTTGCACGAGTGTTGGTGCTTGCACACCTTGAAGATGACTAAATGATAAATATTGAAATAAACGTTGCCATTTTATGGTTAAAAATCCAATTCGGCAAGTGACTATAATATAGCTACATAATAATGAAGGACAGGTGCATATGTACTAGTGCCATCGCGTGCAATGCCAAAAACTGACATAACAGGTTTGATATTGTTTGAGACATTACGCATTTTATAATTTAATCAAAAACATCCACTCATAACACACAGATGTTGAATGTGTGGTCATGCTACCGGCTCGGTCGTTCACGTAGTACCCAAGACTTGATCTTCTAGATCTTATAGTGTGAAAATGTTTCCAGAGGTTAAAATAACCTGTTTTATTAAGATAATAGACCTGTCAAAAACCTCTTCAAGCGTCTCTGAAAACGTGTATGGTATTCAGTGACAGCTTCATTGCTTTAATAATGAATTACATTGTCTATGACCGCTCGCCGTGGAGAGTACATACCTGTCTGCAATGAATAATAGATAAACTCATAAACATAAGGCCTATGAAAAAACAGCTTTGTTTCTGGTTGCGACAAAACAGAATATGTGTAAGAAGTGTGATTATTTTATTTTAAACATTTTTTATATATTTTTTTGTTCTTTTTATGTTTTTATTTATCTTTTTATAAATTTATTTATTTCTATTTTGGATCACCAATTGTTTGTTTTTAAATGATTTAGTGTGGGGGGTTTTCGACATTTTTTACGGTCAGCAGTAAAAAAAACGGTTGGACAAGATGTTGTCGGTTTACTAGAAACATATCTTTTTGTATGGCCTCACTGGCATGTTTTAACTCCCTCAAAAACGAAGGCAATTATTATTAACCTGGATTGGCATGCCATCAATAATTGATAGACTATTAGCCTGGAACAGTCACGGTTCAAATCCGATTACAACAGTCCGTTACATATATAATGCCTTTGGTCTTCCGGGAGGAACGTAACATAGGGTTCTCGTTTGACAATACAATGCACGTTAAAGGTGAACTAAACCATCATTTATATTTCCTTATTTTATCCCTTGTTTCTGCTAGAGTAACTCTAACGAGGGCTACATTTCAGTATTCGCACTTTGCTCCTAAAACATCATATGACTAACAATCATATCAGAGCACTCGCCAAATTGCGAGTATAAATAAACCTACACACCCAAGTAATGATTACATATTATAAGTATGTACTTACATAAAAAGCTTTGATGCGATACAGTCGTAAAACCATTTATTTATTTTGTGTAAGTAAATATTAACAGTTTTGTAGGTTACTTTAGTTGTCTACATAATACTTTGTAAAGTACCCACTTACTTGGCCAGCCACTGTTTATATAAACCGCTTAACCTGATTTAAATCAATAACGGCTGACTGCTGATTTATCGAAATAAGTGTATTGGAAAACTTGAGAAATACTGTCTTCTCATTGGACAAAATAGTATGCTGACCACTAAACAGGGTTAGATCCTGTCTGTGCATTATAAACTTCAACTTTACATAACTAATACTCTCACTGAATCTGACACCGATAAATAAATGTCTTAAAGGCGTCGTAAAAAACACCCTTACACTAAAAACATGATAGTATATTTTTTAACATTCTACAAAAAAAATAATGTGCGTTTCCAAACACTAAATAGCTGTTTTCATTGCCTAGTTGTTTTTATTTCCTGATTGGGAACTTAGCGCATACAATCAGGAAACATTGAGAACGAATCTCGATGTCTCAAGAGTGGGGAAATTAATTTTTAGACCGTCTGTAGACTAAACACCCTTGAGGCTAACTATATGTGTATGTTATAAAGAACTACATCATAGGTAGGCTTATCATGTTTTTGTTAGGCTTTATGTGAGAAAAATATTTACTTCATTTGGTAATGCCGTTAAAGGAATCAGTATATCAATATTTACCAATACAAAGCTTTTCAAACTATATCCTAAAGGGACTATTTCATGGTCTGTGAAATGCACTTTTTACTGATTTATTGATACGAAATAAAGTATGGAAAAATCATAAGAATTGTTAAAACTGAGAAACTGACAATTGGAATTCTTCAATAACGGTTGAATTATGCTAAAATATATTTGAGTGATATAAGACTGCTGACAAAAGATCAGATCGCAGATTTTCATATTTCCGTTCGAAAATGTATGGTTAATGGCTTAAAGCGTTACTAAAGATTTAAGAAAATGCATGAAACATCTTCTTTTTTTACTTAAATATGAAAATCTGCGGTCTAATTTTTTTTTGTCAGCAGTCTAATATAACTGGTATCCACGCATTTTCGCATACATTGTTTCCAAGACAAAAAAACATTATATCAAAAGGTTCAATCTGTGAAAGTGCAGCTTTAACTCATGACTATGAAAATTGAGCGTTTTGTTTATAGATCGGGTAATAAATCCTTCATTGTGTGTGTATGTCATAAATAATATATTACTATAGATTCTTACATGATCATTTTAGTTAATTTCCTTGATATTTAGCTAACCAATTGAAATTAATGCAGTATATAGAAAGAATTAGCACCTCCAGTCAAACCGGCTTTGTTCTCGAAGACACGTCTTTTTGAAATTGATTTCAATTCTCTTTTTAAAGAGGCCAATCGTATTTAGTCAGAAATTGATGATAAACTATTACATACTGTTGCCCAATATTGGTTTAGACGGTCAAACAACTTGCCTCGGGTACCGGGAGAGGTATCGCATGACCACATTCTGAACTTGAATACTGCATATAATGCATGCCCGATTGTTTAACATGATCTTTTTTCAAAAAGAAAATGCAATGAAACGTAAATTTCAACATTTAAAATGTTCTAACATCGAATACGGTGCTGCGAATTCACAAGATATTCATTAACGAAAGGGTTCCAGTGAACATGACATTTTCTCAATTTACCTCGTGTATCGTACCAAACATTGTACATGCCTACACATAATATGTTCAAATAAAGTACGGGTTCCTCAATTTTATTTTCCCCAATATTCTTTTGCATCATATTTACTTGTTTACGTATGCCGATCTATGTTTGTGTGAACATACTTTTTCCAAGTCCAGACAAAATTGCTATGTCGAAGTCACTGAGACCTCGGGAACTCTTCGAGATAACGACCATTCGATATAACCGAAATATAAAAAAGTGTATAACTTAACCTAACATATTCAAAAACACTTCGACATAACCAGAACATCGAGAAAATACAAAGATCGACATAACGAGTTCGACTGCAGTTTGTACGTGTATGATTGTCTACTTTGTTCCCCATTGTTACATCTTCTGCATATTTTATTGCCTACCATAAATTGCCAGGCATTTTGTATAACTGTTTTGTTGCTTGATTTCTCTTTAGTTTGCTGTTCTCTCCTATCCACAATTATAAAGGCAATACAGACATTGGATTGAATTTAATCGAGAAAAACGTTGAAAATTACTATTGCCTATAAACGAGAGGGGACCTCAATGACCTTGACCTTTTATCAATCCCCGAGACCTGCGTCAGACAAGGTATTGTCATTTCGTGTAAATTACATTTTTTCCCCATTGTGCTAAACAATTCAATGTGTCTTTAGAATAAATATGTTAAAGATACTATTGTAATACACTGGGTAAATATTATCCGAAGGTTTTAAATAGTTCAATGAATTGAACTGCATACAACGTACGTCAGTATTTGGCCAGCAAAATAAAAATCGAAATCTCGATAGTACGAGTATATCAGACTGAATTAAACGTTGACGTTTGAAAGGGAAAGAAAGTTTATCTGTTTTTTTTATATAATTAATTTCTTAACTATAAATATTTATTTATTTAAAAAAGTAAATGTCTTAATTTTGATCATAAATGTTCATTCATTAATTCGTCCTTCCGTACGTATGTTCGTTCGTTCGTTCTTTCGTCCGTACGTATGTTCGTTCGTGCGCTCGTTCGTTCGTTCGTTCGTTCGTTCTTTCATTCGGGCGTTTGTTCATTCATTCATTCATCTATCCATCCATCCATCGATCCATCTGTTCTCGTGCGTGAAAGAATGTCCAACCCAAATGATAGTTTAACACTTACAGGCGCACAATATACATGTAGAATGATTCAAAAACATATTTTGCATTATCATATTTAACTCATTTAAACATCTGTACCAACATCATTGATGTTTTATTTTGATCATTGAAGTCAAATAAGTTAACCGCGATAATGCATTCTGTATATAAAAAAGGCATCAGCCTTAAGTGTGCGCGTCTTTAAAGCTGCACTCTCATAGATTGAACGTTTTGAAAAAAAATGAAATATTTGTTTGTCTTGGAACGAGCCAATTTATGCGAAAATGCATGGAAACCAGTGATATAAGACAGCTGACAACAATCAGATCGCCGATATTCATATTTAAATTCAAAATATGATGTTTTATGCATTTTTTCTGAAACCGTTAGTAAATCTTTCAGCCATAAAACATTAATTTTCGAACGGCTTTCAGATATTTACGCAAAAATTGGCTCATTTAATGTCAAAAAATAGTCAAAACGGTAAATCTGTGAGAGTGCAGCTTTAAGACTTAATTACAACCATGGGGAACTATCTCCGTTTTTAAAAGATCCAGATAAAAACACGCTATATTAGATCTATATGTTCTAATGTACACCCCAGTCTACGAATCCCTCACAATGCCATTTAAACAGACAAACTTCAGAAACCCACTTCTTCTCTTGACTTAAGTAAACAATTTTATCTAAGGTCTGCTAATTGCTAGTATTCAGAAATTGTATAGTCAAATCTTGAATTTCAACAATTTATCTAGTATTTAATCACAAGTGACAATTGACAAGATTTGACAATATTGAATACTCCCACAACTAAATATTGAACACAAGTATTGATTATTTAAGTATTTTGTTATTTATAACGTGCGCGTACATTAGGTAGAACGCATACAAACATACATGGTCTCTAACGCAGTAAATAACATTCTTCACCGCAGAATTAACCAAATTATATACAAGTTTTGATATAGCGTGATGCACCAGTTAATTGTAACCACCCCCCCCCCCCCCCAACAGTTCCTAACCGGGCAAGTGGATTTTCCCCGGGTACTCCGGTTCCCCCCTCCCCCCTCACCGCACCTTACACAAGACCACACTCTCGCGTAACATCGTGCCAACGAGAGTATGATATATTGGTGTTATAGCTTATTTCAAAACCGTTGTAAAATAAGTATGTTTAAACTAAATTATATTGTGTCTACCAATTTTCGGATTCAAATCTACCTTAATCAAGAACGGCCACTGGTAGTTGTAATAAAATTAGTGTTTTAATTCACAGATGGGTCACTCACTGACTATTAATTTGAGAACCATATGTTCATATATTAGTAAGTTAACTGTAAATATGAAAGTGTGGTTCGATTTTCGTTTAAAAATAGTTAACATACAGTTTAAAGCATTAAACAAAACAGCCAGAATAGAATAGAACAAAATATTATTTTACTTAAACATAACAGCTTATCGTCAGAAAAACAGAACAGAAAACAGAAAAAAACAACAACATGGAATGTGAAAAAATAATGCTAATACATTATATAGTTCTTTAATCACATAACAAACTCTAATTGGTGAAAGTAAATTATATTGTCTTTACAAGAAAGCCTATGGATTTCTCGCTATGAGTCACATGATGGTCTCTAACGCAATAAATAGCAAGAACATTAATGATTTAATAGTGCGTATTATATGAATACATTTGAGGACTACATCATAACATTTAACGATCAGACATTTGGAGATGCGGGTAACCATACACAACGTATAAACTGTTGTTTTATGAAACCAAAAAACATATGCAAATATAGTTATGTGAATAGTTAATTGTCTTTTTTATAATGTCTGAAATTGACGTGAGTATAAAAAAACAAGCTAGTGGGAGTTGTAGTGAATAAATCATTTGGGTTGATCCTTTTCTGGTTATTCCTTTCTTATACGGACTTGAATGAGCAAATAATGTATTTTATTCCATTTCTTTAAAAAATATTGACTGAACACACTTATTTTAGTAAGTGGACAAGGTTCAAGCAAATACGCCAGTCTGCATTGTCTAAATATTGTATGTTGTTCATCCAATTTAAGAAGTTTAAATACGGATAAAAGGTATAGAGAATAATAGTAGTTAGTGTTTAATGATCGGAAAGATAGAGTCATTTATAAGGCACTGAAGAGTTAAGACCGTTTTTTTACATTTGCAGATGTTTTCTTTAAAAAAAAATAAGAATTGAGATCCTTTCAATACTTGACCTCTTGAATAAAACGTATTGTTAAAGTTTCAGACATTTCACGAGGCCATGAACTAATGTTGAAATTCATATCCACTTATGACAATTGCAGCTAGTGACTTTACAAATCAATTCAAATAACAGTCTGTAAGTATTTATTTTTCGACTTCGAAACCAAACACATGTTTTGAATGTCTTGGTTTTAGTAACGTTTGTAAGGGTGAATCATGTGCGATGACTAAAACTATAGCGCGTCAACTTTTTTAAAATATTTTTTTTTCTACAAATACTACATTATGCTATGTTTTCCTTGGCATTACTTTCGAGCATTGTTGCTGTTGTTGTTGCAGCGGTTTTTGTAGTTGCTGTAGTTGTTGTTGATTTTATTGCTGTTTAACTTTCTTGCACTGTACGTTTAAGTACGTATTTAAGTAAATGGAATTAGACAGCCAATGACTAAATAGACATAAGTTATTGGTGTTTAAAACAGGTGATTGTTTAGGCAGAAGTGGTGAATTCACTTTATGTTGAAGTGTTAACCATATTTCCAGTTTAGACGCAATTAATCCAATTATATTAACTGTTATTACGTAGTTAGACCTAGTATCTTTAAAAGTGTAAAGCCGTTAGATACAAAAAATAATTCTGAAGCATTTATGTTTGGTAATTATATATATCGGTAGCATTTAAGAATCGCTTCACTTTATTAATAAATATGTAAACCAGATGATTAACTGGAGCGCCGTAATAAGTAGCTTTTTTTATTAACATTAAGAATATAAAAGTCACGTTTTATTTGTATGTTTATTCAATATTTGCCATTTTAGTAAGTCATATACATATATTGTTGTTGTTTTTTTATTTTAAAATTGCGAATCGGAAGTATGGGTTTATATTGAGACTGAGGTTATAGAACGAGTACATAGAAAATTTTGCTAGTGGGTACTAAACATCCAACGCTCTAGAAATATGCTGTGGTTTTTAGGAAGAGCTAGACATGTCCAGAAATAGATTACGAGATGTGTACAAAACGGGTTGGTGGGCTAGCATGGAGCCACATTCATCCTTGTATTTGTAAAAGGAAGTGAAGGAACAGTTCAAATTGTAAAACTAGAAAAAAAAATATAGAAATAGTTGAGCTAAAGTGAGATTGTCCTCCTATAATTAAATTAGCTAACTAGGTAAACTTAAGAATACATTATGTAATTTAAACGATTTTGGAAATGAATTTCATTTTTTTTTTACTCTGTTCAATGAATAAGGATATACGACATACTTATATTCCTAGATAAGTGATAGAAATCCAACTATATGTATACCATAACTTAATTCTGATAATAAACCTAAGTTAATAGAATAAGCTACTTTCTGCTTTAATGCATTTAAGATGCATGTATAAGAGACTTGCATACTGACTTGCATGTATAAAATCACATTTAAAGACATCCGAACCAAACAATTGTTAACATTGTCTTAAGTGGTCAAGATAGTGTGTATCATGTTTGTTAATAATGTATTATCAAATTCTTAATATATCGTTTTATGAATGTAATAAATGTGTTCTGTTTAACCGATGAGCTATATATGCTTAGGTTATAAAAACACACTCTGTTCTGTTCTGTTTGAAATACCAAGAAGATAATGAGGGATCACTCCATTTCAATGAAGCCGTTATAACACTGTGTTTTGGTGTTTTGATGCAGACAACAAACATGTCTTAATTTCCTGTATTATTATTATTATTATTATTATTATTATTATTATTATTATTATTATTATTATTGCTATTATTATTATTATTATTATTATTATTATTATTATTATTATTATAAATAATAATAATAATAATAATAATAATAATAATAATAATAATTATTATTATTATTATTATTATTATTGTTATTATTATTGTTTTTATTATTATTATTATTAGTATTAGTATTAGTATTAGTATTAGTATTATTAGTAGTAGTATTATTATTAGTAGTAGTATTATTAGTATTATTAGTATTATTATAAGTATTATTATTATTATTTTTATTATTATTATCATTATTATTGTATAGGATCTGTAACGATTCGTCAAATAACTAACTATTTTATTCAACTAGTTCAGGAATTATGTTAGTAAGCGAGATTCCTGATATATTTCCTGGACGAGTTGAATAATCTTGTGTGTTATACAATGACAAGTGTCGGATTCGTTTTTATAACATGCACTTTTCAACAAAACACCTCACGCGGCACCTGTTTTACCTGCGCTTCTGATGAGCCGAATACCACAAACTGACAAAGCAATTTATCATTTTTGTGGTGATATATGCATTTCAGAAATGTAGTCCACGGAATAATTTAAAATAAAATATAAAACTATATTATTCCGTTTTATTAAAAAGATGATTACTAAAATAATATCCAGTCAAAACTAAATTGTTAACGAAATTTACTGTCTTTTAAATGGAGACATCGCATTATATGTTAATGACGTCATTTTTTTTTCAAACACATAAACTCATGATAGTTAAAGAATATTTTTACGAAATCAGGTGGAATTATCATACGTTTTCATCATAAACAATGAGAAAATGAAAGTATGACAGGCTGGGATATTACCAAATAAGCAATTGCTGTTTCAAATTTAATTGTTTACTAGCATGCGGAGTGATATGTTGTTATAGATTATATATGTGTATGTGTACTACTGAAGAATATATATGGTAATATGAAACCGATAACATGGTATAGATTATGATGTATACTTTTCTGCGTTTGAGTAAAACGAATTCGATGAAAATAACGTTCTATTTTTTATACTGTAATAATGGCAAGCATAAATGATATAAGAGAGGTTTTTACCGGTATTTATCGTATGACGGGATTTCCATTTGCCAAGCGGTACACATTTATTTTCTTTACGATATACAAAGGGTGTTATTCAATAAGCAACTTAAGTCAATTTTATAGCCATAAATCATTGACTCCATTCACTGTTTCGATCCGTTTTTATATTGAGCAATCCGATTATCTACATCGTTCTTAGATTCATTTAAGACCAGTATTGAATACCATCCCAGTACCCTGGTACCTGTGACAATTTCAATACAAACCTTTTGAAGTCGATCTTATTCGTAAATTTAGATTATCCTAATATCCATAATTTCGCTATTTTGCTAAATTAAATGAATTGACCTTTGACCAGTATTAAAATGAACACAATGCCGACGAAACAAAAACATCAGTTTGTTGCCATTTTAGGCATTTATACAGACTGACGATGTTTGAAGTTTCATGTAAGAGCCCTAATGAAACGGGTCAAGGATCTCTGCCACGTGGTTCACCGGTACACTGGCATACCAGAACATTTTCCTTGTGGTATAGTATAACACCGGTAAAAGAAGCTTGCGGTATAGAATAACGCCGGTAGAAGAAGCTTGCGGTATAGTATTACATCGGTATACCGGTATACCAGAGCATTTTCCTTTTGGTATAGTATTACACCGCTAAAAGAAGCTTGCAGTATAGAATAACACCGGTATACTGGTATATCAGAAAATTTTCCTTGTGGTATAGTATTACACCGGTAAAAGAAGCTTGGAGTATAATATTACACCGGTACACTGGTATACCAGAACATTTTCCTTGTGGTATAGTATAACACCGGTACCGAAAAAGCTTTTCATCACAGTAAACCGGTATAATCGAGGCTAACCGGACACTGGTGAAAAAAAATCATTTTCGCAGTAAACCGGTACACTGGTTCACCAGTACTTTTTTCGCGGTAAGCGAGTATGCCGGTGTACCAAGGCTTAACAGCCGGTGTACCAAAGCTTATCATCGAGGTAAATTGGAACATGGGTGTATTGTAACCAACGACCAAACGGTGTACTTACGGAAAAATATATAAATGGAGAGAAGGATGACATTGTTGCTGTCTAGCTGGCTTCCGATCCTCCTCATAGTATTAGAACCAAACAGATTTTACTCGCGTGTCGAACCGGACGTCTACGTCACGCATACTTTCCGACGTCAATGCTCCATACGCGGGCCCACTTCTCTCCGTTACGTAATCCTCTGAACGTTGATATTCTATTTTTTACACTTAATTATCAGCTCACTGTATGAAGAGTGGCGTTGAAAGGTACTTTTCACAAATGAATACGCAACTATTTGAATTAATCCAAAGGCAATATAAAATAATTTAATTGCCGCCAATATATCTTCTTTCCGTTGTCTATTGTCAGCCTGAACGGTCTCTAATTTCAGTAATCCAATCAACCACACAAATCGATGACGTTCCTAATATGAAATTTAATTACACAGCGTTTGAAATCTGGTAAAGTTCAGGACCTACGTTTTAATTTCCATCAAAGCGCGACAATACAATCCATAACTTGCCGTAAAATGACACTGTTCAACTATGTCCTCGATGGAACTTTTCACCCAATTCAATTTATGTAGCCGTTTCCCGTTAACAAAATATTTGTTTCAGGAAATCAAAAACGTTTGTCCGTATACACCCTTTATTTTAATCCCTGTGAATTTGACAACCAAACAGACCCATAATTATAACCTTTGCCATGTGCCGTATATAATATCAGTAGTCAAAGAGTTAAGGCATTGATCCGAGGATAAATGTGTTATTTCTTATATGGCTCTATTGTCGAGCTCGTTAAAGTTTAAAAATCCAATAGTCAAGCGAGTCAGTCTTTTTTCATACTTAACACGATAACATGTGCGTTTAGGTCTGTAATAAAAGCATTGAATTGGTATTTTGTTATTTGTAGCTTACATTACTACACCGGCGATAATCCCTTCTCTTTGTAGTTTAATACGGATTAGAATTAACAATTATTCTTTTATAATGCACTTGAATGGATCAAACTAATCAACCGGTCAGTTTCACTTAGCGACCTTTGAAACAACAATAACCGAAGCTATCGGTTCTCAGTATTCAAACATATTTTCATAAAAGTCAATTTAATTCTCAGCGTTCTATGGTTATTCCTCATTTCGTTTATCATTTGGTAAGAGGCTCAGCAATATTGGTTTACAATAAAATAGTAATAATCCTTGCATCGCAGACAAATTGCGTTTTTACTCCTTTCCATCTGGTTCAACTTATTAAAGATATACACCACCTTTCCGTCTGTTTCAACTTATTAATGATACCCCACCGTTCCATCTGATTCAGACTCTGCCATGCAAAGCCAACTGGTAGAAACAATTTAGAACTGTCAACCTATTGATCAGAAATCGGAAATTATGGGAGAGGATATTGGATTTCATGGCTATATTGTGCGATCGACTGACTGAGACCGGTGCTGTCATTGAGGTTGACTATTATCAGGACAAAATTTAATCGAATTATCAAATGAATAAGGCCGGAAATTCACGACAGCGAAGAGCTGAACATGTGTAAAACAAATATCAAACACGAAATGTAATGATACAAAATAGGAGGGAAAGCAAGTGTCAATTTATTAAGTTTTTTTTCATAATTTCTTCCATTCGAATTCCCACTTAATATTTTTCAGGTAGATCTGTCATGGATCACGATTCAATACACGCTAAGTCTCCAGCCTGATTGCAGTGACACACCTTACAACTTAATATTCTTATTTCATAACGTCAAAAAATCCCGCTTAAGACCGTTTGTTTAAAGCTGCACTCTCACAGATTGAACGTTTTGACAACTTTTTTTAAATTTATTTTTGGTCTTAGAACGAGCATATTTATGCGAAGATGCATGGAAACCAATTATATAAATTATTAAAAAAACTTAGATCGCAGATTATTATACTTAAGTTCAAAAATTGATGTCTTATGCATTTTGCCATAAAACATAAGTTTTCGAACGGAAATTTAAAAATCTACGATCGGATCTTTTGTCAGCAGTCTTTTATCTTTGGTTTCTAGATATTTACGCAAAAATTTGCTGTTTCCAAGACAAGTTGTAAAAGTGGTATATCTGTGAGAGTGCGGCTTTAAAACTGAATATTTTAATTTCATTATGTCTGAATATCACCCTTGAGACCGTTTGTTTAAAGGGACTAAACACCAGATGATACCATTGCAAGAAAAAGGAAAATAGTAAAAAGAAATACAATTTTTTTTTATATCGCTGTGTACAAAGCATTGTATTTTGATAACTGATGAATCATATCTCTTACGCCGTGTACACATTTATCTTTCGCAGTTTTTGCGTATTTTTCCAATTCGAAATTTACTGGGTCTGTCAACCACGTTAATTCCAGTAAATTTAAAAATGGCGTCGGTATATTCATCTATACTAATCAAGCGACCTTCACATGCAAAACATATACACACTATAAATTGAGAAACCAATATGCGCTATTTTTAAACGAGTCACAGCTAAGGCCGCGACAAAATCAGCTTTTAATCATGTAAAATGATGTATTACCGGCATCATACTAGCTTATACTGACAATGCTATGCTTATTCTGAGGAAATACTGTATCTGCGGTTTTTTGACCGTCTGGTGTCTAGTCCCTTTAATACACGGTGTCCATAAAGGTTGTTGTAATTCATAAAAGACAATAGCACCAAACTTTTATCAACGTTCGTTTGCAAAGATAACAATAAACGCACATCACAAGATCATTGAGCGAATATTCCTAATAACTTCTTGAAAGTTGGCTATAAACTTATTAAGGATTATTCGAAACACAAATAACAAGCATTCGTTTGGGAAGATGAAAGAAATCGCGAATTACGATCGTAAAATGTGTACTTCCATGTCGAACTGTCTTTGGTTCTACAGACAGGGAGGGTGGCTGAACGAAGCTATAGTGCATTTCTGGCAAGCTATGTATATCTCTATTATACCATGTCGCAAATAACTGAACCACAATATAGAATCACTAAATTCGACAATTTATAAATGAGTTCGAACCGATTTAGATGAAGTCCCGGATTTATTAGATGTTGCCCAAGATTAGTGTCCAATCAGTTGGCTAGATTACCACTGAATAGACGAGTCTATTTAAGGCACGCCAATCAATGGTTCCGTTGTTATATTTGAAGCATAATGATATCTATTATATTTATAGTAGGAATATGCAGTATACTCAACAAGAATATCCCAAACATCCAACAGTCATGGCAACTGCTGTTAATGACTGCAAAAAACATGTATGACTTTTCGAATGCTGCATCAATTATTACATTATTTATTACAACATTAATAACTATGTTACTCTGCTTCGTGCATTAAGTGTTCTAATGTTAAGCAGATTATGAAATGCAAAATAAATGTAAAGTGTGCATTCTCCGCAAATTGGAACAACATTCATCGCTTGAAAAAAATAATAGAGATACTTTGCCAAGAAAAAAGACCAATTCGTGTTTGATATTATTATTATTATTATTATTATTATTATTATTATTATTATTATTATTATTATTATTATTATTATTATTATTATTATTATTATTATTTTAACGGACAAAGTGTGTGACAGTGTGTCTAATATAGTGTGTGACAGTGTTTCTTATATAGTGTGTGACAGTGTAACAGACAAAGTATGTGTCACTGACATAGTGTGTGACAGTGTGACTGATATAGTGTGTGCCAGTGTGACTGATATAGTGCGTGACAGTGTGTCTGATATAGTGTGTGCCAGTGTCACTGACATAGTGTGTGACAGTGTGTCTGATATAGTGTGTGCCAGTGTCACTGACATAGTGTGTTACAGTATGCCTGATATAGTGTGTTACGGTGTGACTTATATAGTTTGTGACAGTATGCCTGATATAGTGTGTGACAGTATGTCTAATATAGTGTGTGACAGTATGCCTGACATATTGTGTGATAGTGTGATTGATATAGTGTGTGCCAATGTGACTTATATAGTGTGTGCCAGTGTGTGTGATATAGTGTTTGACAGTATGCCTGATATAGTGTGTGACAGTGTGACTGATATAGTGTTTGACAGTGTGATTGATATAGTGTGTGCCAATGTGACTGATATAGTGTTTGACAGTGTGACTGATATAGTGTGTGACAGTGTGACTGGTATAATGTGTGACAGTGTGACTGACATAGTGTGTGACAGTGTGACTGATATAGTGCGTGACAGTGTGACTGATATAATGTGTTACAATGTGACTGACATAGTGTGTGACAGTGTGATTGATATAGTGTGTGCCAGTGTGACTTATATAGTGTGTGCCAGTGTGACTGACATAGTGTGTGACAGTATGACTGATATAGTGTGTGACAGTGTGACTGACATAGTGTGTGACAGTGTGATTGATATAGTGTGTGCCAATGTGACTTATATCATGTGTGCCAGTGTGCCTGATATAGTGTGTGACAGTGTGACTGACATAGTTTGTGCCAGTGTGACTGATATAGTGTGTGACAGTGTGACTGATATAGTGTGTGACAGTGTGACTGACATAGTGTGTGACAGTGTGATTGATATAGTGTGTGCCAATGTGACTTATATCATGTGTGCCAGTGTGCCTGATATAGTGTGTGACAGTGTGACTGATATAGTGTATGACAGTGTGTCCGATATAGTGTTTGACAGTGTGACATATATGGTGTTTGACAGTGTGGCTGATACAGTGTGTGTCAGTGTGACTAATGTAGTGTGTGCCAGTGTGATATAGTCTGTGACAGTGTGACTGATATAGTGCTTGACAGTGTGACTGAAGGTGTTTGACAGTGTGGCTGATATTGTCTGTGACAGTGAGATTGATATAGTGTGTGACAGTGTGACTGATATGATGTGTTACATTGTGTGTGGTATAGTATGTGCCAGTGTGACTGATATAGTGTGTGCCAGTGTGACTGATATAATGTGTGACAGTGTGGCTGATATAATGTACTACATTGTGTGGGTATAGTGTGTGCCAGTGTGACTGATATAGTGTTTGACAGTGTAACTGATATAGTGGGAGATAACTGATATAGTTTGTGACAGTGTTACTTATGTACTGTGTGACAGTGTGTTTGATATAATGTGTGACAGTATGTTTGATATAATGTGTGACAGTGTGTCTGATATAGCAGGTGAAAAATCTTGACATTTACTGGATGGTAAACAATATTATTTTGAGATACATGTACATTAAGAAGGTTTCCAGGTCGTTTTTCACAGTCATAATAAAGCTTTAAAACAAATCTAATGGGTACACACCTGCTTTAGCCTTAAAGAGCATGGGTGCAAAGACAATTCCGTAAAGATCGTGTTCAAAATTATTAAATGGTTTTCAAAAATTCAATTTATTAACGTTCTGCTGTGTTAATTTTTAACATGTAGTTCAGTCATCCCAATGGTTATGATAAAAGGCATATTGCAGAAAGCTTAAAAGGATGATGGTTGCATTTTTAGATTCAATTTTACCTTTTTGCTTGCATTTTACATTCTTGTCTGGTTTTATTGGAAACTGTGCGGACACACCTTTTAAGTATGTGTGACCGTTCAGGTTTAAATTCATCTGTAGCTGAGACTTATTGAGCCACACATCAATCGGAATGTTCATCCCAAATTTATTTTACAGGCAACATAAGTAAAAGCTAGGTGTACCTCGACCGGTCTAAAAGGTTAATGGTAGAGGAGTGAAGTGTGTTGGTGTTAGAACCAGCCGCAGATTCGAACTATAGGTGAAGTCCAGTGAGTTTCACTACGCTTGGCATGAAGCTCGAACCCACAACTGCTGAAACACTAGCACAGCGCTCAACCGATTGAGCTGACTGAGTTGCTTGTTCTTAGTACTACACACTACCTGTGACCCATAACAATTCTACGTCCCCATACACTACACCGTAGTACGCTTGCATACTTCATCAAGGGAAGACACTGTGTTAGTAAATGAATGATGGGTTCTTAAAAATAATAGTGGACTGTAACCCTTCATTCTCTATTGCGCATGCTCGGTATCTATCGGGCTACTTCCGTAAACAAGATGTCGGTTCTCCTTACTTCATTAAGTTCAAGACATGACCTTAATCCTGACAGGGACTTTATACTGCATGGTCGAGGCTCTTCCTACTGGTAATTATAATATTTAATTATATTTTGTTTTTAATTTGACATGTCTACGTTTGAATAAGCTAGATCAGTTGATTGGAGGTTACGTGCCACTCAGAAATAGGTTAAAATCCACTAATAAATATTATTTGCTCAAATGAATGAGCAATTGTGATGGGATTTCATAAAATTCGGGGGCATTTTTTTTTCTGACCTTGTTTCCCGTATTAAAAATGTATATGGTACTCGTAAGACTGGTGTTATATACTGTACTCTAGTAAACATGTAGTTACTGTTGAACAAATCTTTGAGAATTATGTCCAACAATTCTGCTTCACCCAATGCCAGTGGCAGATCTGAGATCCAGGCCTGGAATCAGGATAGGTTGGACTATCATCCTGTGCCAATTACAGGTCAAAACGTGGCATGTAGTGTGGATGGTGCAGCTCCATCTCAGTTATTTGTCTAACTTGTATATCTACATGTACCTTGTTTATTGTTGCAGGGAGCGGAAGGAGTACTATCCTAACTCAAGTTTAACTGGTACTACAGCTCAATTAAGCCAGCATTCAATCTACAACCCAGACAACTATAGGGTCAAGAAAAAGGTCTATGCCAGGTCTATGACTGATCTGGCCAACAATTTACAAGTACTTAGCCATGAGGTGGACAACACTTTAAAAAAAGGTGTTCCCTATGATTATGGTGAAATAGACAAAGAAATTGCAAAAGAAATGCAATACCAAAGACAGTTAAAAAAGGAGATCACTGCTGCTGATTTTAGAGAACCTTTCCCTGGTGAGACTTTGAGAACAGAACTTGATGAAGATGAGCTTTTAAGAATGTATGAAGAAAGAGTAAAACAGCTTGAGCTCACAGGGAAGCCAAAGTCGCCAAGAGAGTCCCAGTGGTTTGTTAATCCAAACCACATTGTAGGGAACACTTCCGAAGCACCAACTTTGCAAAGTGTTGGAAGATCATATCGGTATGGGAAAACTAATGAAAATGTCATGTCGGATAAAGACAAGAAAGCTATGGACTTCTTTCCTGCTACATTCAGCTCAGCATATGAAATGTGTGCCCTCGATTATCCTGCCTGTGAAACCCTGAATGCCTCTGCTCCGCCATCCATGCGAATGTCAAGATCCAAGTCGGCATCAAAGCTCAATAAATCTTACACATTTAGAACACCAGACAGAAGCTTCAGAGATGATCAGGACCTTGATAAACTCTTTCTTCTCACAAATGAAGCCCCAACCATAGGTATCAATTGATTGATCAGAAGTTTCCATGTAATAAGAATAAGTTCTCTTTTAATTTGTAATATTAAGGAGATGAGGAAAATTTATATCAATGTCTCAAGTAGTAAAATTTCAAATGACTAAATGTAGATTGTAATGACATCATGTTTTTATTTAAATTTTAACAGACCACATTTTCATTGAATATCCTTCCAATGGTAGTCTTATGTTGAATGTACTCACTTAAAAAACAATATCAGTTTAAAAGTTATAAAATAATAATATCAGGAAAGTCTGGCGTGTACCTGACGTCACCACACCAACTGACCCTGGGCAAGCTGCGCTTGGAGAGACTGAGACTGGAGGAGGCTAAGCTGCTGGAGCTGAAGAGACAGGATGAGTTGGAACGCATCCGCGGACCCAGACCCAAATGGTTTGTAAATGCTTGTAATTTTGTAGTAAGAATTCAAACCCAAACAGCAAGTTTGCTGTGGCTGAAGAGACAGGAAGGGCCTGATATTCCACTGAATGCCATGCCAAAGCAGTGGATCAAACCTTAAATAACTCATTATTTAGGCAGTCCAGTCACTTCAGTGACTAAAAGTGAAGGAAACAGTATCAACCATGATATACCTGATCTTCAAATTCAAAACTTCTATGACAGAACTATGACTTCTGTCTGTAATTAACAATTCCAAAAAGTGTATTCCGTTTATATACATATATAATATCTGAGAACCTTCATTTGAAATTACAGTATTTTATATACATCTATGATTAAGTGATTTTATATAGGAACTTGTCTCATACGACATGTTTACCTTCCATTATAGGTACATGTCCAAGGGCCCAGACTTCCATTACGAGGCTAAGAAGAACACGCAGCTGGTGCGTTCACTGTCTGAGTATCAAGACATGTTGGACTACAGGGAAGATTTGCTTCGATCATCGTATGAGAATTTGAAGAAATACACAAGGTCACCAATAGCTGCACTTTGAGAATACATGATTCAAGGAAGTTTCTGCACCTGATGTAATAGACAATAGATACGTAACTGTTTGACTGACAACCAGGAAGTTTTCACAGAATCTGAGTGAATGGGCATTCCTTACAATATTGATGCTATTGTCAACAATATTGTGTTAGTCTTGTGCACAGACCAGTCTTGATTAATATAGATTAAGTGTCATTTACTTGCTTTCATCGAGTATACGCATAATTTATGTTTTTGATTATTTCTAAGCGATTTTTGAATAGCAAATTGTGTAGGTTACCATTTTTCCCCAAAAGGATGTTGTTTCAAGTTTTAGCCTGACCTGGTATATTTTTTTAGGGGTTCGCACTTAACCAAAGAAATATATTTAATTCATCCTTGTTGTATAGATGACCGCCTTTCCAACAATGGTAACTTTTTGGCCTTAACAATCAAACTCAGATAAGTCATATCTAAGAGATGCATGAGGTACATCTACGTTTTGGTAAAATATAACTTACAAAAGACTGAATATTTTTATGGTTGGTTTGTATTTTTTTAAGTTCTCAATGAAAGATACAGTGCTATATGAAATATGAAGTGCATGTGATGTAACCAGTTTGCATTTCTCTCTGCGGTGTTCAGCATCAATTCACTGTATTTGTGTTTAAATATAATAGTGATTAGAAATGGTAGAATTTTAGCATCAGGGATGAAATATATATAGTGCTTGATCACACTGTTTTTATATAGAATGATGTAATTGCTAGATTTGCATGTGTTTACATAATTAAACAGTATTATATATTGGATCTGTTAGTTTGAGATTATTTAAAAAAAATCTTTCTACATATTTATTCTGTTGTATTTTCCAAAAGGCTGTGATATATAATGTTTATGTCTAAATTGTATTTAATTCTAGTTTAATCTTGAAATTGCTCAATATATATAATTAAGGTGTAAACAAATATTGTATCTTATTTATTGAGTGAAACAAATTACGTTAGCATGCTGATTTACCTGTAACTGCTTTCTGTGTATAATGCCATTATCCTATGAAAGTTAAGTCCGAAACAGTAATGGATTAATAAAAAATGTTTATTCTTGTGTAAAAAATGCTTGTCTTTTAAACTGTTAGGCTATGAGGGTTTCTTGCTTGCGATTGTGTTACAAGTGTTTTTATGGCTTTGGGTGTTTTGGGCATTTTGATTTTCGGGTCACACATCTTGTTTTGAAATAGAGTCTTAGATACAAGAAATATTCAGGAAAAATCATTATTATTTAAAACAATATATGCTAGCACGGACCTATGGCATCGGACCTATATGTCTGTGATGCTAGAACCTGCAATTGTCTATGCATAATATCTTAGGTAGGATTTTTTACTTGATATTTATTTAACATTTAATTTATTTATCTATTTATTTATTTATTTGTCGAAAAGGTAAAATGATAAAATTCAATATAACAACGATAAAGATGAAGAAATTCAAATATATAGTTCTTGTGTTGTTTCTTAATAAGACTGCTTTTTTATCAGTCCATCATATTGCAGATTGATAGCTAGATTGTACTGCCAGTTCCTTGTTATATACATTTTGTTATAATGATAATGTAGTATTTTTGTTAACTTAAATAAATGTAGCTGTGATTTTTATTGGTTACATATAGTAGTTCACATGAAACCACGTCTAACAATATTTATTGTTGATTTGTTACCAATCAGATTGTTACAATTTACATTTAGTCCATGTATGTATCTGTTAATGTATCGTTGTACTAGTAATCTAGTCTGTTTACCGAAATAAATTAATCAGAGTAAAATATTTTAAATGTTATGGTAATGCAGGGGAGATAACCCCCATATTTTGAACAGCTGTACCTGGTAGAGCCAACGTGTGATTGTCGCCCCTCGCTGCAATTTTGTGTGAAATAATTTGATGAGGAGTTTAAAACGAAATTCCACAACAAATGCAAATTATTCATTTAATTTAAATGTTGTAAATCAACTCACGCAAATATTATACATGTAAATGTATCTGATGTAGAAAAGTCAATGTTTGATGTGGATTAATCATTTAAGCAAACAATTAAATATCCATGCGTTAGTATAACTTGTACTAGAGCTGTTAGATATACTACATACTCATTCTAAAAGCTCAAGCATTTCTGTTCAATTTTAATACATTGAAAACGAAGCTTTTACCAGAAAGATCATCGTGAAAGGTTCCGACAATTTTCAATGCGTTATCATTTGTTTTGACTGCGGGATCCATAAATTACAAACCTCCGGTCCAAGTAACCGATCTGTCTTCGTGCATCAGACCAATGAAGGCTTCAAAGTTCTGGAAATGGGGGTCAGTAATTCAGTCTGATCAAGAAAAACAAGGGTTTAATTAATCAAGACAGGAAATTCGGGGCTCGTATGAACGCTATACTGGTGTCGTCTGTCTGTGAGCACAGTTCATGCGTCACGTGGGAACAGTCAGTCACGTGTGACGCGGTTTACGCTCGCGACCAATAAGTCGTCTGCCGCATTACAATAGAGAAACTATACTGAGCAAGTGAAGTATCCCGGTACAATATGAAGACCCAATGTTGGACTAGATGACGAAAAGTGAAATCATGGGATTTAAGTGGACTTGGGATTATTTTTTGTTGTTTTGTACGTGTTTGTGTATTTTGGACGTGCAAGTGAATGGGTTTATAAGTGATGACTATAACATTTTAACGACTTGCAGACTTTACTGTGATATAGATGGAACGGTAAGTTTGGTTCGAGGAAAATAAAACCTGCAGAACAAAATGCAATATTAATTAACTTTCATTTCAAATGTTTTATAATAAATTAAAATCTTACTAGAAAATAATTAAATAAATAGATCATTTCAATAGAAAATTTTCTGGATTTGGGAGGTTATTCAACTACGTCCATATGCTAAAATGATTGCAATTGTTTCATTAATATGGTCAACGACTAACACTAGGTTAAAAGTCACCGTTCATTAATAAATTAAATGAATGCAATCAAACGTTGCCACTACGGTGCTCGCCAAAGCTTAAAGATCGTTATTTAAAGATTGTGCATCTTTCTACTGTTATGTTGATGATCTTTGATTAGCAAACGCATGCTGGGGTTCAAAATGCAAAAATGAAACGCTGCAAGTTTGTAAACGATACTTTCGGTCTGCGCACGGATTACAAACGCCGCAAATACTGTATTCATGAAGAATTGTGTCGGCGACGGGAGTCAGAAAGTTGTGCAACCCGTGTTCAACTCCACAGGACTTCATGCATCCCTCATTTAACTTTGAGCTCTTCATCTTTTAACAAATCCCTAGCGGTAACAGTTAGCAAGATGGTTCAAATGATACCAAGGGAATCATTTGCAATATTTTCCTTGTAGTAAATACGCTGTAACACTAGGTAATAGCAATACCTTCAACGCTTGTAATATGAGCTAGGTTGTAAGATTTAAGATCCACAAAAAGCGCGGGAAAGATAATCAGCTAGTTCCCAAGCATATAGGGTTACGAGGCAAAAAGCTCCCATGACAAAAGCCAGCGACTACAGAGGCGGTGCCAGTGGTTTCAAGGGACAACGCTGGCACATGATTATAACGGGATGTTGGTAAAAATCAAAGTGAAAACAATATTCCTAAAACGAATAGCTTACAGGGGTGGATCCAGAAATTAAGGTTAACGGGGCGAAACTTAGGGGCAAAACCCTTTGTCATTCGCCCCAAAATTAACATGGTTTAAAATGTTTGCAGGGGGTTTATGGGTACTACCGCTAGAAGATTTTAACAATTTCTAGTTCGAAATGGTGCATTTTTAACGTATTTTATTCCTTCTTTTCTCCTTTTGTCCGATATTAATATAAAAATTAATTTTCACAATTTCAGGATGTTGGTTTTTCACCCGGGGTAGCACCGGGTGAAAAAAAACCTCACATGTGGCTTAGAACTATGCAGAAATGTTATATACTGCTTGTATTGTTTTCCGTTATATGAAAGTTTATTGGTCCTCAAGGATGTTTAACATTGTTGAAACGTTAAAAATGTTGTTTAAGCCAGGCCCAATGAACATGCAGATAACAGCGACAGTATCCTTCTCCGAGAAAAATACGGAAATTTTATGATGTTCTAACATTTTACAGACCCTTTTAAAGCATTGCTTTCGTTGTATATACATAACCAATACATGATTACTGTTTGATCAATCTTAAATAATGTCCGACTGTATGTAATATTCAATTAAAAATTATATCATATAATATATTCATTCTCACATGTATATCACAGAAACAATCAAATCAAATGAATTTAGCGTATAATATGCTATGTGTTAAAATTGTTGCATGCCATATATATATATATATATATATATATATATATATATATATATATATATATATATATATATATATGTGTGTGTGTGTGTGTGTGTGTGTGTGTGTGTGTGTGCGTGCGTGCGTGCGTGCGTGCGTGCGTGCGTGCGTGTGTGTTTTGTTTGTATATATGTTATTAGGACGATATGCTTGTTATGCTTAAGTCTAATAGATATTCTGTTCTGTTCTGTTGTTATTGCGCATTGCTTACCAGCAGAACTATACAATACTTGATATTGATAACACACAACTTTTAAAATTAAATACAGACAGTTATTTGCGTTTCGAACAATTACCTCTGCTTTCTAACTGTTTGGCCCATTTCACAAACAGAAAATTACATTTCTTCGTTCCCGGTAATCATTAGAGTTCGAAGAATTGTCTTGGTTCCAAAATCATTTATTTTCTCTTAAATCTGGGAGTCAAGATTTCGTTGACTTACCAGTGCAGTGCACGCGATGGCGTGCTACAAGTCATTGGCGTCCGTGCGATGTTTTGTATTGTTTTCGTATTGTTCTCTCTCTATCTCTAAAAAATATATCGAAATTCAACATAATAATAATTATTATAAACATCTTTTTGCGCCTGGAAACATTGAAAAATCTGCTGTTTTATTTCCGAGTAAAGTCGAAATAATGAACAGAAATATTAAAAAAATATTACAAACATCTTTTTGAAATCTGCTATTTTATTTCCAATTTAAGTTGAATAATGAAAAGAAATAAATACAAACTGCCCTAATCTTATCAATAACTATTTTTTTCAGTTACTTGTTTTACAATATACTAGTATTTATCAGCTAGCAGTGCCATTTCAAATGATACCAAAATTATATGGGGTCACAAGGCCCCCAAAATTTGAATAATTGTACATTTAACGTCATTGCCAAACCCATTTGTACATCGCGCTCCATTTTCTCAAAACTTCTTAACGGACTTAAGAAACTTAATATTATTACCTGAAATATCATGATACTAAAATATGATTTTGATAAATGTTAAATGGTTTATTGTGATTAGCATAAAGATGCATGTAATTCCTATTTAAAGTCGAAAGCTCATAAAGAAGTAAATATTACGCATATTATAGAAAAACAAAAATAGGGAGCTTAGCCTAGATCAAGTAATAAGGGACTTAAGAAGGTTCGAGAAATTTGGGGCAGATTCCTTAAATCCATTCTTACATCATGACGATGATATTTTAATAATCCTGAATGTTTGCGTATATCATACTCTCGGCATTGAAGTTTTGCCATTTCGTTATTAAAACACAGTGAACAAATAATTTATTTAGATTTATACAGTGTACATCGTCTTCGAAACCAAAATAGAATATACGGTGACACAACAGTGTTTTAAATACACAGTAATAAAAAATAAAATAGAATATAGATAGTAAATATATGGACATGATCAAATTAGGCGATGATGAACAAAACACTTTATATTCCAACATTCAGTATTGTTTGCCTAAACACAAAGCTTCTTTGATGTATACAGATAATTTTATAAGTTCTTGTCTATTTTGGTAGTTTATAAATCTAAAAAAATAAACAAAGACGGACTAACATAATATTAACATATTTTATAATTTTTCGAATAATATCAACACATGAGCAAATGCATATAAAATGGAATTCGTCTTCTATATCTCGTAAGTTGCAACATTAAAAAAGCTGATTTTTTTACATGAGCGTGTCTTCTGATCAGTTTTGGCAATTCAGTGGGTTTCAAATCAGCTTTATATTTAAATGAAATTTTGCTCGTTTGTATATTTCTTTGTATTAGTCTGTGAGTCTTTTGCGAAATCTGGATTCGCCTGACGCATTTCTATCTATTAACAAAAAAACACAAATTGATACTAGTCCTTAAATACATTCATTATATTTTCAACTTAAGACTTTTCCTACGGAAAAGGGTCTCATTGAAAAAGTCAACGTCGACTTGAAAATAAATGTTATCCAAGACTACAAGTGTAAACAAATATTCGTCATCCATCTGCTGACATGGAATGACCACTAAATGTTTTTTTTCTACAAACACTCATTATTTAAACATTCATGCATCTCACAGAGTAGGTCTAATTCAATTCATAAAACACTTGAGATTAAAATAGAATATAAATAACAAATTGACAATCATATGTGTATTCTTATTCAAAGGACCCATTATGAACAATATATTTTAACTTTGTAATATTCAGACGTAAATATCATAATACTTAATATGATTGAAATTACTTTATGAAAAGAGCACGGTACTGAAATATTTGCTGAGTACAGTCGAATCCATTTGGCTCGATATCGCTTGGTTCGATTTCTTCGTTGGCTCAAACTGGAATCTCGTTTTACTCTTTGTAAATATTCCCGTTTGACTCGATATTCGCGAGGCTCGAAGTAATTTGGCCAGCCGATGGAATATCGAGCCAATGGGTTTCAACTGTGTATAAACTATTACCCAGGTATAATTTCAAACATTTGAAATCGCCATGAAACAGATGGTGAGCATGAGTAACGTCTTCCCATAATACCTGTCACGTTATCACACAGATACCGGTATAGATAGGTAAATTATCATGTTAAAATTACCGCGCTTTCTTGAAAAACACTTCAAATGCTTCAAAAGTTCTCATAAAGCACAAGAGCTCACCATGAGGTATTATTTTTTATATTTCTCCTATGACTCCGACGGTTTCAATTTCAACCTTTAACGTTTCTTATTCAAGAGCGTAAGGCGGAATATCGTATGATCAAAAAGATTACGTGAGGTGACAAATTGAGTTGAAGATGCTACAGATGCGAATTATAAATGAGGTCTCACGTGACCGGTCTTACAAATAGTGATGGAATAAATCATAAGAGTGCTTCGAATTAATTAATTAATGCAAATAAAGGCGTACGTTAAGAACATTACACGACACGCCCATTAAACAGAAAGATCCTACGCTATAATAATTACTTGTATATACATTTCAGGTACGTTTCTGAAATGTAATAATTAATTAATCCTTTAATGAAATTTAATAATCGTAAATGTGTGATTAAGTTCATGTCGTCTCTCCAGCAAACATCTGCCTTTTAAGACGTTATTTGAGCAGGTTTTTGCCCAAACAATCATATACGTTCCCACCCACCCCAGGCTTTGAATTATTCTGAAGCCCGTGGGCAGCCAACTGTAACAAGAAACACATGTATATGTAATGTAGACGGCTAAAGCAACATATGTACATGTTATTTATCTGGAACCAGGAGACATTAATTTCTCGGTCAGGACCAAGCTAAATAATTATTTGGCTTTGTTGTTTGCTTGTTTGAAGGTGTGTCACTTTTGTTCGCCTCTGTATGCGTTTGTACCAAAAAACACTTCCACACTCATGAATTGACAGTTATCAATTACAAAATAAGACTGTATATAATTTTATAACTCTTAGAATTAGCATCACGTGCAACCTCGTAGCATGTTCGTGACTGGCTGTTTTTGAAAACGCACAATTTTTATTACTTGCCCCATTTTGTCTTTGTGAATGCAAAACAGATGTTGGCAGCCGTGTAATGTTCGTGTCTACGACTGTTTGTGTTTTCTCAGATCAAGAATCCTGACACTTGTTCGAGGGCTGAAATCGGGGCCCTTTGAAATAAAGAATATACGTCATAGTTGCTGATAAATATGAAGAATACATGTATATGTGTTCAGTATTTTTCAGGGGCAGAAACATTACCAATCTAAAGCACTTAAACTTGAGGCGTTTTCCCGCTGTTCTTTTTAGGTCTTTTTTATGGGGGTTCATGAAATTTATTCAATTGCAATGCATTTCAATTCGAGGATCAGCACATATAAGAATGAATGACTAGATTAAATTCACAATTTGTCAATATATAATATCGGAAAACTTCATTATACCCCGAGCAAATGTTTTCGATTCTCTCTTGGGATTTTTAATGGAGAAAGTTATAACCAGATCCTATGATCAGGATGGTTCTCAATATGCTTTTGGTCATTATATACGCAATACCAGGTCAATTTCCCTGCGAGGTTTTTGATTTTGAATTTTACTGCCGTTTACAGACTGTTTCCCCCAGCGAAAAGTGTCCATTTTCCCCAAAATTCCATCGACATCTGCAACATTTCAATGAATGAATAAATAAATATTTCGTAACCTCCATAAGACTACGTGTAGCTCTTTGTGACACAGTACATGCATATATGTGAAATGTATCATTTCTTTTTCTATGGTTGTATTTTTTTTTAATTTTCAAAGGCACAGGGGTTGGAAAAATTCTTTTTGTATATTATCGCACTAACAACTTGACCATCTCAAAAGAAGTTCTTCGTTGACAGTCCTCTTTTTCGAAGAAAAAGCTACATTGATCATAAATCAAGGAAAATAGTAAAGACCAAATCCGTTTAATGTATTTCTATGCATGAAAATCTTCATTAAATTAAACAAAGTGTGTGCTGGTACGCTAAATTCTTTCTTTTTGCTAACTCCAAATTTAATGGTTGAGTTTGAGTAATGTCCACTTTAATACTGCCCTCTGTCATACAGTACTGTACGAGGGGCGGATCCAGAAATTGACGTGAATTTCACTCAATCATTTGACATGCGCCCCTCCCTCAGAACCGAAGTATACGGGATAAACTTTTTGCTTTGTGATTTGGGGTTAAACCATCAAGAAACTTTTTACAATTTGTAGTCGGAATTGTGCATTATGAGCGTATTTTATTACTTTTTTTTATCCCATATTGATTTGAAAAGTAAACTTGGGCGATTTAAGAGGGGGCGCGCGCCGGGTTCGCCCCCCCCCCCCCCCCTCTAAAACCCCTAGTGTGTACGGTATTGTAGTGTGTGTTTTGTTAGTTATAAATTACGCACTCTTTATCACTTTTGCTCACTTTACTTAGGTTCACTGTCATATTTTTCTACATTTCAGATCTCAGAGAAGGATAGCTATTATTGTAGCAGAGAATGTCAAATGCATCAGGTACGTTTTAACTGAATGCATCAGTGTATTATAACCATATCCACTGCATTTTTGGCATCAACGATTACTTCCCCTTTATTCAATACCGCCATTGATCATGTAGTTTTGTATTTTTACCTTCTCCAGTTTCGTTTATTATCAGGGCATCAGCAATGTATATTCTAAATCTCTAGGTTCCGTTGACATTAAACGTTAAAAGTTAATTGACATAAAAATGAAAAGGGAAATGATAAATATACTGTTTGTATCACATTAAATTTTGCAAGTGTCCTTTACGAGTAAATGGACCTTCGAAAATTTCTTAGCAACTACTACTTGTTTTGTTTTTCATTAATAAAATGGCCGAAATCATTAACAACTCTTATTTACTTCAAACATACTCATAAAATACGCATGATTAGGAATTATGAGTTATTATAGAAGAATAAAACTACAATTTAAGTATTGTCAACAAACGATTGTACGATCGATAATCGGATAATTGAGTGGAACCGATTATCAACAGTCAATCCGGAACTGATTCCCAGCACTAGTATATGAACACTACATTATATTTTTTTTATTATTATTTTAAGGCCTATTTACAACAGTTGATAGGATAATGGATTCAAATAGATTGTTTCAATTATTGTTTCAGACTTGTGCTAGCTTTTGAAGAAAATCTGCTGATTCAGTTTACTTGTTTCATAGAGCTGTTTATTATGACTTTGTGACTTACAACATGACAAAACACACTTTTCAAATGCATTCAGTACATATAATACTAACTAGGGCAATTGTTTGGCTAATGACAACCATATGCTTCCCAGTACAATATTGTGGTCTGAAGTTTGCCATGTATCTTTACAACATAACTTGCCTCATTCCAAATGTTCTTCTTTTTGAGAATACCTAAGAGGAGACACACTTTCAGTAGCATGTAATTATACATTGAACAAAGTACATACAGATGCATTCCATTTTGTAATAATTTTCCTTTTTGTTGTATATTTGTTATTAATTGTTAATGCTCAAGAGCGGGTACTTGTGTCTTGTGCATCTTGATGGCCTAATTGCCAAAAACTCTTTGATATTTAATGTGTCTCTCTAAAGATTTGATCTATTGTGTAGTTAGATGATGTATTTCATTGTACTTCTGCCAATGAATTCAAACAACTTGTATTGATATGGACATATGTGAATTCATCTACATGTAATAATTCAAAGACAATCTTTCATAGCTCTGGTGTGATGGTCATCATCAGTTGTGGAGTAATATAAATCTTTAGGTTTTGGCCTTGTCTCAAAAAAGTTTTCACGATTTCAAAAAACTTAGTATACATGTTACCAAATAAATAATTATGTATATGCATAGCGGATAGAGTGGTGGGGATGCTCAAAGTGTGAATTAGTTTCAAACTAAGCAATAGCCAATATGTAACCAAGCTTATCAAGTTTGAACCATAAGCTTACAGTTATTTGGAAGTGGGTGCATGTCCAAAGTTGTAAAATTAATGCCAAAACTGGAGTTGCCACTGCATAGCAAGGCCCATAACTTTGACTTAAATTATTATTAAACAGGGATTTACATCAGCTTTAGATGCTCTGACTCAAGAATTATGTAGACAACTGTATTGAATATCATGACAATATTTTTGTTTCCTTCAGTGTCACACAGGGTGCAGCCTATACAAACAAGCCATAAGTGACAACACATGTTTCTCCACATGTAATAACCAGGTAACTCAGGTAAGTTTATACCACATAATAATTATAAAGGTCAAATACCCTGGTCTTTTACCCTGGCTATAAGCTTTAGTTTTAGCAGAATGCACTAACATGTAACGTATAAACTAATGCATTCCTACACTTGAAGGGCTTGTCTTAAGTTATAATGAGGGTAATATGGTACTACTTTTTTCTTTTGTTTTTTTTACTTAAGCTGATCCACCAGCAATCTGCCAAATCCTAGGGTTCTGAATAAAACACGTAAACTGTTATGACAACAATGTCTCTTATGTTTTCTCTCAAAACGTAACAACTCCACTGAAATGTAACCAGCTTACCCTGGAGGTGTTGCATGTTATGTGTTTGTTGTAATACAAAACAAATTCGTAACACTGCTTTGACGTCAGAATGAAGGAACGTGGTGGTTACTATAACCTTCGGTGAGAGTCACAGAAAATAATTGGAGTATGGAAGGTTTTTTTTACGAAATTTCAGAGATATGTTATGTCGGGGGGGTCGATGCCAGAAAGGTTCCAGATTACTATGTATCCAGAGTTTCTTGGTACTGGTACATTATATAATTATGGCAGTAACCCAGCCACAGTTCCATCCTTAGAGAACAGTCCAAAGCATTGCTTAAACAAACAAATGAGGACAACTGTTATATGAGAGACTACATTAGTGTACTTGAGGATCATAAGTAATTGTCTTGGGCATTCCATTATGGTTACTGAAGGATTAAATTGATAAACTCACAATGACTTGTAGTTAAACTGAGTGGAGTTGATCATAACTTGGTACATTACGTATTTTCACTGATACATGTAGATGTATTTGGACATTCCTTGTAATAGATATTGGCAAAGTGACTGAGTCTCTCGGTTTGTTTAAACAATACCGACTCATGTCTATTTAACAAATACAGACCTTGTAGCCCCATCACAGAGTTTAATTCATCATAAAACATCTTCCAATATTGGATCTGGTCACCCCAAATCGTAGCTGCGTCAGAACATTTGAAGTTCTTCTTTCCTATTTCTGATGCTAGACTCAGTTCTTTCCAATTCCTAAAATGTGGAAAGTTTAATTCCTTCATTCATGACTGCTTTTAGCCTTAGAAGTATATTACTTCCATTTCAGGTTTCACATATACAACAACTCTATACTAAATTAGAATAAAACCGACATTTTATTTACAGACAATGATATTGCATGTAGGCAATCATTAAGTACTACGGTAGGGTTAATCACAAAGAATTTCAACTTTCGTGGGTGAAAATGGTCTGCCCAATCCCACTCATCTTATACACAATTCCTGTGTCCGATTTTGTGTTGGCAAAATGTCAGCCAATGAGGTTAAATTCTTGTTAAGATGCTATGCTCACTCCGTCCATTCTTAATCATCAAGATTTTGATTCATGTCATTTAACTATTACATATCTATGGCTACCTCACTTACAACACAAACAATTAATTACTGAAAGGTTGGTCAATTGATAAGTTACATCAACTCTCAGGTTCTGTTTTTTGTTTTCAACCTTAATCTGTTGATGAACAATTCGAATGTCACTCCAATTTATGTTTCTCCCCCATATCAGCCCTATTTCCGGCCAATCCCCGGTCACAGATTGCCATCTGATAAGCCAATAATGTTTATTTCACACAGAAAACATTCACATGGCTTGATAGATAGATTTGACAGTTTCCACCTTGAACCTTTGACAAATTAAAATAAACAAATGAGAGTCCTGTTCTTTTTAAATTTACAATGGTAAATTTAACTACATTCACTTAAAATTAAGTGCAAATAAACATTTGCAGGCTGGCCAGAAGAGCTATTTTAATTCCATTGGGGTAACATCTAGTGGATATTTTTTGATTTTCAAAATTTATTTTAACTGAGTGATAACGGAGATCAACCACAAGTCACTATATAATGATCTGCAATCATTAGTGGAACAACTCTTGATATAAATTACTCTGAAATTCAATTCTTTTTTAAGAATTCAACCTTAAATCCAAAAGGCATGGACATCTACGTGCAGGCCAGGTACGTTTTTGGCCATTACCCTGGTACAATTTGGGTACCCGATTGCCAATACAAAAATACCATCTAATGTTTTGGGCTTTTTAGTTTTTATTACCTGAGTCTTGTCGATGCTGTAGAGGTGAATGAAAGGTATGGGTTTTTTTCTCCATGTGCTAGTATATATATATATATATTGCATTCCTCCACTGTTCAAGGGAGGGAGTTTTTTATTGTTTGTCAAATGAAAAGTAATCTTAGTTATGCTTAAATGTGAGCTTAAATGACATGGTTACATCAAGGTGCTATAAAATGTGTATGTACTATACATACTATACTATGTCATGTTGATTATGCTCCTTTAAATGTATAATAATCGTGTGGTTAAAGGGACTATAAAAATTTTCTGTAACAAATCTCAGGACAATTATTTAATAAAATGTTTTACTCTTTGATATATATATATATCATAATTGTAAAAAAAAAAGAATCTAAAAAGTACTTCAGTTTGTTAGTTTCAATGCATGGTACACAGCTATACCAAATTTATGTTAGTTTTCGACAATTTTCTCTTTTTTTCGCTATTACATCATACAGTGTATTGCCCCTTAATGCCACTTCTATATTTTAATGTCACTTGGTACTTTCTGGCATTTTTCCCACTAAATATATTGGTACTCAGGTACCTGCGCTTAATTGACGATAAGGTATTACAGTGAGATAAATAATGTTATTTCACCAAAAAACATTAAAGGAGTTGGTTAATATAAAATGATGTATGGACATTTCCGTGTTTTGTTATGGATTGTGTTGCAGCAATTTCTGTTGGTTATGAACTTTACAAGTTCATGCAGTCTTTTTGAAATTTGTTATTGTCTATGTTCTTTTTAATTTAAGTGCATATGACATATTGTTATTGTCTGAAGTGAAAGACAGTGATTAACTGCCAAAACCTGCTGCCTAAAATACTTCAGGAATACTTGTACTGTCTCTGCACTTAACTTTCGGTATTGCGAAGATTGCTGTTTTTGCAAATGTGAAATGGAGTTATAAGATATCAAAAATAGGCAGAATAAACTTTAATCAGGGTACATATGTATTTAAATTGCTTAAAGTTGAATGTATTTAAATTGCTTAAAGTTGAATCATGTACGAGCAGTTAAAATGAGCACAATTCTGCTAGTCAACAGGCTATTGTTGGCCAAATTGTAGTAAAAAATGGAATTTTTCATACAAATGTAGTTAAAATCAGTTACAAGTAGCACTTCTTGTGTTTCGGCTATTCTTAGTCACTTCTAATTTTAATGACAATACAAGCCTAGTCATATGCATGCGTGATTTAGACAATCTTATTTCATAAAGAAATACAATTGACAACATAAATTCAATACCAACACAAGAACTTTATTAAAGCTTATAAAGATCATCCTCTTCTTAAAGATTATCCTCATGTATTATAAGTAATAAATAGTTATGTCTGACCTGATAAAACCAATCGAGGGAACGCGTACAGAATATATTTTTGTATGTTTATTTTTTTCTTTCTGAATTTGCAGAGTTCTTCAAAATCCGAGACAGAGTTGAATAATGTGGTGCATTTGTTGGTAAGCGATGTTTTCCTCTGGATGGGTTTTGGTAGCTTGCAAAAAAACTGAAATTAACAAGAACACTCCATTTAATTATGTTGATTAAGAATTATGTTTTTATTTGCGGGGGAATCTGGAGAAATAATTAAAACAAATGCCTTGTTTTGTCTAAACTGTATTCATGCTGAATGCTGAGTTTCATTATGATAATAAAGGTTGACAAATAACAAACAGTCTCAGCGCCCAGTGTTGAAGAAATAAATTATATTTAACATAGTACCTATAATAATTAATTATTGTCCAATTACTGTTACCAACTACTTATACATGGACAAAACATGTAGATTTTTAAAGAAAAAAGCCACAACATTGTTTGGTCATTGGAAGTATTAGTCAATGGTAATTAACAAAAGACTAACACAATATTATAAAGTATATTTTTGTTGTATTTGAGTATGCTTCACTGTGCTTTTGGAAACATTACGAGATTGAAAAGACTTAAGTATTATTTATTTATTGTCATTTTAAACCTTCTAGCTATTACCCCTTCATTTTTTAATTCTGAACTTTTTGTCCATGACAGGTCCAGAGCTGTATTCAAGGCTGCAGCAGGGGCCTCGATGAGTACTACAAGGACCTAGTTGGATGTACGTAACTCTTGTCCAATCTTTTTTTTTAATGTTTGACATTAGGCTTATCATTCTTGATGAAAAGAAATCAATGTATTGAAATACCCATTCGCAATGGGTGATGATGTTGCTTGGAACCTTTAATACTGCCTTTAAAGCTGCACTCTCACAGATTGAAGGTTTTCACAACTTTTTTTATTTTTTGCCTTGGAACAAGCCAATTTTTGGGGAAATTCATGGAAACCAGTTATACAAGACTGCTGACAAAAAAAGATCGCATATGTTTATATTTAAGTTCAAAAATTGATGTTTTATGCATTTTTCTTAAACCGTTAGTAACGGTTTATGCCATAAAACATTAATTTTCTACGAACATCTACGATCTGATTTTTTGTCAGCAATCTTATATCATGGTTTGAAGATATCTAAGCAAAAATTTGCTCTTTCCAAGACAAAAAATAAAAAAATTGTAAAAATGGTAAATCTGTGAGGGTGCAGCTTTAACATATAAACTTTTTAATGTTAATGATATTAAAATCAAACTTGGTACACATTATAACAATATGCAATAGCTTTAAAAGTCACATCACTCTGGCTAAAATTAATGTTGGATTATGCCCCTTTACCTACTTAGTAAACCAGAGATGGGGGCATCGGTGACATCCACTTTCACGACTTTGACTGTCAATGACTTTTATCAGATAAACTTCTTTATTTGAATTAACGGGTATACATTAGGATCATAATTTATCATAAGTGATACACAATGACACATCATCTACGTATTAGCAGATAATTCCATGAAAGCGATAAAGTAATTGGCTGACATAGGTGCATACATACATTCATGTAGTGCAAACATTGGTGCATATACATGTAATGAGCATTTTGTATACAGAAATCTTAAAAGACAAACAGATCTAATCAAATAATGGAAAAACATTATTTAGCTCTATAGAAATGTGGTTTGTTCTCGACCTAATGGCATTTATTCCCATAAGGAAAAAGCGATTTTCATTTGCATATCTATTTCTGCATGCTATATTATCAATGTCTTTATAACTGTTTGAGCTTTTATAAACTTAAATGTCAAGTAGACAATCCTGATGTAAGGTTGGTGTTGTGCTTTTAAGGATATGTTTGATGACATTATATCATGTTGAGAATGTCAATAAAAATTGTAAGATGCAGTGATGTGAAATCATTGAAATCCATAAGGATTGGACAGTTTCAGCCATTATCACATCTGAGTCCTTGCAGACTACCCAGATGCATGTAGCTTCATTCAGCCTTTGAAATGAGATTGTCAACTACTAGCCTGAACTTTTATGATTTTTTTTATGACTTAATGGCCTGTTATGCTTAAGAAGTTACAAGAAACTGGGGCCAGGATGATGCCAATTTTCTTCACTTCATTTTGTTTTTTTCAGTCATTGGAGGGAAACTTCCGCAAGCAAATGTGATAAACAAAGGGATTACCCATGATTCTGTGGAACTGTCATGGCCGCCTGAAGACTGGCAGAATAACGTGACCTTCACCCTACAGACATGCTTGGCTGACTCCGAGTCTGATTGGCAGAACCATGACGATTATATGGTGCTTCCCTCCGGCAATGTTAACATCACAAACCTATTGCCATTTGTTACATATGAGGTAAGAACTGCAAAAGTTGACGCTTCTATATTAATAAGTTATAATATACCATAAATATCCTATTAAACATGGATGCCGTCATTGATGTGTCAGGGGTGTTTTTGTGGGTCTTTTTTACAGTATATATATTGTTTAAAACATTAAAACATTTAATGTAACATTTTAAAAATATAATAGCTTAAGCCTCTCTCTTTACCAAATACTAGTATAAAATTTTGTAACTTATAGTAGAACACAACTCCCTTGCCATAGCTTCACAAAGCAGTGATATAAGACTGCTGACAAAAGATCAGATCACAGATTTTTATATTTGTGTTCGAAAATTAATGTTTTATGGCTTAAACCGTTACTAACGTTACTAACGGTTTAAGAAAAATGCATAAAACATCAATTTTTTAACTTAAATATAAAAATCTGCAATCTAATTTTTGTCAGCAATCTTTTATCATTGGTTTGTAGATATTAACGCTCTTCCATTTGCTCTTTCCAAGACAAAAAATAAAAAAAAGTTGTAAAAATGGTAAATCTGTGAGAGTGCAGCTTTAATTAACTTAAAATTAATTTACTAAACATATCTATATGAACTCCATTTACTTAGGTCTTAATTGGAGCAGACTTTGTCATATATAAATATTGTCAGTTGAAAGGGAATGTTTTGTGATACCCTAATAGGGAAGTGTTATGTGTTACATTACTCAACGAGGACACAGATTTTTGTAGGTCTTCAATAAATGATACTGTTTAAAAGCCAATAAAAAGGCATTAGTTTCAGTTCCATGCTAAAACTGACACATGCTGTTTCTATAACTGAAATAAATGCACATATAGCGGAATAGCATGGCCATTTTCAATATAGCACATCAATTTAGAAATAAAGTGCCTATCCCTGCTTTGACACTCTCATTTTTACCATTTTTGAAAGTTTTGGCAATATACTTCTTTGGTTTTACCAACTGATGTTTCCACTGTCCTTATGTCAATATTGCTTGCTTTACCCCTTATGTAACACTAAAGCTATGTTGTCTGTTCTTTTTCAGTTTAAAAGAACATTCCATATTACCTCTGCTCATTCTGTAGAAACTGAAGAGTCAAAGCCGGTTACAACATTGCCATTTGGTGGTAAATATACAGATATTTGTTAAAGTAAAACCTTGAATATTTTCATTTTGATTGTAAATTTATTTGAATTTTACCAGTGAAACTTAATACCGTGAATCATTTGGTATACTGTCAAATGACAATTATCAGATCAATTTCAAATAAAATAAAGTTTTTTTCTTTTTTTTTTAAATACATATTCTTCTCAAGTTGTGTCATTTTGTTGAAATATAGACTGGTTCACCAATGTTTTCAGTTCCATCCAGTACTCCCCGGATAACCAGTCTGATTGCTCCTTCCCCGACCACCATTTCTGTTTCCTGGCGCTCACCAATTCACACAAATGGACCATTGCTTAGCTACAGCCTCTCTCTTCACCCATTGGCTGAAGATGGTCATGTGATCAATGTGGATGTTCCGCCTCAGCGCACATCATGGATTTTTGGACAGTTGTTAGCAGGACAGCAGTACGAAGTGCGGGTTTTGGGGGTGAATGAAGAAGGGGAGGGACCTGAGAGCTCAATGAAAGTCACAACACCAATGCCAGGCAACTGTAAGTGTAAAACGTGATTGATTCATTCATGTATTAATAGTCATTTGATAATGCCTAAGTATCAGTAAAAGTCCTCACCCTTTTAAAGGTATCATATTCGTCAAATGTTGCAAAAGATACATGTACATAAATATGACATTCCTAAATGTACTGAAATAGTTTTCAGAAAAGTACAAAGCCCTATAATTCTGCAGTTACTGATGATCTGGCTGGTTGACACAAAATGTCCCTAATTTGCAATTTGCTCTTGATTTTTGTTTATTATGTTTCTGTGTATAAACTGTAGACTGCAGTGAGTAAGTGAGCCTTAAAATCATGAATATGAAAGTTGCCTTGATTTTTTTTTACCATATTCTGAAGAAAGATTTTGTCCACTGTGATGAAAATGCTTGTGTTATGACAGTCATCGAAATTAGACTTTGGGATGAACAAGCCTGAATTCTTATAATATTCCTTCGGATCAATTTTTTTTAACAAGCCCTGCTATATAAAATTCAGAATTTAAGCAAGCCCGGAAGGCATTTTACCAGTGCAGGGCTTGCGGGCTTGTGTTAATTTCAACCACTGTTATGATGTCTGAATGTCTACAGGTTCTCATGTTGTATTAAGCAAAATAAAATTGTACTATTGAATATTTTATAGCTTCGTCATAATTTGTGTGTCTTTATCAAGTTACATTATATACACATTTTTTACTTCTTATCTGACAACAGAACACATACAAGTTCAAGTATCTACAAATTAATGGAGACATTTTAATGAATAAGGGAATAACTAGGTGTTTCACATTTCATAAATCCATTTAAAAAATTTTTTGGTTATTTTGTATTCACATGTAATCAAACTTACTGAAATAAGTTATACCTGACATGGCTTGATATGAAAGTGTTTTTTATTAGTTACAAATTATATATTAAAAAATCACTTTCATAATTATAGAGCTTCCATTTTTTTATATAGAAAACAATCATTTGTCTACGAACCATTTGTCTACGAATTTAAGCACTTTTGCCAGACAGACCCTTATAATGTTATGAATCACTAATGAAATGCATCTATTGGCACAAATTATGATTATTTGGGTGTACTAACATTTTATAAAAAAAATAATAATTGACGAAAAATAAGACACTGATGACAGTGGGATGGCGACCGTAATTCTTTTATATTCAGACATTGCAAGGTCAGCCCTTCCCTAAATTTGCCACCAACTTCCACCAAATGCCATGGATTTGGGTGGCATTTGGTGGAAAATGGGTGGCACTTGGTGGAAAATGGGTGGCACTTGGTGGAAAATCATGAATTTCACCAACTGCCATGAAATTTCCACCCAACTGGAGGTGGCAGTTGGTGTAAAATTGAACTCAGTTTTTTTTTCATGTGGCACTTGGTGAAAAAGTTGGACTTAGTTAATTTTTCATATGGCAGTTGGTGGAAAAATGAACTTAGTTAATATTTTGGGTGGCATTTGGTGAAAAAAGACTTAGAAAATCTCAAGAGTTCTGTAAAATGGAAGTCAGCAAATTTCACCATTAATTATCATCACGGAATAAGAATAGCATTCAGTTGCCGTTGAAGTTCATGCTGCTGTTTTAGCATCATTACATATGCTACTATTTAACTGGTAATACTACTTTTGGGAATTTCTCCCACTACTACTATAACTACATGTCCTACTACTCTTCATCATGTTGCTGGTCCTATTGATGATGATTACGATGTTGGTGGTTCCATTGATGATGATTATGATGTTAGTGGTTCTATTGATAATGATTTATATTGATATTGGTGGTTCTATTGATGATGATTATGATGGTGGTGGTGGTGGTGGTGGTGGTAGTAATTATGATGATTGTGGTGGTGGTGGTGGTTGATTTTGACAATTGTGGTGTTGTTGGTGGTTCATTGTGGTGTTGGTGAATATGATGATTGTGGTGGTATTGGTGATTATGATGACTCTTGTGGTGGTGATAGTGATCATGATGATTGTGGTGGTGGTGACAACAACAACATGTTGTTATTGATGATGAATGATGATGATGATGATGATGATGATGATGATGATGATGATGATGATGATGATGATGATGATGATGATGATGATGATGATGATGATGATGACAACAACAACAATGTGATGATGATTATCATGATCATGATAATGATGAGTTAAACTAAGTTTTCTGTGTACATGTTCTCTGTTGCTATTTCCCCAAAGGTACAGGGACCCCATTAATGTTTGATTTAAACTTGGAATGACCTCTCTGCTGGAAAATCTCCTCAAAATATTTGAATCTTCTGACAGTTACTAGCATTAATTTTGTGGAACTTTGAATAGGGAGAAAAAGAAATTGTGCAGTTTTGTTTAATTAAATGGATTGATTATAAGGTAACTGTTTTTTTATCATATTAACAACCAAAAAAGATCATGACTTATCATTTTATTTTTTTATTTTACACATATTAGGCTCTTTGTCTTTGTTTAAAGTTTGACTAAGAGATAAGCTTTATGCATGTACTGTCAAGTATGTTTCAATTTTTTCCCAAAAGAAATGACAAACACTCAGTCAAGGAATGTACTAAGTTTGAAAAGTTTCATTCAATTTGTACAATGAAGTTTAAGATGTATAAAGAAATGTTATACACATTTTTTTTCCAGACAAATCCCTCCATAACGATGACAATGTACTCGGACAAGATTCTAAGACCTATTTGGTAAATATTTGAATATTACAATAACTTAAAATGAAGACTGACCTCATAGTATTATCATATTTTATTAGCTATAATACTTATTTTAAAGTCCTAAGTGCTAAAAAGGGTGAGATAAACAATATTAAATGACAGTCAAGAAAAGATGTAGAAGATGTATATGATCTAAAGGGTGTGTGTATTTTTCAGAAAAATCGTTGACAAAGCCTTAGTGTTATTCATGTTGTTGGTTGCATGATTTTGAAAAAATAGAGATATTCAAGTGAATCTTGGTGTACACATGTTTCCAAAGACATTTGTAGAACAAATTGTAGAACAAATAACATTCTGCTGCGAGGCAAACCCTGTTATATTGAACAGATTTATTAAAATGTTCCCTTTTTCAGAAACAAATATGAATAGAGGACTTCTTAGCAGAAGAAGTATAGCCAAACTTGCAGAAAACAACAACCGGATGTGCATCACTTAAGAAAAGAAACAGGTTATTGACATTTCAATATTCAAAATACCAAAACCAGTAGTTAAATTAATTTTTTACCTGTATTGTCATTGCTAATACAACAGTGGAGTGCTCTTGTAAAACATATTTGCAATGATTCAATGTATAAGTCTGGATTATATATTTTGTTATGGTAAAACATTTTGTTGTAATACTTGGTATTAATCTGGCTAGGCCCAAAGCTGAAAAAACATATTTAAGAGTATGTTTTTAACGTTGTAATTTTAAAATAAATTTTGAATAATGATAGCTAAAATGAAACCTCCAAAATAAATAATACTAAAACTGTTTTCAGGATTTCTCCAAATGTAGAAATGCAGACAGCTCTTCACCATCAACTGTGATCCTTTGTAATTTTGTGTACATATGAAACTAAATGACTGCAAAGAATTGTTGTTTTTTTGTTCTTATGTTGTTGTATGCATACTTCATTATAAATCCCATGATTTTATTTCCACCAAGTGCCACGTAGTTTCCACCAAGTGCCACATTGGGGTGGCATTTGGTGAAAAAAATATCAAAGAAACTGAACATGGCATTTGGTGGAAAACGTTCCAATACTCCACCAACTGCCACGTTGGGGTGGCAGTTGGTGGAAAAATTTGCCACGTGGCATTTGGTGGAAAACGTTCCAATACTCCACCAACTGCCACGTTGGGGTGGCATTTGGTGAAAAAATTTGCCACATGGCATTTGGTGGAAAACGTTCCAATACTCCACCAACTGCCACGTTGGGGTGGCAGTTGGTGGAAAAATTTGCCACATGGCATTTGGTGGAAAACGTTCCAATACTCCACCAACTGCCACGTTGGGGTGGCATTTGGTGGAAAATGGTGAAAAATTAGATCAAAGTCCCATTTTCTTCTGTTTTTCATCGTTTTACACCAAGTGCCACCCGTTCCAATACTCCACCAACTGCCACCCATTTTCCACGTCCAATTCATGGCAAATTTAGGGAAGGGCGCAGAATCTGTGAAACATGAATTGTTACTGGGACATTAAAGCTTGTCTGATTAAACGATCAAAATTAAAACAGTTTATGAAATCGGTTTCATAACTCCTTTGATAGTTCTGAACATAGATGAGGTTGATTTCAAGATTTGTTAAGTGGATTTTAAGAACATTAAATATTGAATGTCTTCTGTTAGGAATTTGGATGCAATTCGCTGTTTTGTTTAATTGCAATATTTATGCACTTTAAAAATGAAGTGAGCTCATCATATGTGGAATGACAATGATTATTGTTTTTACTGTATTTCAATTTGAAAGGTTTTTCATAAATACTTTTAATTATGTTGACTTGTGGTTGTCTATTATCCCCAGCATTTTTCATTAAAGTTGTGGGGTTTTGTGATGATTGTCAAATGTCAAATTACTGCAAATAATGTAAATAAATTAGTTCTGTATACAAAATTGAATAGAAATCCTTCTTCTTTCTTTTGCTTGCTGCTTTCTATCAAAGTTCATTTCATTATGTTGTCAATAATGATGTTGTTTTCCTTTGCTGTAAAAGTGTATACCGTAATGAGGCAGAGCCATTATGTGTACAATTTTCCTTTTTCATATCTAATCTAATTCTGAGTTAATAAGAAGAAAGGACCACTGGCAACGAGATTTTATTTATGGCTTCTTTTATTATTTTAATACATAAATGTGATAATAGAACTTGTTTACAATTTTCTGGATAATAAAAGTGCTTGAGTTTTGAAGAAGTTTTCATAAGTTAGACAAATTTTCCACTCTGTTAACTATAAGTAGCTACCCCAAAAAACAAGTGTTATTTTTCAAGATTATTGGAAATTGTACCCCAAAATGAACTATATATCTTTAAAACCCCTGCTATGATACAACGGTTTAGCATGGATCTGATGACGGGTAATTGGCTCCAGACTGCCTGAAAAGTGCCATAGATTGTGAGCAAGGGGCTGGAGATGTTATCTCAGGGATGTGGAGAAAATTGCTTGTGGTTTACAGGGACCTCGACATGTATATTACCTAGATTTATGTGTTCTATGGAGTGCAAGTAGCAAGTGCTTTATTATTGCAAAACTGTTGAAAACTGTGTTTGATACTCTAGATTCATTATCATGATCACTTATTGCCCTAAGCTTGATAATTGATTTATAGACCTCAATTCAAAGATCCATGATTAGGATCATTTATAACCCCAAAAATGACAGTTGATTCATATATAGCCCTCAACTCCAGAATCTATGACCAGGATCATATTCTACATTAAGCATGATAGTTGATTTATAGTCCTCAACTTCAAGATCCATCATGATGGTCACTTATTGCCCAAAGCTTTATAGTTGATTTATGGTCCTCAACTCCAAGATCCATGATCAAGATCATTTATAACCCTAAGCTTTATAGTTGATTTATAGTCCTCAACTCCAAGATCCATGATCAAGATCATTTATAACCCTAAGCTTGATAGTTGATTTATAGTCCTTAACTCCAAGAATCTATAATTATGATCATTTATAACCCTAAGCATGACAGTTGATTCATAGTTATCAACTTCTAGATCCGTCCATTTATAACCCTAAGCATGACAGTTGATTCATAGTTATCAACTTCTAGATCCGTCATTGTATAGGTAAGGATTACAAGTTATTGTACAAGAATAAAACTACAATAAAGGTATTGTAAAAAACAATTTTACTATTGATAATCAGTTACTTGAGTGGAACCGATCATCGATAGTCAAACTGGAACGATTCCCAACACTAGGGCTAAGGGTTTTAAGTTTTGCCCAGGCAATCATTTTTCTTTCACTTGTTCAACTGATGAAGTACATGTTACACACAATAGCTTAAGTAATACAATCTCTTAAGTCATGCTGCTGATTGGCAATTAAAAAGTGCATAATTTAGAATCTAATGTAATTTTTACTAGAGACAGCATCACTTGTTGGGAGTGATATTGAGTGGTCTGTGTCCCATTGATGCAACTAACAGAGCTATGCCAACAATTTCGAATTGAAGCCGGAATGTGCAATGGGACAGATCTGAAACTATCCCAGTTTTTATCTTAATTGAGATCATCTGCAGAAACAGGATATGTGACATTTCCTTGCCTGTTTTAACTATTATGATGATTTATTGGAGCCATTTTAGAAATATATTGTTTGAACAATTGTGTGTCTCCCAAATGCCTAACTTTTGTTGGTGTTCCATAAAGTTCAGCAATGTCTGATTGTACATGTACATATTTTTCTGCTAGTAAGCTCAAATACAGAACAGAACAGAACATTTTGTTCCTCATCCAAATACATATGGTACTGGCCCCAATTTCTCGAAACTTCTTAAGCTTAACAGGCATAAGTCGCTTATTTCAATTAGCCAAAATACATACTGAAAATGGATTTTGATAAATGAAAAATGGTTTATTCTGATAATCATAAAGTTTATTCCTACATAATTTCTAAAAATGATTGAAAACGTAAATATAACACATTTTATAGAACAACAAAAATAGTGAGATTAGCTTAATCCTGTTATAAGGGACTAAAGAAGTTTCGAGAAATTGGGGCCAGATGATTTAGAGAGTTATTTTGGTTGGCTGTTTCTACAGAAACTCTTGCATTACCAAACAATAAGTGACTTCATTCTGCCATTGAATTTGCTGCTGCAACTAAATAGTTACAATGAGTGGATTCAATCTTAAAAATGAAGGCAATTTAATAATTTTGGCCTTTAACTAACAATGAGTAGTCCAATTGTAAGTGCTTATTAAAATCCTTTCATCCAAAACACACAATAACATTGACTTAAGTCACATATTGAATACCACCCCAGGTGTATAGTTAATTAAATATTTTGATCCAAATCTAGCAATGTCTGGATTGACTCTATTGGGGTGTATTATAGTAAATAAGATGCTTTGGTCCAAATCTAGCAATGTCTGGATTGTCTCTGATTTGGTGTATAAAAATGCTTATTAAATCCTTTGGTCCAAATCTAGCAATGTCTGGATTAACTATGTTTTGGTGTATTGCTAATTAAATACTATGGTCCAAATCTACATGTAGCAATGTCAGGATAAACTATGTTTTGGTGTATTGCTAATTAAATCCTTTGGCCCAAATCTAGCAATGTCTGGATAAACTATGTTTTGATGTATTGCTAATTAAATACTTTGGCCCAAATCTAGCAATGTCTGGATAAACTATGTTTTGGTGTATTGCTAATTAAATACTTTGGCCCAAATCTAGCAATGTCTGGATAAACTATGTTTTGGTGTATTGCTAATGAAATCCTTTGGCCCAAATCTAGCAATGTCTGGATAAACTATGTTTTGGTGTATTGCTAATGAAATCCTTTGGCCCAAATCTAGCAATGTCTGGATAAACTATGTTTTGGTGTATTGCTAATTAAATACTTTGGCCCAAATCTAGCAATGTCTGGATAAACTATGTTTTGGTGTATTGCTAATTAAATCCTTTGGCCCAAATCTAGCAATGTCTGGATAAACTATGTTTTGATGTATTGCTAATGAAATACTTTGGTCCAACTCTAGCAATGTCTGGATAAACTATGTTTTGATGTATTGCTAATTAAATACTTTGGTCCAAATCTAGCAATGTCTGGATAAACTATGTTTTGGTGTATTGCTAATTAAATACTTTGGCCCAAATCTAGCAATGTCTGGATAAACTATGTTTTGGTGTATTGCTAATTAAATACTTTGGCCCAAATCTAGCAATCTCTGGATAAACTATGTTTTGGTGCATTGCTAATTAAATCCTTTGGCCCAAATCTAGCAATGTCTGGATAAACTATGTTTTGGTGTATTGCTAATTAAATCCTTTGGCCCAAATCTAGCAATGTCTGGATAAACTATGTTTTGGTGTATTGCTAATGAAATACTTTGGTCCAAATCTAGCAATGTCTGGATAAACTATGTTTTGGTGTATTGCTAATTAAATACTTTGGTCCAAATCTAGCAATGTCTGGATTGTCTCTGATTTGGTGTATAAAAATGCTTATTAAATCCTTTGGTCCAAATCTAGCAATGTCTGGATTAACTATGTTTTGGTGTATTGCTAATTAAATCCTTTGGCCCAAATCTAGCAATGTCTGGATAAACTATGTTTTGGTGTATTGCTAATTAAATCCTTTGGCCCAAATCTAGCAATGTCTGGATAAACTATGTTTTGGTGTATTGCTAATTAAATACTTTGGCCCAAATCTAGCAATGTCTGGATAAACTATGTTCTGGTGTATTGCTTATTAAATCCTTTGGTCCAAATCTAGCAACGTCTGGATAAACTATGTTTTGGTGTATTGCTAATTAAATCCTTTGGCCCAAATCTAGCAATGTCTGGATAAACTATGTGTTGGTGTATTGCTAATTAAATCCTTTGGCCCAAATCTAGCAATGTCTGGATAAACTATGTGTTGGTGTATTGCTAATTAAATACTTTGGTCCAAATCTAGCAATGTCTGGATAAACTATGTTTTGGTGTATTGCTAATTAAATACTTTGGCCCAAATCTAGCAATGTCTGGATAAACTATGTTTTGGTGTATTGCTAATTAAATCCTTTGGCCCAAATCTAGCAATGTCTGGATAAACTATGTTTTGGTGTATTGCTAATTAAATCCTTTGGCGCAAATCTAGCAATGTCTGGATAAACTATGTTTTGGTGTATTGCTAATTAAATCCTTTGGCCCAAATCTAGCAATGTCTGGATAAACTATGTTTTGGTGTATTGCTAATTAAATACTTTGGCCCAAATCTAGCAATGTCTGGATAAACTATGTTTTGGTGCATTGATAATTAAATACTTTGGCCCAAATCTAACAATATCTCGATTAACTATGTTTTGGTGTATTGCTAATTAAATACTTTGGCCCAAATCTAGCAATGTCTGGATAAACTATGTTTTTGTGCATTGCTAATTAAATACTTTGGCCCAAATCTAGCAATGTCTGGATAAACTATGTTTTGGTGTATTGCTAATTAAATACTTTGGCCCAAATCTAGCAATGTCTGGATAAACTATGTTTTGGTGCATTGCTAATTAAATACTTTGGTCCAAATCTAGCAATGTCTGGATAAACTATGTTTTGGTGTATTGCTAATTAAATACTTTGGTCCAAATCTAGCAATGTCTGGATAAACTATGTTTTGGTGCATTGCTAATTAAATACTTTGGTCCAAATCTAGCAATGTCTGGATAAACTATGTTTTGGTGTATTGCTAATTAAATACTTTGGTCCAAATCTAGCAATGTCTGGATAAACTATGTTTTGGTGCATTGTTAATTAAATACTTTGGTCCAAATCTAGCAATGTCTGGATAAACTATGTTTTGGTGTATTGCTAATTAAATACTTTGGTCCAAATCTTACAATGTCTGGATAAACTATGTTTTGGTGTATAGTTAATTAAACACTTTGGCCCAAATCTTACAATGTCTGGATAAACTATGTTTTGGTGCATTGCTAATTAAATACTTTGGTCCAAATCTAGCAATGTCTGGATAAACTATGTTTTGGTGCATTGCTAATTAAATACTTTGGTCCAAATCTAGCAATGTCTGGATTAACTATGTTTTGGTGTATTGCTAATTAAATCCTTTGGCCCAAATCTAGCAATGTCTGGATACACTATGTTTTGGTGCATTGCTAATTAAATACTTTGGCCCAAATCTAGCAATGTCTGGATAAACTATGTTTTGGTGTATTGCTAATTAAATCCTTTGGCCCAAATCTAGCAATGTCTGGATAAACTATGTTTTGGTGCATTGCTAATTAAATCCTTTGGCCCAAATCTAGCAATGTCTGGATAAACTATGTTTTGGTGTATTGCTAATTAAATCCTTTGGTCCAAATCTAGCAATGTCTGGATAAACTATGTTTTGGTGTATAGTTAATTAAACACTTTGGCCCAAATCTAGCAATGTCTGGATAAACTATGTTTTGGTGCATAGTTAATTAAACACTTTGGCCCAAATCTTACAATGTCTGGATTGACTCTGTTCAGGTGCATAGTTAATTAAATCCCTCATATCAAACCTAACAAGGAGTCAATTGACTCTGTTCAGGTGCATAGTTAATTAAATCCCTCATCTCAAACCTAACAAGGAGTCAGTTGACACTGTTCAGGTGCATAGTTAATTTAATCCCTCATCCCAAATCTAACAATGAGTGAATTGACTCTGTTCAGGTGTATAGCTAATTTAATCCTTTGGCTCAAATCTAACAATGGGTGAATTGACTCTGTTCAGGAATACAGTTAATTTAATCCCTCATATCAAATCTAACAATGGGTGAATTGACTCTGTTCAGGTGCATAGAAAATTTTATCCTTTGGCTAAAAGCTTACAATATATAAGTGAATTGACTTTGTTCAGATATGTACTTAAAATTAAATTAAGCCAAAACTTTACAATGAGAAGATTGACTCTGTACATATGTGTAGTTTATTTAATCTTTTTGCTCAAATCTAACAATGAGTGAGTTGAATAACAAAATAATGTCTCCTAATTATACTTTTTACGACCATTTGGAATTAATGTCTAGAATCCAAAGATCTTCTGTCTTTTGTAGCATGCATGGGTGTCATTTTGATTGCACAGATGTCATTTTGATTGCCTGCCATGGATGAAGATTGTACCTTTTTTGGTCCTCAGAATAACTGTAATTACAGGGAGGGTAAACAGTCAGCTCATATAAAATAATGGATAGCCCCATATTGTAATTATATGGAGCTGGGATATTGTGGAATAATCCATCACGATAACTAGACTTTAAACAATGATGTAGGTGGTCACATGGTGCTCAAGGATGGTGAATATTTTCTGGAAAGGAGTTTTTTTGCCTAAAAACATTATATCTGGTGTTTAGAGTGTTATATGGCTAAATTATTAGTAGGAAGTGTTTTGTCTTTAATTGTTTGAAATATTTCGGCTCTTATTAATATCTTCTTTGGGTGACTTGGGTAAAATTGCAAGATCCATCATTTTTGCTGATTTATTTCTTGCCTAAATTTGCAACCTGACCATCTTAGGAATACAGACAAACAATGGCATCCTCTTGTGTGCCCATGCAGCATAGTCTGAATGATGTATTAGTCTTTAAGTACAGGAACTTAAAAATAACATTTTGAACGGCTTCTTTTGGTTTTTTTTTTTTTTTTTTTTTATGTTTATGTTATATTCACTGCTCATTAGTTCTCAATAGTGGAATAAATTCAGGCTCCCACGAGAACTCAAATAGTCTGATAGAGAAAGGAAATATTTTTCTGAGAAGTTTGCTTAAGATTGTGATAAAGAACTGAAAAAATCCGCCAACATGCCAGACTTTGATTGTTCTTGGCAGTATCTATTTCGGAGGAAGTAAATGCAACAATTCCGCTTAACTGATTCCTGTAAATGGAATCCTGATTTATGCAATGTTTATGATGTTATGAATGTCAGTTTATGGCAGGGGCCATGCCCGGGTTGATTTGCTTGTCTTTCTGATTGATTACGAGGGCTCTAGGGCGTATTTGACTTACTCATATAGGACAGGGCAATACAATCTTGTTGATTCTGATCCTGTTTTTAGGTTGGGTAGGCAGATTTTTTAATCATTAAAAAAGCATGTAATATATTTAAATATGGCTCATGCAGTTTCCTGTTAATATTTAACCATTTGTGGTTGAGGCCGACTATTTATAAAATAATAAAAAGTTGGTTGTAGGCGTTGGTGTTCTTGTACCAGGGAGGCCATGGATGAGAAGCTAATATTTGAATTATCTGCTCCTATACAGTGTTGTATGGCATATTTGGCTTACTCTCTGGCAGAAGATGTAACAGTAGACAAGAGCTGTCTTTTATCATTACTCTTTGAAGCCATCATCTGCTCTCAGAAAGCCGAAATTATTACCCCCTGGTCACAAGCTTTTTTGCAATCAATTGTTTTCAATAATAGATTCTCTTACTGTTGTAATTGCTGTAACATAGCCAGTAAACCGATTAGGACCATGAGGATTATACAGGAGTCTCATTTGCTCAGGATTTGTGATACATAACTCATCTGTGTTTTTATTCCGATAAATCATTTGACATGATTATCATTATTGGGTCAGTATAATTAATATGCAAACTTAAAATGGTTTATTATAAAGATAAAACAATTTGGTAGACTTTTATCTATATATAGCAATTAAGCAGTAGTTGAATTGTTATTGGTAGAAATATTTGGTCAGACGAAGGAAAATCAAAAACCTCAAAGTGTCATTGTAGGCATAAGTTGTTCGTGCTTTCATGCAAAAACTTTATTGTTGACATAACTCTGAAACCATTGAGAATGTTCACATAAAACTTGTTACAAGCCGATACACATCAGTTTAATTAGACTCATAACTCTGGCTAAAATACTTCTTCAGTTAATTGTCCTTGGTGTCCGGTGAAAGACAGGAATGATGGGATTCGTTTACCTTAAATTGCTCTTGTAATGCTTCTTGATCAAGTTGTCCTTGTTTTCTGGCCATATGGTTATAAGGTGTTTGTCGTTTCTGTTTAACTTTTCTGCCAACTTCCATATGAATTAGTTTGTATAAGTGTTGCTTTCTGTTATTTGTCTATAATACAACCTGTTGGTTATGCCCTATTGTGTTTGTATGACCTTGATCTTTCTACCTTTAAACAGGGTCTTTGCCAAAAAATTGCTACTGGGCTTGTCAGTGTGAGTTTCATTAAAATAAGAACAAAGGGACATTTTCTTCTCTTCTGCCTTTGTCTTTGTGTCTTGGTTGGTTATTTGGCTACTCACAGGGCCTGTCCCTGTAGTTTCCATCAAATCATTGAATACAAAATAAGAACATTGTTGTGTCGTGTGACTTTGTGTCTTGGTTGAATATTTGGCTACAATTAAGTTTCCATCAAATCATTGAATACAAAGTAATAACAGAGCCTGTGCATTGTTGTGTCTTGTTCCTTAATTTGTGTTTGTGTCTTGGTTGAATATTTGGCTACCCAGGGCATGTCCCTGTAATTTCATCAAATCATTGAATACAAAGTAAGAACAAAGGTACATTGTTGTCTCTAATATGCCTTTGTGCTTGTGTCTTCAGATTGAATATTTTGCTAGTGGGCTTGTCCATTTAGTTTCCATCAAATCATTGAATACAAAGTAAGAACAGAGGGACTTGTTGTCTCCAATGTGCCTTTGTGTTTGTATCTTGATTGAATATTTGGCTACTGGGCTTGTTCATGTAATTTCCATCAAATCATTGAATACAAAGTAAGAACAGAGGGACTTGTTGTCTCTTGTGCCTTTGTCTTTGTGTCTTTAAACAACATCTTGGTTGAACATTATGCTATTGGGCTTGTCCCTGTAGTTTTCATGTTTTTATTATTAGAGGTTTCTTAAACTTGTACTAGACTACAATGCAAAACAATGTTTGATTGTATTGGAGGTAAAGAATTATTGTTTTGCAAGAGGAACAGTTTGTGAAGATAAATCATAATTTTTCTTTCTCTTTTTAGGTTTATGTTTATGGGGTTTGCGTATTTCTGTGAATTTAGGCTAAGTGTGCGTTCGAGCCCGTTGCCAGATAACCTTAATTCAAAGCTTTTACCTATCATGGGTGTTAATTGACAAGCTTTTACTTTGCAGAAAATCACACCTGGAAGACTATTATGATTAATTATGGATTTGGAAGATGGCAAACTTAGCACCGTTTTGTGCCAAAGCATTGGGGGGAGAGTAGGATTATAGAATTACATAAGGATGAATTTATGAGGCTTCAAGTAACTATAGAGTCTCGGCTTTTAACAAATTATGCTGTGCAAGCTATATCATGGTTTTTTGATACATTTTCAAAATCCTCTTTACTAAAATTTGAATTATAGAATATATTTATATGCTTTCGGTCTTCCTTTCATGTGTTTTATTATGTCATATAGTGTTAGGCGACCCTTTATAATAGGTTAACAAACACTTTTGGTAAAAAAAGATGTGATTTGAAATTGATTATTAAGTAAACATAATCTTTCGGATAAATATGATGTTATTTGATAATTAACAGAAAACAGACAGCTGAGTCTTTTCCAGTAGATGGATATAAGTATTGTTGTGTCATTTGAGGATATCGATGTTGATCCTTTAATAATTTAACTTAATCTATTTGTCCTACTGTCTGTTTTATTTATGGTGACAAGACCATGAACAAACTTAATCAAGGAAGCGGATGACTCATCGTCATTGGCCGACCCAAAAAATGTGCACAACAATTCTAAAAATATGTACTAATCTGCAAACCAATAACTTTGGTTTGAATAATTCATTTATGTTATGCAGAAAAACAACAGAAATGTGTTTTATAGTTGTCTACTTGCAATGACAGCTCCAGGCTGGTATTCTGTTACACCCACAGAACATGGCTTTGTTTAAATTATACTTAAAATGGACAAGCTCTGAGATTCCCACAGATAACACTTACAATACGTATAATAAACATCTCTTCAGATTTGCTGTAATTTGACCAATTTCCAGCAATTTTCCCGAATCTAATGTGCAGGGAAACAGAAGATAAATGCTATTATTATCTGGGTAATCTGTCTGGAGGGGGTTACAATGTCAAACAGAATGTATATTTTATGCCATAGAAATGAACAGTTTCACCCATCCAAAAAACAGACAAATAAATAAATGTTTTTCATAAAATGTCAGGGTCCTAGTTCATTTTTTGGTCATGAGATTGATAAGAACCTTTGTAATAAAAATTTAAAACAAGAAGTTTCCATTGTTTAACAATTGTCAAGTTTCCATTTTTTAAAAATTGTCAAGTTTTCATTATTTAAAAATTGTCATGTTTCCATTATTTAAAAATGGTTAAGTTTCCATTGTTTAAAAATTGTTAGGTTTCCGTTGTTTAAAAATGGTTAAGTTTCCGTTGTTTAAAAATTGTTAATTAATAACTTTCCATTGTTTAAAAATGGTTGAGTTTCCATTATTTAAAAATTGTCAAATTTCCATTTTTTAAAAATTGTCAAATTTCCATTGGTTGAAAATTGTCAAGTTTCCATTACTTAAAAAAAAAATCAAATTTCCATTATTTAAAAAATTTTAAATTTCCATTTTTAAAAAATTGTCAAATTTCCAGTGGTTGAAAATTGTCAAGTTTCCATTATTTAAAAAAATTCAAATTTCCATTACTTAAAAATTGTTAAATTTCCTTTGTTTAAAAATTGTCAAATTGCCATTGAGTGAAAATTGTCAAGTTTTCATTATTTAAAAAACGTCAAGTTTCCATTGGTTAAAAATTATCAAGTTTCCATTATTTAAAAATTGTTAAGTTTCCGTTGTTTAAAATCACCTTACGGTTGTTCCTTTTTCCAAAAATGAAAAATAAATTGGCTTAGTTAATTTTAATAAATTCAAAAGCTACCTTTAATTATATATAGTGTTAGTGTATTTGACAAAATTAATTTAGGCCAAACAGAAAATATGTTGTTGTCCCAGTTACCCATCTGACCCTTTATAAGTCCCGACCTTAATTCTTATTTATATATTTTTTTTCTTTAAATGATATTTTTTTTATTTATTATAATTGGAAAACAGCAACCACATGACATCTGAACAAGATGATACAGTTTAATTATATTTTGTTAGTTTCTTTGGCATCATTTTTCAGAATAAGTTTATATGTAAACAATACAATGATATATACTTTGAACACAAAGAAATAAGCTTAGCTGTTGAGTTTTTAACTTGGAACAAAAACCCTGTGTAAAAGGAACCACACCATTACTTTTGTTAGTTGTTCAAATTTAATTTTGAAAACAAAACTGTTACTTCTCTCAGTATGGGGTAGTCACAGAAAAAAATACCATCTACTTAAAATGCCATTAAAATATCAACCAGCTGTTGCCACTTCTTTTTCAACAGACAATAAGTTAAACCAGCCAGGTAGCTGATATTTTATTAGCCTTGAATCTGTAACAGGTTGTTGGCAACTAATTGATTGTTAAACTTAAAAGCTCCCTGTAATAGGTTATTTTAGAACCAATTTTATGCTCAGTGACTCGTTATTGCTTCTGTTAAATTCAAACCTATTTTACATGTTTCCTAAGCATGGAACTAACAAAATGGACTTAGATAATCTTGGTTTATCTAGATTTTTTTTTATAAATAATTTCAATTTCCTTCCTTATTGAATTTGGGTAATATACGTTTAGACTCCACAGTGATATTTTTGGTGCAATTTACTGCCTTCTAAGGGCTGTTTTCCCTTGTGAAAACTGTCCATTTTTTTCCCAAGAAATTACGATTTTTCCGAATTTGATAAACACAGATTTACATTAATATACAGAAAATCAATTAATTTCTTGAAAAATGAACAAAATCTTGACAAGACTGGAAACATGAATATTTGCCATTAATATGTTAAATATATTTGCCTGATTTTGTATTTTTCCCACAGTATATTCCCAATTTGCAAGGAACAGGCAGTGAAAAAAAATCACTGCTCCAGTAAGAACCCTTCCCCCCCCCCCATAAAAAAAGATTATTTTTTTTTAAAAACTGCAAGGATCAAAAACCACATATAAATCTACAAATAATTTAATTAATCATCGAAGCCACTTCCTTAAAGCCCTAAAGTTGTCCCTGTAAATAGTCTGAACAATAACTACCGGGTAATTCAGTAAAGCCTGCAAGAAATTTGGATAATGAAATTTGGAATAATGAATGGTTGCACTTGTGCGTGGTTTAGTAGTCTTTGACAAAAAACTCTTATTTCTATGGTGTCCTTTAGTCTGTTGTTTACTTGAAATTGAGACATCCCTGTGTGTGTCTTAGAAAAACTATGGTTTTGTCCCCATCGTGTGACAATAGATGTCATTGACTCCTTCTCCCGGACCACAGGACAAACAAATTAGACAGTATTCATACTGTGATGAATGAAAAATATAAATGAACTCAATTGGTAAACTATGTGCGCTTCTCACTATAGGACAATTACAGTCATCGAAAATAATGCTTTTGAATCAACATGTCCGAATGCTTACAATATACTACTTCGCTATTAAAAATACGGGTCTCAAGATCATTTTATCAGTGGATTGCAGCGGGCAAGGTGCTTATTAGGACTACTTCTTCTCCACATGATTATGTATAGAGAGAAAGGGATGAACAACTTGATAAGGATTGAAGTTTCTTTCAATTGCATTTCTTGCATCTTGAGAAGCAAATGTCACACCGGCAGTTTCAAGAAGCTCCATGCACTGTGTATGAGGATCTGGTCATCACATATTACTATCAATCTGTTTTGTTATTCAGAGGTATTTGTTGTTTTTTTACCGAATGATTCAAATTTAATTCTGAAATAATACAAAGGCATCCTATAATATTGGATGGCCCTCCTATCATTCTGCAGAGACCTCTGCAGTTCTGGCAGCACATACAGACTATTTGTCAGATGTGATACAACCAGCATGGCACAATGCATTTGCTTTTGTTTACACATTGCTTTTTTCAACATTCTGAAACTCTGATACAGATTCATTTCTCAGACACAACTATAATGTTGTAGAGTTGTTGTGTATGATACTATGTACTAGTGCTGTTGTTGTAATACATTGTGAACTGTTTCTATATTTGATTTAGAATATATATTTCTTTGGCAAAAAAGCTTACCATTGTAAGGATTGAGAACCTAAAATCACCCTTTCCATTTGCAACATACTTGAGCAGAGTGATTTATTATTGTTGGTGATGGTAGCAGTAAAATGAGGCATGATTTATTCTCCTCGACATTGCAATGTACATGTAATTATGTACTTTTCCGTGTTCCTTACAGCACCAAACAACCCTAATTTCTGTGGTTCCAGAGGTAATATTGTCTGTGAGTCATGGGGATGTGTCGTTCCCACACTCTTGATGTATTTTTCATTATACAACTACATGTAAACAGCTCCCTTTACTGCAGCCCTGCTCTCATTACCGTATGATCCAGGCGCAGAATAAATATATTTCTGTAGGTCTAAAGGAATGAATGGTCCTATTTATGAAGAAACCTAATAAATCTATTCTGGCATTCATTCAGCTTTGGTAAAATGGGCTCAATATTTTGTTGATCAAGTCAGAAAAAATCATGCCAAATGATTTCATTACTGCCTTGTCTTATGTCAAAAGGTTTAACAGCTGTCCCTCTGTTCTTACTTTCTATTCATTGATACTATGGAAACCACAGGTCTATGAAGCCCTGTACCCAAAAAATCCAGTTTAAATGGATCAAGGCCAAACATGGCCAGAGTCTGACCAGTGAGATTGCCAGTTAAGCCATCATTGAACACAGCCAAAGTCTGACCAGTGAGACTGCTAGTTAAGCCATCATTGAACACAGCCAAAGTCTGACTATTGAGATTGCCAGTTTAGCCATCGTTGAACATAGCCAGAGTTTGACCAATGAGATTGCTAGTTAAGCCATCGTTGAACATAGCCAGAGTCTGACCAATGAGACTGCTAGTTAAGCCATCGTTGAGCATACGACAGAGTCTGACCAGTGTGTATTATGAGTATTTAATTCAATATAGACTCTCATTTTTTACCATGCATTTTAGAGTCAGATGTTAAGGCACATAATGCAGCCAATTTTGCATGACCATTGAGTGAACTGGCATCTTTTGTCAAAAAGAGCCCCAATTATGCAAAAGCATGAAATGGCATAAACGTGTGTGTGACGGAGTTCAGCACACATAACTAGTTATACAAGAAGATATTCAATATTGTTCAATAAGAGGGAGAGTGGATAGTGCCAATTTCTGGCTTGATTGTCATCTATTGGGTGGAACAGGGGCGCTTTAATGGGGTATTATGATCCTTGATGTATACTCTCCACAATTTACCAAGAGTTTGATCATCGCCAACTATCATGTGATTGCCTTGTCAAGGGGGAATCAAATTAGGCTGCCAAGTGTGGCGGGCTTGCGCCATGTTTATTTGAATGTCACCACAGGTTTCGGAAATACAATCAGCAAATTGAGGAATCATTTCTGACTGTGTCTCTCTTCGAAAGGAGAGATAAACACAATTTATTTCATTCAGGAATTTGTGTGAATGGAAATTAAATGCTCACCCTATATGTCCTTACAATCATGCATGCCCTTTGGATGTGCATATGGGTCTTTTCCTGAGGATATGTTCCAGATCTTGGACAAGAACAAGCCTAGCTAGCTGTCCATCAGACTCCAAACTCTTCTTTTTTTTAAATTGTTTTACCTTCCTAGTTTTAATTTGTCATTGTATGAATTTTATTAATCTGAAGAGGCATGGCATTCTGATATTAGATTTTTAAAGGGGCATAGTATATATAGACACCAGATGATACAATTGCAAGAAAAAAAGAAAATCGTCAAATACTTACATTAGATTGGCATCGTGGTGTACAACGCAATAAATCTTATTAACTGATGTATCACATTGCTTACGACACATGTATCGTTCTCAGTTTGTTTTCTATATCAAAATTAACTAGGGTTGCATGTCTACAGTGCAAAACCTAGTGAGTTTAAAAAAGCGTATGTATTGATAATTATCTGTACTCATTAACAGATATGATTAAAATAGAGAAACGATTATGCACTAATTCTAAATGGGGAAACTCAGATGAGACAGCAACATGATCATGTAGAATGATTTCTTATTGGCCTCTTAAGCTTACATTAACAATTCTAGTATTGTTTTGAGGAAATAGTCTATTTGCCTATGTTTGGATCATCAGGTGTCTTAGTCCCTTTAATGGTGTAAATTCAATAACTGTCCATTTTACAACATTGGGAAGTTTGTTTTCATTAATTCCTGCTATTCATTAATTCCCAGAATCATAACCAGCCTAATTTTGATAAAGTTACACACTACAGTGTTTTAATTAACACTTTGAGTAAATAAGCTTAATGAAAGTTACTATTTCCAACAATCGTGATTAGAATTATACATTACTGCTTTAATGCTCTTATTTTGTATAACTTTCAAAAACTGGCAGTAACATATAACTATTACATATGTAAGAATGGACATTGCCAATTTCTGGTTTGATTGTCATTGTTTGGACAGGACAATGGCTTTTTAATGGGATATTATGATCCTAATGTCAGACGTTCCCAGAATTTGATCAACTCCAACTGTCATCAGATTCCTTTGACAAGGGGAAATGAAATTAGGCGGATGTATGGTGATTTGGTTTATTGTGTCTACTGACATGTTATGGTGTACACCATTGCATTTTGTGAATGCTGAATGATTTGCTGGCTCAGTGGCACATGGAAATGAAGGGAGAGAGGAAAGATCAACACAATTAGTTTTCTCGGAGAGTAAATTTTGTTTGAATGGAAAAATGTCACTGACAATTATTTATGATTATGGAACCTTCTAATAAGGGATTGTATCATTTGATTGTTTTTTTTTAAGCTGTTTCCCTTAGTAACAGTGTCAGGGCAGTGGTGTCTTTTCTTGGGTTTGTCTGATTCTGTCAGGCATGCCAAGCAATGCTTTATTTGACTCATAACATTTACAAATGGGGGGAATTATGGTAATTAAGTATTGAATGCCTTGAACAAAACCCCTATATCAGTCAAAAGAGAAAAAAAAAATGTATGTCTACAGTATATGAATTATTAAGGAACTGGCATGGCAAGGTGTCTGCTGGAGGTATGAGGGAAGACTTTGCCCCAGAATTTCCCAGGCTACCATGCTGTGTGAATGTCAGAGAAGCCCTTCCCAAACTCTTAAATTACAAGAAAATAAAGCAAAATAACATCTTATAGTTTCACACGTTTCTTTTGATGTCTTCCAGTGACATAGATTTTCAAGTGTCAGAAGATGAATTTAAAAGTGGTTATTTGTTTTGATTTGCTTCCATGGCCCAGAATGAAGATAATAATGTTCCGAGTATTGATGCCATTAATTTTGATTATATGCCTGAAGAGTCTTATTTTGTTATGGCATTGCTTTGCTGTGTACGTGCTTGAATAATATCCCACTCATTGGCAATTTCTAGTATGCCTAGCTATTCATACATGTCTTGGCGAATCTTCTTCACAAATGATTGTAAGTTTCTTAAATGACATGTATATGTGAAAAAAGAAATATTCATTAATGTACGTACTAACAAAAAAGTTATAGTAGTCTGATTAATAACATCACTGGAACCCACAGAACATTCTTAATATGTTAATTACTTCTTTGTAACAAAATTGTTCCAGTAAGTCATTTTTACATCATTGTAGCATCTAATATACTTAATGTTACAGTACTCTGTACATAATGACATAATAATTGGGTTCCAACAAATTGTCATCTCATAAGAACATCATACTTATGTACAATTGCTTTGTTCTTTAATTTATAATTAGCATTTAATTAATTGGCCTGCAATTCAATATCAATTATTGCTTTTTTGTGCTGTTCATTCTTGTTTTCATTGACACATAAAACCTCTTTATCTCCCTCAGACCATTTCCCAGAGGGGCCATCAGTCTGCAGCAAACATGACAATTAAAGACCAATCAGCCCAATTGAAGAGACCCGATGATCCTCTCAGAGTTAAACTACAATCATTTAGATATTAGGCCAGAGAAAACATATTTTTGGATTATTATCTGGATTTTACAAGGATTCCTTCACGTTTTAAAGATTTAACTGTTGAATTTTTTTTTTTTGTAAAGTTTGAGCTTATTTCAACAATAACATATCAACAAGAGTCCAAATGACAGCTCTCTAATGTTAATTTCAGTTAAAAAGTGACATCATAAAATTATGCTCATTTTTGTCAGTTGTAGCCATGCACTCCGTTTTGCGGAGCATATGAAAGGAAGAAACACGACTGATTTCCTCGGCTATCCCCAGTATACCCCTATCCCCAGTATACCCCTGGACCTGGCGGGTTACAATTGACTGGTGCATTATATTACTTCAATGATGTAACAAATAAGGCGAAGATCGACAAAATTGTATTCAAATGAGTGTCTGTCATGTGTTTGTTCATGAAAGTATGTAGAATAATTCTGAACATTGTCAAGGCTTTACCAATATCTTCATTTGTTTCTTCCAAAAAAGCAGACATGCAAAAATTGGGGCCACAGGATGACTTTTATTATTTAAAGGGACCAGACACCGGATGATTGCAAAAAAAGTAGAAAATCGTCAAAAACTTACATAAAATTTACATTGTTATGTAGAACGCATTAAATCTTACTGTACTTACTGTTGTATCACATCTCTTATGACACATGCATCTTTCGTAGTTTTTGTATATTTTTTCCAGTTCCAAATTTACTGGGGTTGTCTACCACGTAAATTTAAAAATAGCCTCAGTATATTTATCTGTACTCATATAGAGATATGATTCAAACTTAGAAACCATTATGCACTATCTTAAAACTCCGATGAGACAGCAAAATGATTGTTGAGTTTATTACTGTGTAAAGTGATGTAGTATCAGCCTCCTAGGCTTAAATGTTTCAAGGAAAATCTGTATTTGCCAATTTTTGGACCATCTGGTGTCTCGCCCCTTTAAATCATGATGAAATTATAGTATGTTTAAATTTTGGCTCAGTTCCCCGAGATTTTTCTTAACCATGTCTAGCCGAAGTCAAATATTTTGTGAAAAATAATTCTCTCTGGCTTTCCACAAGCAAGTAAGATTACATGGAGCACTTTTGAGAGACAAATGTCATTCTGATTAAAGCACACATTAATGGTTCACTTAAACTAATCATCAAGAAAGTAATATGACCAAAGAAGTTGTAATGATTCCATCGCAATTACAGCTGTCTGATCTGATCCAGAAATATTTATATGATTCCTTTTAAAATATCAAAACAGATTATAATAGTCAGTTGTCATTTGGAGCTAGGAAGGGATTCAATTTGTTATATATTATATTAAGGAGCTCCATTTCAAACGCAAACAGACAATTGTATGGGTTCTTATCAGTTATCAATTTTACATAAAGAAAAAGGCCACATGTCTCAACACTTTATGATACTTGCACATAAAAATGGCAGTGTACTTTGCCAGAGGGGTAGTCAGTGTGTGTGTAAGCTTATTTATACTCGCACTTGGACCTTGTCATTTCGGCGAGTTGGCTCTGTTAAGATTGTTAGTCATTTTAGGTTTTTGGAGCATAGTGCACAGACTGAATGTAACCTGGTTAGAGCTACCCTGGTTCTTTAACATGCACCAGTGTATAGCAATGTCACATGGGACCCCCATTTAACACTCCTCCAGGAAGACGATTAGTGTTTTTTAGTAGTGTGACGAGGAATCAAACCTGCGACCCCTGGATTGCTAGTCAAATGTGTTACCAATAGACCTATATATTATTTCTTTTCAGTGAGTTTGAAGGAGGCTCCGTACCTGATTCTAGGGGCAGAAAATTACGTCGTGAAGCAGCCACTACTTGAACTCACACGAGACTACGATAAAATTGCCAAGAGGCCTCGCAGCATACTCGTCACAGGTAAAGCATACTCTGATAATTTGTTTTTTGTTAATTTAGTTAAGTGATATGTATATATTGAGGATTTATTTATGTATATGTGACTTTGTCGGCAAAAATGAGGCCACAGTGGAGATTGTTGTAAGATTTCAAGCCTTGTATGTTAGGCAATATTAGTATCTGTTTTTTCTTTATTTCCAAAAATGTTCTTTGATTTAATATAAAACAGTGTAATAAGATTGTTTTTCTATTCCTGTCTCTTGGTTAAAATTTGTTTGTGTTGTTTACGTGAATACTTCAACTGGGCTCATTTTTGCAAACAACGTCACATTTGTATAGGTTATAAAATTATGTAGTATAACTTGTTGAGGATAAAATGAAATAAGTTCTTATTAAATGCTTCAGCTGCAGTGTGTTAATTATCTGCACAGGATGTTTCGTCACTATTTACTTATAACAAAAATATCTAATTAGTCTTGATAGAGTTTATATACATGTAGTCACCGACAGATAGCTTTCTGCATCAGAAATATTTTATAAATTACCCTTTATTTCATTGGTCCAAAATTTAGATGTGATGAACGTTTCGCTTGGAACCTGTTTTTATGTTTTATGTTTAATAAAAATAAGTGAAATATGTTCTTGATAGTCTGTGAGAAGCTACAGCATTAATCTTATATATATATATCATGGTTAAATCTTTGTAGATGCAAATATTAAGACTGTAAAGGACATCAAGACATTCTAATATAGTTAGGTGTTTCTTTTGGTTTCCACAAAAGAATTTTCCTCACATTGGGAGGAATTGCGAGCCCACGGCCCATTTAATTGAAAGGTGCAGTAGTCATATTTTCAATAATCCTAAATCTGTATAAACTGCAAAAATGGAAACAAATGTTATTAATTTTTATTTCCTCAACTTTGTTTTTATTTTCAAAAATATCAGACTTAATTCAGTTTAATTCAACAAATATATACCAAAATATTGAAAATATGACATGAAGCTTATTTCGATTTGTGACTCAATGAAGATAGACTAAAATCTGAGATGAAATGGGCCCAAAAGGAAACAACTTATCTTTTATACAATATTCTTTTTTTGTAGACACAGATAGGCACTGATTTACAGGACAGATCTTGGCATTTATATACAATTATTTTGTGTAAAGACATAATCTTGCTCTGATGTTACACACAAGATCTATTTGTTTTGGTGTCTCCTAAGTATGTTGTTGTTTTTATTTTCAGCAACTAGTTGCAGTAAATAGATTCTCCTACATTTGTATGAGTTCATCAAGAGTCATACAGATGTTTTCTGTAATAGTGATGCCAAAGACCTGAATTTGTCCAAGCCCACCCATCAGGAACAACCATCATTGTTATTTGTTTCCTCATACAATGATCCATGCATCGAGTGGTCTATTGTAGTATAGTCCTTTTGGGGGATTTTGTCTGTTGCTGCATTTTACACAGTATAATAGGATATGTGTAGTTTAACTCCTGATTCATAAAAATGAAATCACAATTTAAACATTCTCCAGAAAAGGGAAGTTTTTGTAGTGATTCCGTTCAAAGTCTGGCAAAAAATAATATCCACACAAAGACCTATTATATTGTTTGTCTAAGGTTTTTGTCTAAGGTTATTTCTCAAAGGTTGTTTGTCGAAGGGTTTTTGTCTAAGGTTGTTTGTCTAAGGTTTGTTTTCTATTGTTGTTTTTCTAAAGTGAATTGTCTTAAGTGATTTGTCTAAGGTTATTGGTATTTGTCTAAGGGTGTTTGTCTTTTTAATTGATTGGTTTGGATCATCAAGCATGTGGTTGATCATCCAATCAATCCTATTCAAAACCTCCCCAAATTTTCTTTGACAAAAAATTAACTGTTTCCGTTATGTCTAGAAACCATTTGGTACACAAAAATAGTGGTTATTAAGAAAACTGCAGATACCTGTCTCTTCCCTGTGTTCCCTGATTGCTTGTCTGTCAATAATTCCCCAGTGTGTAGGAATGTTTGGTATTGAGAGATTTTTTTCATTGCTACAATACATTAGCATTATCTGCTAGTGTATAGATGATTAAATCAATCGGTGAACAAACTCTAGTGGACTCTTGGTGACTTCTGTCCTTGCAATTAGATTATTACCATAATGATTCAGTGGTCAGCTAAACTGTTGATTGCTTCCTTGATATATAATAGTAGACTTAAGAACTGTTGATTGCCTTCCTTGATGGCATTTCAATACTTTCTTCTCAGAATCAGAATTGTTAAAGTAATTTGCACTGCCGAAATGTCACTAAATGTCACTATTTCTTTGTATTTTAATGATTGCAACCAGTAATTCTTCATGTTTTTAAAACCTTATTTCCTCAATGTCCAGATGGTAGCAACAATTAACATTACTTGGAACAAGGAAGAATGACTTATTCAGTGAATAAACTTCGAGGTCAACAGCACTGGTCATGTGGATGAAAAGGACAAAATGGAATACTACTATAAAATGCATAAAATAGATGAATAAAATAAAGAAATTCGATAACACAAGGACAACTATAGGGACAAGCCGATCAGGACAAAATGCACTTAATGCACTCCAAGAGAAGGTATAAAATTCAGCTCTCAATATGCTATTAAATATTGCTCACCCTGAGCAAATTTCTGACCACAGTGTGCAATGGTGTATGACATAGGATTCAATTAAAAGCCCAGTACAGATGAAATTTGCTGTTCACCAGGTACAAGTTTTACATGTCTTAAGTGTCTACAACATTGTTCTAATGAATTAGTCCTCCCAGCATCAGGCTGTAAATACAGTTTGACGTAAGAGATTTGTATAAAAATATGGGAGCAATTGCGTGTAGAATGTACAGGTTTTTGCCATTGTTCTAATGTGTAGAACAAACCTGTCCTAGTTCCTTGTAATTGCTCATAGATATACCTTTTGATTGTTAATGAGACATTTGGAACGTACTGTGGTCTTATTAGAGTATATGGTTATTTTAAAAGGATTATCAGGGGAAAAAAAATCACCCCCTGACCAATGTGAACTCCTCCCTGAAAAAAAGGCATAAATGTTCCGTGATTCATTGGAATATCTGGTTATTCTTAACTTTATAGAACTGAATTTCACCAAAACCCTAACCCTCAACCTCACCCCTCACCAAAAAAGGCATTTAAGTCCAAGAACTGTCTTCCTGGATAATCTGATTATTCTGAAGGGATTATGAGATTTTTTTTACACCCATCCTCACCCCACCCTGAAAAAAGGCATTGCAGTTCGACTTGTGATGGTCTTGCTTGCTTATACAGTTATTCTAAGAGAATAATGAGAACGTTTTTGGGAGTCAGTCTCCTGTTCACCTCCACCCACCAAGAAATTAGAATCTTAGAATTTCAGTAAGGTTGAATTGTATTGATGATGAATAGGTTGCAATTTTATGCGCTTTCTGCTAATGTAAAACTGTGAAACAATGTAATACTATAAGCGCAGTTGAGAGAAACGTCTATGACAATTAAAAGAGAAAATTATCTCTTTTTCAGCAAAAGCCATCCATTGTAGCTCTTTTAAAATAAACAGATCTTGAAGACATACCATTATCTATAATGCATGTCAAATCCTCTAATCTATTACAAATATTTAATCTTGAGAAGTTTTGGTATCATTTAAAAAAAAACAAAAAAAAACATAGACCGATACGGAAAGAGAAAGAGGCATGTCTACTTCATCTAAATTTCAAAATGAATCATTTTGGTTGTCGTTTGGTTTCATTTCAAGCATGAGAAATATAACTAGAAGTCTTCCAAAGGCAGCCAGATTTTCCATTTGCAGATTTCAGGTGTAAATTAAGCTTCATCTGTAATTCTTACAGATGTAAAGTACATCGATTGAAGGTTTTATTACCATTATGCAACAAGCATTAATTTGATGGAAATTACAGGGACAAGCTGAGCAGTTAAGAAATAACTAGAAACTAAATGATGAAAGGTGCAAAACTCAACGCCTTACAGACACTCAAATGAAGATAAAAAGAGTATCGCAAACATTTAAAGACATGGATAATATTGTATCATATTGGAGAGGTTTTGTTATCATCTTTACATCGATTCCCACATCGGAATAAGTAGTTGGCGGAGTTTAAAAGTGCAATAACTAGCGTGAAGATAATTTACAATGCTTTTTGCTTATACAGTTGTACCTCGCTGGCTCGAACTCCCAGGGACCGGCAAAAGTACCTTGAGCCTCGGGCAATTCCAGCCAAGCGGGATTGTTTACCTTCAGTTTAAAGAAATCGGTCCTTTACATCTATTTCGAGCCAATAAGGAATGCAAGCCAAACGAGTTCGAGAAAACAGGGTTTGACTGTACAACCTGTAGTTGTTAAATATTGGCCTTGACAACATATGGTATAACATAGTTACTACTGTCACTACCCTTGTAATTCGTCACCTTAGTGCAAGAACGCAATATCTGCTTCTATTTCTTTATGCAGTTATAGAGTTATTGCACTAAGGTGACGAATTGCAATTATACACTCCCACTTAGCACTAATATTTATAATTCCAATAACTTTGATTATACTTGCAGTTTCTGTTACAAACATCTTTATTTCACTTTTACCTGTTTAATATTTATGCAAGACTCCACACAATAGGAATACTTAATTAGACAAATTTTGAGAATAACACTTAAAACCATAAATGTCACTGTTGAAACAAAAAGGATATGGTTTTATATTCCTTTTATGTTTAACCAAAAGTAAAAGCCCCTGATCAGACTTACAGGAACTATCAGATCAGGGCCAGTATTCAATATTGATCTTATCCTTATCCTTAGACATGCCTCAGTGATTCCATTCAGGCTATTGGTCAGCTAAATATACAGGCCAATCAAAACACTTAGTTTCCAATCTTAAATTTAAGTTCAATCTAAGAAGTTTATTGAATATGGCCCCTGGCAGGTCCCAATTTCTTGAAACTTCTTAAGTGCCTTATTATATAACAAGATTTAGCTGAAGCTCACTAATTTTGTTTTTCAAGAATTTGCATAATATTTACATCTTGAAGAGTTTTTATACTTTAAATAGGAATTATCTTTATGATAATTACAATAAACCATTTTTCTTTTATCAAAATCAAATTGAAGATAAGCTTAAGAAGTTTTGAGAAATTGGGGCTGGATATAATCTGTTTACCAAGGGGTTAAAAGGCATTTAAATTAGGTGTAGGGTTTATACATGTTGGGGTTACTAACAAAGAACAGTCAGTAAAGAGGTTTACAATGGAGCATGGGTACTTTCTACCTTGTAGAACAAATAAAATGTTTCTAGTATGAACCGGTGTTATTTTTTTGTGGCCAAAAAACTTGGCTGGAAAATGGGTTTCAACTTGAAGAGAGGGTGTGAAGAGAGTTGTTCATAAAGATGTTATTAACCAAAGGCTCATTGCATGATCAACATTACTCCTACTACCTTTAAATCCAGTAATGTCTTTTGTACACAGAGGCCTCATTATGTATGTTTTGATGATAGTCTTTTACGTGGAAAAAGCCGTTCTGCACAGCTAATTCATTAACTGGGAGGTGTACAGGTACCCTGTATTGTTTCTAGTACATATTCTTTTCCAATTAACTGCTCCTGTAATTATTTGTTTCCCATCCTGCCACCTATTATGATTATCTCCCAAGTATTCGTGATGTTTGTCTCTTGCCATTTATTTATTGTTAATTTTGTGCCACTCATCTCCTCTATTAAAGCATAGTTTTCCTAATTTCCTTGGGCTGGCAACACAATTGCTTTGATCCAGTTGTTGTCCATACATGGGCCTTAGATTTGTGTTTGTTTCTAGCGCTCAGTTTCTTCATGAATTTTGGGCATATTTTTTAAAAGATGTTTTTTTTTAGGTTTGAAAAATTGCATCATTAAAATAAAAAATCAGGCTTTAATGTGGAATTGCCACATTGGCGTCTTGTTGTGTAAAAAATTAGATTTTGTGGAAAAAAATCTTTGAAAAATGTCTTTTTTGACATGCTACTGGCAAGTATTTGACAGGCTGTATTGTATATAACTTTCTCTTGTATTACCGATTCTCTCACCTTTTAATGAATAGGACTGGGATCATGAATTTTGAAGAGCTGTTTTGCATTCCTCTGTCTTGAATACATTGACTGGGATGAATGGGTTTTAATTGTGTCACTCTGTATAGGGAAGTACAAAAACATGGTTATTTTGAGACCTCACAGATAAACACATTGCCTGATGATACAAGACTCTGGAGCCTTGCTCCGTCTCCTTCTTTGACACTCCATGGTCCTAATGGGGATGACCCCTTTACCCAATGGTCCAAATGGGGATGACCCCTTTACCCCATGGTCACATTGGAGATAACCTTGACCCCATGGTCACATTGAAGATGACCTGGACCTCATGCATGGTCACATTGGAGATGAACCGTACCCCATGGTCACAGTGATGAAGACCCTGGCCACATGGTCACATTGGAGATATCCCTGACCCCATGGTCACATTTTGGAAGACTCTGACCCCATGGTCACAATGGCAATGACCTTGACCCCATGGTCACATTGAAAATGAACCTGACCCCATTGTCACTTTGGGGATGGCCCTGACCCCATGGTCACAATGGGGATGGCCCTGACCCCATGGTCACAATGGGGACGAACTTAACTCCATGGTCACAGATTTGAGCAAAATAATTTAAAAAAATGCGGCCTTAAAACACCTATTGGTAATGGTTATGGAGCATTGGTCAAGATCCTTGAAAATGGTGTTATAGTTTACACAGAATTTTCACTATGATATCCAAGGCAAAGCAGATATTAACAAATATATTTCTTTACATGATAGATGAACCTTGTTGCCCAGGATGATAAAGGGAAGACATTTGATGGATGTAAACTGTCAAACTTGCTACTTTTCCATCAATCCCTGTATCTCTCGATTCCAATCTTGATATATTAATTTTATGATAATGAATTATATTATATATCAAGAGTTAAGCCTCTATGTTAATACTTGTCACTGACTGTGGGCAGTGTATGGGGGTAAGAGTGGTACTATGTGTGGCAGTATAGAGATTTCCCAACTGTAACTGAACAGGTTATAAATTTGAGCACTTTCCCATGACCACTCCAAATGGACACTGAAAGCTAGTTTCAACTCAACTCACTCACTGGTTACACTAGCTAGCTACATCAGTTCATTGGAGATTACAGCTTTCATCACAATCAAGCTAAATAGATAAGTATTAACCAATGTTAAAAGGTTGTTGACCTTAGCATGTGGGTTATTCAAATGTTGTTGGTCTTACAGACAACAATTTTTCTTCTCTATCTCAGGCTGAGGGCTTTACCTCACTTATATCATCTTGTGAAGAATATGACTGAATAAGCCATTTTTGGCCTTGGCTGACTGAGTTTACCCTGACTTCCTGTGAAATGAACAGAGATGAACTGAATATAATTAAAATTTTCATTGGTCATTGTAAAATGAAACTAGAAATCCCATTGGCCATTGTAATTAAAGGTTGTAAAATGAAACTAGAACTCTTATTGGCCATTGTAAAGATTGTAAAGCTAAACTAGAAATCTTATCTCATTGTAAAGAAAATCTATTAAAATAAAGGCGTGAGTATCCAATAAGTATCAAATACGATATTTTTAGCTCTGTGGTTGTTCAAAAGTTGAAAATATTTATTTTTTTAAAGATGACATTTTCAGGCTAAACAAAACAAGAAAAATGCTAAAAATATGATACAATTTCAAAATTAATCTGGACTATAGGTCAAGGTCACCCTACGCCATATTGGACACAGTTGAGTCAAAGGGTCTCAGCATGAAACAAGTTTGGTGTCAGAAAATGTGTGCAAGTCATTAGATTTTTTTTCAATTACTGTATCATGCATTGCTCTTCATTTCCTGGAGTAATTCCTAAGTAACCAATACTGGTTAACAATTAAACCAGGAACAATCTCTAGTGTGGTCAAACCACCTTGAACACTAGTCTGAACCACTGGTTTACCACAGCTGCATGGGAAGATTTTTTAAAGATATTTCTTGTTCAGTTTGACCCCTTCATTCCCAAGGGACCATCAGCTGGTCTGTAAGCCAGCCTCAGGTTCTCAAGCCACACCACTGATCACTGCTCTGACCTTTTCAGATAAATGCCCTAATTGGTTTAAAGAATGGGGAAAACTTTCCTTATCATTCTCTAGGGTAACATAATAGGCTTCATGCGATAACTGATGGAATGATGCAACTGGTTGAGAGTTGTGAGCTGACGCTGCTGTTTTTGTTAAAGAATACTAAAGGAGTGTTTTTGTCTCTGTTATAATAAATTCCACCTTTTGTAGCAGTGTAATTTTTTGAGGGCACCACCATTTCCCTCACAAATAAGTATATGTTTTTTCCCTACCCAGGTTTTTTTTCTTAAATAAAAAGAGCATCGACCTCTAAACATTTAGTAAATATAGCGGTATAGTGACAGTCATGAATACGTCGATAGGATTGTTGAACAAAGGTTCAGAAACAAGATGAACATTTTATATATTTTTTTACTATTTTTACCTTTTTTCCCCAAAATAACGCCATATTTTTTACCCCTATCAAAGGGCCCCACCTCCATTCCCTGAAAGGCTAAAAAAATACTGAATAGTCTTCATTCTAGTATCCTCATTGTGTGACCCTTTCCCATTTTAATGTGTTCTTTGATATACAAACTTGATTTGTACAAAATACTTGAAATGCAAATTTTATTGGCAAGCATACTGGAGAATATGTTGTTTAAAGCCAACATGTACATGACTTATATAATATATTTATAAGCCTTAACTATATTTTATGTGGCAAAATTGTTGTATCTAGCTTTCATGGGATTTTCTTTATTTTCAGGCAAGGACTACCAGAAACCCAGACTTCACACTAAAAAATTGCTAACACAGTTTAACCTTTTGTATATTTCAGATTAAATGCTGCCACTTTATCAGTTTAAACTGCAGAATGATGAAGATATATGGTGTAAAAAAATGACCCTTTAATTTTCAGATGTACTTCTTTACAGATCATTAACTTGCCATAGATAAAGATGTCCTTTAGTCAGTGCAATGATATTTGCCATTCAAAATAATTTAGGAAGGGTTCTTCTATTTCTTTTTTTCTTTTTGCACTCAGCGGAGGCCACTGTGTTTGAAAGTAACTCAAGTTCTGAACTTGTGCAAGGTAAAATGGTTGAAGCCCAGCGTGTTCTACCATTGGTCAGCATCACATTTGAATCGTCCAATCAGAATTCATGTTTCATTTTTAACATCATTTCCAAGGATTTTCATCATATTTTCTTTAGCAATTTTGTTAGATTTAGATACATTACAGAATATTTATATTTGCTTATGAAACAAAAAACCAAAAGAGATAAAACTTAGAGGGAAGTTTATTGATATCCTTTGAATGTTGCTCAGATCAACCTATAATTTTACAAATATGTCTGCTTTGTATTTCCGCGTGCAATAATGGCATTTAGCGTGTGAATACGACATGATCATTTCAGTCTACTGCGCCATTCATTTTCATTTACTGACAATTCATGGTTTCCTCTTATATCATAAAACAACAGCCTGTTTACCAGGAAAATTGATGTCAGATGATATTAGCACTGACAGATATTTCTTAGTAATTTGATTGTGGATAATCTTTGCTTCTCTGGTAGGCAGGCTATTGTTAGGTTGGTGTGATGTTGCATGAATATATTGTGATTTGATTTTTTTTTTCAGTATTTTATGCGAAAAGTTTGATGGTGTTTTCTGTTGCCCAAAATATTTAGTTTTACATGTAAATTTGATATTTAAGTTCATGTTTTTTCTTTGATACCTCGGAAATATGATTTCTATCTATTTAGTACACAAGGCATTTTAATCGTGTGTAAATGATCTATAATCACTCAAAGCAAAATTATTCAAAATATGATACTAATTATTCCAACATGCAGATAGTATAGATAGACTGCATAACAATTTTATGATGAAGACATTTGTCTGAATGATCAGTCTGTCTCTTCTTGTTTGTCCAGATATAAATTCCGATTTCTTGAGCTAACGTCTGGATAAATCTCGCACAAAGGAATAAGAGAAATGGATCTGATATAGATTGCATTTAAATCAAAGAAAAATACTTCCAATGTCATAAATAACGTTATCGTTCATCTGAATATTGTAGATTAATGCTTTAAATTTGCAACATCCTTTTTTCCACGTTTTGTTTTTGTTTTGAATATATTGGCAGGTCTTATTAATGTTTGCGCCATGATAAAATGAATCATTTCCATAAATTTTTTATTTATTTTATTCAGCAATATTTTGTAGTCTCTCAATGATTTAATCAAGCGAAAATTTATAAATAGCCTTGCAAAATTAATGCAATCTACACTACTTGTAATAAAAGTTTAATAAGGACAGGTCATAATGCTATAAAGATTATCTCCCTTATTTTCATGTCTTATCATATGATTACCTCCCCTGTTGCCAGGTGTTGGTGTGCACGTTGCCAGGGAACAGGTGCTTGTATCAGATGACAGTGGGCGAGTAACTCTGGTTGACATCAATGGAACACTTCTTGCGGAGGACATCTATCCGTACCTTTCCCAACCAGCGGCCATTGACGTTGACTGGCTGCATAACTATGCTTACATCGCCGACAGCCATAGGGTAAAATACATAGTTTGAGATTATATTTAGCTGATATGAGGATGTGCCTTTTTTAAACATCCTCTGAAGGAGTGGGACATATACCTTAGATAGCACACATTTCTTTTAGGTGTTCACATTTATTTAAGTGTTATATATTAGGTAACAGTAAGTCATGTTTAATTATTCCTTGCCAAATTGATTTTATGTCAAGGGTCACCAGTAAGTGGGTAAGTGAGAGGAAAGTGCACAGAGGGCAGAGGGTTTGGCCTTCAGAATAGAAAAAACAAACCATTTTTTAAAAAAAAATCTAATAAAATCGAAGAAATATGTTTTTTATGGTTATGATGCTTTCTTTAGGATTTTTATTTAATTCAGTGAAAACTGCTATGTATGGCATTTGTTGTGAAGATAATAAGATTTGTTTTATTCTATGTTTATTTTTTCTGCTGGGTAGGTAATAGGATGTTGAAAAAATGTGTACCTACAGTTTAATATTGGCATATAATCTACACAATGATTGAACTACAACCTTTATGAATGCATCCTTCATTTTCTAAACAGTATAGCCAACAACAGAACACTGTGTGAGTTCTTGTGTTCATAATTTATATGAGTAATTTAATATGCACTTATAACATAATGCACAATTATGCTTGGATAATCTGGTTGGTGTTGAATCACAACTCCTTGCTCTGCTAGCAGACAATCTTCCATGTTGCCTCGCAATATCAAATACCTGGTTACATCCTTTATTGTTTGCAGCTTTACCGATGCAGTGTCCTGGAGCCATTCTACTGCCATAATGCCATGGAACTGTTCCCCTTTTCTCCAAGAGAGGTCAAGGTTGACCCCATCACTGGGTGGGTCTTATTTATTTGGATTTTCATCTGACCTTTCTATGGGTTTTTACTAAAAGCCAATAAAAATAATAGCCAAAGTTGTTACTATAAGAGTGCTCAAGGTATTTTCTTTTAACTAAATACTACACATGTTATCAGTGATCATTTTTACGCATATGTGTAGCAAGGCCAATAAACATTTTTATCCGATAAGCACACCTAATCATAGACATTTTAATCTGATAAGCGTACCTATCATAGACATTTTAATCTGATAAGCATACCTTATCATAGACATTTTTATCCGATAAGCATACCTTATCATAGACATTTTTATCCGATAAGCATACCTTATCATAGATATTTTTTATCCGTTAAGCATACCTATCATAGCCATTTCAATCTGATAAGCATACCTTATCATAGACATTTTTATCCGATAAGCATACCTTATCATAGATATTTTTATCCGTTAAGCATACCTATCATAGACATTTTAATCTGATGAGCATACCTTATCATAGACATTTTTATCTGATAAGCATACCTTATCATAGATATTTTTATCCGTTAAGCATACCTTATCATAGATATTTTTATCTGTTAAGCATACCTATCATAGCCATTTTAATCTGATAAGCATACCTTATCATAGACATTTTTATCCGATAAGCATACCTTATCATAGATATTTTTATCCGTTAAGCATACCTATCATAGACATTTTAATCTGATAAGCAAACCTTATCAAAGACATTTTTATCCGATAAGCATACCTTATCATAGATATTTTTATCCGTTAAGCATATCTATCATAGACATTTTAATCTGATAAGCATACCTTATCATAGACATTTTTATCCGATAAGCATACCTTATCATAGACATTTTTATCTGATAAGCACACCTTATCATAGATATTTTTATCCGTTAAGCGTACCTTTCATAGGCATTTTAATCTGATAAGCATACCTATCATAGACATTTTAATCTGATAAGCATACCTTATCATAGACATTTTTATCCAATAAGCATACCTTATCATACACATTTTTATCTGATAGGCCCACCTTATCATAGGCATTTTTATCCGATAAGCACACCTAATCATAGACATATTTATCTGATAAGCACACCTTATCATAGACATTTTTATCCGACAAGCTTACCTTATCATAGACATTTTATACGATAAGAGTAACATATCATATAGATTATCAGATAAGCATACCTTATCATAGACAGTTATAACTTTGTTGATATTTTCAGGTACCTTTTTTACACTATACACGAGAACAAGGGGGGTTTATACAGGGTGGATCTGGCAGACATCAACACATCAACTGAACCCTCCCCCACCCTCTTGATAGAGGGTGCTATTTCAACATTTGCCATCGATCATGAGAGTTTGCTTGTGTATTATCCAAACTCCAGCCATAATACAGTCATGTCTGCCTTTCTGGATGGCACAGGGGTCACTGATACCAGAACTGGCTCAGTGGCACGACCTCACTTTCTAAATATAGACAGTCTGGTGAAGTATGATGGGAAATATTTTTGGACCAATGGGACGAGAGTGTTCTCAGAAGAGTTTGATCCAATCAACAGGACTTATTATCACCACTCCTTGGCATTGTTTGAGAGACATTTTTCTGGATTTAACCTGTGGTACCCGACCTCACAACCTGTGCCAGGTAGGTGCTGTTAATGTCAGGATTTTTGATGTAAGCGTTGAGGTTGTTTTTATGTCCCTTGACTAACTGAGAAAACGTGGGGCTCATATAATATTTCTTTTATTTCTTCTAAAAATTGAAGATGTAAGTCAAAAACAAGCTTAGGGTGCTACGATTCCAGACGAAGTTCTATTGGGAGATGAACAAAATATCCACACCAAATTTTTCATCAGTTTACAAATCCCCTTACGCCCCACCCCTAATATCTGAGGGGGACAGGGAGATTTTTCCCATTTTCAAATGTTATTTACCATATATATTGTAAAATATGTACAATACCTGATTTTGTTACATTTTTACATACAGACAATATAGAAGATATATAAAATGCATATGGAGTCAGACTGTGAGGGATATTTTGTCCATCTATGCAAAATTTGTAGTGGGTGTCAATGATTTAGCCCTACTTAATATGTTATCAAAGGTTCAATCATTGACTGTCTTCTACCAATCCCTCATTAACTGCGTGTGACCAATCTGTATTAACTTGATTTGTTCCTGTCTAATGCTTCCATGGGTGTTATATTGTCAGTGTTACTTATATGTTGAGCCAATTCCCTCTTTTCACCTCATATTATGATCTAATACTGTATTCAAGATGCTTTTAGGTCTTCTATGCTTATTTTATCTGTCTTTTTATATGTTATAGGAGCTTTTAGGTCCTGTATGCTTAATTAGTCTCTCTCCTTTTCTCGTTGCACGTTGGCTTTAAGACTTATAAGGTTATACTGAAGAATTATTAGAATGGGAACATAATGGCACTGCACTTGGATGGCATCATCTTACTTATTAGCAAAGTTGAATGAATTGCGCCAAAACTGAGTACTATTCAGCTGAATGGTTAAACACTTTTAAAGCCTCAGTGCTACTTGAGATTAAATGATTAGAGAAAACATAAAAAGTGAGTACCAGTATATAACTATGGAAGAGTCTCATATAATGTCTGATAAATTCCCGAGGTCGACATGATGCTTTGTTAAAAAGAAATATATGGGAAATACATGTACATGTTCCATCAAAATTCCAAACTGGTCCACTGACTTACTATATGCTAATGAGGCAGATAATTGGGCGGCGCATAGCATCAATGTTGTTTAGTGCAAAATCGCATATGGGTACTCGCTCATGATTTTGTGAAATGCACATTTTGTGTATGACGTTATAAAGTGTGGCAAATAAATAGGAGTGTTAAAATTAAGATACGTCCAGCTGTAATAATGAGACTTTAAGCTTATCAGTTCATCTGCCACAGTTTCCAAAGCGCATCAGCACCTGAAGGGTGGACATATAGTTATTGCCCGTCTGTTTGTCCATCCATTACCACCTTATCTCACCAATCGTTTTGTAGTTATTGCGAGGGCATCATTTCCCTGAATTGTAGAGGGCCATGGAAAGCCATGTGTGTGGTGCACGTAATGTTGCACAATATGAATTTCATAGCTATAATTTGTGTCTCAGCTATAAAAATTTTAACTATTAATGGGATAATCAAGATGAGCATGATTTGCATTATGTAAATTAATGTCTTTTCTGTTGAAGTAAAAAAAATGTTTCTTTGAAATCTTTAAATTGTATGCAAAGTCTTAGATGAATAATTTGGCAATAGAATATTTAAATTGTCTTGACTTTCTAATTTTTAACTACATTGCACTTTAGTCTGCAAAATTGAAAATCTAATAAGCATCCCTACTAACCTAAGCAAAATGACAATTAACAAGTCTCGTTATTTCAATTTTTATTATTTTTTTCAGTACCTCTGAGCCCACCGAGACAGCTTGAGGTTCTGTTTACGTCCACCTCAGCCAGAGTCACATGGCATAAACCAGCCAGAACATCATACCAAGGTGAGCACCATGCTCTTTATCCAATAACCTAAGAGCCCAATAGAAATACCTCGCTCCGACAAGGAGTCTCATGTTTAATCCCAATCAGAGGTATGTTTGCCATGGGGGTGGCGGGCTCATGCAAAACACACCAGAACATTGTATTATTAATTAAAAGGTGAGCAGCTTGCAATGATTTAATTTTAAGGTGCTGGTTGTTCAAGGGGCCTGAGGTTACATCTCAAGGGGCCTGAGGTTACATCCCCATACGAGATGGCTCAAACCCATGACCTCTTGGGGGAGAGGCAGACAGCTATGCACCTAGATCACTCTCACCATGTATATCAGCCAGTAGCTGTATTAAAAGATGTGTTTTATCCGAAATAATAGGATATATATAGATCTTCAGTACAGGAGATGGTTCACTTTTATAAAAGCAGTTACAACTAACTAGTATATAATCCCTTCTAGTTTGTAACATCTTATGCCATTCAACCCGCAGGTGAAGGAGCGTTTAGTAGTTGGAGCTATGAGGTGGAGGTTGTGCTGGTGAGTGGGCTAAACACCCAGCTGCATGTGACTTCAGGGCTCCATCAGCACGTGACCGGGCTTCTGTCTGATGCCCAGTACAGAGTCAGGGTGAGGGCCAAGTCCAGGGGCGGCAGGGGACCTTGGTCTGACAGTTTTATGGGCTCCACTCTTCAACCAGGTAAAATATTGACTGTATAATAGCCTTGTCAGTGGTATTGTTTGCAATGAGTGTTTGTATCATGGCACAACATAATAAATGTTGGCCTTAACATAAAAAACATTCCAAATACTTATACTGTTTATTTTTTGTGTGGGTGGCAGTGATGTTTTGAAGTTGGTATACATGAAAGCAACCACAATATGCAATCAGGCTGAGATATAAGATAGGCACAGTCCTTACTTGAGTAAAACTAATCGACATTAACATGGCTTGTGATGATCTCATGTTTGTGATCATAAAGCTAACCAGTACATATTTTTCCTGCAGATGGTGACACTGCCAGACTGATAGTTGCCGTACAGCATGTGCAGCACAAGACTTGGGAGCTGCGAGAGGTCGGGCTAGACGGGACGATGTATGAAACCCGGGTGACGACCCCGCCCATACATCCCGGGGTTACAGGTTAGCATTATGTAATGTTAATGTCCTTGTCAGGTGCTTGTCATTTGAAACCTGTTTGTGTTGACTACAAACCAAAAATGTTGTTTTCAATGGGCCGATTGTTCAGAACTTTGTTAAAGTTAACAATGTGATCAACGAGATCGTTGTTCACTTTTAAACATAAGGTATTTGATAATGTGCTCATATATTCAAATCAAACAAGTGCAGCTGAATTCACTTGTCTCAAATCTTGTTAGAAATACTGCAGATCACAAGCCCATCCATTAAACTTACAGAGCAGTACATATTTGAAAGTTAACAACAATTATGTTAACAATGTTGTTAACATTCACATAGTTATGAACAATCGGCCAAATATTGGCTTGGTGGTACAGTGTATGTTACCCAGGCCTCAATTTTTCGAAACTTCTAAGTCTCTTATAACAGGATTAAGCTAAACCCACTATTTTTGTCTTTCAATATTATGCGTTTTATAATACTCCTTTAAATGGTTTCATACTTAAGATATGATTTATCGCTACGATTATCACAATAAACCATTTTTCATTTATACAAATTCACTATAAATATATATTTTGGCTAATTGAAATAAGCGACTTAAGCCTGTTAAGCTTAAGAAGTTTCGAGAAATTGGGGCCAGGTGAACACCCCTCTCATAAGCCTGGGGTCCACAAATGTTGGAAGTCTAACATTGTATGTTAGTCTTTGTAGATATACAAGATACAAAATATAGGAATTTTTATTTAAAGTCGGGTATATGCTAACAAGAAATATTAGCTCAATGAATTATTTTCCGACATGAATTACAAACATACATAAAATATCAAAGAGCTGGTGACCTGGAAATAAATGCATGTTTTAAAAAGGTTCAATATTGGACAAGTGTTTACAAAAGCCATTTCTTATTATATGCGTGTATACAATTACAAAAAAGTATTATGGATTAGATCCATATGCGCACAATTCCTCTAGTTGACAATACCACTGAAAATGGTTAGTTCTAAAGTATAATTTAAGGATATGCGTATACATTACATTTTATACATATATGCATTTTTAGCTAGTTGTGGTATCCTCATAGCCTTTAACTTTGTCTTCTTTGGTGCGGATAAGCTGAAAGCTTGGACATAACTCAAAAACTGCTCATTGTACCAAATATTAAAATGAAACTTGGTACACAAATGTCATGTTGCCAGAAACAAAAGGCACATTAACAGCAAACACCATAACTCTGGATTTAAAAATTATTGAGTTATGCCCCTTTTTTGTTTGAAATACATCAGATGAGGGTAAGTGTTCTCTTGTTTATTCAAGACCCCTGTGTGACAAATTCTAAGAAAATCGTCAAAGGAGTGCTTTCAAGAATAATTCAAGAATAATCCTATATGAAAGACTCTTCCAGGAAATAGCAATATTCTAGTACAAAAAGGTAGAAAATATGTCAGTTATGGATAAGGAAGTACATTAAAAAGCCATTAGGTTAATGTTGTTAAGACCTCAGAGAGGATAGTTAAATTACCATCTTCAGAGCTTTATTCTAAGAAATGAGACATTTTTCATAATTCATTTGGAATTCTGGATATAAGACATTCAAATCTCATACTATTGGGTTATGGATGTGAAATTTATGGTAAAAAAATGATTCGGTAACAGGAATTGTTGTTGGTTCAAAGTTCCTTTTCAAGGTGGCTCTACAAAATATATTCTCATGCAGAGTTCTAGTTGCTTTGGCAACCAATGCTAAAGGGGTGAGAATGGTTCAGAAGTTAAGGTGTCCACCTCTCACCTTAGAGATTGTAGGTACGAGCCCAACCAGGGGTACCTTCTTATTGCCTTTCAAAAAGGACACAGAACTGGTTTTTCTACCCAAGAAACGGAATCAAAAGCGATTATATAAGCTATCAGTTTGCCATATAGCAACCAAACACAGCCATGAAACAAAAAAGGAGAACATTATTCATATTTAATGTACAATTTGATTACAACATGTTCAAGTGTTCACATATAAGGTTTGGTTATTTGATAATTAAAACAAATACATAACTCTTAAGAAGAATTGTGAACAAAAACATTGAGGTAAATAAAAGAAAAGTGAGAGTAAAATATATAAATATCTAAAAAAATCAAATTAGATCTTTGAAATCGATTGAATAAAGGTAAAGGGCCGGGGCAGTTTCATGAAGAATCCTAGGAGAGATTTTGAACAGTTGTACAGCAATTCTGGAAATCTCTCCAAGGTACAGAATGGCTCCTACAATTTTAAATGCAGTGTGTTTTCCACTTTTAAGGGATTGGTGGCGGGACCCTTTGATAGAGGAAAAAAAGCGTCATTTTGGCAAAAAAGGGAATAATACTAACATGATTCATGTAATGTTCAACTAATGTTTTCAAAGCTTTCATTCACCAAATTTATGATAATTTTCATGAATGGCTCTAAATTGCTACAATTTCTACAATTGCTTAATGTTAAGAGGTCAGTGCTTCTCAATTTTTTTTTAAGGGATTTATTTTTACCTTGTTAGGGGAAAGGGCCGAAAAAAACAACACTGCAGCGAGACTGCATGCGGGGTTTGTTCTATGCAACTAAATTACTTTCATGAATTGTAATGTTCTGATATATTTCAGACCTGACATGGCATGAGGACAAGCTATTTTGGACAGACAACGACGGCCGAATGTTCCTACACAAGGGAGGTAACCTTGTCCCCAATCTGCTCAGCTTTGTGGAAGATGCTCGCTGTCTGGCGTTTGACTGGCTTGCTCTGAAGCTATACTGGTCTGTGTACAGGAATGCTCAGGTAAAATGATGTTGGTTTAACATGATGTTGGTTTAACATGATTTTGTCATAATGCTTGTTCTGAGATATAGGACTAATCTTGATAGAAATGAGTTTCAATTAGATGGACTTTGCATTAATTGTGATATCACGAATGTTAAACAAAATAACTTCTTAAGCCTGGCACTTGTTGAATGCTTGCATCTGTAAGACTTGTTCAAACTATTAATTTTACATCACTGGATTTGTTACATTGTTCAGTGACAATGTGATAATTGGCACAATTGTTGATTTAAACTTATTTTTTTACTTTTTTATCTGATTTTTTGAGTGTTGAACAATTTGGTTGTTACTTTTTTCAATGACAGGTGTCGATTGCAAGTCTTGCAAAACATTTTTTTTTATAATATATTTCTTTTAAATCTTTAAAGTGATGAACAATTGTATTTATTTGAATAATTATAGACATGCAACTATTGTAAAACTACTGCAGATCAAGAGAGCAGACATGTATGGCAACAATGAAGAGTTCATATACCTTGCCCAGGCTAGACACATGGCCTTGGACAGTGCTGAAGGTCGCCTGTACTGGGTTACCATGACAACCGTAGAATCCACCACCCTCAATGGAAACGACCATGTGGAATACTTCGGTCTCGAGCCTTTCTCAATAAACCAGATCATTAGTCTCACAATTGATCATGATCACAAGAGGCTTGTTTGGTATGTGAAGGGTTTTGAGGAACAGTCGTTATACGTCGCTGACCTGCTCACGATGGGTCAGAGTGATACAGCGGATGTCATCAGTTCTGTTACCTTGCTTGGAAAGATTCAAGACATCAACAGGTAGGGTTTTATACATGTTTGTAGATGTTTACTTTAACTAATGTTTTTCCTAGGCCTAGGGGAAGATAATCCTAGCATTCTATTTGAAGAGAAGAAAAGCATTTGAAATTCTGTTGCTTAAAGAAATAGAGGAACAACACCAATATTGTCCAGAGCCAACATATATTTCAGACCAGTAAAGGTTTGCTTAAAGCCCCTGCTACATACACTGGAAAACATTTATCACATAAAGGCACTTTGTATTAAAGAATCTGTATTGCACGTATGAAGATATTATTTTTTGTCCTTTTGTTTCTGCTTAATAACAAGGTTATTTTTGTTAATTTGACTAAAATATTCATGTTTGAATTCTAAACATTGTTGAGGAATGAGAGGGGTTGTAGTTATTGATAACTGACTGTGGTCCCTGGTATTGACATGTTAAGTTGTATTTTAGATACTCCGTGCTGCAGTTCTTCAGTGGGCGGCTTGTGTGGTTGGGTGAGGATCAGGCAGTGAGGGTGGGCGATGCCCCTGGCAACCACACAGCAACCATCACCCTTGATAGACCCGCTACTATGGTCACTGTTGTGCATCCGACCCTGCATCCATATCCTGGTACATAAACTGTTATTTTACATGCTGGTTGTAAAATGGTTTGTTTTGAGTATCATAAAACTTCTACTTTTCATTTTTAATTGAAAAAAGTGATCAAAATTCATCCGTTGATTATAATATCCATGTGTATGTATTACACACAAATCAATTATTGATTTCTAGGTATGCATTTTGATGTTTCCTTAGTTCAATATCTTTAAGTTTAAGTGTATTGTATTTGCTGATAGCCAGAAGCACACAGCATTAGTGAACGGATTGTTCAGAACTTAATTAAAGTAAACAACTCACTAAACAGAATCATTGCTATTTAACATTTAAAGGTTAAATATTTTATGATGTGCTCAAAACAGTTAGCTTAAATTCTATTAAAAATACTGCAGATCACAAGTGTTTTTATGAATGTTCCAGAAAAGGTTTAAAAATTAACAACAATTATGTTTACAATGAACAGTCAAAACTCGCTATGTTGAAGTCTTTGGGACCTTAGGATATATCTCAAGATAATGAACATTTGATATAACTGAAATGCAAGAAGTGTGAAACTAAACAAAAAAAGGAAAAAAGTTCAACATAACTAGAATATCAAGTTTCGACTGTAGATAACTTCAACAAAGGTCTGAACAATTTGCCCACAGTATTTTTAAATGGTTGAATCTTCCTTTTTACCACAGCTGGTTTGAACTGCAGCACAGTGTGTGTGCTCCCACAAACCATCTCACCCAGCTCAGTTGGTTGCCAGGGGGAGTGGTCCGAGTTCAACATCACCTGGCAACAATCAACAGAGGTCAACCATGGCAACATATGGTATGAGGTGGCTGTCGAGACCGAGGGGCAGTCCAAAATTGTTGAGGTATTTTTGTAGAAGAGACAAGGATTGTCAAATTTTCGTGACAGTTTTAATACATCAAATGGATGTTTGGCTATGTTACTATACATGATCTTATTCATATTCTTATTATAAAGTATACATTTTCATCTTGTTAACGTTTGACTTATTGATGTCTTTTGTTGTGATTCAGTTTTAGTTTGGAAAAAGTGATAAAATACTATGAACTACATTGTAAGTTGTCAAAGATCAGAAAGATGCTCATTAATAATTGCATGATGCATTTGAGAAAAATGAACCAGCAATGGCATCTGTAATTGCTGTTTTTGTTCGTTAATTCTTTCTTTACAGAATAGTATGTTGATGTGGTCTAGTACCTAGTTTTAGGGCTGGCCCCTTACTCCCAGGTGATTGTGTACCTTCAAGCATTCACTATGTTGGGAACGTCAAACATTCCTTTTTGGAATTCATGTAATAATCCATGCCTCAGGTGGTTGAAAGGGTCTGGTACCCTGTCTCAGATCTGGGCCCTTACTCTCAGGTGACTGTGGCCCTGCAGGCATTCAGTGTGTGGGGAACCACAATTTTTCCTTTTTCAAATACATGTAACTATATGTTAAACATCCATCCAACAGGTGGTTGAAAGGGCCTGATACCCTGTCTCCGGTCTGGCCCCTTACTCTCAGGTGACTGTGGCCCTGCAGGCATTCAGTGTGTGGGGAACCACAATTTTTCCTTTTTCAAATACATGTAACTATATGTTAAACATCCATCCAACAGGTGGTTGAAAGGGCCTGGTACGCTGTCTTCGGTCTGGCCCCTTACTCTCAGGTGACTGTGGCCCTGCAGGCATTCACTGTGTGGGGAGCTGGCCAGAGAATCACTACTAACATCAGGTCACCCATGGCTGGTAAGTCGTACATGATATTGTTTTTCTTTTGAAGGAACTCAATAAAGATACATGCACATTGTTTTAGAACTACATAAATGCACACCTGTGAAAAAAAACAACCCCTCAGTTATACGATTTTTTCATGTAAGAAAGAGAATTATTGTAATAAGTGATTTTACTTACTGTAATAAAACACTATCAAGTTAACATGTGTAACGCTTAAACTGATTTTTCAGCCCCTAGCCAGCCTGTAGGACCCAAGGTCTATGTTACACAGAGAAAGAATGCTGCATCCTCAAAGCAGACGCTTGCAGCTGACTTCCGCTGGTCGGAGCCAGCTGAGCTGAACGGCATTCTCAGTCAACAACATGTGTACTACTGGCAGAGTAACTCTCCCGACGACAGGACCAAGGCGAATCTATCACCATCAGCTCGTCATTTCATACTGGACAATTTACAGGGGAACATCACATATTACTTCCAGGTCAGTATTAATTCTTCAGTACAGTCGAAACACGTTGGCTTGATATCGCTTGGCTCGATTTCCTCGTTGGGTCAAACTTGATGTCAAGAATTGATTTTGTAATTATAACTGCTTGGCTCGATATTCACGAGGCTCAAGGTATTTTGGCTGGTCCCTGGGATATCAACGCAATGGGTTTCGTCTGAAATGAGAATATGTACAGTTAATACTACTTTTATGGAAAGTCAGTTGCTTTTATTGCTTTTAGTTGGTTGTTTAGCCTTTAATATTTGAACATTAATTAAAATATTATTGAAAATTGTCAGTAATTTACATGTGGCAGTGAGGCACTTTCCTGTATAGACAATTATAGCAAATAAATAGATAACTGTCAGAAAAAAGTTAAAAATGGGGGTTTATACCCATTCCATCTGCTCGTTTGATTGACGTTCATAAGAAATCCCTTATTTTTTTATTGATAACTTCATTAATTTATTTCTGCTGATATGGTTTTAGGTATCTGTTTTTTTCTAGTAGAAACATGAACTTCAGCTAAGTAATATCATATACTACAGCACAAAAAAGCCTCATTTCTGACACCAGCTTGAGTTTGTTATCCGAAATCAAGCATTTTGAAAACAAGCCCAAATCTTTACTGTTTTTGCTCTGAAAATTGTAAAGAGCTTGATTATTTGATAGAAGCCTGCAGATATTTAACTACTGCCAATATTACTGCTGTATGCAAATTTCCACATTAGTCAGGCTGATAATCGCTCCAGACGTTGCATTATAGTTGATTAAAATCTCTTTTCAAATGCCTGGTTTCACTACATTAGTGTAATTTGTTAACACGTTATTCATATCAAGGGTATTTGTTGTCTAACTTGCTCTTTAACAGCGAAATGTTAATTCTAAGAAATGCTTCATTTTGATTCATTGTATTGCCAGTGGTTATTCAAGAAAGAACCTGCTATTTTTATTCATCAATTATTTTTTAATTCCTTTAAATTTTTATTAATGGAAATTGTGTATGGCACTATCATGTATATGAACATGGGTATTGTTTCAAACTCAAGCAAAATGCAAAATAAAATCTCACTTTTTCTCTATGTTATCAAGAATGTAAGACATAAAATGTTCATGTGTTTTAGGTGGAGTGCTGCACGGCAGTTGGCTGTGGGCCGCGATCTGCTATTGTCAATGCCACCACTGATGGTAAAACCATTCTCCTTTCTTTTGCACTGTCACTAGTTTCTTAGCTATGGCTATTTGGAATACAGTCAGAATTTTCTAAGCATAAATTCTCCCACATCAGTTTTTAGCTTGACTGTTTTTCAAAGCAAAAAATGATGGTCTTGTCATTGCCATGGTGTGAACCATGTGGTGTTAAAACTTGGCTATAACTTGAAAACCATTCAAGGTATTCAAATCAAACTTGGAACTAATGTTGCCAGAGACAAAACACACATGTGTAGCAAGGACCATAACAGTTGCCTGGCTTGAACATATTTCATTTAATGAAGAGGTTCAAATGACAACATATATTTAAGTACAAATGTTTAAGAATTTTATATGAAGCCGAAAGCTTATAATGAGCATCTTCCAAACTCAGATGTTTAACTAATGTTGATGTTTTTTCCATGTTGATCTGAAAAGTTTTTTAGGCGCAAAAATATTCCTCATTTTAGTTTTCATCTTAATATCATGAGAGTAGAAAGGCAGTTATGCAATCTCTAAAATACTTTAAGGGAAACACATAATGTTATATAATGATCCTGGTTGACCTTTAAAGATCATAAAATATAACAAAATCTGGTATACCTATTTCAGCGGTCAATCCAGTTCCCAGGTTAATCATAGCAACCAAGGGCGGGATAATGGTTGGCGAGGCAGACAACATTCGAAACACATCAGTTACTATGGCAACCAAGTCTGTTGTGGCTCTGGCCCATCTCTCACAGGAGGATCGCTATTTCTGGATCACACGAGAGGGTTATGTGGAACAGTTTCCAAGCCAACAGAGGAAAAAAGTAATTTTGTTAGCCATTTATTTCTCAAGAAAACGAAGAAAATATAGATTTTATTTATTGTCCTAGTTTAGTGTTGTTGGCATCGACCGAGCATGCACAACACACACACATGTAGCAAGGCCCATTACTGTGGCTAAAAATGTAGTAAAGTTTTTCCCCTTGGCCAACTAAGAAACACTTACATTTGCATTGATTGCTTTGCCTTGTACAAAAAAGATACTGTACATGCAGATATAACATGATTTTAATGTTGTTTTGAACAGAAATAAGTTGTTTTTGTTTCTTTTTTTGCAGTTGCTGCAGTTGGACAGCGAAGGTCACCACATGACTCTGGACTGGGTCAGTAGGTCACTGTATGTCACTCGTAGCAACCAGTCACATGGGGCTATTTTTAGATATGAGATGGATAAAGGCATTCACTCTGTTGTCATAGAGAGGCCAGCTCCAATAGGGAAAATAGCAGTGGATCCTTTTACTAGGTGTGTGTTCAAAATCATGTATACATGTAGTTTGGTATCTTCTTTATATCAGAATGTAAATACATAAATTAAAGACAATACCATTAGATTCATTCTTTTTTCAGTTTTTTTTGGGATAAAAGTGTTCATCAAGTTTATAATTAACTGCAGAAAAGATTAATTTTGGTTGATTAACAAAATTAGATACCTATAGCGGTTCATATAAAATGTGATTTTTTCCATTCTTGGCAAAAAAAACATATTCCTAAACGTTTTTATTCACATCGTAACTACTATGTTTCAGTTCCCTACTGTGGACAGAACAAGGTGATACACACAGCTGGAGGATCTACAAGTCCAATACAAATAATCTGACCTTGACTGAAGAATTCTTCTCTCAACCTCCCCCCGCCCGCCAGAGCCGTGACCTCACCCCACCTTGCAGCTGCCCGCGTGATGTAAGGGTAGGACCAGGGGTCACAGTGGATCTAGTGAAAAACGGGGGCACGGAGCTCGTATTTGTGGAGTTGGGCTCAATGTCTCTGATTGCTGCCGACATGCAGGGATGCCAGTGTAGGGTTCTTCTCAACACAACTGAGAAGGACAGGAAAGGTGGGGAAATAGCTTATTCATTAATAAATGTTCATTTAATTTTTTTTACAGATTAATAAAAAAATATTTTTTGTCATTTATCAAAAAGAATTTGTTTTGGTTTCTAAAATTCCATTGAGTCTTCTATGAGTTATAAGAGAAGTTTAGCGAAACTTGTTATCCGATATTATTAAATTAATAAAAAATGGTTACTAAGTTATCCAAAAAGACCCTCTGTAACAATACCCATGTATGTCAATGTAGAGCTGCTGAACTTTGACCACAAGAATGTGTGAAAGTGCCACAGATGATTAACAGATGAATAAATACTGGGTACCAATAATCAGCCATGAAATCCTCAGGCCTGACCCATCTCAGCGGACTTTAACAATTATGTCACTGCAGGTTTGCCAGCCAGTCACATGACAGTGGACCATGTAAACTTATACTGGTACCACTCAGACTCTAGTACTCTGTATATGCTGGACAAGGAAACAGGAATGGTCCGGTCCACCAGCCTGCCACATGTCACTGACATCCTTGCCTTTGGATCACATCTTCAGCCACTCCCTGGTATACCATCAGTTTGTAAATAACATATAAATAACAGTTATAAGGCGGCTACAATGTTTTTGTATGTCCCGTTTTTGTCCTGTATAAACCCCTACCTAATGTCAAAATGCTTTGAAATGTGATTATGATTCACAGCTGGAACAACTGTTCACTCATTTTTCAATTTTTTACCCATCAGTTTATACATTAGTATGAAAATCCAATCAATTTTGTTTGAATTTTTACATTTATATGAAAATCCAATCAATTTTGTATGAATGCTTACATTTGTATGAAAATCCAATGAATTTTTATGACCTTTTTAAGGGTCAGAGTGTCTTGATGTGAGTCCCTATGCTGACCCTGTTCACATTGTGTCATACACAAACACAAGTGTACGTGTGTGGATGACCCCGGTCAGCTGGCCAGAGCAGTGCCTGGAAATCAGCCATCCCGCAGTACGGTACACCGTCTTTTACAAGGTTTTGGATGATATGAACCCCTACAGTGACTGCAGCGATCCAAACTACATGTGTTCTCAGCAGGTATCATTGCATTCTGATTTTCCTTTGTTTTTCTGGCTAGGAGAAATGGGGAAAAATTACATCCCATTATTTTTTTCATCAGAGACCATTCATAAATATTTTGTAGCTCGATTTATTGTAGTTGCTGTATGTTAAGTTATGGATAAATAGAGGCTAATTTATATGAATAATTTACATGAATCTGGTAACAATTTTTTATTAATACTTGAATACTGTTTACTTGTAATATGTCAGTTACTGCTGACCACTGACATATGTGTTTAATTTTCCAGTTCTCGTACACTGGTGAGCTGGAGATTGAAGGTCTGACCCCATACACGTACTACATCCTACAGGGTGCAGTCAGTAGTCAGTACTCCCAGTACTCAGTACTCACCCTAGGGCAGGGATCCACCTTGAGGACAAGGCCAGGGGGTAGGGAAATCTATTTTTTCAGATGTTTTCAGTGTTGTTTGTAAGGAAAAGGAATCAGTTTTTACACAATGTCACCAGCAGTTGTCAGCAGCCAATTTTATAAGACTGGATAATTTAGGTAGTTTGGGCTAGTTTGCACATAACAACAATTTGATTGGTCAATAGTGATTATTATTTGTAATAAAGTGTGTGGCAGTATGAAATTGCCCATGATGGGTATATGAGAATTTAACATGGGCAGGTCATGTGAGGTATGATAATAATAATAATATTGACCATTTAATAAATGTTTTGGCTAAATCTAACCAACCAAGGACTTTGATTTATACCAGTTTTATATAATTGGCTGCTGTGCTCCTTTAACTTGGTTCTCTTCATTTGGGGCAAGGAACCACCTTGCGTAAAAGGCCGGGAGTAAATGCAAAAAGTGTATATTTAAATATAGAAATCAAAATAGTAGGCTGTTAGTAGTCACTTCTCACCTTTGTGCAGAGATAATCCCTCAGCATATTGAAGGATTTATGTAAATCATACAATGATTAAAGAAGCTGCAGTTTTGAAAGCCTGTACTGTTTTTAAACTAATACTTTTCTATGACAAAACTCATAAGTAATTTGAGAACAATAGAACAATAACAAAACTATTTTTGACTACACCTAAGGTTAATGGACAAAAAATAACTTCCATAAAAAATTATATTGTTTATCTTTCAACATCTAGTTCCAAGTAGAGTGGAAAATGTCACTCTAGAACCGCAGAACCCGAACCTGGTGATCGTGCGTTGGCCCCTGCCTGCCAAGCCCAACGGCCCTGTTGACAAGATCGAGTATTTTGTGCGGTGGTCAGCAGTTTTGCAGGACGGAGAGAAACGATCCACTATGTCGGAGGCCATCACATACAGCGACTATCAGGAGGACATGTATGGGAGATTTAGTAAAAGGATTGAAAACCTCCTCCCTGACCAGACATACTCAATACAGGTAATATTATTGAAAATTGAGGATATAATTTGTATAGCAATATTTATAACACCATTTTTAACTTTTCAAATCTTTTTCATAGCTTGATAATAGTATTTGACATCCCATTGCTGGCAAAACATTGATTTTTGATATTCTTTGTTAATTTTTGTATTATAGGAAATTGAATTTATCCCTAGAGTTAAGGCATATATTTTTTATTCAATACCTTTAGTTACTACAATTATAAAGAGCATTTGAATATGTTTAGAATGACTTTGTAATTTGTTCTCAAAGGAAAAATGGAAAGGTATAGGCTTGCAGAAATTGACACAATACAGACGATGTTCTTGTTTTTTAATATAATATATCTTCTGTGCAGGTGTTCAGCAACCAGACAAGTGGTGGTTACCTTACAGAGAGCTCCGCCATGCAAGTCCACACATTCCAACAGCCAAGCGACCTCGAACTTTACGATGTGACAAACACTTCAATCCATCTCACCTGGCGCTCCCCGAGCGATGATGCCACTCAGAGGGTCACCATTAGTTACCAACTGGTATGTGCTGTTGTTGTGCGTGTTTTAAAGTTGTCCTTATTTATGCATTTTAAAAAACACATTTGCTGCCCTTCATGTGTAATAGGTGTCAATGTTTATTTCTAACAAACCACAGGTACAAGAGAACATGTCAGACATCTTCATGAGCAGCCTTGATAATCTGCCGATCCTGACAGAAAACAATACGCTCTACAACGAATCCTTTGAAGATCTCAAACCGAACACAGAGTATGCTTTCCAGCTCCATCTTATCTACAACTCCACCATGTATAACCTTTACCACTGGCCGACACAGGAGAGTGGCATCCAATATGTCTTCAAAACACTGAGTATGTATGATACAAATAAAAATAATATGTTCAAAATGAGATACACCTGATGAATATAATTTATGAATATCAATTTCAAGGTCAAAGATAGCTCAACAGGAATTATATGTTTCACCTACAATCTTTTTTGATAGTATCTAGTGTTCAAAAAATAAATTTGCCAAGCCAGCCATGCTTGCATGCTGTTTCAAAAAGCATTTTAATGCATTTAGTAGCATACAGGAGACAGTCTAATAAACTATTGCCGGATTATATTTTGCTTTCCCGGATTTTCCAGCGGGTATCCCAGACTCCCCTGATCCCCCGATAGTAGAAGAGATAAAGGAAGGACAATATGAGGTCAGATGGGCCGAACCAGAGGATAACGGGGAGGCCATTCAACACTACATACTGCAGTACAAGTAAGAACTCTCACACCTTCCAGGGGCCATGGTTACCAACAGTCTCAAGTCTGAGTTTAGACTTAAGTGGCATAACTGCATATCCGTATTTCAGTGTAACTTTCCTTCCAGTTGAGTATTTATGATGCAATTGACTATTTGAAGCTGACATTTATTTTTGTAAAACAAATGGAATAACCTCAGATGATTCTTTGTAATTTAATAAAAGTGCTTTTATGCATCTGACTCTGAACTCAGACTTAAGGCTGTTTGTGATCACAACCCCCAGCGAAAATAAGTCCTGTGGTGAATAGACAGTTATCTATGTCCTTGAATTAGAAATTTATATAATCTTTCTATGAAAAAATGAATTAAATATATTTTCAAATATATTTCAAAACATTTAATATTTTCTTCCCATGTGACACAATATATGACAAAAGTAAATGTGGTGCTTGCTCAGCAGGAATCATTTCATGGTAGACATCAGATATGGGTTTTTTCATGCTCCTATTTCTTGTAGTTATTTCACTTTTAATCACAATCCCTTTTTATGTTCCCATATTTTTTAATTACATTCAAGTTGTGAAACCAACAGGGTGATGTAATTGCTCTATTTACTTATAACATGTAATGTTTTAAGTTTTGTTGGCTGCTGCAAGTTGGTTGTTTTACCATACATGTGAAAACACATGGCCTAGGTAGAAATAGATGAAACAAATTGAATACCTTCAGGCTTAGTCTTTATTCCAGACTATACTCAACCCCAAAGTATGTCTTCATTCATATACTTGTATAACTTTTCCTTGCTCAGGCTTATAGACAAAGACAACTGGAGTGTGGCGTATAATACGACGGACCTGCGTTGGGTTATAGATGAGAGTGTGTTACAACGCGGTTATACGTACCTGTTCCGTGTGCAGGCCAAGAACAGTAATGGCTGGGGACCTGTCAGTCTCAACAGCACTCTCTTTTCTTTTCCAAGTAAGTATGATAAAGTGTGTGTTACAAAGTTGGGAAAGGTCATTAGTCAATTTTAATTGCATTCTGTACTCCGTTTGAAGTACATAAAACTCATTTGCAGTTGACTTCATAAATTTCTTTTACAGACCTTACTTAAGTCTGTGGAACTGCAGACGTTCTAAATTTCTTAAAATCTTATGCTAAGTTTGATCAATACTCTTTAGAGCCTTTTATGCTAAGTTTTAGAGCAAAAGCTGTTGTTAAGCTTACACGGCAAAAGGTTATGCTAAGCTTAGTTTAGCTTATACTGCAAAAGCTTATGCTTACCTTAGCTTACACTGCAAAAGCTTATGCTTAGCTTACACTGCAAAACTATTGCTTAGTTTAGCTTACACTGCAAAAGCTTATTCTTAGCTTTCAGTGCAAAAGTATATCATGTTGCGATTTGTGCAAATTCTTGATAAGTGTTTAGTAGGGTAAGGCAAATATTCTTCTTTTCTTAAGTAACTGAATTTCTTTAACTTCAGTATTGGAGGTGGAGCCTGAGGATGACATGGTTACTGTGGTAGCAATCGTCTCTGCCCTCATCTTTGTCATCATCGCCATGGCAGCCATCGCCATCTATTGTTAGTAATACTCTTGATTTGATAAAAAAAACTTTACTTTAGGATAAAGTTTAAGTTATATTGTATTCAAAAAAGAGTTCAGATCGGAAGTATAAAGATAAAAGATGCATTACACTGACTTGATGAGTAGGAATGTTAGTTGAACCCTCACTACTTAAATATTTTAACCAGTCATTTACGCATTAAAATGATATAAAATAACAGAGTCAAATAAAATAGCTAATCTTATTTCAGCAATTTGCCGAAGGAGAAGAGAGGAGAAGAAAAAGCGCAAGGAGCGGGAATTTGTCACGGTGGCACGTGGCCCTGATCTAGAGCTTGCCACCCTGCGTGAACTGCCCCTTACAGCGATACAGCAGAATAATACACTGTATGCCATGAAGTAAGTTGTAACAGCACAATTTCACATAACTTTTGATCAAGCAAGCATGACTTTTAAATTCAGTATGAGAGCTATACTGATCATTCTTCCTTTTTTACCATTATAACCCTTACTGATGATGAGATAGCAGCCCTGACCCATTTCTGATGTAACGAGCGTGTGCTGCCTAAATTCCTGGGCAGTGAAACGTTTGGGGAGTTGTATGTTCTTGAGCAGTGAAGCATTCCGGGAAGTGTTTGAGAGGTTTGTCATCTGTTTGTAACACAATTATATTTATCATTTCCATTTATTTTATTCACTCAGTATGATACCTACCGATGATGAGATAGCTGCCCTGCCACATTTTCGACGTGATCAGTTGGTCCTCTGTAAATTCCTAGGCAGCGGCGCGTTTGGAGAAGTTTTCGAGGGGGTTGCCAAGAACATCATTAATGAGAGCTCTGGGGACACTAGGTGTGCTGTCAAGGTGAGATAATCATAAATGTGGCTTAGATTTGTAGTTTAATGTTTCTGATACTATGTTATATACTATATAGACACTGAATATACAAGCTGCTGTATAATCATTCAAAAGTGTTTAATCAGTTTCCTAACAAGCACAAGACCATAATGCAACATAACAGTAAGAACATATAAAAAGCAATCCTTAAAGAAGACCTCTACAATCAGTTTTCTACAGTTTTGTCATCACTTGATGGAAAACATGTACGCAGTACGTTATTGGTTGGTATTGCATTGTGTTTTGGAATTCAGACTGTTTGTACTTGTAGAAGTGACTTTGGTCTTGGGTCTTCCTAGATATCAAAATCACAGTCCAGTCTTTACACACTATTTCAGACTTTTAGTCATTAAAGTAAAACATTCTCAGACCAAGAAAAACACATACTTTTGAAGGAGGCCTAGCTCATGTCCAGCTAATCGCATCCTTAGTCTGACAGACTTCAATAATCCAAACTATATTTGAACCATTTCAGACCTTACGTAAAAGTGCTTCGGATCAAGAAAAAGATGAATTCCTCAAAGAAGCCCTACTCATGTCCAACTTTCACCATGAGCATATTCTCAGTCTACTGGGGGTGTGCCTTGATAATGACCCACAGTTCATCATCCTGGAGCTCATGGAAGGTGGTGATCTACTCTCCTTCCTCCGGGCCTGTCGGCTCTCATCGGTAAGTTTTCAGCTGGAATGTCAATTGGAGTACCTCAGCAATTTTCCTTCAAAACAAACTCTAATGTATATGAATTGTTTACAATGTCTTTACGTTTAACTACGCTGTGAGTAGATCACGTAGATTTTTTAAAGAATAGTCATTCACAGAATACACCTGATTTTGTGCTCCTTTGTTATTGGCCAAAAATGTTGCCTGTTTGACACTTCACACAAAGTATAGGCACACACTAACATTGTACACATTGCTGCCATTTTAATTTCATGAACTTATTTTAATAATGCACCGGCATACATCTGGGACTCATTGTTTGGTGGAGTTGGCCAAGGTGTTGCAATATCTAGAATGTCAGTCATACAACCAGTACATGTTTGACATATTGCCAAGTTGCCCTTATTTAAAATTTTCTGACCAGTAAACTAATAGAAATTTAATCATCACAGCAGCTGTTCCCCGTATTTGGTTTTTCATAATGGCTTCAAGATCATTGTGTTTTCAAAGATTACCTGTAGATAATTTGGGAAAACTTATCATTAGGTCAGTGAAAAATGTACTATGTGTTTGCAGATCCAGCATCAGAGCCGTGTGGAGCTTTCTCTAATGGACCTGGTTAAAATCTGTGTCCATGTGGCGAGTGGCTGTAAATACCTCGAGGACATGCACTTTGTACACAGGTCCGGCATAGCTCTTCGTTATGGAGATAATTAATTAATGTTCATAATGTTTTTTATTTGAGTGAATTACTGACAAATATTTTAACATTCTTTGTTTGCAAATGAAGGCTTTTCTTCCATCCCTGGCTGTTACATGTTATAAAGCTTTTTCAATATTTTTCAAAATGGAAACCATGCTGGTTTCTTCTAAAGATACAAACTGAAACAATTTTTGAATCAAAAAGATGACAGCTGTCTAAATGCAAAAGGAGGCCTCAAATTAATTAGGTTGCATAATAATTTACTTGAAACAGTTTGTATCTAAATATTTCACTATTTCAGGGACTTAGCAGCCCGAAACTGCCTAGTGAGCTCGTGTAACCCGGCAACCATGGTGGTGAAGATTGGAGACTTTGGTCTCGCAAGAGACATTTACAAGAATGATTACTACCGTAAGGAGGGGGAGGGGCTCCTTCCTGTACGCTGGATGTCGCCCGAGTCACTGGTGGATGGGGTGTTCACCACACAATCCGATATTTGGTATGGACAATGCTATGTTTGGTGTTGTTTTACGGTTCTATTTGGGAATTAATTTGGTTCTAAAGATAAAGTTGTGTATCTGTCAATAGTTTTCTTTAAATATATGTGTGTGATTTTAAGTAAAGATGTGCAACTGACCAATCACCAATTGGCTCAAGATTGTCAAACAACCAGCAAATAAAATAATTAAGTTTGGCAGTGAGTTTATTGGCTAAAAACAAACTGTTTCTTTAATTTGCTTAATTGATCGAACCAGAATTTCTTTTGACAGGGCGTTTGGTGTGTTAATGTGGGAGGTGGTTACATTTGGGCAGCAGCCATACCCAGCACGCACCAACATAGAGGTGCTGCACTTTGTCCGCAGTAGTGGACGCCTTGACCGGCCAGATAACTGTCCTGAGGACTTGTAAGTTGCTATAATTTTATAAACAATATTAAATGATACATAAGACTTACCAACATAAAAGTGCTGCATTTACCACAAAAGTGGACACCTTGACTGACCTGACCAGCAGATGTGAAATAAAATGTGGTGTTTATACATGAATCTAGTAGAGTTAAAAGCAGTTCATTAAAGCAGGTTTTGAAGTATCCTATTAAAAAATGTAAGGCCTTTTACTGAATACATTTATCTTGAGACATGACAGAATTTTCATTTGAAATGATATTTTTTATAAAAAGTAAAATAACTTTCAAATTCATTTATTGTTTTAAATAAATGTTTGTTTTAAAGGCATCGATTTTAACTCACAAAAATAGTGACTTTGTATATTACTCCCCAGCTACCAGCTGATGTGTAAGTGCTGGAGTTTTGCCCCAGAGGATCGACCATCATTTGCCTACCTGCTTCAACAACTTCAGAAATTCCACGAGACATGCACGAGTGTGTCAGAGTACCTCATCCCAATATCATCAACAAATAGGGCGCTAGCAGCAGGTCAGTCTCTTTTGAACTTTGTGATAATCATCCCCTCTAAAAGCTTACTGTATGGATGTGTCAAACTATATAAGGTTTATGATACAGAGGAAAAATCGAGTCAGGTTCTAATAAACTTTTTGGATTTTTCATGGAATTAGGTGTCTGTGGCATGTGTAAGGTCATTATAACTTGAGCAATTATTTCTATTGTAATGGAATTTGTCAGACTCTGCTGTCTTGCTAAAACTTGAATTTCTTTTGAATGTTAGATTTATGAGATTAATTTTTCAATGCTCAAAAAGTCTACTGCCCCAGGTATGGAAAGAAGGTCAAATTATTTTGACATGATCATTAATTTTGAGCCTTGAGTTAAACACAAGCCTTAATCTTTGATTATTTCTCCACTGCTCTCTCGGAAAGGAGGTATAAATGTACATGTGGCAAGCGATCCTCGATGGCCTCAGTGGTGCGGTGGTCGGGAAGTCCACCCAGCCACGCCCAAACAGCCCGAGGAGAGGTAGTCCAGTGTCCAAGTTGTTGTTGTTGTTTGCCTTTGGTGTGCAGTGTCACATTTCATCATCACTGTTAACCTCCATCAGTTTTCTTATTGAGTTTAAACCCTTGGCATTCAATCATAGTTTGGATCCCTATTATGAATGTGTGCTGGTTTGGGCGTGTCACATATGTCACCACTTAATCCTGCATCAGTTTTTTACTGGTTTTAAACATGCTCACATTTCTGTTCCCATTTCATCATAGCATTACCATTTCATTTGTAACATTTGAGACATTGTCATTTGTTTTTCAATTGTTTTTGGCCATCATCCCATGTGTCAACCACCTTTCATTGTTTTCTAAACATATATCTCACTTGTCGGTATTGTAAAAGCTTTGTTGTCGTTGTTGTTGTTGTCAGTCTTGCAAAACTTTTATCTTTTAGTATTACTCAAATATCTTTCAAGAAGTTCAAATGAAACTTGGTTACCATGTTGACAATATACGTGGAGACAATGCGCACTTGTATATCAAGACCCATACTCAGACTCTCATTATTATAGAGTCATGCCCTTGTTCGACTGAAAAAACAGCAAGAAAAGACGAGTGTTGGCATTTGGTCAGCAGCTCTCTTGTTTTACTTTATCCACCTAAACTAGGCTTGATGGTATGCAGGCTTTCAGTCCAAGTATTATCATCTAGGCTTGATGGTATGCAGGCTTTCAGTCCAAGTATTATCATCTAGGCTTGATGGTATGCAGGCTTTCAGCCCAAGTATTATCATCTAGGCTTGATGGTATGCAGGCTTTCAGCCCAAGTATTATCATCTAGGCTTGATGGTATGCAGGCTTTCAATCCAAGTATTATCATCTACGCTTGATGGTATGCAGGCTTTCAGTCCAAGTATTATCATCTAGGCTTGATGGTATGCAGGCTTTCAGCCCAAGTATTATCATCTAGGCTTGATGGTATGCAGGCTTTCAGTCCAAGTATTATCATCTAGGCTTGATGGTATGCAGGCTTTCAGCCAAAGTATTATCATCAAGGCTTGATGGTACGCAGGCTTTCAGTCCAAGTATTATCATCTAGGCTTGATGGTACGCAGGCTTTCAGTCCAAGTATTATCATCTAGGCTTGATGGTACGCAGGCTTTCAGTCCAAGTATTATCATCTAGGCTTGATGGTACGCAGGCTTTCAGCCCAAGTATTATCATCTAGGCTTGATGGTATGCAGGCTTTCAGCCCAAGTATTATCATCTAGGCTTGATGGTATGCAGGCTTTCAGCCCAAGTATTATCATCTAGGCTTGATGGTATGCAGGCTTTCAGCCCAAGTATTATCATCTAGGCTTGATGGTACGCAGGCTTTCAGTCCAAGTATTGTCTTGTTTACCCTTTCAGCTTTGTTGTCAGTTTTTGAAAACAATTGCATGCTGTTCGGAACATATATCCTGCTCAGGGCTTTAAACCTTTAAATGTGTATCACATATTTTAATTTTAATAATAATAAATTTATTATCTAGGTTATTTTTTAAATATTTAACTTGTGTGTAAATTATTCATAGATGATATGATTGTTTAACTAACTTTATATTTGTACAAAGCTCGAATTTGAGAGAAAAAATACAAGTGTATTACCAATCAGTATCACCACACAAGATAATAGTACTTATCAAGCCTTATAAGTTCATATTTGCTGGTGTAAAACAAATGAATGGATGTGACTTTATGTTATATTTCAGCGGGTGGGTTCAACTACCTGAGTATGAGACAAAGGAGACTGACGTCGACATCATCAGACGACCCTGATTACAGACACATCGATCACGTATGTACAGGGGTCAACTTCATTTTAGTAACTGTTTAGGGTTCATTCTATTCAGTTTTATTCACTCTTGCACACAGTGCTTGTAAATTGGCTCAGGGAGAGTATTATTTGATAAGCACTTTCTGTTCCTAGGAGTGTATAGTTCTTTATAATTCAGTCATGTTAATGATCAATGTCCCATACTTTTATTCAATGTAAAAATCATTTTAATGGGGATTCATCATACATTTCTAAAATGTTACTGTTTATTCTCTCTTTAGAGTAGCTATGGTAGCCACAAATCATATGGGAAGATTCGACGGGCGACGTCATTTGATTCACCTGAGCCCAAAGACGCCACCCAGCAGTTGAAGACAGATGGGGCCAACTACTTACAGCCGAAATCTCGCCATGTGCCGCAGTATATTGAGTTTTTACCAGAAGACAGGACGGTGAATTATATGTATGATCTGTCAGGCAATAGGTGTCGCGACCTTGAGACAAAACCTGACAATCTTGAGCTAAAATCAAGCACAAAAAGCCCCAATTATGTTCAAACTACTGTTAAAGAGAATTTCCCTTTGTCTGGGTCGGAGTATGCAAAATATGTGAATCATAAGAAAAACAGTTCTTCAACTGATCAGGATGATTCGGAGGTGAAGAGCATTTTTGCTCATCAGAAAAACAGTGCAGATTCTGTTATTATGAAATCTGTTGAAAGAATTCCAAGTGTTCTTAGTGTAAAAAATGGCAATCTTGAGAGACAAAATTCCATGAATTCCTGCTCAGATACTTTTAGTTCACAAATTATAACTGTGCCATCAAGCAATTATGCTTCAAATACCTACAGACCACAGCCTCGCAAACAGCGCCTTGACTCGTCAAACTCGATTAAATCATTTGACTCAGTTCAAACAGAACCTGCATACATGACTTACAACCGCTCCAAACTATACTCCACCTCATCATCGAAATCCAACTATTCCATGTCGAACATCTCTGAGTCAGCTGTTGAGCAGCTTACCCCACCCACGTCAGCAGAAGTAACACCTGACCCTCGTGCTCAGCAGTTCTGGGCAAACAGCTCGAGTGATTGTGCTAATTTGGCCAGTAGACAGGACTTAAAAGCTCACTTGGACTATCTCAACATGAGTGCCAGGTCGCAGGTCTATCCGGAGACAGCTGGACCTCTAGCGGGATATGACATTGTCCATGCAAGCCTTGTTTAGACATATGGCAGTATACTGTCCATGTAATCCTTGTTAAGACAAATGGTACTGTACTGTCCATGCACAAGTAAGCCCTGTTTAAACATACAACATGCCCTGGCCATGCAAGCCTTGTTTAGACATATGGCACTGTATTGTCCATGCAAGCCTTGTTTAGACATATGGCACTATGGCACTGTACTATCCATCCAAGCCCTGTTTAGACATATGGCACTGTACTATCCATCCAAGCCTTGTTTAGACATATGGCACTATGGCACTGTACTATCCATCAAACCTTTGTTTAGACATATGGCACTGTATTGTCCATCCAAGCCTTTAGACATATGGCACTATGGCACTGTACTATCTATCCTAGCCTTGTTTAGACATATGGCACTATGGCACTGTACTGTCCATCAAAGCTTTGTTTAGACATATGGCACTGTACTGTCCATCCAAGCTTTGTTTAGACATGGCACTGTACTGTTCATTTAAGCCCTGTTTAGACATTGGTCAATAGCCACAAGCTGGAGCAACTGCTGACACAGACATTTCAGCATGTATGGTTGGGTTGATCTTGAAACTGCAGAAATGTCATTAACCACACAAGCCTTGTTTAGAATTTTGTAAACATTGTCTCAATAATGGATGTCTCACTGCCATATAGATATGTGTTAAATACTGTATGCATAATAGTGCTAAACTTTTTATTGGTGCATTTTGTTTATGTTTTGTTTCTTTGTTTTTGGATTTTTACATTGTAATATGTTTTAATTTACTAAATTGTTTAATAAATCACACTTAGATAGTGTTGAATGCATGTGTAAATATTCAGGTACTTCGTAAAGAAATGAGTGCGTATAAGTGAAGTCTTATGACCCGAGTGCACAAATATTCCATTCCAATATTGTTGCTGAATGCCCATATTCAATTTAAGAGTTTAGAAAACTCATATAATGACTTAAAATTTAATCATTTGGTTGCAATTTCTTAAAAAATGTTATTATCTTGAAAAAGCATTTAAAAGCTTATTAAATTATTTTATTTAGCCAAATTACTTAATATTGATTTTACAAATTAACAAAATAGTTTATTATGATTATCAAAAAGATACTTTAAGTCTCTGAACACTTCAAAATGAGAATATTACACAAGTAATATGGCAGCAGAACAACTGGGTTTAGTTTGTCCTGATATAATGGCATAAATATCTTTTTATCAAATTCTGGCATGGTTGCCAGTGGCAACTTGCCACTCTCATGTTTTGTTGAAAAAATAGAACCTACATTTGTTCTCTGTGTAAACAAAAACCAAATCATTATGTCAAATAAATAATTTATTGAGAAAATAAATCAACAACCAACTACATATATGTATAAAGTAGACGAGGAAAATAAAGTCTATAATGCCTATACAACAAACTAATCATAAAACGTGTAAAGAAAATTTCAGTATGTTTTATTGTTTTGGCTCAATGCCAGTGTTAAAATTAAACTCATTGAAGTATTCATTTTTTAAATTTAAAGACTTTTTAAAGATGTTTTTGTCAGATGTTCTGAATTTACCTATCTCTTTTAAAGCAATATAAAAGTGTTGAAAGTGATATCAACAAACAGCCTTTAAACACATAAAGATTTATTTCCTCTTTCCTTAAATGCTCTTATAAAGTTCAGTGGTTTTAAGTGATTTCTAACAATTTGTTATTGTCTGATATTAAAGTCTATAAATATGATTTATAAGTAGTAGAGATGATGTGTTCTGATTAAATCAAGCTAAGGTCATGGGAATTTAATATGATCTGATAACAATGATCATGTTTTTAGCTTACATGAAACTAAAAGCTAACTCAAACCCATCCTTATTTTACAAAGGGTAGAGCGACATTTATACTGTATGTGCGTAAATATATATTATGTATTGTGTTACTGTATATAGTTAATAATTAAATTCAGATTTTCTATTTAGGAAACCCATCACATGACACTGTCATAAGTGGGACTGTTACATGTTCGAAAGTTTATTTCATAATAAATGTTTCAAATCAAATGTTACCAAGATTGGTACAATATATAATGTTTAAGTATCCCTCTGTATATATATCTTGACAAATAATTGAGGTTACATGTACCTTTTGATAGGGAAGTATACATTAATCTACCTTCAATTTGATACACCGAAGAGACACAAAAAGACCCAGAGTGGTTTTATTTGAGTCTAGTTTTTCTACTCTATCAAATACCCATGGTGCTGAAAGTGCGGTGGTTTATTGTGAATTAATGTTATTCATTATCATGGTTAACCACTAAGTACCATCTGTATGAACAGCATGAACAAAATTAATAATCGAAAGGTTTGTAGGTTTGTGATAAGATCTGAGATATTTCAATAATGGTTCAAAGATAAGTATTTATTCTAAGATATTCCATTAATTGTTCAAAGAAAAGTATAAATTCTAAGATATTTCAATAATGGTTCAAAAATAAGTATTTTTTCTAAGATATTTCAATAATGGTTCAAAGATAAGTATTTATTCTAAGATATTTCAATAATGGTTCTAAGATAAGTATATTTTCAAAGATATTTTAAATAATGGTTCAATGACAAGTGTATATTCCAAGATATTTAAATAATGGTTCAAAGATAAGTATACATTCTAAGATATTTCAATAATGGTGCAAAGATAAGTATTTATTCTAAGACATTTCAATAATGGTTCAATGATAAATATATATTCTAAGATTTTCAATAATGGTTCAAACATAATTATATATTCTTAAATATTTCAACAATGGTTCAAAGATACATTTAAGTATATAATCTGAGATATTTCAATAAGGCTTTAAGGATCAGTTAACAATCTAAGATATACCAATGAGGGCTCAAAGATCAATATATAATCGAAGACATTCAATATTTAGACATTGATGATAATAATAACAATCTGATAACTTGTGCTGTTTATCCCATTGTAAATGTTTTGTGTTCTCTTTGTTTTACAATATTGTCTCATTTGCAGAAAATATCTGTATATGTTGTACAGATGAATGTGTTCATAATTCATGCTCATGATATACTGGTATGTACATGTATGTATAATGATTTCCAGAATAAAATCAATTCATAATTTGTTTGGTTATTGTTCTCATTGATTTTATTTCCATGCATTGTAAATTTAAAATCAACGTCAATCTCGATGATAAACGTTTATTTATTGTTATTTAGTTTCAAGAGAGATCGTAAATTTGGTCCCATAACTTAACAAACAGCATTATGTACTACAATCATTGTTTTGGTATTGCTCGCATGTACGTTTTTCAACGAAATAATAACACAAACAATTAACCTTTCCTCACGACTTCTAAGCATCTTTGTGATGTTCACACTTGCTCTCAAACTCTTAGCGACCTCTCTTTTCAGTATGTATACGCAAATAAGTTATGAATAGTGGGTCTGTTGGCTACATTGTAGTGCTCTATGTCACTCTGCACATACAGCAAATGTCAGTTCCATGTTTTACCTGGTCAGCAATAGTGTTCAATCAACTAACACTTCGCGAAGCGTAATAGTGCATAGGCCTTTGCTACACTAATGCTACGTGGTCCCTGATAGTATGGTTCAGTATTTCGTTGTCATCCACATACCTCAAAATGTCACTGTCCTCCTACAACAAAAGTCGTCCTTGAATCCAAGCACCAACTGCCATCCGGATAATAAAACAAATTACCGGTTCTGTTTTCTGTCTTTGCCGTTAATATATCCGTCCTTGTACACGGGTATACCGATCAGCATTCGGCAATTTCTCGGGTAAACATACGAGTAGGTCAACTGGAATGTGTGCACGCGACAGTCACGCATGGCTTCCTCAAACACTCGTGACGTCACCAGGTTCATCCGGAACGCTGAACCAATTGAGGTAGATCCATTCTTCACGTTAAAAGCAATGGTTTTCAGCTCAGTGAGGCTGAGGGATGCATAATAATAAACTACGCTTTCAAACACCACTGCAACGTGTACCCTGATGTAATTATTCAGTTTTTCAAAATCTACAGACGTCAACAGATCAAGAGTTGGACGCGCCTGTAATATGTCGTCGTTTACCTTACACAACGTGTACGTACTTTTCAAACCTGTTTCGAAATATTCAAAAAGCAAAATTTCAAAATTATTCCATTGTGCTTCAAGTTCATTGCCGCTCAGAACTGGACATAACTGATACACATGCTGAGTAACACAACAATGTTCATATCCTCTTGAAGTCAATCCCGGTACCGCGAGATGTGAATGCCAACCAATGCTGGGTAAAATAGCATCCTTAAGTCGAACAACATTTATCATGAACAGTGAACCATTCCCTGTATAGAAGAAGGTGCTATTAACACTTTCTGTCAAAATTTCCATGCCATTAATTTTTAGCGAGAGCATATTTGTACTGTTTGAACTAGTTGACATAAAGGTTTTCGCAGACCTGTGCTTGTCAGAACTCGTTGACGTACTGAACATTGTATTTGACATTCGATTTGCTGAATGAGATTTAGATTCTGCATCGCTTTGCTGAAGCAAATCTTTAGTTCTTTTATAATTGTTATTATTTAGTTTTTTGTCGTTTACACCCTCATGCCTGTTACTAAGTATTTCAGACACTTCACTTGTTGAACCGGTACTTTCTCTAGTACTGAGCATTTCAGACACTGCACTTGTTGAACCGGTACTTTCTCTTATACTGAACATTTCAGACACTGCACTTGTTGAACCGGTACTGTCTCTTATACTGAACATTTCAGACACTTCACTTGTTGAACCGGTACTGTCTCTAGTACTGAGCATTTCAGACATCTTACTTGTTGAAACGGTAATTTCTCTAGTACTGAGCATTTCAGACACTTCACTTGTTGAACCGGTACTTTCTATACCTTCACAAGTTTCTGCAGGCACGTACTCCTCACTAGCGTTGTCAAGAACTTGATGATGTGTTCTATTTCCATCTGAGCCTATTACTTTTTTCTTCTCATTTTCTGCAGCATTAAACGCCGTCTCTACCTGTCCATCTTCGACCAGTAAGCTTTCACTAGCACTGGCACCTTCTTCGCTACTACTGCAGTTTGTTTCGTCCGATTGTGAACTTGTTTCAGTGAATGTGTTTTGAGACGAAAATTTCTTAATCCCATCCTGAAATGAGCCATTGTCTTTTGGGTCTGCTGATCGCTTGTTCTTTAAACGTGCAATTTCTTTCGCAGTCCACTTTTCCCCTCGTCCACATAAGTCCTTTCCAGAATTAAAAAATCGCTGAAGTTTACTTAAAACTTGTATAGCCACCACCATTTTGATTCAGTTATGGTTGAATGGGATACCAATAGCCGTACGTGGCGCACAATACCATTCTTTATTCAAAATTAGAAATGGGTAAGTTCCAACATGTACATCAATTCGGGCTATGTAATTAATGCTATAGTATTTGTATGTATCATAAGTATGTGAATAAAATAAATATTGCTCTCTGTTATTGTACAGTTTATCAATGATTTTACATCAGCGTTATTAAGGCATTTTTTATAAGTTAATCATGCATATTTAAAAATACAATAATATGGGTTCCCAAGTGTCATGATTTGCACTTTCGTTTTTAAAAACCTTCCTGAGCTGGCACTATCTGAAAATTAAAACATGAACTAAAGACACACAGAACTTTCTTGTTTTATTTTCTATCTTAGAAAGTCAAGATAGATGCACAAAAGAAACGTATGAATTTGTTCGACTTATTTGACCTTCATGATCAAAAACGAAACAAAGCATGATACAGATACAATCAAAGTACTGAAAGTACTGCTGGGACGTGATTTGTCTCAGTAATATTTACATTTTGACTTTCGTTCTCGCCAGTGTTTTAATAATATACCACAAGGCAATTTCAATACAGTCTTTATTAATGTTTCTTTAAAAAATATTGAAGACATTGAAGTATGCTTTATTCATATTATTGCGTATACTGGCGAAATCGAAAGCCGAAATATAATATTTATGAGACGTGTCATATAGTTATGTTAAAAGTATGTAACGCTCTTAAATCACATAATTTATGATAACTAGAAAACAATTGAGTTTCTTTGTGCATTTATATTCAATCCATCTGCAAGTATTTCCGCATGCTCAAAAGCTTATGACATATGACATATAATTACCAGCACAGATGATCGTCACATAGCTTGGTCAATAAAATTTGGCCATTCAGTCCTTTGATACTGTTTAAAAAAATGTGGCCATTCAATCCATTAATATTGGCTAAAAATTAACAAAAAATAATTAAAATTGATAAAATGTTATTTCAATAGTTTTCTTAGAGTATTACTTGAAAACTAACCACAGGTGCCCTGAACAATGTCCAATATTTCCTAATATATTTGACAAAATGCTATCATTTTTACAATACCGGAAAGATTAAAGACTAAGCTACAAGAAAAATGTACTTTTTATTCCAGTTCTTGACACAATTCTAACATAATCAGTCGAAATACGCAGACTCAACACTGAAAACGCCCATTATGAAACAATGAAGAGGCTCAAAAACTACGAAAATTCCCCCCCCCCCCAAAAAAAAACAACAACAAGTAATTACAGACGGACATGCAAACTTTGCGCATGCATTACAAAGAGAAGCTTGAAATATAATCCCTACCGTTGTAAACTTTGGACAACATTTGAAGGCTTTTTCAATTAAGTCATTGAAACCAGGAAAGTCGATAATACCCGTCCAATGAAAACGCTTCTTACATTTAAGACAAAGCCGATTGCGCGGTCAAGGTCAAAATTGCAAGACGGTGATTCGAAGTGAAAATAGAAATACCGCAACAAAAAAGGTTCGATTTGGATAAATACGCATCTTACTCAACGAGTTTACAACGGTTGGGAAGATATTTCAAGAGTTTTACATTTTAATATGCTAAAAGAGATATTTCACAAGTATGCATTCTAAGACTTTCTCCGAACAGATCTGGTATTGATGACCTCTTTACTAATGGTTCCACTGCATACTTCTGGCAGAAATGCAACTATCTTTGCCGGAAAATGTGTATGAAATAGCTTCTTGCATGGTGCTCAAACAGTAATATGCTTAGGCATCCTTATATATCTTAATGTATGGTGATTTCTTATTGTTATAATTTAAAACAAATATTAATAGTATGTCGTTAAAAATGCACTTAAGCACTTGAAGTCGTTGTTTTTATTGATTCATATTGATTTGAAAATATCGAAGTATTAAGGTATGTCGTAAAATGAATTATAAAATAACACTTTTCAAAGTAATCTTTTAAATTATGACATGACAAAAGCTTTTTACGTTTCATTTTACAAAACCTCTTCTTACCCCGTTATTCAAAGAATTAGGTTGGTTATCTTATGATAACATTTGTCAATTTATTGTTGATGGCGTATGTGTGAAATATCGATGATTTATTTGACATTGTTATTTAAAGGTCAAATTCATTGAAAGTATGTTCGTTGAAAACCACATTATCAACAACATACTGTTGTATTATAATGCGTTATCTCCAAAAATAAACATTTGCAATTTACAGGTGATAACAACGATCTTCGGGAACTCAAATGCTGCTGACTTCTTTTCATATCGACAATACAATAATTGTGATAAAGCTTTTTTTTATACAACTTGATACGCAAAACCAAATCTTTAGGCGTGGGAACCCGATCTCCTGATTACTGCATTGTCAATTTAACATATTTATCAAAAATATTATTATTCGTATTTAACAAGCTAATATCTATCTTTTAGCATTCCTACGTCGTCAAATTATTTTGGAAAGTAATTGAACAATTCAGACAACACAATTTATTTTGAAACAACTCAAAGTTTAATACTGCTGCTGCATTGCACTTAGAAGCTTTGTCAAGATTTGCATCGACCCGAACATGACGTAACTTTTGGCACTATCATATCGTCAAAAAGGACAAAGTAAACTAAGACGAACGTTTAGCTTGACGTTAGAAGAAATTGGAAAGTACTATAGAATGTGGCGTACCAAATAATGTTAGAAATGTTGCGAATTTAACTTTCCAATTTTAATATTATGCATACTGCGTACCACCCTCTTGACTACCGAACACTGCTGTACAACCGATTAGCAAGGCTAAACTTCATTTAGGATAAAGCATACTCACCGTACAATTGCGCATTGCCAAATCCATTTATAATATTGGCTTGAGAATATGTTATTGATATTAATGTACATTTCATCATTTTCTGATAACATTCATTGCAGATAAAAGAATAAAACTAGCTTAAATTTGGTATTGGTTGTATGACAATGTTAGAAGAAAAATACTTCTAGTTAGTTAAAAAGGGAAATGGGATGGCGCCGGGTCCAAGTTCACTTTTTATGTCAATATCGGATATGGAAATAATAATATAAAATAGGCAGAAAATGCACCACTTCGAACAAGAATTTTTTTTAATTTCCAAACCTCCCAACCAATATTTTAAACCATTTAAGTTTCGTTTTCGGGGGAGGGGCGAATGTCAAAAAGGTTGAACCCCTGAGTTACGCCCTCTCTACATTCAAATCTTAAATCCTCCACTGATAAATGCAAGTACAGAAAGGAGAGGTATGCAGAAAACAGTTAGAACGATCAACTTGGTACTAATGGTGACTACGTAGCAGATGAAGCAAAACATGTCAGGTACCAAGACGATTTTTTTATTCCTTATTTGTATTATTTATTGAACGCTTCAATATACCTGGAAAGTTTTCGCTAGGGAAAACATCATGAAGTATGTACAAGCAAATACAAATAAACATTCGAAAATAATCGAAATAATAAACAAGACTTTCACAGCTGACTAGCTGACAAAGCCAAATACATAGTGTTGATTTTCAACATATTTGCCCTAAACGACACAGACAAACAACACGAGAGCATAATATTATTTATGCGAAAAGCTACAGAAACAAGCTCAGTAGCAAAAAGTTTAAACATAATCCCGGTTTAATGGCACTGGGTAAACGCCAAAGACATAGAGCATAAAATCACAAAAAAGAAACATGGAAGAACAGCACAAAACTCCACAAGCAGCACAGTGCATACATACTATATATATAAAAAAAATATGTTTATCAAGGATTGTTAGGTACCGCCTTGGAACGGTCAGTAAAACGTAAATTTACTGGGGTTTATGTGCACAACCTCACTCTTATCACAAGAGTGGCACATTAAATCACATTGGTGTATTTGTAACAGTAAATGTATTGGCCTCAAAAACACATTAAGAACATGTATGGAAAAATGGTAAAGTAACCGCCCAAAAAAAGAAAATACATTATACTAGAACTAATTAAACATAGAAAACACGATTCAATAAACGGTCAAGGCATTGCCAAACAAGTAAGAACAAGCTCGTTTTTACTTGTTCCTTTTTCGAATAAGAAACTGTAACCCTTTTCCTTATGCCATATGTGTTTTTGCAAAAAGGTATAACATCACTTCATAGTTATATATGCTCATTCAGGCTTATGAAATACTGGTATGTACATGTATGTGTAATTATTTCCGGAATAAAATCAATTCATAACTTAATGTTATAATAATAATGTTTGGTTATTGATGTCATTTATTTTATCTTCATGGAAATTCAAAGATACACTTTTACTCCCATTTAACACAATTAATAAAATGATTAAATATACCAAAAAGGATGAATAAATGTCGAAACATTTGTTATTATGAAGGATATCGAACTTAATTTGGAAGAAAGGTGTAGAAAACACAGTATATCTACTTTATGAGACGATAGTGGATCACAGTAAATCTTTTAGCATTCACTTATCATTTAATATTTTTGCGTTTTCAGCTATTAAATACACGTTTACAACCTTGTTATCAGTTATTGATATTTTCCATAAATGCATTTTTGTGTAAGAAGTTAAAGGTTTATCAATCAAAAATTATGTTTGTTATACATGTGTTTTTGTTGATTCTGAATAACAGTGTCACTTTAAAAGCAACGTTAGTATTGATGATAAACGCTATAGTGGGCTGTTGGCTACATTTTTGTGATGTTCTCTTGTCACTCTCCACATACAGCAAATGTCAATTCCATTCTTCACGAGATCAGCAATGGTTTTTATTGAAACAACTTGGCAGTGCGTAATTGTGAATCGTCATTCCATACACTAATGCAACATGGTCCCTTATGGTGGTTTGGTTCAGAATTTCGTTGTCATTCACAGACGTCAAAATGTCACTGTCACTGTCCTCCTACAGCAAATGTCTGCCTTGAATTCAGGCATCAAATGGAATCCGGATAATGAAACAATCACCGATTCTGTTCTCTGTCCTTGCCGTTAATGTACCCGTCCTTGTACACGGGTATGCCGATCAATTTTCGACAATTCCTCAGGTACACGTACGAGTAGGTCAACTGGAATGTGTGCACGCGACAGTCACGCATAGCTTCCTCAAACATTTGTGACGTCACCAGATTCATCCGTAATTCTGAACCAATTGAGGTAGATCCATTCTTCAGATCAAAAGCTATGGTGTTCGGCACAGCGAGACTGAGCGATGCATCATCTTTATCATGATAAAGAAATGAGTATAAGGTGACTCCTAAGGTGTCTGAATTAATTGGCAATATAGTTGTCATAGATCTGCAACAAATTCTGTTTAAACTAGATGGCGTTTTTAGCATTTGACTCGTTGATTGAGCATTACATTCGGGCTCAATTTGCTCCAAGAGATTTAGATTATGTCTACCATTGCTGCCAGAAAAATCTCTTAAGACAATTTCTTGTTCATCATCGTTCAAAATTCCACCCGGTGAATTTTGTACTAGTAATTCACTAATGTCTCTTTCATTTGTTGTCGGTAATGCTGTTCGACTTATTGAACTGGAAATAGTACCTTTATTTATATTTGCAAGTGTATGTTGAACCTCACTTTTAATGTGGTTATTAGTGTTTGGAACATCCGGTACCCCTTCTTGATTTACATGAACGGTTTCCTCGTTATTCTCATCGTCGCTTGAAAATAAAGGATTGGAATGTCTTTTGAGAGCTATGCGAACTTCTTTTCCGTTTTCTAGCAGAATATTTGCTCTGGATAGTACACCTTCATTTCTGCTGTTTATTTCGTCTGTCTTTTTGAGACAGAAAATCGTTGTTGCTATCCAAATGAAGGCCACTGGTGTCTGAATTTGTTGATAGCTTAGACTGTAAACTTTCAAGTTTTCTCTCAATCCTTTCTTCGGCACGGCCGAAAATCTCCTCTCCAGAATGAGCAACTTTTCGGCATTTTTTTAAGATCCATTTTTGAAGAACCACCATTTTGTTTTTATAACGCTTTGGGAAACCAACATTACTAAAATTAGATTTTTTTTACTAAAATTAGAATTGTATCACTATTTTGATTAACGATGGGACAATTTAAATGTTTATCAGTGTGCCAGTGTACAATTTATCATTTAATTGAAATCAGCGTTTAAAACTGTGTATGTGTGTAATACATACCTTGAACCACATCGTCGGATATGTAACCCAGGAAAAGGTTGACCGTGGGTGGCGAACGAAGCTTAAAATAGGATACATGTTTGTATTTGGGTTCCCAATAAGTACATATACGCAAGGAAATGTACTTTCGTTTCATGATCTAAATATCACATAAAGTTATATCACGGACTGTTTAACAAATTAGGGATGATATCTATCCTAAGTCACAACATCATAAACATGCATTGGATACATACGGACGTTACTAAAGACTTGATTCAGTGAGACATATATATATATCTCTCAGGATAACCCATTCAAGTTATTCAACTTATTGCCAATGGGGTCCTTATGACAAATAAAATTATTTGCCAAGATCTCAGATGTTAGCTGTTTAAGTTAGGTTTTCTTTTACAAATAAATAACATGAGTAGTTAAAGAATGTTTGATATTTTTACAGTACCAATGCCTCTGACTGTAAAACCCCAATGACACATTAACATAATTTGACAAAAAATCTGAGAACTGTAAATATGCAATCTTTAAGTCTAAATGAATCATTCACAATTAATAAAATATGAAATCTGCACAATTCATACCAACAATGAGATGTGATTTCACTTCTTTCTCAATTATTTTAACTTTAGATGATCTGACGTAAAATCTTAATGATTAAGAAGGACTCGTTTGCTACGCTCACTCCGCCCATTCTTAATCATTTAGATTTAACCTCATGTTGTCTTACTGTTTCTTAGTATGTCGTTGTCGTCATAATTTTCGTCAGTATGAAAGTGTATTTCATTAAGGGCCTTTCACAGTGCAATTAAACACGAGTGGGAAGGCCAATAATTAAACTATTTATGTTTTATTTCGTGATAGGGCACATTTTTTTTCAAGAGTAAAACAAACATCCTTTCAACATGTCTTGGTGTTCTCATTTTTAGATGTTCTTTTATTGGTGCAAATAGGAAAACAGTTTATTGATAAATATTACCCAGCTTCCAATGTGTGCTTCGCCGTTTAAGTTCACCATTAAAAGCGCAATAACCGAAATGTGACTTGTGTTTTGAAAAGAACTGTCGTTGTGCTTTAAATGGTGAACTTAAAGGGTTTTAAGGGACCAAACCTTTGTTCACGGTTATGCATCTGAAAACACTAATGTTGTAATTATTTTACTCTTTGATACCGAAATTTCAGAAAAAAATATACAAGCAAAGTATAACAATCCTGGTTTTAGTGTTGAGGAACCCACGCATGTACAGTCAAGATAATATTAGAGAACTGACAACAAAGGTTTAAATATTATACTGTTTGACTCTAAAGTATATTGTTACGTGATTTTACCTCAGGGGAAAATTTCCCCATAAGGGCAAATGAACCTAGGTAAAACTATGTGCATTTGAATGCAAATACCCACAGGGGTAATTTTACCCACGGGTAAAAAACTACCTCGGTATTTGGCCGTGGTATTTCATGACAGATAAGCACAACAACTTTTTTTGAGTATTCTTTTAATTTTGCATGGTTTTACGGTAAAAAGGTTAAAGGGAAAATTGTTATTACATTGTAATACAAATTTTGTTTACTCTGTAAAACTTTTTTTTTAAATTCCTCAGAAGACTGTTTCTACAAAGGACTGAAATATCATGTCTTTATTTTTTAATTAAATATTTTGTTTTCTATTTAAGCTTTTTGGTTTTTCTTGGAGACTCATATGCGATCAAAAAGAAATGCTTAAATTTCAAATATTTATTTTATAAACGCTATCGCACTCCTATTTCAGCTGATACTTAAAAAGTTTCCAACTTAACACATTCTTGGTATTCTTTTCAAATAAAATAAACGTGAATACGTGCAGTTCAAATATTTTCTGACAGTATGGCATCTATATTTTTGAAAGTCAGATCATATCTCTTTTCTACCTTCCTTAAATTACTGCAACATGATATCGCTCACTTTGAATAAGAGTTTTATTTAATACAGAAATTGATATCCGGCTTACGTTAGTAATATTAGCTTCATCATTGTTAAATGTTCTTTTCAACACAAACTATTTGCATTTATTAAATAAATTAATGTTCTAAATTACCATTTGAACGCGTCCAAAGAATACCACAGAAGTACACATTTGTCCTAGTCGCATGACAGCATATTTATTTATGGATATATGATATAACTGTTTTATGATGCACATAAGCATTTCAAAATCAAGTCGGAAATCATTTGAATGTCAAAATGCAAAAAGACCAGTATCTACTGCGCTATTACTTATATTTTCATTTTATTTGAAAAGGTCACAACGTTAATAAAATGTTAATATATTTCGTTCCTTTTTAATATTTAAATTCAAGCTAACGATACAATATCCCTTAACAAAGCTTCATATATTTTTTGTGCGAGTTCCCTTCAGTCAGTATCAGTTCTAAAATAGGTCTGTGATTAGTACTGTAAGTGTTGTTGAAGCTCTTGATAGCTCTAAGCGGCTTTTAGCAGTGTAAGGTATGATTTAGCGTTCCAAGTTATACAATTGATGGCACTTCCGTTTTCCATTAGTTTAGCTAATTGTCTATTAAGCATATACTAGCGAAGTTTGTGACTAGATTTCTGTGAAATTAAAGTACTTCAGATACACTTTTACAAGAAATCTTTATCCAGAGCAACCTCTGTCGTTCTGTGGGACATGCATTCACAATTACTTTTAGTGCATTTGAAGCGGTTGCAGAGGCCTCGTAACTAAATTATTTTGCACTGCATTCAGTATGTTATCATACATAACAGGAAAAATAATCAAGAGTGCTTCCAAGAATGCAAAATACTGTAGAGGACACAACACTCCCCATTCCATATAGTTCACCATTCAAGGAAAAATCCTTATATTGTTCAAATCACTCACAGAGTTGGCCTAAATCGCCATGAAACACGATTTTCGACTTTGTCTTGTACTCAATCGAAGTAAGTAAGCGGAGAACCATCTTTTAGGTGTTGTAGCGGACACGCCTGCCTAGCATCCCATATAGGTTACCACTCTAGGAAAACTAGTTTTCTCTTTTAAAGTCAGCTCAAACACAAACAGTATATTGACTAAGGTGAAGTAGGTAAAGTACCAGATCATACTTGTTTAAGAGGACACACCAACCTACCACCTTTTATACGTCAACACGATAAGTAAAATCGTTAGGTCGCTCAAAGCTATTGAAAGAATTGGCCCTAAATCTCCTTAAAACACGTTCTTTGGCTGGGTCTGATTCTCATAGGAGTAGAATTGGCGGAGTACCACCTACTAGGTAGTGTAGGGAACACGTCCATCTAATACCCTATATATGCCACCACTCTTGAAAAAATTGTTAACCGGTTCTAAACACTCGTAAATTCAACCCCAAATCGCCATCAAATGTGTTGTCTTGTTTTTTTCTGGTGCTGACTTAAGTGAAGAAGGTGCACGACCTAATACTTGTTAAAGCAGACACACCGACCTACAACCAATATAGGTCGCTTCTCTGAAAAAGCTTGTTGAAGCACACGCAAAATTGGCCCATAATAGCCATAAAGACCGTTTTCACTTAAAAAGTTACATAATAACTGGTTAACTAGAAAAGATTCGTGTAACTACTAACTTAGTGAAATTCGCAAATCATAACTAGATAACCAGTTACTGCTAAAAGCCAAAAAATGCTTTTATACTAACATTCGTGTTACCACTTATCTATAAATTTTATAGATAAGTGGTAACACGAATGTACTCCAGTTAACCATTTATTATGTTACTTATTAAGTGGAATTCTCAAACCATAACTAGTTAATATGTTAGTGTTGTAAAGCTAAAACAGGTAACAGGCGGTAGTACTGGGCACTTTGAGGACTGTCTTATGATATTGATCTTACCGAAAATGTTACGCAAATATTAACTAGAAAGCTAAATAATTATCGCAAAACTAAAATGTTAACACAAAGCAATTCGCGAACGTTAACAGGTTATCTCACGGCCGAAATAGGACACCATAAATTGTGATATAACAACTATTAAGAGAACAATAATTAATTCAAAATAATCTATGAAACAATAGATTAGAAATTATTATCTTTCTGTTGTTCTTAATGTACACGTACTATTATATCGTACATTCTGTTACTGTACAGAAAGTTGCTACAGAAAGTCATGAGATTGATCACGTACAAGCACACGACAGTATGATTTATATGTGCGCATCAAAGTCCCTGAATTTTCATTTTTAACACAAGCAAGACTTAAGACTGATTGGATTGAAAAGAACTGACATATATATCCATTAATTTATTAAAAAGCATGACAGTGTGATTGATATACTAGTATGTTAAAAGTTGTCATTGTTGGATATAAAAAATGAATCATATTTTATCAAGATTGTAACACATTTACATTGTTGAACTACATTGTATAAATAGGTCTTGTTCAATCACTTCATAAGCAGAAATCTATGTAAATATATCTAAGATTGTTTGATAAAAGTTGGATGTTTTAAAGAGCGTTCATTGCTTATGTAATCTTCGGTTTCATGGTTATAACACATTGTAAAGCATATGAACAGCATAAAAAGAAATCACGTTGATGATTAAAAAAATAAAATTGAGTATATAATCTAAGATATTGTTGAATAACTAAATGATTATAATTACAATTTGAAACTTTCTGTACTCTATGCTACAGGTAATGTTTTTTGTATAGGGGAATATGTACGATTTTACCGTATAATTTCGTTACAAAAACTGATTTAGTTTTAATAGAATATTTGGTCTTAAAATTTAGCAATCACATGTACTCCAATCACTGTAGTTGTATTGCTCTATCAATACGTTTAGAAACTACCTATTTCAACAAAATAACATCACAACCAATTAACCTGTGTTCACGACTTTTCTTTGGGTTGTTCGCTGTTCCTGTAAAGCTCTCGACCTCTCTGTTCAGTATATTCGAACACGTAGATGACAGCAACATATGAATAGTGGGGTCAGTTTGCTACATTTATAAACTCTCTTGGGTGCGCCTTAAATGGCATAAGGTGGAATCCTGATAATGAAACAATCACCGATTCTGTTTTATGTCCTTGCCGTTAATATATCCGTCTTTATACACGGGTATACCGATCAACATTCGACAATTCCTCGGGTACACGTACGAGTAGGTCAACTGGAATATGTGCACGCGACAGTCACGCATTGCGTCATCAAACACTCGTGACGTCACTAAGTTCATCCGGAATTTAGGATCATTTGAAGAAGTTCCATTCTTCACATAATCAACAATGGTTTTCAATTCACTACTACTGAGCGGTGCGTAATAGCGGATCAACCCTTCAAAAACTACTGCAACGTGGTCCCTGATAGTATGGTTAAGTTTTTCGAAAACTATTTCGTCATCCACAGACGTGAAGTATGCCTTTACTATGTCATAGGCTTCCCTCAGCAAATTTCCCACAGTTCTTAACCATAGTTCAACGTTACACCTCAAACTCTTAAAACTACTTTCAAAGATATTTCCGTTCAGAGGCTGACATACTTCCAGCTCAGCTTTAAACCAAGAACAATGCCGATATCCGCTTAAAGTCCGACCCGGCACATCGAGATCACAATTGTTGAATAACATGGCTTTGTTGGATTCAAACACTCTTCTATCATGTCGACTGAAAGTAGTAGAAACAGTATAATTGTTTGTTCTGATTGACCTGGTGATTACCATTTTCTTCCTCTTCAACGACTCCTCTGATGAAATTTGACTTGTTGTACGTGCGCGACATTTAGGGTCTCTATTACTCTGCTTCCGTTTAACTGGATTCTCAGTGTTAGCACTAGTTTTTTGATTATGTGTTATTTCATCTCTGTTTAGAATTGTTTTCTCTGGATTTTTACGAAGGTCTGTACATATGGTATGTTGTTCCTCGTATACATAGCATAAAACAATGTCGCTTGCTAATTCAGGATTGGTGGTACTTGGTTGTTGCTGTTGCTGATTCCCATTCTGTTTTGAAATTATGCGCTGATCTACATCACTTAATCTTTCAATGTCTTCAACGTTTATTCCATCGTGTATTTCAGTGTTGTCTTTAGAATATGTTCTATCTAGTTTCGGTTGTTTTTCTTTCGTCGTATGAAACTTCTTCTTTTCTTTTTCAATTTCCGTTTTAATAATTTTACCAAAAGTGTCAAGATAAGTTTTTCCTTTATCAACAAATTTATCGCATTGACTTAGAAATTTAAGCAACACCACCATTTTAAAATATATACAAAGATTTTTGAAAAACCATACATTCAATATTGTTATTTCACATCATTTTTAACACGGAACGAACGAAAAGTGCGATAAGACACGATAAGACAATATCATTCAGTATAACAACTCATCAAAAGTTCCTTGTATGCACCATAGTAATTAAGTCGAAAATAAACCCTCAAACTGTAGTCTGCCTTCTATGATCGGTATTTCACAATTCGTGGGATACCAGAATAACTAATGAATACGTATACACTATTCCCCATTAATATTTAAACCTTTATCGACATTCGATCATACCTTCATTGTATGTTGAGTGTACGTTAAGTATGTATAAAGCTTTACATGTTATTAGATCCCTACCCCTGGAATACCGCTTTATTTTGGACCGAAATAACGGTTAATTTGGAACTGAAAATATTTTAAATTTAAATATTGCTTTAAGCGTCCTGTTTATTTTACATTCTAATCCTGAATAAAGTAATATATAAAGCTTATAGCATGCCATTCTTCGTTCGCAAATGAAATCGCTGTGAATATTGCGGGTTTGAAATTTGAAAAATGCCCAAACGCCAAAATAGGTCAAACTGTAAATTTGAAATGGTTCATATTGTGCATGTTGTGGAACATATCACGGCGACCGTTACGTTTGCTTGCGATATATTCCATTAAATTCAAAATATGAACTATAACTGATACATAGACATACAGCTAAATGTGTAGGCATGTTGTGGCACTAAGGATAATATAATAAGACAAGAAATAAAAGTAAGTATATAACTATGATAGAGGTTCATATAATCTCTGATAAGTTCCTGAGGTTTACTCGATGCTTTAAAGGAAATGTACGGGGAATACCATCGAAATTCCAAAGTGGTTTATTGACTTACTATATGCTTACGAGGCAGATAAATGGACAGAGCATAGCATCAATGTTGTTTAGTGAAAAATCGCAGAAAGGTACATGTACTCGCTAATGTTTTTTTGTAAAATGCAATTTTTGTGTATGCCGAAATAAAGAGAGGCAAATCATAAGGAGTGTTAACACTAAGATTCTAAAAGCTTGAATCCTTCAGCAAATGTTGATATTTGCTCAAATATCGTCCTTGAAGACCACAATTTTCTAGTGGTTCAAGAGACACATATTTTGATTGTTCTTGTCTTAATCGGCGTGCGTTCGCACCCCACTACCACCAAAATATGTTTTATACTATAACTGTATTTTCTTCTGCAATTTCGATATCATAAGGTAAATATAATGATAAAATAATTGTTTTCAGGTGCATACTGGAAAAAAATAATCAAAAACTTCTCAGTTGAAAAATGTAAATTATTAGGTATTCAGAAAGTCACGTGATATGCCAATTTCCTGTAAAGACGATGTGCGCGCTAAGTTTAGATTGATTTTAGATTAATTTTTCGATTTTGTTGCATTTTGTTATTGCATTCTTATCATTCTTGAGGTTAAAAAGGGCAAGAGAAGCCATTTGGATACACAAAATAGATTTACATCACTAAAACATAATGGGACTGAATTTTAGATAGTCAATCTACGATCAATACATCTGACCAACACAATCATACTTTTAGATTGTCGATCTAAGATCTATGAACCCAGTTAACAAAATCTTAAATCTACATGTAGATGATCGTTCTTCGGTCTACGACGGTCAATCAAAATTTGAAATTAGATGGTCGATGTACGATCAATAATCCTGGTCAACTAAATCTTAATTTTAGGTGATCGATCTAAGACCCAGGTCATCCAAGCCTTAATTTTAGATGGTCAATCTGTGAATCAGAACAGTTTTCAAACCTTTTCATGGATATGTCGGAAAGTATGTTCAAGCGCTTGAAGATGAAACTCTATGAAAAAAGATCATAATCGAGCTGACTGACTGACAGTGCCACACATTTGCCCAAGTGCCATAGAGTTATATATGGAAATATGGTTTAACAGTTCTCACAAATTAGTTTTTCAATATATTAACTTACTTCCTACACATATTGTAATGTTCCTGGAATCATGTAGCCCGGAGCCCGCAAAATAAACATTTCTATTTTAGTACCATTTATATAGTATTTGATTTTTTACGAGTTCCGCTGGTTTGTTAAAATGGATCATTCCGTTTTGGTCACGTTATGTTTGGGTATATAAGCAGCTAACGGCATAGAAACGGTTAGTTCGTGTCTTGACGCCGATGGGAGAATATCATGTTAATATATAGGGAAACTTTGAAGTTCCTTTTTGTACTGTTTAGAGCGGGTTCTGAAGTATTGGGGACTAGGAGAATTAAATTGAAGCATTTGCACGACAGCTTCTAGTTTCCAGGTTCGGACATCCGTGGGGTTTCTTTTTGGCTTCTTAGTAAGCCTGGATCGTAGCGATACAGACGGAACAGGGCCAATGGTCTGATTCCCCGTAATAGCTACACTATTAGGACTGTGTGTTTCACTGATACATTGTGAGATTGGTTTATGAACGTTTTGTATGCTGTTCCTGTTTGAAGATAAAACATAGGTGTTTCTGTTTGTGCGTTCTTGGTTTTGGGATAATTAAACATTGATTCTTAGACCATAATAATAATTTCTAATAGTGTTTGAAAATCGGATTCCATTTGCTATCGATAATCGAATCGAAACGGACTAAGCATTTCGATTTACTATCGGACAATAATCGAAAGTTCATAATATCAGTAAGGAATACATTCTTTATACATAGTATAATCATGATCATTGAAATGGTTAAACCTGGAATCAGTACGTGTGATGCTATAGTCATGCTTTTTGCAATAGTATGTAAATTTCCGCCTTTAACAACTTAAGTTTTAAACCTCAGATGAATTCAACGAGAATTTACATGAAAGAAAAAATGACATTTACTCGACGTTTTTTGATCACCTCAGATATGCTAAAGACATCTCTATCTCGGCTAAGACACCATTCTGCCTCTTTATATATTCTCAGGTCACCTCTATCTTGCCTATGAAACCATTTAGCCACCTAAAAATTATGCTAAAGACATCTATATCTCGGCATAAATACTATATGGCCATCTCATATATGCTTAGGATACCCATATCTCGGCATGGATACCATATGGCCATCACATATATGTTAAGGACGTCCCTATCTCGGCTAGGATACCATTTGACCACCTTATATATGCTGAGGACACCTCTTTTTCGGCATTGATACCATATGGCCATCTCATATATGCTATGGCCACCTCTATCTCGGCTAGGATACCATATGACCCCTCATGTATGATAAGGACGCCATTTTCTCGGCATGGATACCATATGACCACCTTATATATGCTCAAGACATTTCTATCTCGGCATGGATACCATATTGCCATCTCATATATGCTAAGGACACCTCTATTGCAGCTAGGATACCATTTGGCCATATCATATATGCTAAGGACACCTCTTTCGCGGCATGGATACTAAATGCCCATCTAACATATGCTCATGACACCCTCTTATCATAGGCAATGAATAGCCCTATACAATATCGATATTGGCCTATAACATAAACATCAACATCTATTATCTAGACTTGTGATAACTTAAAAAAGACCTTAGATCATTTCAACAAGAACCCTAGGAGCGATGTCTAGGCTGAAACGTTACCGTCTTTATCTAGGCGGACAAGAATGTTGTGGAATGCAGGCAAGGAGGCGTCGGTGCTACTGGTCTTAGGATTCGTTCGTCTCATCATTCATAGCCTGTTTGATAAAACATCTAACGTCTTCGAGTATGGGAAACACTGGAACCTCTTTTTTACGATAACGGTTGTCAGGTATTGTGCATGTATTTTCTTTTTTTCAACTTCAAAGAATGTTTACAAGCTTAATTATTCTCAAGACCAATAACTGAGCATATGAGTAAAACAAATCAGAAGTGCATGGTATATGTACAAATATTACATGAAACCAGCATGCTGTTATGCTAATATAAGCATGGTGCATTATGATATTATAATTTTGTCTAAAGTGAAGCAAATTATTATTATACATGTATACTTGATAACAAGTCGCTGTACACTGGACCGAACATGATTATTACAAGTCAACAAACAACGGAACTTAATCGGAAACAAATTGTCTGCAGCAAATTGTATGCGTTGGGTTAGCTGACAAGTACGGTAACGTTTAAGCAGCCGAATGGCTTTGTGACTAACACAACTGGTACGATGAGTATTGTTATTATAGGGAAAACTTATGCATTAGGAGTGAGGTTGTGCACACTAACTGGTTTAAACCCTCCAGTAAATTTGTATTTTACTGACCGTTCCAAGGCGGAACCTAACAATAAGCTTTTCAAAACTGTATCGAATGGATTACTGTTTTAAAATGTTAGCTCGCTCTAACGTCCAAAACATACGTCAACATACGTCAACGTACAGGACTGGGACACAAAACGTTTGTATAAATGCATTGTCATGTCTAGTGGGATTTAGTACTAGAAGTACTTTAAAACGCACTATAAGTCGAAAAAGAAACTGATTCCTTATTCCTTATTCAAACTCGATTAAGAAATAGAAACGGTGAATTTAATCAAATAAATATGGAGAAGTATTCTACACAAAAAAGTCTGTAAATGCATTGTCTATTCAAGAGGATTTTATTGTTAAGGCTGCTTTAAAAACGTACAAACCCCGAATAAAGAACAGACATCTGGAAAGGTCAACATTTCAATTTCGCGTTTAATCGCGTTATGATTAAAATAACAATTTAGAAGGGGTTCCTCTTTATGGCCCGAAGCTATAAGTATCTTCCATGACCGAGAGTGGAAAATAGGTTCATCCAAACAAGAGCATAGGAAATGTTTTACGGAACGAGGTTTACCGAACGGGTTCTTTTTTATCTTTCCCCATGGGCAAGATAAGGATTTCCAGCATGGGCTAATATTTTGATATACTTATTTGGGGTGAAAACATATAATTTCCCGCCGGATACTGTTTTCTTGCCGGAGGTAAATAATTATCGGCCGGATATTTTGTTTGTCCGGTATTAAAATTTCATTACCCGGTTGTGAATGTTTTCATGCTTACCGATTTTAACTGGTTCTTAGTACGACACGTCAACCTACCATCCCATGCATAAATAAAAGTACTCGGGGAAAACTCGGAAACTCATTAATAGCATTAAAACGAAAAAGAACGTTTTCCGGCTTGGTCTAGTTTTCACTGGACACACCTTCCTATCATACCATATAGGTCACCATTCTTGAAAAACTCGTCAACTCTTTTAAAGAACCCTTAAAATTGGCCCTAAAATTGAAACAATACTCGTTTTCCGGCTGGGTTTGGTTCTCAATAGTATGAAGTAGGCGGAGAACCAAACCTGTTGAAACCATTTTAAGTTTCACGCCCAAACATATGAGTCTCAAATTATAAAGACTCAAGAAATCTTAGCAATATAGAAACTATTTCCAATTTTGCGGGTAATTCTCGACCTTTATTACATCAGGTGCTTCATATTCAATATACCAGATGCTTTAAATTCAATATATCCATAAAATTCAACTTAACTTTTACATTTGTATATGCCTTTATTGCGAAACCATTATGACTAAAGATATCAGAAACAGATTTTCTATATATACACAAATACATGGAACAACTTCAGAATAAATTTCCTTTTTGAAATTCAAAAATTGACATAATAAATTTCCTCACACTTAAAATTCATTGTGATTTTTGAGTATCACTTAGTGTTGTTGAAGCTCTTAATAGCTCTAAGCGGCTTTTAGCATGACCGCTTGTAAGGTATGATTAAGCGTTTCAAATTATACAATTGATTGCACATCCGTTTTTCATTAGTTTAGCTAATTGTCGATTAAGTATATACTAGCGAAGTTTGTGACTAAGTTTCTGTGAAATTAATGAAGTACTTTTAAACTTTACACTGCAAGAAATCTTTATCCTGAGCAACCCCTGTTGTTCTGTGGGACATGAAGTCACAGTTTGTGAACCCATAGTGTATTTGAAGCAGTTGCAGTAGCCTCTCAACTAAATTTATTTGCACTGCAGCCAATATGTTATCATATACTCTTGCGCACAGTGGTCAGAATTTGGCTCAGTGTGAGCATTATTTGATAAGCATATAGAGAGCTGAATTTTCTACCTCTGTACCCTGTGCGTAGGAGTGATACAAAACAGATAAACTAATCAAGTGTGCTTCCAAGAGTGCAAAATACACAAAACGGTAAATATAATCAAACGTGTTTGCTCCCTATTTTGGCAAATTCTGAGATCTACCGATTTTTAGATAAGTTGATATGTATAAAAAATAAAGTTTGTCTTATTCCGTATAGTCACGGCTTAACGAGTTAAACTTGTTTATAATACCACTTAAAACGACACGTCCACCTACCACACGATACAGGTCATCACTTTTGGTAAACTCGTTCAAATCACTCATTAAGTCGGTCCAAAAATTGCCATAAGATTCGCATTCCGGCAGTGTCACGTACTCGCTAGAACGAAATAGGGTGAATACCACCTACTCTATTTATAATGGCTCACTTACCATCCCATATAGGAAACCATTCTGGGAAAACTCATTCAATGCACTCGAAAAGTTGGCGCAAAATGGCCACAATTTCCGTTTTTCGGCTACGTCTGGTACTCTCTAGTAAAGTAGGCGAACAATCACCAGCTAAACCATATGACATGCTCACTGACAAATCCCATATATGTCACCGCTCACGTTAACTCGTTAAAACACATTTGGTCCCAAATTGCCAAACAATCAGCTTATCAGCTTGATCTGTTTCTCAAAAGGGGGAAGAAAGTGGAATACTATCTAGAAGGTGTAGCGGAGGATACGCCTTTATGTCGCCACTCTAGTTAAACGTGGTTAACTCGTATAAATTGGCAAAACATCGCAAAATTAGCCCAAAACAGACACAGACCCCATTTTTGGCTGGGTCTAGTACTCATTAGAGTGAGATAAGCGGAATACCACCTTCAAGGTGTTGTAGGGCACACGCCGTCCTACCATCCCAAATGGGTACAACCTCTATGAAATCTCTTTTACTCGTTCCAATCACTATCAAAGTCTGACCCAATGAGACACCGAACTTTTTTTTCTCTTCAGTCTGTTACTCATGAGATTAAAGTACCTAACAACCTATATGGGTCACCACTCTTGCAAAACTCATTAGTTCGCTTAAAGCACTCGCAAAGTCGGCCTTAAATCGCCACAAGGTCCGTTTTATAGCAAAAGTCTTTTACTCACTAGAATGAAGTAGGCGAAGTACTATCAACTATGTGTTAAAGACAACACGTCCAACTTCCATCCCGTTTAGGTCACCAATATGGGAAAAATCGTTCACTCGTTTAAAGCACTCGCAAAGTCAGCCTAAAAGTGTCACAGCGTTTCCCGGTTTGGCCTGGCAGTCACTAGTGGGAAGTATGTTGAGTAATACATAATGCGTGTTGTAGAGGCCACAAAAAGCCCCATTCCATATAGTTCGCCACTCTAGGAAAAATCCTTATATTGTTCAAATCACTCGCAGAGTTGGCCTAAAATCGTCACAAAACACGATTTCCGACTGCGTCTGGTACTCAACCGAAGAAAGTAAGCGGAGAACCACCGATTAGGTGTTGCAGCGGACACGCCGCCTAACATCTCATATAGGTCACCACTCTTGGAAAACTAGTTTTCTCTTTTAAAGCCAGCCCAAACTCGCCACAAAACTGTCTATAGCCTAGTTTGAAGTAGGTACAGTAGTACAGATAGTACGTGTTATTGAAGAGCCACCCACCTAACGCCTCATATACGTCAACACTATGGGTAGATTCGTAAGAAAGCTATTGAAAAATTTGGGTCTAAATCTCATAAAAGACCTTTCTTCGGCTGGTTCTGGGGCCATGATTACGAACATTCTCAAGTTCAAGTCTAGACTCAGACTCAGAAACGCACTTTAATGAAGGAACAAAAAATCATATTTATTCCATTTCTTTTACAAAAATGTATGTTAATAAAAGTAAAACATTCAAATATAAATATATATCAGCAGATTTTACTATCATTGTTTTGAGAGAAGAAAAAATACAATGAAATGAAGTTTTGCCATAATGAGTCTTTAGTCTGAACTCAGGCTTGAGACTGTTTGGATCACGTACAAGCACACGCATCCAATTCCCTGAAGATTCTTTTATGATACAAGAAAGACGTAAGAAAGATTGGATTGAAAAAAAACTGGCATATATATCAATTAATTTATTAAAAAGCATGACAGTGTGATTGATATACTAGTATGTAAAAAGTGTCATTGTTTGATGTAAATGAATGAATCATGTGTTATCTAGATTGTATCAAATTTACATTGTTGAACTACATTGTATGTATAGTATATAGAATATTGTTTGAAGATGCACTCTTACTCCCAAATAAGATTTAACACAATTAATACTATTGTTTTATTATTCCAAAAAGGATGAATAAATGTCGAAAACAGTGGTTCTAATGAAGGATGCCTATTTTAATTTTAAAGGAATGTGCACAAAACATAGTATTTTTATTTTTTGGGATTATAGTAGATCACAGTAATTTTTTATGCATTCACCAGTTACTTAATATTTTTGCGTTTTCAGCAATGAAATACACGGTTTCAATCCTGTTATTAGTAATTAATATTTTCAATAAATGCATAATCAATTAAGTAGTTAAAGGTCTATCAGTCAAAATATATTTTTGTTTTACATGCGATTGCATTGATATTTAAGAAATATAACTCACCACTGAGGGCCATATGACATTATAAGGACCGACCAGTCAGCCAACGAAGGTGTATATGGACCAAGGCTGACTGGCCGGTCCTTAATGCCTTAATGCCATATGGCCCGAAATGGTGTGTTATATTTCTTAGATTATGCGGAACACTTTTTTACCATTTAATAATTTTAAAGCGCCTTTGATGTGTTTTATGGAACAAATCTAATAATGTTTTATTGCGAACAAGATGTCCTTGTGAAGCAAGCAGCACTCAGCGGTCCATATTACATGACGTCATCTGTCCATATCATATTTTTTGGCGAGGTCCGGACCGGCCAAAAACATGATATGGATCGCTGACGTCATAAAAACTGGATTTTTATTAAAACACATTGATATACAGATCGATCAACTTTATATACGCAAAGAACGGACACATTTATGTAAGGTATAATATAGAATAATAGTGTCACTTTAAACACATGGAATTAAGTTGCATGGTTTAAAGAGCGTTCATTAATGTAAACTTCGGTTTAGTCCTGTTATTCAGTGTCATGGTTATAACACTTTGTAAAACATATATGAACAGTATAAACAGAATTGTTGATGATTATAATTTAAATCCTTGAGCAGTATAATATAATCTAACATATTGTTTAATAACTAAATTATTTTAATAACAATCTAAAACTTTCTGTACTCTATGCTACGGGTAATGTGTTTTGTAAAGAGTACTGTGTATGATTTTAACAGATCACAGTGTGTGTATACCATGTGATAAATTGCGTCATAAATGCTACGTCGGAAGGCAACATTTGCTTCGAATGAAGACTTTAAACAAAGATAACTTCCCTAGTTATTCACCCTTTTATGTGAAACATAGCGCAGTCTACGCCGCTAACGGAGCCCCGTCTGCGGTCTTTTACCAGAGTTTGATTGAGAGTTTAGTTTCTTTAAACACTTCGACAAACCTTTTCACAATACGGCCGTCTGACGGAGCACTGTCAAAACATTATTTGGGAAACAGGTTTGTCGAAGTGTTTGATGAAACTAATCACCTTATCAAATTCCGGTAATAAAACTTAGGAGGGGCTCCTTTAAAGCGGCATAGACTGCCCTTTGTTTCATTTAAAATGGTGTAGTTAAAGAAAAGTTATCTTTGATTAAAGTTTTCATTTTAAGGAAAAAAAATCCTTCCGACGTAGCATTTATGATGAAATTATCAGGTGGTATACACACACTGTACATCATGTCGTTGCAAAAACTTATTTAGTCTTAATAGTACATTAGGTCTTATAACTTAACAATCTTATGTACTACAATCATATATACGTCTAGAAACTATCTATTTCAATAAAATAACATCACAACCAATAAGTCCATCCCTCCGACTAAGCATTTGGGTTGTTCGCTGTTGCTGTAAAACTCTTGACCTCTTTGTTCAGTATATACGGACACGTAGTTGACTGCAACATATAAATAGTGGGGTCAGTTTGCTACATTTATAAACTCTCTTATGTCCGCCTTAAATGGCATAAGGTGGAATCCGGATAATAACACAATCACCGATTCTGTTTTCTGTCCTTGCCGTTAATATAACCGTCTTTATACACGGGTATACCGATCAGCATTCGACAATTCCTCGGGTACACGTACGAGTAGGTCAACTGGAATATGTGCACGCGACAGTCACGCATTGCGTCATCAAACACTCGTGACGTCACTAAGTTCATCCAGAATTTAGGATCATTTGAAGAAGTTCCATTCTTCACATAATCAACTATGGTTTTCATTTCACTATTACTGAGCGGTGCATAATAGCGGATCATCCCTTCAAAAACTACTGCAACGTGGTCCCTGATAGTATGGTTAAGTTTTTCGAAAACTATTTCGTTGTCATCCACATGCGTCCAAATGTGAAGAGTCCGGTATTCCTGTAATATGTTATACTCTGCCCTGAGCAACTTGGCCACATATCTCAACCATTGTTCAACGCTCCACCTCAAAAACTTAAAACTACTTTCAAAGTTATTTCCGCTCAGAAGCAGACACATCTTCCCGTCAGCTTTAATCACAGAACAATCAAAAGACAAATCCGTCTTTCCGAAAAGCGAATTAAGTGTTTCAGGATCAAAATTATTGGGCAGAATCCCATAGTTGAATTCAATATCATCTAATGTGAACAATTTTATTTCAACAACATCATCTCCATGAAAGGCGGTGGTACAATTGGTCACGTTGAAATGAAACAAACGCTCATTGCTTGGACTGATTGGCCTGGTAGTTTTCATTATGTTTTCATTCATCGACGTCTCAAGCGCATTACTGCTTTGATCTAAAACGTTGTTCTGATCTACTGTTAGGCTCTTCTTTTCCCCCGGAACACTGAACAGAACGTATTCACTTAGTTTGTCAATTTCTTTAACGTTGAGTTTTATTCCATCATCGTGGAAAAATGTTCCAGGTACTTTCGGTATTCCATTGTTGTGAACAGCATATTTTATATCCAAATTCTGGTTATCTACTTTCGCCTTGCGAAAATTCTTCTTTTTTCTTTCAATTTTCTTTTCTATTGATTTAGCCAAAGCCTCCAAACTCGTCTTTGCACTGTTAACAAATAGAAGACCGTGATTTACAAATTTAAGAGTTGCTACTTCGAAAAACATTTTAACATATGCAACGATGTTTTTGATACCATTAATTTAGTAATGTTATCTCATATATATATAAATATTGAACACGACACGAGATGAAAAAAACACACACGCGAGAGAAGACAATGTTATGCAGTATAAAAACGTTTTAGATGTTCCTTTAAAATCCCTTAAGTCGAAATAAATGTGTAATGTTAAACTTCCTTATCTTACAACATGTGTTTAAATAAACACTGAGTTATGATAGAGCTAATAAATTATCTTTTGCGTGGGAAACCAGTCATGACAGTGTGACCAAAGCGTTATTTTGAAATAAAATTTATCACATGCTATTTATATATACAAGGGGGAGGTCGTAATCTCGTTTCATGCAAACATTAGTAAGAAACACATTTTATGGCAAACAAAATGGCGGATTTTGGATGAAAAGTACCGATTCCGGTACCAACTTTTGCCTGGTAAGTGGACTTTTTCTTTAAATTTCGAAACATGTATGCGTCCAGAACGTAAGAAATTAATTCTTTGATCGACCAACTGGTTTGAAATCATATCTTTAAAGTTATTGGACAGACTGTGGCTAAGGAGACAATGTTTACAAATAAACGTGTTTCGAATTTTCTCGGCGAATATGGCATATCTGTGCATGCTGTAACTGTGCTTGCATGTATATATTCCTATTTTTCAAACTATGTGATTATTACTCGACTGGACACGTTTCCTGATCGATATTTTTGTCCCTAACCCCCCCCCCCCCCCCGCTCCCCCCTATTTGTTTATTGAAAGCACATTACCCACATTTTGGTGAAGTCCATTTACCAGGCAAAAGATGGTTCCAGAATCGGTACTTTTCATTCTAAGTCCGCCATGTTGTTTGCATGCAACTTTTGTCTCACGTACTGTTTGCATGAAACGGAATTACGTATAGCATCACAATAGCATGTGATTACGTATATATATATGTATTATATATATTTTTTATTATTCCGATTACTTCATTTCTGCAATGCAGGTACATAAGACGAAAAATATCATTGTTCTGTCAGTTTGAGGTCAGCGGAGGAGAAACAAGTAGCCACAATAAAGAGCGTTCAGGGATACTTTTCAATTATTTTGGCATGTGTTTTTTATACCTGTGACGTGAGTCTGCCAAGTACAAAAATCCTAAGTACAAAGACTCTATGATATCATTTCTGAAGGTGGAGTAGTAAAACACGTATACCTGTATTATAGGCCGTATATTTAGTATATATTACAGGAAAAAAATCATGCGTTAAAAATAATTGGACACTCGTTATCATATGATACATAATTGTATTCAACTGCTACAGGAAATATGACCCATGTAAACCAATCATTCAGGTATCTTATAAGATTAACCTACAACCTATGACCCAGGCCAACGGATACTAAATATGTATTGTAGATGGGACGGAAACGAGTTTCGACCCAGCTCAGCCGAATCTTAATTTTAGATGGTCGATCTACGAACCAGGTTAACTCGAGTCTGTCAGCCAAGTGCAAAAATGATATAAAGACTCTATGACGTCCATTTTAGGTGGACTACAATCGGAACTCCTCGGCTAGTATCAAGATATGGCCTCGGATATAATACGGGTCGTAAGAAAATAGTCCGTGGACTAGTGAAACAGGTATGTCTTACAATTACATAATACCGGAAAGGGCAGGTAATACTAAATAAGAGATTCTGACATTAATCATCATATAATACACAATTTTATTCAACTTGTCTAGGTAATGAATATGATACAGGCATACCATTTATTCAAGTAAATTAGATGGTCTATCTACGACCTACGAATTATTTATTTCTTTAGATGGACGAAGACCTACAACCCAGCTCAGACAAATCTTATTCTACCAGGGGGTCCAACGTGTTTTGTGTTTTCCGAAATTTAAGTGAGGAAAATGTGTGATGCGCAATAAAATGGCGGTGTTCGACGAGATTTTGGTGTTTTGGGAGGATATTTTCACCTGGTAAGTAAGTTTTATCACTTTTCTCGCAATATAAATACGCCTATCCGGAGGCCACACGTCTTTCTTTTAGTTTTTTAACCTATGTTTCTAGATGGTCGATCTACGCTTAACGCCCAGGTTAAACAATTATAAATTGTGACGTAACAGCCACAGAACTCTCTAAGTGTTCACTTAAACTGTTGGAAGTCTTTAAGTTATCAAACAACAACCGTTCGAATGTCAGTTCTTTATTGTTCCACGTTCTTTCTAAGTATAATTATAAGTTCTAAATACAGCATGACATTTAAGATAATCCCGCATCCTAACTGCCGTCCATTAAGGACCCAAGGCCGCTTTCCTTGCCTTGCCTAACCCCTCTCCCTTCACATCGAAAACCCCTCACTTAAGTACTACTTTTTTGTATAAATATGACAGCTTTACAACCCAAGGAATACACGTTTTTGTAATTAACATGACCATTTTGTACATTTGTACCAGGTCGGCTGTCAACCACTTTCATATTCAAATGACAATCAAATATGCCCTACATTACTAAACATACTCTATGTAGACACATATCCATTTAATTAAATCTTAATTATATCTTAAATATGACGTATTTAGTCACAAAATGTATTCAAGATAGTGCTACAATTTAGGACCTATTCCACCAATTACGAATGCCATCTTGATGATCAAACTATAATTTACGACCCAGGTCGACAAATATTTCGTGTGTTTTAAGATGTTCGACCTAAAATATTCTACCCAGGTCAACAAATTCTTATTTTTTTAGATTGTCGATCTACCATCTGTTACCCAGGTCAACCACTTCTTAAGCTATTTTAGATGATCTAGCTACAATCGACCAAATTATAAAAATATCGTACTTGTCGATCTGTGATACATTACCCAGATCAACTAATTATAAATATCATTTGGACGGTCAAGCTACGATCTACGACCCAGATCAACTAATTATAAATATCATTTGGACGGTCAAGCTACGATCTACGACCCAGATCAACTAATTATAAATGCCATTAGGAAGGTCAAGCTACGATCTACGACCCTGGTCAACTAAATATAAATGTCATTTGGACGGTCAAGCTACGATCTACGACCCAGATCAACTAATTATAAATGTCATTAGAACGGTCAAGCTACGATCTACGACCCAGATCAACTAATTATAAATGTCATTTGGACGGTCAAGCTACGATCTACGACCCAGATCAACTAATTATAAATATCATTTGGACGGTCAAGCTACGATCTACGACCCAGATCAACTAATTATAAATGTCATTTGGACAGTCAAGCTACGATCTACGACCCAGATCAACTAATTATAAATATCATTTGGACGGTCAAGCTACGATCTACGACCCAGATCAACTAATTATAAATGTCATTTGGACGGTCAAGCTACGATCTACGACCCAGATCAACTAATTATAAATGTCATTAGAACGGTCAAGCTACGATCTACGACCCATATCAACTAATTATAAATGTCATTTGGACGGTCAAGCTACGATCTACGACCCAGATCAACTAATTATAAATGTCATTAGAACGGTCAAGCTACGATCTACGACCCAGATCAACTAATTATAAATGTCATTTGGACGGTCAAGCTACGATCTACGACCCAGATCAACTAATTATAAATGTTATTTGGACGGTCAAGCTACGATCTACAACCCAGATCAACTAATTATAAATGTCATTTGGACGGTCAAGCTACGATCTACGACCCATATCAACTAATTATAATGTCATTAGGAAGGTCAAGCTACGATCTACGACCCAGATCAACTAATTAAAAATGTCCATTGGACGGTCAAGCTACGATCTACGACCCTGGTCAACCAACCATAAATGTCATTTGGACGATCAAGCTACGATCTACGGCCCTGGCCAACCAATTATAAATGCTATTTGGACGGTCAAGCTACGATCTACGACCCAGATCAACTAATTATAAATGTCATTTGGATGAACTAGCTACTATCTACGACCCAGATCAACTAATTATAAATGTCATTTGGACGGTCAAGCAACGCTCTACGACCCTTTTCAACCAATTATAAATGCCATTTGGACGGTCAAGCTACGTTCTACGACCCTGGTCAACCAACTATAAATGCCATTTGGACGGTCAAGCTACGATCTACGACCCAGATCAACTAATTATAAATGTCATTTGGACGGTCAAGCTACGATCTACGACCCAGATCAACTAATTATAAATGTCATTAGAACGGTCAAGCTACGATCTACGACCCTTTTCAACCAATTATAAATGTCATTTGGAGGTCAAGCTACGATCTACGACCCAGATCAACTAATTATAAATGTCATTAGAACGGTCAAGCTACGATATACGACCCTTTTCAACCAATAATAAATGTCATTTGGACGGTCAAACTACGATCTACGACCCAGATCAACTAATTATAAATGTCATTAGAACGGTCAAGCTACGATATACGACCCTTTTCAACCAATAATAAATGTCATTTGGACGGTCAAACTACGATCTACGACCCAGATCAACTAATTATAAATGTCATTTGGACGGTTAAGCTACGATCTACGACCCAGATCAACTAACTATAAATGTCCATTGGACAAACAAGCTACGATCTACGACCCAGATCAACTAACTATAAATGTCCATTGGACAAACAAGCTACGATCTACGACCTAGATCAACTAATTATTAATGTCATTTGGACAAACAAGCTACGATCTACGACCCTGGCCAACCAACTATAAATGCCTTCTGGACGGTCAAGCTACGATCTACGACCCTGCTCAACCAACTATAAATGCCATTTGGACGGTCAAGCTACGATTTACGACCCTGCTCAACCAACTATAAATGCCATTTGGACGGTCAAGCTACGATCTACGACCCTGCTCAACCAACCATAAATGCCATTTGGACGGTCAAGCTACGATCTACGACCCAGATCAACTAATTATGAATGTCCATTAGACGGTCAAACTACGATCTACAACCCTGGTCAACCAATTATAAATGCCATTTGGACGGTCAAGCTACGATCTACGACCCAGATCAACTAATTATAAATGTCCATTAGACGGTCAAACTACGATCTACAACCCGGGTCAACCAATTATAAATGCCATTTGTACGGTCAAGCTACGATCTACAACCCAGATCAACTAATTATAAATGTCCATTGGACGGTCAAGCTACGATCTACGACCCTGGTCAACCACTTATAAATGCCATTTGGACGGTCAAGCTACGATCTACAACCAAGATCAACTAATTATAAATGTCCATTGGACGGTCAAGCTACGATCTACGACTCTGGTCAACCAACCATAAATATCATTTGGACGATCAAGCTACGATCTACGACCCTGGCCAACCAATTATAAATGCCATTTGGACGGTCAAGCTACGATCTACGACCCAGATCAACTAATTATAAATGTCATTTGGATGAACTAGCTACTATCTACGACCCAGATCAACTAATTATAAATGTCATTTGGACGATCAAGCAACGCTCTACGACCCTTTTCAACCAATTATAATTGCCATTTGGACGGTCAAGCTACGTTCTACGACCCTGGTCAACCAACTATAAATGCCATTTGGATTGTCAAGCTACGATGTACGACGATGTACGACCCTGGTCAACCAATTATAAATGCCATTTGGAAGGTCAAGCTACGATCTACGACCCTGGTCATCCAACTATAAATGCCATTCAGATGGTCGTTCTACAAACGTTCTACCAAACGTAATGTTTTGAGATGGTCGAGCTACGATCTAGGACCAAGTTCAACGAATTCTTCGAGCTCAGATATGTATACCCCTAGTCAATATATTATTCATGTATTCTAGATCGACGACATACGGTCTGCGATCAAAGTCAAACAATAATTGTATTTTAGATGGCCGACGTACGATATATGACCCTATTTACCCAATTACTAAGGTATTTGAGATGCTCAAGATACGAATTACGACCCAGATTAACCAAACATTAAATTTAAATGGTCGCTTTTTGATCTACGAACCCGGTAAACAAATCTTAATTTTAGATGGTCGATCAACGATCTACGACCCAGATCAACCAAACCTTTATTTTAGATGGTCGATCTAAAAACCAGGTCAACTAAATCTTAATTTTCGAAAATGGGTCTACGATCTTTGGCTCTGGTCAACCAAATCTTAAATTTAGATGTTCGAACTACGATATACGAACTTGGTCGACCAACTCTTAATGTATGACCGTCAATCTACGATCTACGACCCAGGTCATTCAATTATTAATGTAATTTAGATTGACGACGTACGTACGATTTATGACCTTGGCCAACGAATCATTCATGGTTTTAGATGGTCGACCTCAGATCTACGACCAAGATCAGCCAATTCTTTATGCCATTGCGACCATCTTTTTCTAGGCGTGGTTAACACTTGACCATCTCTATCAAGGATTGGGATAACATTTGGCGTATACAATTTGGCAAATTTTCTGTGAAACAATAGTGCGCAGCCTTACACTGAATCAAACTAATATCCTCTATATGCTGTTGATTTAACACTCTTTTATCATATATCTTTTACGCACCCTTCCCAACATAGGTTGTTTTCGGCTTGTCATATGGAAGATATTCTCCTTCATGTACTCTTTTGTTGTTAATGTTTTTTTTACGTTGTATCAACATTTTAACTCGTTGTCGTAAAAGACCGGTACTAAATGATTGCATCAGCAGATTATATTTCGTTTTTTTCTGTCCCTTTTCCGAAATTACTGGCATGAGAAATATATAAAAATGTTATGATAGAGATGTGAAAATGTCTTTAATTAAATGTCTTTATGAACGATCAATAATAGACTTCAAAGAGACATTGAAGATAAGATGAAAAAGAAACGTAAGTAAGTCAGAGATTATTTGAGGTTTAAGTTCTTTATCAAGTCAAAGTCAAGATAAATAACGATTCCTCTGCAGAACAGCTCTACTCAATTATGGCTTATACGTAAACCGTCTAAAAAAATCTATCGAACATATAATATAAAGACGGATCAACTTTATGACCATTATAAATTCTGTATTTCTTATCAGCCTTCATCAAGCCATGCGTCCAATAGTTAAATAATAAATGCCAAACTAGCCTATGTTAACGCTACTTTTGCACTGAGAGTAAAAATCGATAGAGATGATATTATTAAAGCTCCAAACTTGGCAATGACGGCCAATGCACTGTCAAAAGGAAATAAAAGACAATAAGCAAACAAAGGCAATAATCAGACTGTTCATATTCCACCTTACAACATTTTGTTTGGGAGTATGTTAATTAAACTATTATTATGATAAATTAAATGGAATCTTATTACTAAATTTTGGTTACAAAAAGAGTGCTAACGAAGAAAATACGGTAATAATTAAACATGTTTTAGATAGGAGGATATTGCACGTAGCTTTTTGATAAAAAAAAATTAATTGAAATTTTGCATACTCAAAAGCTATTATGAATGACGTCTCGCTCGCACTCAGTTGGTTCCTGGTTCTATTGACAGTTTTATTTATCAGTAATTTGCATGGTTAATGGAGGAATGGGTTATTGCTTAGGAACGATTTGAATAACCACGTCTTAGATTAAGACGAGTGTGAAAATGAATGCATTTTTAAAATAAAAGAATACATTATCGCAAAGAGTTTCTTTATGCAAACTAACACCATAATGCCAATGTGAATGATATGAAAAAAAAAACATACTGATCCTCTTGCGGTCGTTGCGTCTTGATTCAACGCTTTATTTAGTTGAAATATGTGTACTCATGTGTGATTTAATGTATTGCTTTATTTAGTTGACATATATGTGGACTTTGTGAAGCTATGACTTATACTTGTCAGATATCAATTTTATTTTATTTTGTGTGGCAATTGCTGGAGTATTATTATAAAAGTTGCATAAAAACAGCGAAAATTTATTTTGGTTTATAATTATATAATTTCGCAACTTACTAGATGTTGAACTGGCCAGGACAAAATCAAACACTTTCAAGACACGAAGGATTTCGGCGCGCAATTCCAGGCACATCTGCGGAGAATGTCACCATGGTGATAATGGCTTGCACTTGCCCAGTATTCCTCCACATGCTTCTAGGGGTAGGACATTTACCTCGAAACCCTCAACTTGGATGGTAAGTCAGAGAACTTCTTCATTCATTTCAATTAATAGTTTTGTATTTACTTTGTATTTTACTTACTGCGTTACGAAAGTGCCTTCTTTTCTTTTGTGTACTCAAATTTGTTATGCGATAAGAGTGTTGTACTCTTCTTTGCTGGCTGTTAAAACTACATCCAAAGGTCATTGTCTAAAACTTAATAAGTTGTTCACAGGTTATCTCAGGCCAGTTTGAACATTTAAATGATTTCATTGGTTAACAGCAATCATTGGATAACTATTGACCAATAAATATACATTTTGGATAACTTTGACCAATCCAAAGAGTTACCCAGTTTTATATGGTCTGCTGCAGGACTTTACAGGATCTCCCTTCCAGAAGCTGTATGCAATATGAAATGTGTTTGAAAAAAAACTACAAGTAACCGTCTGTTTCAGGAGAACACTAGTGGTTGAATTCCTACTGATTGTGTTACCAATGGAGATGATGGTCACGTTTTCGCATGAATACGTGTTGTTGTTCTTTTTATTGACAGTAATTGCAGGACTGGTATATGTATTCAGAGCTTTATATCTGAAGGGGATACCGTTCACACTAAAGGTTTTGACAAACATTCCGCTACACAGGAACAACATTACATTCATTACCAATTTTAGGGCTTATACAAACATAATTACGGGGTTTTGCATTCTTGCATGCGATTTTCACATATTTCCAAGGTTTTCCGTAAGTGCAAGTACATGGGAATATCTCTTATGGACACTGGCCTTGGGTTTTACCTTTTTTCCCATGCCATCGTGTCTTCCGAAGCGAGAGGTCTTGTTACACAAAGCAGGTACGTAAAGAGAAGGATGTATATAGTTAAAACAATCTTAAAAAATAAGAAGATAGATATTGACATGCTTCCGATAAAATATAAATAAAAAACTAATGTTTACCATATCAATTAACATGCTTCGTTATGCTATTCAATTGTATAAAACATGAATAAAGAGACGCCTTTTTGCATTGCATTATCGTCTTTATGATAACTATTGGCCGTATCTATCTTGTCCAAGAAAACGATCTCATTATATCCTCAGAACACCTCTATATCGACAAGGATACCACATGGCCACCTCATGTATGCTAAAAACATCTCTATCTCGGCTAAGACACCATTCTGCCTCCTTAAATAGTCTCAGGTCACCTCTACCTCGGCTATGATACTATTTGGCCACCTCATATATGCTAAAGACACCTATATCTCAGCATGAATACTATATGGCAATCTCATATATATGCTTAGGATACCCATATCTCGGCATAGATACCATATGGCCATCTCGTATATGTTTAGGACGTCCCTATCTCGGCTAGGATACAATTTGACCACCTCATATATGCTGAGGACACCTCTATCTCGGCATTGATACCATATGGCCATCTCATATATGCTATGGCCATCTCTAACTCGGCTAGGATACCATATGTCCACCTCATGTATGACAAGGACACCATTTTCTCGGCATGGATACCATATGGCCACCTCATATATGCTCAAGACATTTTTATCTGGGCATGGATACCATATTGCCATCTCATATATGCTAAGGCCACCTCTATCCCGGCTAGGATACCATTTGGCCATATCATATATGCTAAGGACACCTCTATCGCGGCATGGATACTATTTGACCATCTAACATATGCCCATGACACCCTCTTATCATAGGCAATGAATAGTACTATACAACATCTATATTGGCCTAATACTAAAGCTTTTTGCATAAATATTAAACATCAATATCTAGACTTGTGATAACTTAAAAAAAGACCTTGGATCATTTCAACAAGAACCATAGGAGCGATGTCTAGGCTGAAATTTTACCGTCTTTATCTAGGCGGACAACGATTTTGTGGAATGCGGGCAAGGAGGCGTCGGTGCTACTGGTCTTAGGATTCGTTCGTCTTATCATCAACAGCCTGTTTAATAAAACATCTAACGTCTTCGAGTATGGGAAACACTGGAACTTCTTTTTTACGATAGCGGTTGTCAAGGTATTGTGCATGTATTTTCTTTTTTCTCAACTTCAAAGAATGTTTACGAGCTTAATCATTCTCAAGGCCCATAACTGAGCATATGAGTAAAAAATAAATCAGAAGTGCATGGCATATACACAAACATTAAATGAAACAGCATACTGTTATGCTGATATAAGGATTGTGCATTTAAAATATAATACTATAATTTTGTCTAAAGTACAGTTGGGGATCATGTTGCATATCTGATGAAAATCTGGTACACAAAATAACTGTGCTCTTTTAAAGTAGCAATAAAGAGATAAAGTCTGCAATGGTGCTCAATTACGTTAATAACCGATCTTTTTTTTGATATTCCAGATAGTCAAAGTTATGAAGTAATGTTGTTATTTTCTTTTCGGCGTCTTTGTTAAAGTCATTTTCTGTATTTCAGTTTAGTTCCACGAGTCTGCTACAGTTTACACCAATATTTCTGCACAAGTACTTGGGATTTATCGTCATTTTCTTACACCAAGCTGCTTTGTCTACCACTGCTGTCCGTAGTTTTGCAAGTAAGGGATGGTTCGGGGATCGCTCGAGGAAAGGTTTCATAGATGCAAACAGAGAAGGACTCATTTCCACTATTGGATTCATTGGATTTTATTTCATAGGAGTAAACTTTGGGAGGTTTCTGATGAAAAACAGGTAAAAGAGAGAAGGGCTGTTATGCAATACCCACCTTAGATTGAACTTAATTTTAAGATTAGAATCCAAGTGTTTTGATTGGACTGTAAAATTAACTGACCAATGGAGTGAATGGGATCATTGAGGCATGTCTAAGGATAAGGATAAGAATTATATTGAATATGGCCCTACAGTACTTGTACGTGTATATGTGGACTATAGATATTGTTTAACTACTGCGTCATCATGGTGTGTACACTTTACAAGATGAATCCATCTTACTGACAATTGTAGCTACTTGTACACGTACTACTGTTGTCTTAAGCTTGCTACCGATGTTAATTGATTATGATTTCATTGTGTGATTTATATTACTTGTTAAACTGTTTTTGATACATTTTAATGACGTTGTAACATACCAATGCAGTTTGTTTAATGACATGCAGTATTTTTTATTATAATATGCTTTCAAAAATGTATCGAATTGATATTTTTTACTGTTTGAAATGTTTACTCGCACTCACCTTCAAAACTTAATTCAACGTACATGACTGGGACACAATTTCAATGACGTCATTTCTGATGCGTTTACAAATTGGCAATTTTTCTGAGAAACATTAATGTGCAGCCTTACACTGAAAGAAACAAATATCCTCTATATGCTGTTAATTTAACACTCTATATATTTTAGATAACCGATATCAATTTCAGGGAAACTGTTGGTGATTGGTTGAAATGCCTCTGTACGCTTTTGTTTGTATGCTGCTTATCGTGGATGTCTCTGCAAGTATCAAACGTTCTATTGGGGAAACCTTCTAGACGGCTTGCCAACCTGCCATACGCACTGTCTATGGTACGTTACATGTAATCTTTATTCTGTTATACGAGCTAAATACATTCCAGTGTATTTTAGAAGGAGATAAAATATGCAAAAGTGTATACAATTAGTCAAACTATGAAAGCCTGCTAAGAAAACTTAGTATTTTGGTATATAACGCCTTTTTATTGAGTTCAGTTAACATGTATGCTGTTAATATAATAGTGTGTGTATAGCCAAATATGTCATGTGTAAGTTTGCAAGAGGTGTACAATTAGTTATATGCGAAGCATTTTTAAATTATAAGAACTATAATACAATTTATTCGTATAATATTAGAAAAGTCATTTATCAAATCGCAAAACAGTATAGAAAGTAAAACTGTCAAACTTATTTTAAGTAGTTTGCTTTATTGCTTGATGTTTTGTATTAACATACGGTTAATTTTGGTTATTAGAATGGTAATACTTTGTTGTACGTGTGTTCGTCTGTAAATACTGAATACGATATTTTTCCACATGGCCCATGCCCTTCTGGATGTAATGCAAATAAAACTTTGAACACATTTTAACATATTAGTAGTCTACGCAGATAACAGCTCAAGTACACGGATGCGAAACAGTGGCGTTTTAACACACCACAATAGTGGACCGAAAACACACATTTTATGCAATAATCGTTATTAATAAAGAATTTAGCGTTCGGTATTTGGCCGATCAAAACAGGCATTATTATACAGCGTATTGGCTCAGCCTCCACGCTTTGGCTCCAGCTCCCTGGCTTTGGCTCCAGCTCAACCCAGAAAAGGAGTAAAAACATGCTTATTCAGGTAATCAGGCGGTCATTTTTATTCCCGACAAAATAAAAGCACTCGATAATACTGGCTTTATCTTAAATGTAAGCTTCTTGAGTGAAATTCAGCTGAAAATTGGTGAAAATGTTTTACTTTCGTTTGTAAACATTGATGTGTTTGATGGGAGAATCGGTTTTATAACTCCATAAACAATATGTTTACAAAATAACTCAAATACGTGTGAAGATTAAACATATTTATATGGCACTGCATTCCCCGATTTCTCAAATAAGCCCTCATAATTATGATATTAGATAAAATAACGAGTCATACTTACGTTTTACGATGATATCCGTTCTTTTGCTCTAGCTCGGAAGTGTCATTGGCTTCTTTTTATACACAGCTCCTAAAAGAGCTGGAGCCACTGTTTCGCATTCGTGAAGTAAGTAAATGGAATAAGAAATATGTCTTTTGAATGTTGTTTTGAGACTTTATGAATACGATGTGGTGAGTGGTTAGGGAAAGCCAAATATTGAAAGGTTTCAAAATGAACTTAATTCATTTTGAGGTTCAATAGTTTGAAAAATAAAACATGCATCCTTTGCAACATGTTTTAATATATGGAGTTGAGCAAATTGTATGGACTGATATTTTATCTACGATTTGATGAAATTTCGTTTGCATTTTTTTGCGCAAAAGTCTTAAAGAGACTGTACACCAGATTGGCACCAAAAAAGTTTTTTCTGTAACGAATCTCAGGACAATTATCTAATAGAACGTGTTACGCTTTGATATAATAATTGTAAAAAAGTACCAAAATGTAAAAAAAAAATGTGTCGGAGACCGGGTTCGAATCCGTGTCGCCAAAATTGCAGTCCAGTGTCGTATCCTCTGAGGTACGACGACTTTCTCTAATTGGGTGACATAATTAAGCTATACACCTACCTCGGTAATATCACGTGATAACACTGACTAGCCAATCACGCATAAGGAATGAATTCTACCTGGTAGACATACTAAGTAATCTTTTTAATGGAAAAATACGAAATAACTGCTAAACTTAAATAAATTGTAAACTATGTGGTACTTCAGTTAGTAAGTTTCAATGCATTGTACACATCGATGCCAAGTTTTTATCAGTTTTCGACAATTTTCTTTTTTTTTTCGCTATTTTATCATACGGAGTACAGCCCCTTCAATGTTTCAGACCGGATCGTATCGATCAACTACGTTTTGTGTCCTCTTCGTGATATCTTGTCAAATAGAGAGATATTAAGTAAAATAAAGAAAAATAGAGCCTTAAAAAACTTTCACAAAAGTGCAAATATCATGTTTAAGATAGAAATAATCAACGCCAAGCCACAATACATGGTAGATTGGGTGGTTTCAAACATGTTGGCACGAGAAAGCATGCCTGATTGTGTTACACTTTAAAATTTGCGAAAAACTGCAAATGCTTTTAGACCAAAATCCAGTCAAAAGTTCTTTCGTTAATTCCGCTCACTCTCAAAAATACTTAACCTTAAAGCGACATAAAATTTTACTTTTGCCGTTGATCCTTTAACCCCACCCTTTCAGTGTGGAATGTCCTTAAATAACAGTCCATACCACGGACGCCCACTCAAGGGAACGCTTATAGTAAATGCACTACCAATCATTAGACGGACATAATTGCAATTATTGCCCAATAGTATTTCACAGTTAATATATACATGTCTAGTAGTTATTTACGAACGTTTAGGTTTCTTTTTATTCCTTCAAAATTTTAAGTAGACTTATAACCGTCTAATGTTTGTAACGACCTTAACCAGATTTAACTTTACTTCTGTATTTCATTATTTGCGACACAGATTTGTATAATAACATCTGGTATCGTGCAACACATTATCTACGACATAGTGGTGGCCTGTTGTAGACCAGTCGTGCAGAGGGATACGTATGGCGGTAAATAGAGAATAATTAACTATATATATAATTTAAATCATAAAGATAACGTATTGGCCGACTGAGGAAAAGACGATAGGCACTGTTTTCACATTTGAAGTGTCAGACTTATTTTTGTTTGAAATCCGTATATAGCCTTCATCTTTGAAATGTGTTTGCGCCATATGGCTTTTAGAAATGCCCAGACTAGGTACAGAACTGTATGAGACTTCTTGTCTTAACTACCTTTCAGATAGTGACCCTGACTCAAAAGACGATATAAGATGTTTATTGCTGGAGGCGGTGAACTACAATGGGCTGCTCTTCTTCCTCGTGGCAAACCTATTGACGGGCTTGGTTAACTTGGCCATAGACACGAAGTTATACTCTTCCGGCGGTGCCTTCTTTGTGCTTACAGTGTACATGTTCATGCTCTCCGCAACCTCACTAATTCTATACAAGAATAAAATTTCTTTTAAAGCCATTATATTTCAAAAATTGTTAAGGCTTTATTGATGACTACATGTATAGCTTGTTTTATATTAATATAATTGAAACGCATAAACATAGTGATCTGTCAATGCGCAAATACCGACCTCTGTTTCACAAATTCGCTAATAACAACTTTCATCGTTAATACCATCCAAATCACCTTACAGGAATTACATCCATGCGCCAGACGCAGTAGTTCTAATTAAACAAAATTCGAACTGAATGCTGAAGAAAGTGGTTGCTAAACAGATATATTCCAATACTTTGAACTATCGAAATATTTGAAACTATATATCATACTGTGGACTCTGTAGAAACATCAAAATACGATGTGTTAAATGGCCTGATCAAAAATGACCCGATTTATTCAAGATGGCGGACGAATCAACAAATGTCCGTGGAATTTCCAAAGTCAAGTATTATTTAAGCCATCAAACCGGAGTATAACAATGGATTGTTAGTGCAAAGAAGGGGGGTCGTGCTAAAAGGCTGACCAGAGCGCTGACCATATAGATATAGAGGGTAAGGCTGACAAGGCCAGAAAAGGTTGACAAGGGAATACAAATAAAAAAAATCTTATTGAATTAATTTTAATGGGTTGTTTAATTTCCTTGTACTATTTTATGTATTATAATTGATATATTATTAATATGCTTGTAATTTATTAGAGCGTTTAGTTGAAGATGGGTGAATTCTTATTACACTTTGAACATTTTTATTATGGCTTTAATAGTTGGATATTCTCAAACAAAATAAAGGTGGTTTAACACTGTGTCCAAGTTCTCTTTTTTGACTACATAAATTAATAATTGAATTTTAATTCAAACGAAAATGAATCTGCACGATATTGTATCTAAAGAATTCATTTGTTATCAATACTTATTGAGAATGTGACCATAAAATAATTTTAACGCCTGTTTTTGATATTCTTAACTTACAAGCCTTCACTTTTGAAAAGTTCCTCCTAAAAAATAGAAGTCTTTGTGAAGTTTACAAATTATTTAACATTTAAAATATCTATATAGTTGGACAACAGTGGAAAATTTTGAGATTTCCTGAGGTATACACTAACATGTTTCAGAGGAAAACTTAGATATTTATGTTGAGGAAGTTCATTCTTCTAGCCCCGATTAGATATCATCACCTCCTTCACATAAAATGACCCTCTGTCTTAGATATCATCACCTCCTTCACAAAAAATGACCCTTTGTCTTAGATATCATCACCCCCTTCACATAAAGTGACCCTTTGTCTTAGATATCATCACCTCCTTCACATAAAATGGCCCTTTGTCCTAATGACATATGATTTTCAACACACAGGTTTTATTTAAAATGGCATGTTCTCTATCTTGTAATTTATGATGACATTTCTCAGTTTTATTTATGCTGACTGTACTTGCTTCCTTTTAATTATTTTCCCTTAGTTTGTAAATATATGCAATACACAAAACTAGAATATGCACATCTTTTTTTACTTTGTATGTGGGTGCCTATTTGTATATCATTAAACATATTTAAATCGACCATGGATGATACTATTCTTAAAATTTCAATGTTCTATGATATTAATCACTTAAAGTTGCATGGGCTTTCCTGTGTCCTGCTGCTACTTTCAAAATGCTAAAAGTGAGCTATTGTGATCATTATATCCAGTGTCTATTATGCCTTGTATGTCGTCGAGCATATAACGTGATTAGGCTAAGCATACCATGTCAAGTGACCCCTTAGTAAGCTCGCAATGGTAGGACTGTCTATTTTTAAGTTCAAATTTAGGTTTATTAACAAAGTGTGCATTAATTTGTTTTAAGAAAAATCTCAAAACTCATAGGGTTTCCCTGTTTTTCCTTTTTTTCCATAATGAATAACTCATTTTATACTGATTTATTAATAGTACATATATATACATGTATTATATCAACCTGGTTGTTTATTTGCAATGTATTAATTTCTAAATTAAATGAAATGCAAAACTATTATAACCAGAAACAAATAAGTTAAAAATGATCATAACCATACTCAATATATTTTTGACACTTTCATTTGTGACATTTGAATGAAAAAGCAGTGTATAACAACAGTATAGCTAATAAGAGCAGATTGTAGAAGGTCATGGCGAGTAGCAACAGGCAATTGAAAGGCCCCTTCTAACCTTGAAGCTGATTTGTCAGTCTGGTATCGATCGAGTAGTTTGACTGGCAGGTTGCTTCATGTTAATTGCTTGAAACAAGGTCCACCCCTGGGCAATTATGATAAAATTGAAGGGGGCTGTTACTTTTAATGGTGCCCTTTCAATGTTCTTAACTCTTGTTTGCACCGAAAAAAATAAAACACTTCTTGACAAAAAAAACGGAAGGCCTTAAGCTAAAATATTTGGTGTGAAACCAAGATTATTTATATAGAGCCCTTGATGTCAATCTATAAACGTTGTCCATGGAAGACATAGACCTTTTGACAAACTTTCTTTTTTTTAAAGCTACATCAATGAAATTTGGACAATCTATACAGTTTTGAAAACAAATATTTATATGTCGTACTCGGATGACCCTGACCTTTTTTACCTATTATTTTTTTTAGAGCTATAGCAATTCAGACAATGAAAACAATGATAAATTTTGTGTTTTGATTACCTAGCCGATGACCTTTTAACATACATTTAATTTTGAAACTTCAGCCATGAAATTATGAGACCATTTATTCGAAAACAAAAATCAAAATTGTGCTTGGATAACGTTGATTGTGTCCTTTCGACCTACTTTCCTATTTTTAAGCTACTTCAATGAAAGTTGTACCATTTGTACAGTTTTCAAAACAAAAAGCAATGTTGTGCTATATCAAGGATAAAAATAAAAAGCAAAGTCAAAAATTGTCTCAATTCATATGAGCGTGGACTGGCTGCAACTGCCGCTTCAATCGTTATACAACTTATTGTAGTTATGTATCATGCAAATGGCGAGCAATGCTTTAAAGGCAGCACATACAACATAGTGTAATTAAAATAATCCTTATAAGGCAGTCATTGGAAAGCATTAAAGCAGCACATGCAACATAGTGTAATTAAAATAATCCATATAAAGCAGTCCTTGGAAAGCATTAAAGCAGCATATGCAACATAGTGTAATTAAAATAATCCATATAAAGCAGTTCTTTGAAAGCAATCATCCGTATACAAAACGTTCTTGGAAATTAATGAACGCACAATAAAACAAAAACATTAGGTCCTCATTGATTGTTTTGAAACGCATTATATAGAAATTACGAAACACGACGTGAACGTGTACGTGCCCGCGTAGCTACAGGTACAGAGAGCAGTTGCAGTTGAGTTTGTGATATTTCTATTTGAAGTTGTGCTTTTCGGCTCGCTGTCATGGCATAAATCACTTTCGACATGTTTTCGTACACTTAAATTTTAATCGTGTACAATGTACACAAATCTTGATGACGTAATGCACAAACAGAAGGAAACACCTTGCAAGCCCCCGTATATGTAGTGTTTCGCAACCTCTATTTTGACAAATGTGTGTGCACTACAAGTCCAACCTCGAACGTACATCCAATTAAATCCAGAGTACACTACCACAAAAGTTACCGACTGTTCTATATAGCCCCAAACAATCTTATAAAGACCTGAAAGGTAAAGGCGGTAGGATATCTGTCATCAACGTCCCCTAAACCTCACCCCTAAAATTCTTCCAGCGTGAGTTCCGCTAGAAGTGGTAACTTCTCTCGCACAATCTCGTTTGAACAAAATTCTTTATAGTCTTCATTAAACATGTCAGAAATACCCCTTGTGTCGACAAGGCAGTCCATGAGTTTAGCAAACCGTCGAGACGAGTCCTTGTGTTGTCTTTTTACCTCCAGTTGAAGACGATCGGCTGTCATAGCTTGGCACTTCTCGACTAATTTTGGGTTGATGAGCTTGCATCGGCCGGTTGAAAACACAACTAACGCACACATCAACGCATGTTCAGTTGGGTTGGGATTGAGTTTCTGCAGCTTGACAAGGCAAAGTGTCATATGATCAAAGTTCTGCTTTGAAACGCATTTGTCTACTACGTCATCTTCATGATAAACTTTTCCCGTTCTTATAAAAGTTTTGTGTTCAGCACTAAATTCCCTAAAAGTTAACAAGATATCTAATTCATTTGCACTCGCTTTAATAAGATTGACCTGGTCACGAATTGGTAATGACAAAAACAATGGTAGTTCCTTTACAAAGCCAAAGCTGGTCTCAAGCCACTCGTCCATTTCCTGTTTACCTTCCACCAGGTCAGCAATACGTCCATCTATTTCAAGTCCGTGCTTTTTGTAAATCTCAGTAAACTCGGTCCAACTAATAGCCTTCAAACTTCCAAACAGTTCTGTTTTCCGTTTATGATTTTCTGCCCCATCTTCAAGAGCTTTTGGGAGATCTTCATCCTTTATATTTCCAACTGAATAGATTCGCATTATACCTATATATTCTGTTATTTTCCTGACTATGTCATCAGTAAACTCGTTCGGCTTCTCAGATCCAACACAATATCGCGATAGCTTTAAGCAAATGATATCTAGCGCTGCATCTAAATCCATGACGCTTTCTTGGTTTTTAACTTGTTCTCCTTTATCACTATCTCCCACTACTTGTGCGCATCCACCTGTCGAAGACTTTGCCTCAATTATGGTTTCTGTCCGCTTGGACAGTTTGTATCTACCTAAACTCGATTTTTCCTTTGACATCCCTACCTCTAGGCATTTCTTTAATCGGCAAGCTTTACAGTTTCCCCTGGCTTTATCACTAAGAACACAATTACCTCCCTTTTTACAAGTGTAACTGTCCTTCTTTAACAAATACCTCCTGAAAAACCCTTTGCATCCCGCACACGAAATAACACCGTAGTGACAACCACATGCCTTAGCACCGCACACGTAACAAGGCGGAAACGTTAGCTTGGCAGTTTCTCGATTTGACCGTGCATTATCCTCATAAATGTTATCATCGTTTCTTGTGATATCTTTAGTTTGCTTTTGATACACATGTTCCGTTCTACACTCGTCTGTTAAGTCAATGATATCACAACTTATTTCGGCATCAGGATTGAAATTCAAAGGCGACAGCATGAAGTCCGTGGGAGGACTGCTGCTTTCTGTTGTGTTGGAGATAATATCGTCATTGGGTGCTCTAGGAACCATGTCGAGCATCGGCAGCAGCATCCCGTTTTGTTCGAGAGTGTCGTTATAGAAGGAATGCATTTGTCCGCTATTAAATGGCGAATCATTAGAAACATTCAAAAAGGTTTCATTATCACAGAAAACGTCTGATGTTTGAGCCATGTTTGTGCTTATAAGCACTGGGGTAAAGTCTTGTTGTTCAGGCTCCGTTCTTAACAACCTGAAATGCCGATGCAAACTCATTATAAAACAACTATGACCATGGAACTATTTATACAGAGTTAAAACTGGAATCCTGGTAAACATAAACATGTTTTTAATGAGCTGTGTGAAGTTAGCTAAACATACGACATTGGACATTGGACATTCAAAATCGAATGTTGTGCTGGCACGACATTGGACATTGGACATTCAAAATCGAATGTTGTGCTGGCACGACATTGGACATTGGACATTCAAAAGTGAAAGTCGTGCTAGCACGACATTGGACATTGGACATTCAAAATCGAATGTTGTGCTGGCACGACATTGGACATTCGAAAGTGAAGGTCGTGCTAGCATGACATTGGACATTCAAAATCGAATGTTGTGCTGGCACGACATTGGACATTCAAAAGTGAAAGTCGTGCTAGCACGACATTGGACATTCAAAAGTGAAAGTCGTGCTAGCACGACATTGGACATTGGACATTCAAAATCGAATGTTGTGCTGTCACGACATTGGACATTCAAAAGTGAAAGTCGTGCTAGCACGACATTGGACATTCAAAATCGAATGTTGTGCTGGCACGACATTGGACATTGGACATTCAAAAGTGAAAGTCGTGCTAGCACGACATTGGACATTCAAAATCGAATGTTGTGTTGGCACGACATTGGACATTCAAAAGTGAAAGTCGTGCTAGCACGACATTGGACATTCAAAATCGAATGTTGTGCTGGCACGACATTGGACATCCAAAAACGATTGTCGTGCCGGCACGACATTGGACATTCATAACCGAATGTTGTGCTGGCACAAAATTGGGCATTGGACATTCAAAAGTGAAAGTCGTGCTAGCACGACATTGGACATTGGACATTCAAAATCGAATGTTGTGCGGGCACGACATTGAACATTGGACATTCAAAGGTGAAAGTCGTGCTAGCACGACATTGGACATTGGACATTCAAAATCGAATGTTGTGCGGGCACGACATTGAACATTGGACATTCAAAGGTGAAAGTCGTGCTAGCACGACATTGGGCATTGGACATTCAAAATCGAATGTTGTGCTGGCACGACATTGGACATTCAAAATCGAATGTCGTGCCAGCACGACATTGGACATTGGACATTCAAAATCGAATGTTGTGCTGGCACGACATTGGACATTCAAAATCGAATGTTGTGCTGGCACGACATTGGACATTGGACATTCAAAATCGAATGTTGTGCTGGCACGACATTGGACATTCAAAAACGATCGTCGTGCCGGCACGACATTGGACATTCAAAATCGAATGTTGTGCTGGCACAACATTGGACATTCAAAAGTGAAAGTCGTGCTAGCACGACATTGGACATTCAAAATCGAATGTTGTGCTGGCACGACATTGGACATTGGACATTTAAAATCGAATGTTGTGCTGGCACGACATTGGACATTGGACATTCAAAAGTGAAAGTCGTGCTAGCACGACATTGGACATTCAAAATCGAATGTTGTGCTGGCACGACATTGGACATTCAAAAGTGAAAGTCGTGCTAGCACGACATTGAACATTGGACATTCAAAATCGAATGTTGTGCTGGCACGACATTGGACATTGGACATTCAAAAGTGAAAGTCGTGCTAGCACGACATTGGACATTGGACATTCAAAATCGAATGTCGTGCTGGCACGACATTGGACATTCAAAATCGAATGTTGTGCTGGCACGACATTGGACATTCAAAATTGAATGTTGTGCTGGCACAACATAGGGCATTGGACATTCAAAATCGAATGTTGTGCTGGCACAACATTGGACATTCAAAAACGATCGTCGTGCCGGCACGACATTGGACATTGGACATTCATAATCGAATGTTGTGCTGGCACGACATTGGACATTGGACATTCAAAAGTGAAAGTCATCATCCGCTGGACACTCATTCATTCTCTGAGGTTTACTTAGATCTGTTCACAAAATGGCCGATTCCTTTTTAATATCAGGTTTTTTGATTGGTCACCAAAAGTATGCATACCTTGTATAAGTTATTTTTCAAACAAAAGTCTTTGATGATTATAAAAGTAATAAAATGTGAAATGAAAGAGCTAGTTAAAGCGCTATTGTTTCTGCGGATTATATTGAGCAATAAAAATATAACACCTTTACTGAACATATTCCGGCTCTCAGCAGGGTGTCCACCTTTGATGGATTAAAAATATCCAAATTGAAATAAGGCGTATGTTGTATATCAACAATTAAAGCAATAAACACAATTTATGAGTAAAAGAAAACACAATCGATTGCAAAATTGCGTCCCACCAAACAATAATTCATATTGAGGTTATACAATTACAATTGTAAAGGATCATTATTTAGTGATATATCTACTGCCTTTATGTATACAATGACTATATGTACAATTTGGATTTCAATTTATTGGGGCTAACATCTGCAACATTTTATAAATGTCCCACTCAATAAATGTTCAAATATAAAACAAGCAGTTCAATTCGACTACAATACTGGCCACATATTATTCAGCTAATGGACGCGTGAGCTGCTCAAATCTATCTTAAAGGACCATTCGAAGTCTCTGTCTATCATGGGTCCAATATTTATATTTATTACCAAGACAACTAGCCAGCACGACATATTATTTTGAATGCCCAATGTCGTGCTATTTCAATTTTGAATGTCCAATGTCGTGCCAGCACAACATTCGATTTTGAATGTCCAATGTCGTGCCAGCACAACATTCGATTTTGAATGTCCAATGTCGTGCTAGCACGACTTTCACTTTTGAATGTCCAGTGTCCAATGTCATGCCAGCACAACATTCGATTATGAATGTCCAATGTCCAATGTCGTGCCAGCACAACATTCGATTTTGAATGTCCAATATCCAATGTCGTGCTAGCACGACTTTCACTTTTGAATGTCCAATGTCCAATGTCGTGCCAGCACAACGTTCGATTTGAATGTCCAATGTCCAATGTCGTGCTAGCACGACTTTCACTTTTGAATGTCCAATGTCCAATGTCGTGCCAGCACAACATTCGATTTTGAATGTCCAATGTCGTGCTAGCATGACCTTCACTTTTGAATGTCCAATGTCTAATGTCGTGCCAGCACAACATTCGATTTTGAATGTCCAATGTCCAATGTCGTGCTAGCACGACTTTCACTTTTGAATGTCCAATGTCCAATGTCGTGCCAGCACAACATTCGATTTTGAATGTCCAATGTCCAATGTCATGCTAGCACGACTTTCACTTTTGAATGTTCAATGTCCAATGTCGTGCCAGCACAACATTCGATTTTGAATGTCCAATGTCCAATGTCGTGCTAGCACGACATTCACTTTTGAATGTCCATGCAATGTCCAATGTCGTGCCAGCACAACATTCGATTTTGAATGTCTAATGTCCAAGTCCAATGTCCAATGTCGTGCCAGCACAACATTCGATTTTGAATGTCCAATGTCATGCTAGCACGACCTTCACTTTTGAATGTCCAATGTCGTGCCAGCACAACATTCGATTTTGAATGTCCAATGTCGTGCCAGCAGAACATTCGATTTTGAATGTCCAATGTCCAATGTCGTGCTAGCACGACTTTCACTTTTGAATGTCCAATGTCCAATGTCGTGCCAGCACAACATTCGATTTTGAATGTCCAATGTCCAATGTCGTGCTAGCACGACTTTCACTTTTGAATGTCCAATGTCCAATGTCGTGCCAGGACAACATTCGATTTTGAATGTCCAATGTCCAATGTCATGCTAGCACGACTTTCACTTTTGAATGTCCAATGTCCAATGTCGTGCCAGCACAACATTCAATTTTGAATGTCCAATGTCATGCTAGCACGACCTTCACTTTTGAATGTCCAATGTCGTGCCAGCACAACATTCGATTTTGAATGTCCAATGTCATGCCAGCACAACATTCGATTTTGAATGTCCAATGTCCAATGTCGTGCCAGCACAACATTCGATTTTGAATGTCCAATGTCGTGCTAGCACGACTTTCACTTTTGAATGTCCAATGTCCAATGTCGTGCCAGGACAACATTCGATTTTGAATGTCCAATGTCCAATGTCGTGCCAGGACAACATTCGATTTTGAATGTCCAATGTCATGCTAGCACGACCTTCACTTTTGAATGTCCAATGTCGTGCCAGCACAACATTCACTTTTGAATGTTCAATGTCCAATGTCGTGCCAGCACAACATTCGATTTTGAATGTCCAATGTCGTGCTAGCACGACTTTCACTTTTGAATGTCCAATGTCCAATGTCGTGCCAGCACAACATTCGATTTTGAATGTCCAATGTCGTGCTAGCACGACTTTCACTTTTGAATGTCCAATGTCCAATGTCGTGCCAGGACAACATTCGATTTTGAATGTCCAATGTCCAATGTCATGCTAGCACGACTTTCACTTTTGAATGTCCAATGTCCAATGTCGTGCCAGCACAACATTCAATTTTGAATGTCCAATGTCATGCTAGCACGACCTTCACTTTTGAATGTCCAATGTCGTGCCAGCACAACATTCGATTTTGAATGTCCAATGTCATGCCAGCACAACATTCGATTTTGAATGTCCAATGTCCAATGTCGTGCCAGCACAACATTCGATTTTGAATGTCCAATGTCGTGCTAGCACGACTTTCACTTTTGAATGTCCAATGTCCAATGTCGTGCCAGGACAACATTCGATTTTGAATGTCCAATGTCCAATGTCGTGCCAGGACAACATTCGATTTTGAATGTCCAATGTCATGCTAGCACGACCTTCACTTTTGAATGTCCAATGTCGTGCCAGCACAACATTCACTTTTGAATGTTCAATGTCCAATGTCGTGCCAGCACAACATTCGATTTTGAATGTCCAATGTCGTGCTAGCACGACTTTCACTTTTGAATGTCCAATGTCCAATGTCGTGCCAGCACAACATTCGATTTTGAATGTCCAATGTCGTGCTAGCACGACTTTCACTTTTGAATGTCCAATGTCCAATGTCGTGCCAGCACAACATTCGATTTTGAATGTCCAATGTCGTGCTAGCACGACTTTCACTTTTGAATGTCCAATGTCCAATGTCGTGCCAGGACAACATTCGATTTTGAATGTCCAATGTCCAATGTCGTGCCAGGACAACATTCGATTTTGAATGTCCAATGTCGTGCTAGCACGACTTTCACTTTTCAATGTCAAATGTCCAATGTCGTGCCAGCACAACATTCAATTTTGAATGTCCAATGTCATGCTAGCACGACTTTCACTTTTGAATGTCCAAGGTCGTGCCAGCACAACATTCGATTTTGAATATCCAATGTCCAATGTCATGCCAGCACAACATTCGATTTTGAATGTCCAATGTCCAATGTCGTATGTTTAGCTAACTTCACACAGCTTTTTTAATGATAAATTTACCAAAATGACACGTTCGTTAATGCAGGCTAGAGATATATCTTAAATCGATTATTTTTATTATGCACTGATCAATACGCCCAAAAAAGTCGCAATAAAGCTGTAGATCAAATCATGGCATCAATAAACTTATCTTTAAGGAAAGCAAATAAGTGTGATGATTATATAGAGTTTAAATCTGTTTCACATCTTGGTAACCAACAACTAATCTAGTCAGCATCACGGGTGGCAGTTACATTGACAGGACCCTCCTATTTGCCACGCCCCCTCCCCCCCCCCCCACCAAAAAAACCCCCAATCAAGACAAAAATTATTTGAACATGATCATCAATCACAAAAATCTAAATGTCAAACGAAAAAAACAACACGAAAAAAGCATCATGTTTTTAATTTTTACAATGTACTTATTATAATTTATAAGGCTTGTAAACCATTTTTATATTTAAAAATATAGGTTTTTTTTGTAAAGAATTTTCCAATCGTTTTTGGTCTTATTTTAAAAAGAATTACTTTTCTTTTCTTTCTTTTTTCTTTTTTTTTGGGGGGGGGGGGCAAATAGGGTGGGTCCAGTCAGAGTATCTGCCGCCTGTGGTCAGCATATAACCATTAACCATTCATAGCTAAATATAAAAGTCGATGAAAAAAAACAACAATAAAATACCAGTATATTTATTTGACTTTTATCACTGTAAATACTTCAGGATTGACCAAACATTTATACTTGTGTGTTATCAGCTGTTAAATACCCGGTTACGATCTTGTTATCAGTAATTAATATTTTCCTTAAATGGTTTATTTAGTAAGTAGTAAAGGTGTATCACTCAATATTTATGTTTGTTATATATCTATATGTATGAATTAATTTTAAATAAGAGTGACACTTTAAAACAGTTAAATTGTTGTAAGTAGTAATAAACTGATATCCAACCCTCAATGTTTACTGTGTGAGCAATATGACCCGCTCGTTACCAGAAAGGCAAATAAGATAAGAAACTTTATAGTGAACATTACAGTCTAACTTAAATTGGATAATAATAATAATAATAATAATAATAATAATAATAATAATAATAATAATAATATAATGATAATAATTGTAAGTGTGTGTTTTAAAATGAAGTTTAAAACCTTTAAAGTTTTAGAAAGAATATTACTTTAACATCATTCAGCCTAATAAAAACATCAACAACATCATTCGGAACTCCTCGGCCATTTTTGCCGAGGAGCTCCGAATGCAACAACATAAAAGAAAGCCTGACCTATATATAGCTAGCCGACCTGTTTTTGAAAACCTAAACCGCCTCCGTGGCCTTGTGGTTAAGCGTCCGCCTACGGAGCGGGAGGTCGTGGGTTCGATCCCGGGCCGCGTCATACCGAAAGACGTTAAAAGCTGGTACAAGTAGCTCCCTTGCCTGGCGCTTGGCATTTAAAGGGTAGTGCTTGGGAAAGTGGTGTACTCAGTACTGGTCCTACCCAGGAAAGTTGTATCCCGTGTATCGGTGCTTTACACCGAGCACGTTAAAGAACCAAGAGGTCTCTTCGCAAAGAGCTAGGGTATCGCACCCGGATTTCTTGTATCTCACTCTGTTTCTTCAAGTCTTCCAATGTCTGGATTTGACTGCGAATTGCTGTCACTTCTATCTCATGTCACTTATGGCATTCAAACACAATTTAAGTCGTGATGGCGTCACGGCGGGGTCAAGCCATAATGCAGCCAATGGGCGCGGGCAGACCTTGATAAACTCAAATAAACAAACAATTTTGAAAACCTAACCAAACTAACCTAACCTGGCCTTGTTAATTTGTTTGTAATCATGTTGATTTAATATAAACGCGGTAGTGCATGCTATGATTTGTTTTGATGATGATAAGCTGTACATACTTGTATCTAAATAAATGTTACTTTCTGTTCTGTTCTGATCATGTTCAGCATACGTACTGGCTTGAGATATACGTATCTTAAATCGATAACCTTCATTTAGCATGTATATACGCCCATAGATAGTGACAATAGTGAAGGCTCAAAATACAGCTGTAGATTAAATCAAGGTATCAATAATATTACCTTTAAGAAAAACAACGGCTATTTAGAGTTTTAATCCTTTTTCACGACAGGTATGGAAGCAACTAAACCAGTCAGCATATAACCAAAGTCATAGCTAAATATATTACCAGTGCATATATACATGTTTGTCTGGTACCCAGCGTACTCTGCACAAAAAGAGTAATGATATAGTATAAAGGGCAGGTAACCCAGGCTAATATACATGTCTATTATCGACTAAATTGCAGGTGGGTTAATTTCTGTGACATTAAAGTGACACTCGTATGCAAAATCAATGCACATACTATGACAAATATAAATTTTGAGTAAAAACCTTTAACTAATTACTAAATAATGCATTTATTGAAAATATTAATTACTGACCACAAGATTGTTACCGTGCATTTTAGTCATTCAAAAATGACTACCGTGCATTTTAAATAATAGCTGAAAATGCGAAAATATATATTAAATGATGGTGAGGGCTAAATATTTACCCTGGTCTACTATCGTCTCATATGGTAGTATTGCCCTGATTTTCGCACCTTTCTTCCATTTCAAACTCTGTTTCTTTCATATTAAGTTCCATTGTTTTCGACTTTTATTCATCCTTTTTGGTATATTAAAACTTTTATATATGTATTCATTGCGCTAAATCTTATTGCATCTTTAACGCTTGGATTAATTTTATCTAGGCGATGATGCATTTTCACATTTAATGCAAGCTCTAATGCACACATGTATAATGCAATGTCATTGTTCAAGAAAGTCAAAAATAAGAAGATGAATTGGTGATCCTCATTCGCAACTCCTCGGCCATTTTTGCTATAAAAACCGTTCTATGAGTTACACATTTTCTGAAAACTTGTAACGTAACCGTTTATTTAGGAAGACCTTTGTTCTGATTAATTTATAGGTACATGTAGTTCACATTCTCGTTCATCAGAGTGATGATGCTATGAGTACCACGTTAGATTTATCACGATCGAACCTCTGATAAATGAGAATGGTAGTTCACTGCATTGGCCTTTGTCCTTGGCGGTCCGGGAAACGCAGTATTTGCAAATAAAAAAAGGGTTGTTGATATTGTTTTCGTTGTTATTGATTTTTTTAGCGTTCATTGAGTGTTTTCATCCATAATTGGGGATGTTGCAGAGAACTATTTTATTCCGCGCATTTCCACATACTATTTAAGGAATGTTTGGCATGATAATCCCCTGCTGTGCATTTTCTGCTAAATGCACTGGTGTCACAGTAGGGGCCAATTTCCTGTGTATTCGTTTATTGGCTCAGGGCCATTTAGTGACCATTACAATAATAAAACCTCCCAAACTGCACAGCAGGATACTCAGATCGGAGATCTGATAAGAGGGATCAAGGCAGGAAGATCAATACACAGAGGTTGTGTACTGTACACAGATTGGGGGTGGGGTCACTTAAAGAAGGCATAATCAATTTTGTATCAACAAAACGCAATCCGCTTTGAAAATAAAACATGTTCACCTGTACTTGATCATGTTGATCCAAATATTCTTGCTATCGCTAAATCACTTTTTTTAACTTTTGCAACGTGTGCGGGCTTTTCCTCAAGGTTACTTAATACTTTTGATTGTGAACAAATGATTTTGATTAAGCTCCAACCTAATAATCACAAAATTATTATACAAGAAGTTTTATGTACGTAATTTCCTTGTGGCTTCTTACCTATGATCGATAACTTACTGCTATGTCAGTGATCTCTGTGAAATAACAGAAAGCTGGGATTTCTTGCATAAAACACAGAGTTGTAACTTTCAAAATAAAAATGCTTATCAATTATGAAATACCAGATAGCCTAGTTTTCTTGTTATTTACATGAAGTACGTTCACTTTCTTTCTTTACGTCTGCAAGCTATAAATACGCTCCCACTACATCAAACAGGAAAACAGGGGTTTCTCTGAAAGATTGTTCAAGTTTCAACTTACTATGCCTCTCAGGATAGCTGAGCTTTCCACAAAGAGCATAGAAGTGTAGGCTGAAATTAACTATCGTATCTTTCAACAACAACCCGGTCCACTCGTCAGCTATTAGCTGAGCTTTTCAGTAAAGATAGTTAATATTTTAGTGATGCACCTACAAAGTTCAAGTTGATTAATACCAAATATTTCTTGATGTTTACTGTTTGGTATTGGTGACGATATTGGTGGTGTTAGCAGTTCATACTCCAGGTCCCGGCGTGAGCACATTGAAGGGTCCCACCACCGCACACCTATCCTGGGCAGACTACCAGGGCCCCGTTTTACTAACAGGCGGTTAACCAGTACTAGGAGCCTTCACCTCTGCAAGGAACTGACAACGTCTACACTTATGTATATCATTTAATACTTGCATCAGCATTCCGATTGGACAAAATTATTCTTATCTAACTGACTATAAAAGATTATTCTGGCTTGCGAGATCCACTATGCATTTGAATATAATGTTACGGACTATGAAAAAGGCTTATAGAAAGTTAAATTTACAAAAAATCGATTCATATCAATCATAATAACCTTTATCAAAATATTTCAGTTCATTATATGTTTCTTCTATATAAAATAACAATGCTATTTACCTTAAAATGTTCAAGAACGACTGCAGAAAGGTTTAGACTAATTAAGAGGTAAATGTTACAACCGAATAAAAACAAAACAAACAACAACAAAAAAAAGAAGAAAAAAAGACAACAACAACAACTAGTGTATGATATAGGATACCATCAATAAGAGAATAACGTTCCTAGGCAACGAAAACGAAAAACCTAGACTATATCTGATGGACAATTTTCAAAATATGTAATAAGTTTTGGATCACTAGTAGAAAACTACCATTAATGCATACATGGTTGTCCGGTTAGCGCAGTGGTTAACGCACTCGCTTCTCACCTAGGCGACCCGGGTTCGATTCCCGGCCTGGGCGCATGTGAGTTTGGTTTGTGGTCACCAAGCCGGACAAGTGGGTTTTCTCCGGGTTCTCCGGTTTCCCCCACAACACAAGACCACACTCTCGCGTAAAATCGTGCCAACGAGAGTGATTAATTTAATGTTGTAATAACTTGTTTCACAATCGTTGTAAAATAAATATATTTAAACTAAAAATTAATGCATACATATTTCTTGCATACCGGACGTGTGTTTCCGGTCATGTGACCAGTGCTGGAAAAACCCGTCTTACATACCCCATGTAAGATGAGTCACGCGCAACAATATATATATACATGTATATGAACGCTTTGCGCAACACATATCTTCCCATATGCAAGAAAAAGGTTAAAAAATATACATTAACAGGTATTTGTACATGCAATTTTACTTGTAGTGCAAATTAATTTTTGAAAGTTAATTGAAATTACTCATTCATGTAAGATACGGCTGAATAACAATATATTGTATTGAGATTCCGTGCAGTTCTACCGGCTCGGACTCCATTGACCATCGAAATAACCTTGAAGTTGAGAGCATATACATAAATTATTGCTGCATTTCATTCTGCTGCGTATCATTTTGACTTGTATCGACCAAATGAACTTCCATGTATGACATTGACCTGTAAGATGAAATAATATACTGCCTACCAATGCACGGGTGGGAATGAAGGGAAGGGAAGTAACCGCTGTACATATTTTAGTTTGTCCTCCGAAGACAAATTGGTTATGTGTAGCCTTCCTAAATACGGTAGCTTGTTTTCAAAAAGGCGTTTAACTGATTCAGACTAAGTGACTTGCATGAATTGAGAGAAAACAACATCAAATTCTTTCAAAATGGTACGTATTAGGCACACCGACAACTATTTTAACACAATTACTAAAGAATACATCCAAGCAGATAATTATTTCTACATTTCCGACTCTTGTTTATTCATTTTCTACTGAAACCGGCATCTAAAATGTTTGAAGAATTATTGTTTATGGACGCTTGCTAGTTGTGTATTGCCCAGAAACGCCAAAATGTATGGAGAAGAAGAGATTTTTAGAGCGCAGCACTGCTTAGGATGGACATGCATGACCATATCTGTAATGAAGAAGACCTATATCAATATATGTCAGGAGATTCAAAATGTCTTCAGGATGCATTATTCAGTCGATCATGTTACCTGAATGAAACCACATTCTACTAAAAGACATTAAATTCAATCTTCATTTGATTGCCTTGGGTATAAATTATAACGGGAGAAAGTGAATTGAAATTCCATTTGAAAAGTGAGAAACAGACAAGCTATTTTTGTAATTACAATCTATTCCAAATAGACATTTGCTCATAATAGAAACTATTACTAGTATTACTTAAACCAGGGTTGTTCTGAACAAATTGTTTCATTTGACGTTTTTGAAAACATTCAGGGCTTTTTAAGCGTAATTTAGGAAGATACCTTGAAACAACATTAAAAATACTGTTAATAGTTATGCAACAGTTTTGCCTTTAAATAGGCTGTAAGACAAATCCTGTCCAGTTGAAGGACTAGATTCTATTTCCAATTTGCCATAAATGATAAAGCTGATATACTCATTGTTCAAGAGAAAAATCCCAGTACATACATGTTTGACCTTTGCAGAACACATAGAATTATTGCATGCATATTTTATACTTTGATATTTCATAGAATTATTGCATGCATATTTTATACTTGGATATTTCGTACTTTTTCAGTCTATTATGTCATACAATGGTGCGGCTGTTATGGCCATGAAGGGTAAAGAATGTGTGGCCATAGCAGCAGATCGACGATTTGGAATTCAAGCTCAAACCATCAGCACAGAATTTGACAAAATCTTTGAAATGGGTCCACGATTATTTGTTGGTCTACCTGGACTTGCTACCGATGTGCAGACAGTGTAAGTTCTTGTATTGTCTTTTGGCAGATTTTTGTGTTGCCTGCATCGGCGTCGCACTTTTGTTTTTAGTCAATAAATTTTGAACAACTTTGTTCCACACGTCGTTCAAAAGTATTTGATTGAAAATGAAACTGTGACCTCGACCTTTGACCTCAGAATCAATAGGATTCATCCAGCTAAAGACTAGATGGAAGGTCATGATAGCCTTTACTACAAAGAAAATTTGGGCGCTTTTGTTTCTGATCAATAACTTTTGAAAGTCTTGATGTCGAGTCATCTAACTTGGTAAGCACATTGGCCATGGTCAGTAAATTTATTAAAATTATGAGTTGTTGTTGTGAAATTTGTACTCAACTTTGTATGTATGAATAATGATTATATGAATTTGGTTTTATTTTGTAGATCACAGAGATTGAAATTTCGTCTAAACCTTTATGAATTAAAGGAAAACAGACATATCAAACCAAAAACGTTCCTGAGCATGGTTTCAAATCTCCTGTACAGTAGAAGGTACGGTAGCAAAAGATAAATGTATTATAACAATAAACCTAATTGTAATTTTTACATATATATCTATATTATCTTGCATTTATAACGGTCCTTCAACTTTTTTTCAATGGCAGGGGTCGAATTTAACTTTGAAGAGCACTCGCAAAATTTTGCGAGTGCTTTTTTAGGCAACTCGCAAAATGAAAAATCAACTTGCAATTTTATGATTTGCTTTATTCCCTTATAATATTGTCTAATTGTAGTAGAAATGAAGACATATTATGAATATTAAAAAGTATCAATCTTTAGTGACTCGACTACTAGTACTTGTTGATGGCTTATTCTTTGTGTGGGAGGGGCATATTTCACTTTTTATATTTACCCTCACCATCGAGTAATACACATATACCCATTCGGCAAGCACGCAACAGATTTCATTAAGTCTATAAGTATTAAAATCAATAACATTATAAATTCAAAATAAATAAAGCAACAGTAAATGTAGCGTGGATGCTTTGGACCATGAAATATATCGATCAACAAAGTCTATTCACTTTGACAGTTGGGCGGAAATATATTCAAAGGTTGATGGGGTTTACATATAGTGCGCGAAAGTGCTAAATTTAGCCAATGATTGAGCTAGGTGATTACGTCATTTGTATTCACTTTGTATTATGCACGCCTCTGAGCATCCCGGAAAGATTCGAGAAAAAACTCGGCCTTTTATGTATTTGTTCTATTTTTGAAATCTTACTAGAGCGTGACTCCGTACTGTCTTCTTTATACAGGTAGTGTAAACATGTCACTTATAAGCTGTTTACACTCGACTACGTAGTGGAGTTAAGTTCATGTTTATTCTACTTTCTTTTAACATTTTGTGGTCTAGAAAAAGCCACTCGCAGAATTTTGCGAGCTTGAAGAAAAGTCACTCGCAATTTGAAAATGTCACTCGCATTTTGCGAGTATGCGAAGCTAAATTCGAACCCTGAATGGTCAAACTTTTAAATGCACAAATATAGCCAAAAGCCTTAAAAGTAAAAACAGGGCAATGTATGCTAAATGACTGCAACAATGTTTAAAACACTTACCTTGATTAAATACAGTCAATGGTGATGCCCATAAGTGAAGCATCCATACATGATGGGCTTGTTCAAAAGATTTTGATTATAACAACCTTAAAAGGCAAACAGATGAAGCAATTTAAGTATTGGGTAATGTTTTATGTTGTAAGACATGGGCAATGTGTGTTTGAACCTTGATAGAAAGCCGTCCGAATCATGTTCACTATAGTTATGACTAGGGAATTATATAAGCCTTTGTGTGATTTACGGAAAAATCATGATATGATAATTATTATTATATTTCCAGGTTTGGCCCCTACTTTGTTGAGCCGGTTATTGCGGGTCTGGACCCCAAGACGAGTGAACCATTCATTGCAAGTCTTGATCTGATTGGTTGTCCCATGGTTACAGAGGACTTTGTAGTGTCTGGCACCTGTGGGGAACAGATGTATGGAATGTGTGAAACATTGTACAAACCTAACCAGGTAAGGGCTTCATTGAAAAATATTTGTTTGCAGTGGCTGAAAGACTCAACTAAAAATACTTCAACCCCGGATGTATCTTTACCCTAGGAGTAGAAAATTTTAACATAAAAAGCCATTCCCGACCTACTGACTCAATGCAAAAGTTGAGCCCCTTTTAAGGATGAAGCATAATATTCATGTAACTGTCTGCAATGTATTGTACAAATATAATCAGGTAGTGGTTAGTATCTGTTTTCTGCTGAGTCATAGCTGTATTGTAACAACTTGGTGCATTGTCGGAAAAAAACATTGTTTTCAATACCGGTAAATCAGAAACCATTGGAGATTATGACATGGTAGTTGGCACACATGTTCAATATGACAAGTTAATTAATGTGTAGGAAGTCCTATCTAAAGTATTTGTTAAGCTATGACTTATGATTAACTAGGAAAAACAGACTTGCTTTGGCATCCACATAGTTATGTTGCTCTTGTTTTTTTTATACATGTTATTGTAACATACTGTTAAATTATACAACAAAGTCTGAAGTTATGTTTACAATTGAAGTAAGGCATTTTGTCAAGACATATGATTTTAATAGGAACACTTCATGTATAAGAAATAGACTAGTCTTAAAATGGAAGAAATTTTTAATAATGGTCTTATTCAAAGAATAGTGTTCCGTCATTTAATGTTAACTTGGAAGATAGGTCACCATCAACCTCTGATAACTTACAGGAGCCTGATGATCTGTTTGAGACGATCTCACAGTGCCTGTTGAATGCCGTGGACAGAGATGCAGTGTCTGGATGGGGCGGTGTTGTCTACATTATGTATGTATTATGTGCATAGTCCCTTATGATTTTGCATAAATTAAGGCCCAAGAAAATCGTTTGGTTTGGGTTACCCGCCCCTACCTACAAAATAGGCGCAAACCCTACTGCTTTTAAAGTCAGTTGTTAAAAAATAATTAAAAAATATATATATGTGTGTGTGTTTTAATATGTAGTTTAAAACCTTAAAAGCTTTGTAAAGAAAATTACTTTAACACAATGATGACAAAAACGTACTTATGTAAAGCCTAATAAAAAGAAATAAAAAGCTTACCTACCCAGCTTGTTTTTGAAAAGGTTGTCACCCTAAGCAAACCATTTTTTGGGGGCCAAATGAATAAAAAGGTGGTACAGTACTCTACTTATGTTGTTGCATTTGCCACTGTGTAGTGTTGCCCAGATAGTTTAGAACCTGATTCGAAATAATGAAATTGTTATTTGAGCTATCTGAAAATGGATAGTCTTCGTTGCAATTTTGGTGCAAAATCTAGCTCCAAATGATATATAAGAAATAAGTATTGTTTATATATTCAATTAAACATGGTATCAATTATGTTCAGAAATTTGTGTTTGATAAATGTCAACTTTGCCCAAAGTATCAAATATGTAGATTGTTGTGTAAAATCTTTTCAATACTTTTTTGTGGAAACAAAACATTTATCAGCTTAAAGCAGTTCTTATACTTTGAATCTGGTTTAAAGGGGCTAGACACCTGATGATACAATTGCAATAAAAAAAGAAAATTGTCAAAAACTTACATTGACATTGTATTGTACAACGCATTGAATCTTACTTACTGATGTATCAAATCGCTTACAACACATGCATCTTTTGCAGTATTTGCGCAGTTTTCACATTAGAAATTTACTAAGGTTATCTATTATGTTAATCCCAGTAAGTTTAAAAATAGCATCTGTATATTTATCTGTACTCATAAACAGATATGATTAAAACTGGGGTAATCATTATTTGCTATTTTAAGAGGGGGAAACACAGATTAGACAGCAACATGATTGTTGCGTTCATTATTGTAGTGTTGTATTATCTGCCTCCTATTAGCTTGCATTGCCAATTTTAGGCTTGTTTTAATACTGTATTTGTCGATTTTTGAACCATCTGGAGTCTAGTCCCTTTAATCAACGTCAGTAGTTATCTAGACAACTTCAATGTGTCTTGATCTTTAAAACAAATATGACTAATTATACTTTTTTTTCAGAGAGAAGGATAAGGTGACCAAGAGACTTCTAAAGGGAAGAATGGACTAGAGTGTTCATTGGTGTGTACATTACAGACTTTTTTTATTGCTATACATGTTTTATGTTAAATTCTTTGAACCGTATATATTATATTTCTATGCAATATCAGACAATAACAGGATAACCATTACAATATACCGGTATTTAAAAATGCAATCTTACTCTCAAATAAGCAGTACCATAATTTATAATAAACTGCAATTGTTTTAATTTACCGAAAAGGGTGAACAAATATTGAAAACAATGGTTCTTATAAAGGACACCTTGTTTAATTGAAAGAAAGTTGCATGGTAAACATGGTATTTCAACCTTGTGAGATCATAGTTGACCACTGTAAATGTTTAAGGACCAACCAGTCATTTAATATATTTGTGTGTTTTCAGCTATAAAAAACACAGTTACAGTTTTGTTGTCAGTAATCAATATATTACATAAATGCATTATTCAGTATTAAAGAAGTTAAAGGTTTATCACTCAAATTTTATGTTATACATTTTTATGTATTGATTTTAAATACAAGTGTCACTTTAAGAATGGTTTTAAGAAATTAAATCAATGGTCTTTGTGTCTTTTGTACAGAATCTGTATTTTATATTTCAGTGCTACTGTCATGCGGAAAGTGCTTCATCTGTCAGACTCATTTGTGACATTTTGCAGGAAAGACCATCCAACGTTAAATTTTGGGTTAAAATGTTTGTGCACAGTGCTATTTTAGGGGAATTATCATTGCAACAGTTGCTGTATGTTTTAAAATTAGCTAACATTCACTACAAAGCAAGATACATCATCATTTTGGCATGTGACAATATTTTTTGTACTTCATGCAAATATATTTATGTTATGTCTTTGTTCGATTTTCTTCCTTACTCCCGTTCTTCTTCCAAGAATTTAGAGAGTATTGTTTAATCATGTAGGGGATCTAACAGTTGATACATAGTTGTCAATCCTGAATAATAGCCGAGCACTATTTGAATATTGGGAATTGATGCTTAAAGCAGAGTAATAGGATTTTGAACCCTTCTGAAATTGTTTCACAAGTTATTATCCCCCGCCACATCGAAGATTTTGTGAGGGGGATATTGTTTTGGCATTGTCCGTCATTCCTTTTGTCGGGAACCATATCTTGGTAGGCATTGATCAGAAAATGTTCAAACTTGGTCAGAATGTTCCCCTTGATCAAATCTCGACCACTTGTAAAAGTGGGTCACATGGTGTCAAAAACTAGGTCACTTGGTCAAAATCTACTGTTTTTAATGTAAATGTTGGAGTAAAAAAACAATCTATAACTGTCTGAAGTTCAAAGCTCTCAATCCTGATTTCAGGTTTAATCCTGAACTTAGAACCACTGTAAACAAGACACAGATCGCGGCCTGGTCACTTGTTGGAGGTTGTCATATAATTCATAGGATAATACAACCATGTGCTTTATTTATAGACAAAAGATCGTTCCTTTATTAGTCAATTGAATGACAACCAGCGGTATGTAAATTATGATGTGTACGAAGATGTACTGGTACAAATGGTACAATTACTAAGACTATGTGATATAAAGCGGTGCTCCTTATGGGGTAATCCTGACAGAGAAAAGATGTGTTTTACAAGTGTAATTATCACTAATAGTACAAGATTAAATGTGCCTGTTGGATAGCATTTATTTAAATATTTGTCAGTTTACTTCACCAGGGCCTGTTTTATTTAAGGATCTTCATCTTTCATGTAACTTCTATAAATTTAATTCTGTGTAAACAGAAAAGGAACACTGCTTTTCTGTATTTTCTTGACAGTAACGGTGTTGATTCATACTGAATAAAGTTCAGTTTACATTATTGTGTAGCAAAATCACAAAATATAACACTTGGATCATTTCAGTTCACAAAGAAACTTGACTTAGGACATTATTGAAACGGTCCCCTTACCACTAATGCACCAGTCAATTGTAACCAGAGCCCCCCCCCCCCAGGTCCGGGGAATAGCGGGGACTTTGACTTTTTTGTCCAGCCAACCTTGGGTAAAATCTCCGCCCTGCAGGGACAGTTTGATGGTCAAAACCCCGCCAAATGTCCCCGCACCCTAGGGAGCCTAGGTTAGGCAAATTCCCTGCTATATTTTGCGTGAAGACAAAACCACCGCATTCACTCAGCACTGCGGGGCCACCTGAAAGGTAAAAACACGGCCCATTTCCCCGGCTATCCCCATTATACCCCCGGACCTGGGGGGCTGTGGTTACAATTGACTGGTGCAGTATTTTGATATTGTCAAGATTTTCTTGTGAAAACCAACTAAATCTCTTTGATCAGTTTGTGTCAAATAAAATCTAGTTTTTAGTTTTTTTTCTTGTTTTATGTTAGAAGAAAAGCGGTAATTGGATCAAATACTAATAGATGGAGAGGCTTATTATATCTCTTAAGACTCTTTTAAGTGCATTAAATATTAGCTAAGAGCTTGTAAGCACTGTATAAGCTATAGTTTCTTCCCATTCATCATGAGGTTTGGTCAAAACGATTGTCTTAACGTGGAACCCTGGTCAAAGTTGGCCATAAGTCGAATGTGCATAAAGACATTTGCTTACCAAGTTTCATGAACATTTGGCTGCTCACTGGGCCAAATATGAAGGACTTCAAAAAGACTGGCTTTTTTTCAAAGAAAAATAGGAATGCTATTGTGGTGTTGACAGAGCACTTGTAAAAAAATCTTAAACCTTGGACATACCCCATCCATTTAAAATTAAAAACTTCTTGCTGTTGGAAAATTAGTCTATACTGGTGATGATAATGGTATAAATTATGTAGGAGATAATGACGATGAATTATGAAGTGATGATGATGATGAATTATGTAGGTGATGATGATGATGATGATGAATTATGTAGGTGATGATAATGATGAATTATGTAGGTGATGACAATGATGAATTATGTAGGTGATGATGATGATGATGAATTATGTAGGTAATGATGATGATGATGAATTATGAAGGTAATGATGATGATGAATTATGTTGGTGATGACGATGATGAATTATGTAGGTGATGATGATGAACTATGTAGGTGATGATGATGATGAATTATGTAGGTGATGATGATGAATTATGTAGGTGATGACGATGATGAATTATGTAGGTGATGACGATGATGAATAATGTAGGTGATGATGATGATGAATTATGTAGATGATGGTGATGATGATGATGATTATGTTGATGATGATGAGTGATTCTGATGACGACGAATATCTGTTCAGTCGATAACGTTTTTATAATTCGGTTTTGAAAAAGCGTCCTAGACAACCAATATGGCGGACCCCGACGAAGAAAATCAACACCAAGAAAATCCTAAAAATGCAAGTATTGTTCCGTTCTTGGGGATCTGATTCCGGTGGCATTTATTAGAAGGAAGTTTTGAAACGATTACTCGTAATTAATGCAATAAAGGGTCGAATAAAAGTTGACAAAAAGCTGTTAAAATTCATAATATTTATATAAAATTTAGTCTCGCCTTCACTGGTCTTAGCTCTGTTTTGTATTAGAACTGTATAGTGCAAGGTTGATCATCTTGTTTTTTAATTATTACTGCCGTCATTTAACATTTTGGCTTAAAGGGCAAAGGTAAAGTCTGAACATGTTATTATTTTTAATAACATTAAGTGTTTAATGCTGATAGATGTAGATAAATCATTGTTTTCAAAGTCCCATAATGCTTATTATATGGCATTAACACTGTCCAAGTTTATGACACTATGTAACAAATAACAAAGATTATTACGTACCATATTCACCAACATAATTTTAAACAATATAAATCTTTAAATTACTCCAAAATAAGATTTAACATACATTTGTTTTAATATTTTTACCAAAAGGATGAACAAATGTCGAAAAAAAGGTGCTTATGAAGGAAACCGATTTTAATTTGAGAGAAATGTGCAGAAAACACGGTATTGTTACCTTACAAGACAATAGTAAATTGCAGTAAATCTTTTAGGATTCACTAATCATTTAATATTTTTGCATTTTCAGCTATAATAAATACACGGTTATAATATTGTTATCTGTAAATAAATGCGTTATTATGTCTCCCCCTCTCTGGGGGAGACATATTGTTTTTGCCCTGTCCGTCAGTCCGGTAGTCCGTCAGTCCGTCAGTCCGTCCGTACGTCACACTTCGTTTCCGATCGATAACTGGAAAACCGCATGACCTAGGATCACCAAACTTGGTAGGGAGGTTGGTCATGAGGTGTAGAAGATCCCTATCGTTTTTGGGGTCACTAGGTCAAAGGTCAAGGTCGCGGCGACCCCCAATGTAAAAAACATTTCCGCTCAATATCTTGACAATGGTTTGACCTAGGTTCACCAAACTTGGTAGGGAGGTTGGTCATGAGGTGTAGAAGATCCCTATTGTTTTTGGGGTCACTAGGTCAAAGGTCAAGGTCGCGGCGACCCCCAATGTAAAAAACATTTCCGCTCAATATCTTGAGAATGGTTTGACCTAGGTTCACCAAACTTGGTAGGGAGGTTGGTCGTGAGGTGTAGAGGATCCCTATTGTTTTTGGGGTCACTAGGTCAAAGGTCAAGGTCGCGGCGACCCCCAATGTAAAAACATTTCCGCTCAATATCTTGAGAATGGTTTGACCTAGGTTCACCAAACTTGGTAGGGAGGTTGGTCGTGAGGTGTAGAGGATCCCTATTGTTTTTGGGGTCACTAGGTCAAAGGTCAAGGTCGCGGCGACCCCCAATATAAAAAACATTTCTGCTCAAAATCTTGAGAACGGTTTGACCTAGGTTCACCAAACTTGGTAGGGAGGTTGGTCATGAGGTGTAGAAGATCCCTATTGTTTTTGGGGTCACTAGGTCAAAGGTCAAGGTCGCGGCGACCCCCAATGTAAAAAACATTTCCGCTCAATATCTTGAGAATGGTTTGACCTAGGTTCACCAAACTTGGTAGGGAGGTTGATCATGAGGTTTAGAAAACTCCTATATTTTGGGGGGTCACAAGGTCAAAGGTCAACGTCGCTGTGACCTCTAATGTAAAAAAATATTTCCGTGCAATATCAGGAGAATGCTTTGATCTAGTTTAGTAAGTATTTGAGGGTGTATCACTCAAAATCTATGTTTGGTATACATATGTATGTATTGATTTTGAATAAGAGTGACACTTCAATATTTAGTTTAACATGGTTAAAAATAATGGTCTGTGATAATATGGTGTTTAATTTTGATGTGTTACTATCTTAAAATAAAGTTTTTATTATTATTAAAGAAATCAGTCATTTAAAGTTGTATTATGATTAAGAAATCACTCGGAGAGATTATTTGTGTTTTCTATACTTCAGATTGATTCTACAGTGCAGGAAAATAATGAGGGTTAGTTCCTATGCTTAACCATTGTAAACTGTTATAAAACTAATGATGTATATTCATAATAAGAACAAATGAATCTTATACTTTTATAACATGATTATAATTGGTCCGTACATTAAAGATATTTGTCCCGTCTTTAATATTTAATACCTCCATTTATCATTGCTTCTACTGTTTTTCAGCAAAAGACTCAAAAGACGTTGACACAGAAACACCTGCTCAAAAAGAAAAGACAGAGACTAAAGCCAATGACACAGATAATACAGACAATCAAGCACAGCAAAATAAAGAAAATAAACCTATAGGCAAACAGAAAAAGAAAGCAAAATTTAAATCAGATGTTAAAGATAATGAACAAACAAAAAATGACAATGGACCCCTTACATTGAAACTTGTGCAGACTCATTACTCAGCTCATTCAAAGTCAGCATTACCTCACATACTAGCAGAGTATGGACTAGAGGACAAGAGTCACCAGGCTTCAAAGGTTTGTGTTTACTTGGGTTCATAAATGTTTCATTTGAAGATCTACCATTGGAATAATGTCACTCACAGTGCATAATAAATTATTAGAAAAACATGTTCGACAAGTGCATATTGATAGATTCTGATTTTTATTTTATTTATATGAATGCAATTCTGGTACAGAGAGTTATTTCCTCAAAGTATTTGACAAATTGTATTACATTGCATTTATTTTACTATAGAAGTAGCCTTTTGAGTGTTTTATTTATAAATAAAAACACTCAAAAGCTACTTCTAAAGTCATAAATGGTTTGCTTTTGCATGCACAGTAACTTTCTTCTGCTTGTACATTTAAGGATTAATCTAGTTTGTTCACTTGTTTGTTTTGTATGAACGCAGGATGCAACATGAATACCACAAAAATGTGATTCTTATAACTATATAAATAATTTTTTTTTTCACTAATTAAAGTTTTTATGTGTTTAAACAAAAATGTGTCCCATTTTTTCACTCATTTTGATTAAATTATTTTTGTCATCATCTTTTAAAATGCCAGTAATACCACAAACTTTAACATTTTAAGCCCTACTTTTTCACAGAAAGAAAAGCCAAAGAAGAAGGCTGTGAAAAAAGCGGAGAGCAGCGTTGATGCAGAAGAGGAGGATAGAGCACGGCGCAGAGCTCGTGAACAGGTTGGTTGTATTCTTCCCTGCTAGTGGTCGATTTTGTTGGCCACAACATGAAGATTGACAGCTGAAATGAGACAGTCACAGTGGCATTTGAAATTGTTTCTATAAATACATTAAGATGCAAGTGATCAATCATTTTTACTATTATATCTTTTTTTTAACGCAATTGTTATGACAGCTGTATTCATGAAAACTGATATGAATGACGATCAAGTCTTCTTCCTGGGCAGGAACCAGTACTTTGTCCTTTTTTTGAGGCCAAAAGAAGATTTACCTTGCTGGGATTGAACCCACAACCTCTTGAGTGGGAGGTGGTCACTGGTACCACTAGACTACTCTCACCTTTATGGTTCGAGCAGTGGTCATTACTAGCTGTTATTAGACTTTAATCAACAAACCCTAATATTTACTTTCTTCTTCTACTAGGCTTGATGTGACTAGATCAATAATGTAAACATTAAGATTTCAACCAAGTCTGGCACACATTGAAATTATACCAAAAAATATGTTTGAATTGCATTAAATTATGACCATTGTAAGTATGATAAACCCGAGTTAAAATGTACATGTTCAACCCCACCTTACAGAGGTAACTTTTACACCTGTGTGAGAAGCATGTCCAGGCGTCATTCTATGCAGAGTTAACATTCTTTGCAGAGTTAACATAAAGTTTCTTGAGCACTAAGGGATAAATATCCTACATTACAGAGGCGGCTGCTGGGCCTGGGTGACAACCATGTCCAGGATAAATACTATGCAGAGTACATCGAATTTCTTGAGCAGAAGGTTATAAAACAGCGCCAGGAGCAGAGAGATCGTGAGGAAGCCAGGAAAAGGGCCCTACTCCATGAAGAAGAGGAGGTAGGGTGTTTGGGTGAAATACTTTCATACAGTTCTGAGAAAAGATTTGTTTACTGCTTCAATGTGTTTCAGTATATATATATATAATTGTTTTTTTAATTGGAATCTAATGAAGCGTATCAATCTTATTTCTGTATCTGTATGAATGTAACTTGTAATTACATGTAATTGTTCATAGTAAGTTGTATTTGACATTATTGAAATATAAAGCTATTGTGTGATCCCTGTAGATTTCAACTCTTTAGAGAGAATTGCAAATCGTATCCACATAGAATCCCCTGTAGTAAGTCTTATATATCCGGTAGAGATGTTTTGAACTCTCAAACAAAGAAAGAAAAGTTTCATTGACACCAGCTGACTTGGATATAGAAATGTATGATGATAACCACTGTATTAATTCATTGGTGCTAAGGTCTCTCAGATAGAGAGGTTTCACGTAGTAGAAACAGGCATGGAAATTCTGTGTCTTAAATATGGAAATGTTTGCTTTGGGATAACTTTTAATTATAACCTTGTTTAAAAGTGATATTACAATGCCAACTTATGCTTAAAATTTCATTATGTTTGAAAATATGAGCTTGTATGCTTATAGATAAGGCAAAAATCAAGACAATAGATGCTTATATCTAGTGTACTTTCTATATAAGGTAAGGTAAAACTCCAATGAAAAGAAGTTGCTTTTATAATATACAATTTAGTGTACTTAAAAGCTCCATTGCACAATATTGTATTATGCATGTAGAGCGATCATGAAGCCAACAAAAAGCCACCAACTCCACAGAAAGAGGAGGTAATTTGTCTCGCACTCGGGTGCAGATATTTTGTGTTGCCAGGTCATAATGTTCACATATACCTTTTAACTTGTCTCTTTATTAAAGTAAAAAAGATGAGGAAGTGTCAGAGCCTTGGTGTTGTCCTTATGGCGTTTGGGGTTATGCAACATTTATTATTGGCAATAAATCGGAAACAGTAAAGATATCAATTCACATGAAACTTAAAATATATAAGTGATCAAATGCACATTTTATCACACCGATTGGGATAATATTTAAGTTTGATGCCTTAAAGGTGACCTTATAATATTTGACTATCGAAAGGTTATTGGTTGCTGATAAAAAAAACTTGTCAAATAAATGACCGAAAAAACATTTTAGTTTAAGTAAATTATTTAATTTATATGTTTGATCTTTATTTCAAACCAATCAGGGCTGGTATTCAATATTGGTCTTAATTGGATTTAAGAACGATGTAGCAAAGCGGATTACTTGTTATAAATAACTGACCAATACAGGAATGAAGTCAAAGATGAATGACCGTAAGTTGAATACCACCCCAGACGTGAAGTGGCCTATTTTCAAATCTTACAAAGCCCAAAAAGCTTCTTTGTGACATAATTCTTGGTATGATTTTCAGATATATTCTTTCTCTTCAAGTTAACACTGTTCAAAAGATACCAAAATCATATCGGGTCACCAGGCATCCACAATTTACATACTTAGTACATCGGATACTTGTTTCTTGCATACCGGACATGTGTTTCTGGTCATGTGACCAGTGCTGGAAAAACTTGTCTTACACCCCACCCAATGTAAGATAAGTCAAACCCAACAACGCGCCACTTCTTATTTCTTTTATTGTGTGGTTTATGAAAAGTATATTATGCAATTTTAAAAAAGTGCAATCAAAAATATAAGTATGCAATACTTTTAATTTAAATTAATAATCGTAAAAGCGCAATTTTTAGAGGAACTATTTGACGTCAATAGTGATTTAAAATTACTGCGCTTTATGACGTCAGTACACTTAACCCCGCACACGGTTTTTGGTGATATGTACAAAATGCATTTTATACGTCAATTTTTCCAAAAATTCATAATTTTCGGTACGCAAGAAAAAATAACAATCATGTTTTTCCGGTCCAGATCGAAATATCTGACCTTCAGGCATGCTGCGTGACCGGTAACTTGGCAAGCCTCATTAACCGCTTACATGCGTGCCCTCAGGTCGGATTTTTCTATCCTTACCGGAAACACGATAGATACTTATAATCTTAGTATCATGAAACTTAGTACACAATTGTTTCCAATGACATTATATATATTCCTCCATTATTAGGTGTAGAGAGTCAGGCTGGATTAAACAAGTTTTGAGTTATGCCCCTTAGTCAAATAAAAAACAATGGACAAGTGTTGGCATCCAAGGCGGTGCTCTTGTTTCAATTTATATTCTATAATATGACTTAACAAACTTCTTCCTTATTTCACCAAAGCCAATTAACCTTACTTAGCACTGTATGTAAATCATTTTCAGAAATCATGTAGTTGTATTGTTTTTTTTTAATTTTGTAGATGTAAGAGTAATATACAGTGGGGAACTAAAATAGCCTTTTAGAAATACTAAAAAATATCCAGATTCTTCTTTTTTTAATGTTCAACATATAATCATGCTAGAATACTTGCATTAATTAATTAACTTGCTTACATAAAAACAACAACAATACTTTCTTCAAGCTTGTAGAATTAGACTATTATTAGCATTTTTAAGTTTCATTGTTTTTTGTGGCTGTTTTATTGTTATTATTTTCTGTTTTTGGCGTGGTCTGCTATTACAGCTGAATATATAAGTTTTGGACATATCATATTTATTCTTATTCACTAGTTTGTATTTGACCCAATGACTGACATCTCACTAGCACTTAGAGTGATACTGATATTAAACACTACCGTATTATGTGTGAATTGTAGTTGAATATTACATGTATATATAGTTGCAGTTAGAATAAGTGTTGCTTATAATCTTATAATCATGACAAAAGTCAAACATGTATTACATATTAAAGGAAAATATATTTTACATTTTTTTTTTTATTAAAAATGAATTTGTTGTCAGGTGAGTTATATATGTATGTTTACCTAATTTATTGAAATGTAAATTCCGTGAGAAAAATTGAAGCTTTAATTCTTGTACCATATGCAAATAGAATAACGCAACTCAGCTTATTTTAAGTATTTTACACAATGTGCTTGGTTTTTGTGACAAGATCATAATTTGACAAATCATCCTTATTCCTTAATGCTTTTAGTTAAAAGTGTTACATTGGTATACTATGATAATTACAGATGTTTTTTGTTTTGTTGATTTCAGCGAGCAGAGCATAGGTTTGTTCGTCGCCTGGAAAAGATGGAGTTAAAGAATGATGACAGTTTCCTACAGGGGCTGCCAAGGACGGACATTGCTAGGGTATTATTCTTATATTTGTAGCTCTTATCAGATGATTTCAACAACATAAAAAGCTATTGTTACACATATTCTGATCTCCATTCTCCTTGCTTAATCATTGTCAGTTATCCTTGTCAATGGTATAAAAAAATTGTTAACTTTTTTTCGATCAATATTAAGATCCATTTAAATAACCTCCAAACTTCATCTTTGTGTTGATTGGAATTACTGGAAAACAGAAAAATAAGTATATACAATAAAGTGGGGGGGGGGGGGGTAATACTAATTGTGTTGGAGGGGTGTATATAGTGTTTTGGGGAGGGGTGGGGAAGCCAGAGGGGAGGGGGGTGTCTATAAAAAGGTCTCAAATACTACTGAAAAGGTCTCAAATACTATAGCCCTTTATAAATTATGAGCTAAAAACATAAAGTGATATCAACCAGGTGTACAAGCTTTAGGTATTTAAGGTTTGTTTATTATAATTGCCTGTTTTGTTAACCTATTTTCATAATTGTTTAGTACAAATTTGTACATGATTTAAATATGCTATGTGGAATCTTGTTTGTATCAGATTTTGATGACACCAACCTTCAAATCATGGGTAAGAAACTGCACACAGAATGTCTGCAAACATGTGGACTGGGTTTACAGGCACATGCATTTTATATGAGATGTGAGATTTTGAATTTCAGAAACTGTCTTATTTGAAAATGTCTGGTATGATTTTGTCACTAGTCATTTGAGTGGTGGTAGTGGTCTTGTGGAATATGTGTTGCCTCTCACTGTAGAGGATAAGGGTTTCGATCTACATTTTTAAGGGAACTTGCTCATGGCCTCTCAAAAAGGATACATGAAGTGATTTATGCCAAGGAAAAGGACTGGAAGTGTGATTTTTCCATAAGCTATCAGTTTTTTCGTCACAGTCAAGCTAAAATTTGTATAATCTAATAGTCATATGACAAATCATAAAAATGTGCATAAATGATCATGCGTATAGAAGGTTTTCTTTAACAAGAGGCCCAAAAGGGCCTATGCTCTACTGGCATGGCTTTTGTGGTCATATCAATCCAGAGCATGTATGTATGGGTAAAAGGCAACAGACATATGGTTTATGTTTTGTGTTTGGCTTACCTGAAAACGTAGCACGTTCAACATCTGAGCACAGAAAGTATTGTAAGCAGATTAGTTCCATGAACTATTTTAATATGTGCCAAGTAAAAGTCATCTGACAAAAATAAAATGCTTTCAAAACTGTACTCTTGTAAAAATTTCTGTAGTTTTAAAAGTTAAAAAAAGTTGGTCAAAAGGTCAAAGTCAAGGGCATCCTAGGACAACATTGATCAATTTGAACAAACATTCACAATCAATTGTGCTGAGATGGATCCACGAACACACAAAAAGATTTTTAAACCTTTCCAGATTTATGTTTACCAAACCTGTGAACCCTGGGTGTGGCCAGTAATGACACCAGGTGCATAACTTAAACATTCACAACCAATTTTGTTAAGATGAATGCGCAAACTACAGAACTTAAAGCTAAAAAATGGCCTTTGGGCTTTCAACAAGAACAAGGCAGAGTAATTCACAAAATCAGCTGCAGAAGCAAAAAGCAAATTGTCTCTTAAAATCCTAGACTTGCAAATTGTCTCCCTTAACTCTAGACTTGAATTTACATGTACATGTAAACTTGGCTAAAAATAGAATTCGCTCATGCAGACCTGGCTAAAAATAGAGAGCATTTCTTTAAAACTTTCATTGCCCATAATCTAGGCATTCATGGGCAGATCTGGCTGGTTTTCGAAAGGAACCGAGCTCTAATGGATATCTAGATACTGTACAAGTTTCATTGAGATACAATAAAAACTGAAGACTGTATCGTGTTCACAACCAATTGTTTACAACCAATTGTTTACACAATAGCATTTTTTTTATACTATCAAGGGCCATAATCTAGGCATGCATGGGCGGATCTGGCTGGTTTTCGAAAGGAACCCAGCTCTAATGGATATCTAAATACTGTACAAGTTTCATCGAGATACAATCAAAACTGAAGACTGTATGGTGTTCACAAGCAATTGTTTACAGACGCATGAACGCACGACCGCACGGACGCACGGATGCACATACTACGTACACATTACCATCGCATAAGCTCTTCTGGCCTTTGGCCAGTAGAGCTAAAAACCAATATTTTTTTCTATAACCTATACCTTACACTGTCCTTATTTCCCTCTATATAGATAGTGGTGCTACAAGACAAATTACGTCGCGAGGGCAAATTAAAGACACAGGCCGATGTGGATCAGTTCTGGAGGGACATCCGCAAACCAGAAGTTTTCTATGAACACTTCAAAGTGAAGAAAAATGGTAACTGTTTCACTTTCGCTACTTAGATCAACTTAATATTGCCTTACAAAAATGAACTTTGTGTTTATGAAAATATACAATGTTAAACATGTATCTGCAAACCCGAGGTCTTCTATCAGCATATTAAAGTCGAAAGAAATGGTAACCATTTCATATGAGAACTTGAAAGTATCAACCATATTAAATACCAGCCTTTATGGTCAGGGTGATGCTTAAACTTATTGGAAACTGGTATACATGTTTACACAAGATATCAACTTGAAGCAACCAAAAAACTGTTCATTTTTTCCTCTTGACCTGCTGATAAAAATGGTCAACAGACATCTTTTTAACTGTTTATTTGGCTTCCAGTGATGGACCATGCAAGTCATCCTGACATTGAACCAGAAGATGACTTCAATGAAAGCTCCGCGCCGGCCCATGTCAGGGAGGATGCGGGCCCGGGTATGGAGGGTCGATCACTAAGCCACATCTCGGAGGCATCGCATCGTGGGGACTCCTGGGCCATCACACAGAAATACCAGAGTGCTCATGGCCCCAACGCCCCCAAGTCACCCAAATCACCTAGGGTGAGTGTTAAGTTTCATAACAGTGGGTTGAAGCATGTTTAGCATTTAGACCTGTTCTTTATCCTATAGTCGACTTTCTAAAACATACAGAGTGTGGAAGGAATTTGTAACATTGAGTGACATTTGGCTTGTTCAAACTTGTTCAATAGCCTTGATGATGTCACTTTCATCATGGAAAATCTTTAACTCTGGCTTTAACTTAAGAAAAACCATTCCAGAAAACACTTGTAACATAATTTAATAGTACACACATTGCCAATGATACTTCAAGCATATAGCTCGGACATCAAAAACACCTTCCAGCTTTTTACAGAGCGAAAACTCATTTTATTACCTTTTTTTGGTCTTGTAAATTTTGCTAAAAATGACCCACCTTAAATTCAACTGGGCTGGTGTGTCAGATAGGTCTTGAGTTTGTTTACTATTTATTTATATAATAAATGTGCTCCTTCATGAGGTTATTAAGTAGTGAACATGCTACAATAATTGTTTGGATACTTCAGGAGAGAAGAAGGAAGAACTCAACACAGGTTGCTAAAAATGCTGCACTAGATCTGGAGTTAAGATGTCCAAAGGTGACTTGGTTTTAAATGTTCTTTTGTTTTGAATTAATGCAAATGAATCTTAACAGCTGTATTTCGACTATGTCTGTCCCTGACAATTTTCATGAATTGGAGTGAATGATTTAGAAGATATTTTTCATTATTGGCCAAAGACTTATGGAAGGGTGCTGCACCCTCTCCTTTTCTGGTAGCATGCCTCGGCCCTCATGGAGACCAGCATGCCTTTTTAGGATTGAATGCTTTAGATAATTAAACATTGAATGCTTTAGTTCATCAAACATTTTCTTTTGTTTTGTTTAAAATTCTGTTCTGATTAAAAATACATACTTATTGCATCTAACATTTTCGGTCAAATTCATGTTTGTGTTCTTCACAGCCTGATGCCCTGTTCTCATTAAGCACCCTATACCTTTTCTGCAGCTTCCAGTCCTTTTATAAAACTGGGTAAAACCCTATTGATAGTGAAAACGTATGTTTCAGCTGGAGATGCCGCCCCTCGCCTGCTTTTCTCTCGACCTTGGAGAGAAACCCCCAGATCCAGATGAGGTAATTTATTACCCCTTAAGCCATACACAATTCTAGAAAGTTCCTTTTTAGTGTTGTTTGTCAATTGGTAAAGAGTTGGATACCAATGAAAAGATACTTACAACATTAACACCACAGTCATGCGACAGTTGCTCATAATAGTACAACTTTAGAAAGGTTACTTTGACTGATATGAGAGACAAACATCATAGTACATATATAGTTCATTTTGATAAATGTCAGCATTTTACTTAAAGTGTTATCATTTGTTTATCAAAATAACATCTGCTTCTACCTCAATCATTTGTATACATTCTGCAAACCAATAAAGTATTATAAATATTCTATGTCCATGTTAAGATTCTAAAGAGGATGGTGTTGAAGAGCAGGGAGAAGTCGAGGAAGAAACACCAGAGAAAGCTGAACAAGATGTACCAGATGGCCATGACCAACACTGCAGCTGCAAACAGGTTAGTGAAGGAAGAAACACCAGCAAAAACTAAACAAAATGTATTTTTAACAATGATGCTTTATGAATTATACATCTCGTGTTTGATTAAAGTCTTATTATTTTCTGTGAGAATGGTATTGGCAGCAGATAGTGTCATGCAAAAACTTTAACTTTGGAGGTATTTGCAACGTTTTTTCAACCAACACTGCAGCTGCCAATACCTGAGGCCCTGATTTCTCGAAACTTCTTAAGCTTAACAGTCTGAAGTAGCATATTTCAATTAGCCGAAATACATACTTAAAATGAATGTTGATAAAGGTAAAATGGTTGATTGTAATTATTATAAAGATAACTCCTATCTAAAGTATGAAAAATCTTAACTAATTAAATATTATGCAAATTATTGAGAAAGAAAAATAGTGAGCTTAGCTTAATCCTGTTATAAGAGACTTTAGAAGTTTCGAGAAATTGGGGCCAGGTTCATGATGTTCATTTGCAGAAATGGCTTGTCCTCCTATTTTGGGTAGTGGTTTGCCCTTCAGTTAATTCCCTCACCCTGTACGTAGACATTTACAAATGAAACTTACTTCTGATAGAAAGACAGCAAAAAATGGCTGATTTTTTCCAGTTTTAATCCTTGCCACAAATATGAAGTCCTAAACAGTATGTTCTGTTTTCATGTACATGTATGCAAGTTGTGCATTGAATGTGTACATTTGGAATCAATTTTGGTAGTTTATAATCCTAAGACAACCTTTCAGGATCATGGATCGCCATGGCGACATCACAGATATTCTGGAGGGGGCAGCTCTCAGAGATGTGGTATGTTGCCGGTAGAATTTAATACTACTATTCTGGGGTCATTATACAGGAGCTGTATCAAAGAGTTTTCAATTGTATGGCAACTTTCTTAAAGGGAACTACTTGGGCATATTTCTTAACTTATGAATAAAGTTTAAGCAGTTTTATTGAAAGAAAAAAATGCCATCCATTAAAATTTTGCACATTTAATTGTCAGAGATAAATTTAGAAGTATACAGCTCTTCAAGGTGACAAGGACCTTGTACAACTAAATATATTTTAATTTGCTTTAATGATAATTTACAAATATATATCTTTCACAGTATTATATTGAAATTGATATTCACTTTTTCCCCATATAGCCATTCCCTAAATTTATACATGTACTGTAGCATAGATGCTAACAAACTAAACATTATATTATAAATGATGTTGTTTTCAAGTAGTTAACAGTTTACTTCTTCATAAAGTTGGTTTATCCCATATTATACTAACTAATATGGATTAATTTTCAGCGGGATTTTTGTTGTAAACAAAGAGAAGTAGGTCACTTTTACGTCGTGTTGCACTGCTAGTGTTGTCCCTCCCATTTTCAGCTTTAACTGTAAATCAGTTCGTTGAGATTATTGCCTCCTCATGATTTTTTAATATACCAGAGTTTCAGCTCTTTATGCATAATATTGCTTATTCAAAACTTTACCACATCCCAGTTTAGTTTCAGAGTACGGCTGACTAATTTTTCTGACATACAATTAGAAGAATTTTGTAATATTACATTCTACATTTGAAATACGATGTGGATATACTTATGTGTGAAATGGATCTTAGTTAACAAATTTATGCACTTGATCGATGTTGTCATGCACATTTTCACTGAAAAGCAAAAGGATATATATCCATATACATGTATTGGAATACTGTAAATCTATTTCCCTTTCTCATCATTTGCTGCTAGTTGTTGCAATTTTGTTAAGAATGCCTGAGCAGGTGGTGGTGTTGTGAAGCAGTTGTAGCTATGAATAAAATTAAGTTCCATTGAATATTTTTAATTACTGTTCATGCCAAATCAATCAGGTCAGTAGTTTGGTCCAGTTGAATAAGTACAGCTTATGAAATCAAGATACATGTACTTAATTATGAAATTTGAAGGCAATTTAACAATGTATTCTTATCTGTATGGTTCTTACTACACAAATATTACTGTAATACAAAAGTTGTCAATTTTATAACTCGATGTTAGTAGTTTTGAATCATTGAACTTTGTGACAATACATTGTAATGAACATAACTCGAACAATTTTCAGCTGGCAGTGTTTGACGAACCTCAAGCTTACCAGTATAATGACCTTCAGCAGTATTACCGTGTCCTGACAGACCCAAGGCGCCCCCAGGGTGAGCAGCCCTCTAGCCTGCAGGGAACCAGTCAAGGGCAAACCAGTCTACCTGGGTCAAGACACTCGAGTGCAGGGAGCCGAAGGCTGACTCCCATTAGTGACACCAGCAGCAGACGCAGCACCAAGACCAAAAAGTGGGTTGTGTTTATAATTTTGAACTTGAATTATAAAAAGTTATATTATGTATCATACTAGTTTGATCAATGTCTTAAACTGTTCTATTTCATTAGATTGTAACATGGTCTTACACTAATATGTTTCATCTTAGGTTTGAATAAGCCACGAAAAATTGAGGTAATGTTTTGACCTCTCAAAGGAATGACTTGTGATTTGGCAGTTCTAGCCTTTTAACCTTCTCAACACAGCTGAGTGGACTCTCAGCAAGTTTGCATCGACATTGAGTACTGAATTTTCCGGTGCAAAAAGCTTTCAGGATATCATTTCTAATCTTTTCAGGAGTAAGCGGCTAACAGCAGAGTTGCAGCCCCTGCCTGAACCCATGCCTCTGTCCTTTAATGAAGTCTACACCAGAGAGAAAACAGTGGTAAGTAGGAAGATCGTGGGTAATGTCTGCATATATCAATTGCTGTCTACTTGTTTGTAAAACAATGATTTTACAACTTCAACATGTATTTTATGTACCAAATTTTGTTTGAATATCTGGAAAGGTTTTTCTGTTCTGACAATTGAAGGCTAAAATAATTGCACACCAACTCCAAGACTATAAAAATACCTAGATAAATTCTTAATAGAAGATTTCTACAAATTGGCAGTTGTTTATTCAGAATACTGTTTTGTATAAAACTAAAATGATATGTTGAATGAATTTGGTGAACAACAACTCATCATATGATGCAGACCATTTCTGATAAATATGTTATTATGCAAAGTTTAGTAGAAAGGTATTTAATATAGTTCTTATCCTAAGATAATAGACATGCCTCAATGATTTAATTCCGTCTTTTGGCCATTAAATTGTACAGTCTAAATAAAATGTGTGCATATTGCTCTTAAAATTAAAGTATCAATTTCAGAAGACAAACTACTTCAGTATATAGACACTTTAAGACAAACCGGAATTTATAAAACTTTGCAATATGGTCGTTTTCTCTTTAAACTTATCAAAATTTACTGAATATGAATATCACATTCCAGGAGGCCAAGTGTTTGAGTACCCTCTGGAGCAACTACATGCATGCAGGATCCAGTACCTTCACTGCCCACTCATAGCCCCCACCCACACTTCCACCATACATACATTTCATTTTTGTCCACATAATATACTATCAAGTCTGTGATAACTGTAAACAAACTATAAGCTTTAACCTCATTAAATAATATCATACTGAGTGCTTTATACTTATTTTATTTCCATTATTGGTTAAAAACAGTTAAAACACTTCTATTTTCTCGTTATAAATACGTTAACTAGCTATATTTGTATCCTATACATTTTTTTAAGTGTTGTTGTTTGAGTATTGTTGTTTTAGTCCTTTACGCTAATTGTTTTGAGTGAAATCATGTCACCTGTTTGTTAAATATTGTATCTGTGATACACTGTAGACCTATTGTAGAATGTGTTCTTATTTAAAGTATTGGTAAAACAATAAAAACTGAACAATATCAATGTGTTATTTTTAATTTTAGCAAATAAAACATGGTACAAATCTAACAATATAACCTAGGAACAAGTGTGACATAGAGGTAAATAAATAGATTTGCTGGTATATTTTCCCAAGACATGTTTGCTATAAAAACAGCAATGGATTTCAACAAGAAATATGACATGAAAAAATATAGTTGTTTATTTTTATTGGCCAATTAAATCAGAAAGCCGTAATCCTGTCTACGTCTGCACTTTAGCCAGTATGTCTGCATATATACCACTCATCTGAAAAAAACCCAGCTTTTGTCAGCCTCATCAGTGAAAGAAAAATTATTCCTGAAACACAGCAGATGGAAATAACCTTCAAAAATCGATTAAAAAACTTCCATGGGTTAGAGAGGAGGATATATTACACCAATCCTTGTCTGTGTTTGTAATGCTTATATACAAATGCAAGACTCTGATCTATGGCCAGTCCCATAATCCCAAAAAACATGGCCAAACTGCATTATGTACCATATAAAGGGGTCCAGCAGGGATATGGCAGTGGCAGCCCCCCTCATTATTTTCTAGTTACTATTATAACATAAAAAATAAAGATATGATGCTAACTTTTGTTTAGTACTTCCAACTGAGACATGTTCAGTAAAACACCATTATTTAAAGGCCTGTACAATTCATGTTTTTTATTTCTTTTGTGTTCTAGTATTGTCATATTTTGTTGGCTTTGATTGCAATTCAATCATGGTCAAAACCACTTCATATTCAACAAGAAAAGAACTCCATTCTTAAAAGGATTCCCCCTCTTTGGTTAACTGACCTCTGAATCTCACAGGGAGTGTGTCAACGGGTTATGTCATATAAAGATTAGTGATGCTATTTAAGCCATGATTGTGGAGAGTTTAATGGATTGGCCACATGTGGAAGAAATATTTGAGGTATTGGCCACCATGGGGCCGGCCATATACTTAGTCTTACTTAGTCAAACGGTTGTTAGAGGGGATAGATTCATTATACAGATGTCTTTACAATCCAGCTTTAAAAAGCATTATATTAATACTATTCACCCTCTGTTACACATTCACCCTCTGTTACACATTCACCCTGTTACACAATGTTTCTTGCATTGTTCTGGAAACCGGAGTACTGGAGGAAACTTGGCGACATGCCCAGGCCGAGAACCGAGCCCGAGACACTGACCTGGATAGGTAGTATTGGATCATTCACTGCGCTAACAGGACAACAAAAAGAAATAGTACAAACTCATTAAGTACAGGAAAGAGTCATACATGTTCCTGGTAGTTGTTCCTGAATGTGTCGAGATGTTTCAGCATCCTCATACTCAGTCCACACCACTTCTCCGCATCTTGGTAGCGACTATAACTGCATATTATTAATAACTTATTGGCATATTAGATGCTTGATTCATGGTGAGTCAGAAATTGTGTTATATCAAATCCATAACAAAAGTATGCAAAATATAAAAAGGACAAGGCTCCCTATATCAGTTCAATTACAAATGATGTTGGTTGAACAGAGCTGCAGGCAGGCCCCACTATTTTAACTGGTATCCTTTGAAAACTAAAAATAACAACACCTCGTCAAGAACATTGCACGCAGATGTAATTTGCTACAAAACGTATAATGGCATTGTCATAATAATAGCAGATGTACTATGTTTTATATCAATATATATGATTTTCTTAAATGGTTGCCCAGTCCATCTCCAAGGTAATTGGACATCAACATAAACTGAAATGATTAAATCCTATTGCAGACTTAGGCAACAACAATATATAGTCTTTGACCTTTCTTTTCTTGGTTACAATGACAACTAATTGTAATTCTTCTTAATTTAATTAAACTGACCCATAATTATGACTATCATAACTAGAGCTGTCACAGGAGTGACGAATACCCGCAAATGCCGCCTGGACACAGGAATGGCAAACCATTCCTTTGAAAAGAGGCCATAACTCCAAGGTTACTGCACACTGCATCTTCTTTTATCATGCATGTATTGTTTTATTTAAATCTGTTGAGTAATTTAGAAGTTACACTGCTGACAAGAAAAACTAGCCTTTCATGAGTTATCGTCCGGAAACCGTTTTTCTACTTTTAGTAACAGTGACCTTACCCTTGGCCCCACCAGCCCCAATGTCGAACTTGACCTGTATCTTCTGATGTTACACCTGTGTACCAAAAATTGTTCAAATCTGTCAAGCCTTTCATGAGTTATCGTCCGGAAACCGTTTTTCTATTTTTAGTAACAGTGACCTTGACCTTGGCCCCACCAGCCCCAATATCGAACTTGACCTGTATCTTCTGATGTTACACCTGTGTACCAAAAATTGTTCAAATCTGTCAAGCCTTTCATGATTTATTGTCCGGAAACCGTTTTTCTATTTTTAGTATCAGTGACCTTGACTTTGGCCCCACCAGCCCCAATATCGAACTTGACCTGTATCTTCTGATGTTACACCTGTGTACCAAAAATTGTTCAAATCTGTCAAGCCTTTCATGAGTTATCGTCCAGAAACCATTTTTCTATTTTTAGTAACAGTGACCTTGACCTTGGCCCCACCAGCCCCAATATCGAACTTGACCTATATCTTCTGATGTTACACCTGTGTACCAAACTGTATCTTCTGATGTTACACCTGTGTACCAAAAATTGTTCAAATCTGTCTAGCCTTTCATGAGTTATCGTCCGGAAAACGTTTTTCTATTTTTAGTAACAATGACCTTGACCTTGGCCCCACCAGCCCCAATATCGAACTTGACCTGTATCTTCTGATGTTACACCTGTGTACCAAAAATTGTTCAAATCTGTCTAGCCTTTCATGAGTTATCGTCCGGAAACCGTTTTTCTATTTTTAGTAACAGTGACCTTGACCTTGGCCCCACCAGCCCCAATATCGAACTTGACCTGTATCTTCTGATGTTACACCTGTGTACCAAAAATTGTTCAAATCTGTCAAGCCTTTCATGAGTTATCGTCCGGAAACCGTTTTTCTATTTTTAGTAACAATGACCTTGACCTTGGCCCCACCAGCCCCAATATCGAACTTGACCTGTATCTTCTGATGTTACACATGTGTACCAAAAATTGTTCAAATCTGTCAAGCCTTTCATGAGTTATCGTCCGGAAACCGTTTTTCTATTTTTAGTAACAGTGACCTTGACCTTGGGCCCACCAGCCCCAACATCGAACTTGACCTGTATCTTCTGATGTTACACCTGTGTACCAAAAATTGTTCAAATCTGTCAAGCCTTTCATGAGTTAACGTCCGGAAACCATGAAAACCGACAGACCGACCGACAGACAGACAGACCGACCGACAAGCTCACTCCTATATACCCCCTCAAACTTCGTTTGTTGGGGTATAATTATATGTTTAGTTCCCAACTTGCCTATAGAAGTTTATGCCACAGTTCCATGCCTTTGTCATCAACCAGACTAACTCCATCTCCGGATATGAACCCTGAAGTAATAGAAGAAAAAGAATTTAGCTAAAAATCACAATAATAACAATGCTTTAACAAGAGTGACACTCACAAAATACGCCCATCAATAATTTCTTGGATTCTAAATTCATCCTTAATCGTACCCAAGAGACAATCAGTGTGTACTTGGCAAAGCATTTATACCGGCAAACATTCTTGGTAGAGATTTAATAGCTACAAACATTTTCAGCAAGTTTGGTGAAGGTCAGATGAGAATTGTTCAAGTCAGAGAGTAGACAAAGCTTAAATGGCAAGGGCAGTAATCCTGAAGTGCTTCAGGGCATTTGGCTGATTATCATACTTGACCGATTTATTTTACCAACAAATATTTTCAGCAAGTTTGGTGAAGATCAGATGATAACTGTTCAAATTAGACAGTGGACAAAGCAAAAATGGCAAATTTTGACCAATTCAAGGGCCATAATCCTGAAGAGCCTGGCTGGTTATAGAACTTTGCCAAGAATATATACCAACAAACATTTATAGTAGCAAGTTTGGTGAAATTCGGATAAAAACTGTTCAAGTTTGAGAGTAGACAAAGCTAAAATGGCCAATTTTGATAAATTCAGGGGGCCATAACTCTGGAGTGCCTAAAGCGATTAGGCTGGTTATCGAACTTGACCTAGATATTTCACCAACAAACACTTTCATGAAGTTTGGTGGAAATTGGATGAGAAATGTTCAAGTTAGAGAGCGGACAAAGCTAAAATGGACAATTTTGACAAATTCAGGGGGCCATAACTCTGGAGTGCCTAAAGGGATTTGGCTGGTTATTGAACTTGACCGAGATATTTCACCAACAAACACTTTCATGACGTTTGGTGGAAATTGGATGAGAAATGATCAAGTTAGAGAGCGGACAAAGCTAAAATGGCCAATTTTGACAAATTCAGGGGGCCATAACTCTGGAGTGCCTAAAGCGATTTGGCTGGTTATCAAACTTGACCTAGATATTTCACCAACAAACACTTTCATGAAGTTTGGTGGAAATTGGATGAGAAATGTTCAAGTTAGAGAGCGGACAACATTGTGGAGCCGCCCGCCCGCCGCCCGCCCGCCATGGGTGTTCCCATAATACGGCCATCGTAAGATGGGCGTATAAAAAGCAATCATGAATTAATTATTCGCGCATTTTAAGCTGGACGCGAATGTAAAAGTTATCTTCCTTGTTTATCTGTCTACCATTTGTAAAAGCATCTGTACTTATCTTTTATTTGCTCAGTATCACCTATATCACTTGAGTAGTTAATGTTCTACTAATCAAGACAACATTAAAGTTTCAATGTCAGAACCTCACTACTACAAAGATATATCACAGTCCACTTTAGAGTATAAAGGATTTTAGAAAGTTTGTTCACATGAGCCCATGTCGCAGCCTTGCAAGTTTAGGTTCATAAAACTAGACTTCAAATTCACTCTACATTTCTGTGTGTTGATAAACCTTAAGTCACATATTCTAATTGTCAAGGTGCATGTAATGTAAATAACGTATGTCAAAGCCTTGCCAGGTCAAGGGCTTGAGCCCTGATTTTATAACCATTATATACTTCCATGTATTGAAGAAACTTGAGTTAATCTATATTTCCATTATTGATGTGTGTTTTTTATGGGTCACTTAATTAATTAATTAGGGTGACATACTGAACCCATCTTTGAACTGCACCCGGTCAAAGCATCAACCCTACGTATATGCATACTATTGGTCACATGTTCTACTTGCCCCCACATCCCTGGACTTGTCCACCAGGTCCAGTATCTCGATGTAGTAGCCCCAGGCCTCTTCTCTGCTGGCCGGACCCTGGCCCGCACCACTACTCAGGCCCAACTGGATCAAGCTGTGGTACAACTTGCTGTCAACAAAGGAACATAATGTGCATATTATTCAAGTACAGGATATACATCTGTATTATCTATTTTTCACATGGGCTTATTGTTGTCGTTTTACTGTTAACAGTGGCTGAATTGAATGAAGCTACAAAAAGTGCTGCATCAGCAGATGCAACACTTGTCTGTATTCCTCAGTTGATCAAGGGGAATAGTAATACTGTTGAATATTAAAGCATGAGTTATGGTCTATCAACATGTATTTGTACAACTGCTGCAAGTAACATGTGTACTGAGCTATATGTGAATATCTGAAAAGTTCTGAATTATGTTCACAAAGGTTTACATATTTACTTGTCAAGTCCCAAACAAAACTTAAGCTATGACTATGACCTAGACTTTGTTCAAGGATGAGGAAAAAAATCATACATATGAATTCTAAACTTTAAAATACTAAGTATACCTGCACTTCTGTATGTCAGGTATGGGCGACTGGAGGTGTTTCCTAATGGCAACTTTCAGGGCTCTCACTGCTACACCCTTGTTATGGGCTGGTGGCTCCAGGGCTATAGCTAAAACATACAATTGATGGGAGTAGTTTTAAATATGCGGGTTGAAATTATAAACGTATGAATGTTAACTTTAAACGGTTTCATGATTATTAAAATACTGAGCTGATGAGATTTGGATATGGAGGAATATTTTAGTACTCTATGATAACATGTTTACATGTATTCAGTCAATACTAGGGATGCAAATGAATATTCGAATATTTGATCAAACGTTTGGTATTCGAATGTCAAAATTGGTATTCGAATATTCGATGTTTTGTTGTTGAATAAATATAACAATAAACCTTTTGCCTGCAACCTGGATGTTGTGTTTAAAGTTCGTTTGTCTTGTTTTTACAATGATTGGCCTATACTGCCAGAGGTGTGAATGTGATGACAATACATTTAACACGCGTATTATGTCATTTAGTGACATATCATCAGGTACTATAAAAAGTCCCTGTTATTTTACAATAACCGGCCAAAAGACAAGTGACACAAAGTATCAATTATTTTTGGTAAATGCCTTTGCCAATTAAGGAATAAACTATAGTTCCCGAATTGGTTTGTTATTTTCCATAGTTTTATTTAGTAGGGGTCAATCCATCCCAGAACGAGCCTGCCCGTCCTACGGAAAGACCCTCCATTGGCGTATAACCCCATTTGACCAGAGTTCACATTGTTTACAAATATGAAGGCACATAAATATGAGTGAAAAGATTTTGCTTTTTACTTTCATAATGTATTACCTTTTGTCTTTCTGAAATGAGGAATTCCAGAGGCACATTTGGTGAAATTCAGGATTGGCTGCGTGTAGTAGTTATGACAAAGTAGGGCTAAAATGCCCCGGCTATTACTTTAGTTTACTAAAACTTTTAAAAGATGTATTTTCATTATCGAATATTTGAATATTCGGTCAAAGAATTACCGAATATTCGAATATCAATTTTGCCATTCATTTGCATCCCTAGTCAATACCTTCTATGTACAATAATATTATAATTACCCTCTTACAAATATCCGCAAATAATTCTTATTCAAGCAAATCCTCTATTTTAGCAAGCTGTATATATGGTATGAACATTCAAAAGTTCATTTACAGGACCAGTAACATTTATCAACATACAAGAACTCTAACCTGCAAGTGTCTCGAATGTTTTCGGGTCAGAACCTGCAGTGGTTAAAGCCCTTTCTAGGACAGTCTCTACCGCCGAGTCCTTGAGCTGAACACGGGCCTCAAACTCATACAGCAGCAGCAGAATGTCCGTTTCCCGGCCTCGAGTATCTGCGTTTATGATCAGTTATGTATTAAAAGGGTAATCAACATTAGCAGAAAGTTTGTTTTCTCGGCCTCGAAAATCTTTATTGAAGATCAGCTACGTATTAAAATTGTTATCATACAGCCGTTGCTTTGCACAGACAATATCAGCTCTTCATAGAGTTTAGTTTGTCACCATGTGGTTACTGCAAGAGTAATATCTGACAGAATTACACTTTTAACATTTCTTCCATTTTTTTTGTCTCGGAATAAGCTGATTTTGGCATCTGTGTCTTTAATTCAGTCAAATAAGAAAATTCTCAACTGCAAGAAAACTTCAGAAAATTTCATTTTTCTTAAAGCATTTGTAATGCTTCTGGCCATAAAACATCAATTTTCCAACATAAATATGAAAAACTGGGAACTTATTTTTTGACATGAGTCTTATATCAATGGTTTCCAGACATTAAGCAAAAAATTACTCATTCCAAGACAAAAAGGTCACGGTCAATCTGTGAGAGTGCAGCTTTAATGCTCCCGCTTAATTGGCTGGTTGGAATAAAACCAATGCAAATTGTACATGTATTGATGCTTTGTGTGGTAATGGGCCGCCCTCTTCCGTAGTAAGTTTCACATGATATGTAAAAGAAGAAGAATCACTAATGGTTGCTGTTGATATTTCTTTGATGTGTGAAAATGATTGACAGGCCATTTTTATTGCACACAATTCAAAATTCACCTTGTGGTTTAGGACGGAGCAAAAGCCATGATCATTCAATGTTCCAAAAATTAAAACTAAATTAAAAATTAAATTAAAAATTAAAACTAAATTAAAAATTAAAACTTTTATTTTACAATGATTGAGGCACAAGTTATTACAACATTATATTCATCTCTCTCGTTGGCATGATCATACAGGAGAGTGTGGTTGTGTGTTGTGTCAGGGAGACCAGAGTACCCAGAAGGGACCCACTCGTCTGGCTTGGTGGCTACAAACCAAACTCCAACGCTAACCAATGTGCTAACCACTGCGCTAACCAGACAACCAAAACCTTGAAATAGAAGTACATTTGCTAAACAAATGTAATGATACACATAGCAACAAATCCCATTTTATTTCTATTATAAAAAAAAATCCACATTAACTAAATGTTAACCCAATTCTTTGATATTATACAACGGTCATAAAAAGTTAACCATAAAACTGCCAATCATATGACATACCAGGTGTGTTGGATCCCTGCTTCCTACATGTGTCTCTGCAGTTGGTGATATGCTCCAGACATTCCTCCAGGACAAGCTTCTGTGCATGACAGTGTTACACACATTGAATTTTAATATTGTATAGTACAACAAGATTTTGATGAGTACATACCCATAATTTATATACAAAAAATAATTGGGAGACCAAAAAGGTCTCGCCAAGTTTCATGAAATGTATGTAGAATATCGCAAGTGTGGCTTTTTGAATTGAGTAAAATTTGCTTGTAACAAAGTTATAGTAATTTAGAGTGTTGTCGTTGAGTGTTGGACTGAATTTTTTTCCACTCAAATAATAGGCATCTAATTTTACCTCAAGAAATAAGCTTCTGAAGCGCAGGATGTTGTGGAAATCTTCACTATGAAGTATGGGAGCTAAATTGCATTGGGAACTCCCAATTCATATACTTTCACAGTAGAAAATGATCTCAAAATTGTAATAAACACGGTAAGCTATACATATTGCTATTAGACATAACAAATCTAAATTCTTGCCCCGCATATGTACCCAAAACTTACTTATGAATTGAATATACTTTTAAATATATTTTTCAAACAAAAGTGGGCCCCTTTATCAGCAGAGCAAAATGTCATGACAACATTCTTCAAATGGACAACGGACAATTGCCTATCATAATGGTCATCATGAATTGTCTCCTAAAATATATATGAATTGTTACCTGTTTAATATTACATGAAAGCTTAATTTCATCAATAACAACGGCTATCACAGGAATGTGATATATGCCCCCGATTTGGCCTATTCAGAGTAATAGCCAACTGCCCTCTAAGTGTGACCTTGACCTTTGAGGCCTGTGAAGGGCATCAATACTTTATGTGACACATCTTATCATGCTGCTATTCATTACAATAAACTTCAACTCAGTGTTCCATCGAAATTCGACTTCTGAGACAGGATAGTTGCAGACATACACATGGATGGACAGACAATGCAGCTACTATATACCTCCCTTTTGGGAAATAAGAACAACAGTTGTAAACTTTTATAAAATAGATACCTAAACAAGTTAATAACTCAGAGAGAAATAACTATAAGGTAGTAAAAAGCAAGAAGATAAACAATTGGCTGAATTAAATCACTTATCATACAAGCCAGCAATCTTACCCTTTGATCTGCATCTGGATCACTTCTGGCCAGTTGTAGACAGGCAGCTGCAGACATAAGGAGACAGGTCATCTGTCTTCCCTCCCCACTGCTCTCTTCACCACACAGGGGCAACAACTGCAACACAGGCTGGGGGTTAAACTAACAGGGGGATATACAGCCAAAATATTAATACCAGCAGACATAAGCTGACAGGTCATTTGTCTTCCCTCCCCACTTCTCTCTTCACCACACAGGGGAAGCAACTGTAACACAGGTTTAGGGTTGAACTTACAGAGGATATAATAATAAAGGTTACTTTCTTAAAAAAGTGCTTGTCTCCCCATTGTGTGATCGTAGCTGAGAAATACTTGATGGACATAAAATTTGTACTTTTGGACTGGAGACAAACCAAATCGGGGTCATCTACCGGTCATGACCAACCTGCATACCAAGTATGAAGCCCTTTGGTCCAAGTATGAAGATCCTAGGTCCAAGTATTCTATAGTTATTGAGCAGAAACAAAGTGTGACGTATGGACTCGTAACCAACAAATTGTTTTTCACATGTAGGTCACTGTGACCTTGACCTACTGACCTCAATGATCAATAGGAGTCATCTAGTCTACTAATCATGACCAACTAGCATACCAAGAAAGAAGTTCCTGGGCCCAAGCATTCATTAGTTATTGAGCAGAAGTGTGACATACGGACTGACAGTCATACATACAGCTGAAACTGGAGTTAAATGGACAGTAACATACAGCTGACTGAAATAGGGGTAAAATACAGAATTATTCAGATGCAATTTTAAATCTTTATCCCCATTATAAAGAACAGGAATCTAAATTGTCATTGTATAATTCACTTCTGCATGCTTAGCTATGATGATATCACAGTTTTTGTCAAGGACAAGATATTATTTTTTAATAACACTTATAAAATGCCTTAAATTCAAACATCCAATACCTGAGAACATAATGTGTAGAGTTCTTTCATTTGTTGTGGCTTTTCCTCACACTGCAGGGCCATGTTCCATGCTGAAATTTAGTTAATGTGACTTAATTGTTGCCATTTAGTTAAACTTACATGGTAGTATTCTTATTAAGTCAAAATCAATTATTTAATGTGAATGCATTGATGTTTAAAACCATGAACTGGTTATGCCAGATTGGATTGGATCCAGTTGCAAATTAAATACATCACAAAATGCTTTAGAGCAAATGCCAACCCTTGTCTGATAATTTTTTCAGTCTAACAATTGGCATATAATATAACTTCTAAGTTATAGTTTGTGCGTGCCGACAATTCTCCTGCTGATGACACTGAGACGACACCATAACTATCACAACACCTCACCATTTTTTATGAAAAATTCAGACAAGCTAATAATATTCCTGGATATTAAGGTTAAAATCATGTCTTTATAAAACATGGATCACAGTTGCCATACCAATCTTCATGAACCAGTCAGCCTCCAGGCGAATACACTTCTCACTGGCAGGAGCAGTTGGCTGCAGGCCGCAAAGCTGCTCCTTGGCTTGTGGGGAAAGCATAAGTTAAACCAAAGACTTATGAATTATCATTCAGCTACTAAACGTCTTGATTTAATCAGCTTTAAGACTGATACACTTCTCATTGGCCAATTATGTTGGCTCAATCATGCACCATTATAAAGTAAAACATAAACATTTAAATTTGCCTAAAAATGCTTAATTTCACTATTATGACACATTGATGTAATAATAACAAGGCCTTTATTGTATTCTTTCTACATCATGATGTTAATTTGATGTTCAGATGGGCTAGTAGTATTGGCTTTTATTATATACTAATCATAAATCCACATGCAATACATATCGCAAAAAAACAGTAGTCCGTATTACACTCCAGTGCAATACAGCCGTATTCCACTCTTGTGATGTCACATCATAACAAGTATCATTGCACGATGTTAAAATGACGTCATAAAACAAAATAGTGCGTCGTTAAAATGATTTTTTTCATTAATTATGAAAGCATGTGGCTTTTAAGTGATCTAACCAGCAATGTATATAATAAAAGGGTAATTAGAACTGCATTTTGATCCGGAATGTCATATTCGACTCTCATGGATTTTTGCAGATTTTGATTTGACTTGGCTTGCGCCTTGTGAAATCCGAATCTGCAAAAATACACTCAAGTCGAATACAACCTCCCGGATCAAAACGCAGTACTAATAACCCTATTATATTCTGCTTATAACTCAAAAGGTCCTGCATGGGTTAGATTTCAGGCAGGGGTACCTTGTATTCACCAGAACATTTCCTGGTTATGGCTTAAAACAATTTGAGGCGCATGCTCACAGCAACATAACAGCTGTCTGTTATCAGGCTGATCATATTTAGCACAACCCTACACCCTACCTTTTCTAATGTATTCAATGATTTTGATCACCCCTTCATCTCTGCAATGAAAGAAACAGAATCAAGTGTCACAGTTGCAGCAAGAGAAGTGTTTATTAAAAGGGGACCATAAATTATTTGCAAGATTTTCATCTCTACCAACCCCGTATTTTTCCACCACCCCCATTTAAAAAAAAAATTGGATAACAATCTAGCAAGAAATTTATATTAAACAATCTTAAATAACTACAAGAGCACCATCATCGGATATAATAAATCAGTTGATCAAAGGGCCTAAAAACTCACTAATTATTGAAGCCAGAATTATGGGACTTAATACACATGTGTTTATTTTATTTGTAGGTACTTGGTAGGTTTCATAGGAATATGTTGAATTTCATTTTAATGTAGTGTGGCCAAAGTTAAAATTTCCAATGACCAACCAACGACATCACAATGTTATAAGAATAATAATAATAATTATAAGGTAATGAATATTATAGTCTTAACTTTATCTATTTCACAACGATTGTAATGAAGTTATATTAACTTATACTAAGTCTCTCTCGTTTGTAAGGTGTTGCCCAAGAGTCTGGTCTTGTGCCATGGGGTAAACAAGAGTACCAGTAAACCACTATTGTCCAGCTTTGCGACCACCAATCAACCTCACATACGCCCAAGCCAGGAATCTAACCAGAGATGCATAGTGAGAGCAAATGTGCTGACTGGACAAGGAATCTTGAGACTAATCTATAAAGTATGTGCTCACCTTTCAGTGTTGTCCTTGTCAGCCATTGTCAGTGACAGTCTGACCAGACATCTTAGAGAACGTAGCACCTGTTCCCTGTCTGAGCTGGTCTTGGCTAGATGGTCAAGGGCCTTAACTGCTGTCTCTACACAATCACTCTGGAAACAATCAGTCATACAGGACTAAATGGAGGAATACATGAACTGTAATTGAAGGACAAGAGCACAGCAAGCTGTTGTCAAAACATGTCAGCATTGCCAGCCAGGGTGACAGACCTTGTGAGTGGTCACTGATAACATGTATACCAATTTTCATGAGGTTTGGCTAAAAGTAAAGTTTTGACATTAACAATAAGGCCATTTCAATAGCTGTAGCTAATTATATAACACTTTCAGAAAGTTTACACATTCAAAGGGTAATAGAAATTATTCAATAATTATTGACCAATTAATTAATGTTTCAACTTGACCAAAACCAAATACATAAACAATTTTGTACGGACAGCTCATTGTTTAGAAACAGATTAATTTTTTTTAATAAAATTACTAGGAATATTTTTCAAGCATCTAAACTCCAACTTAAAAAAAACCCTGTATTTACCTGAGACCAACATTATTTTTACAATATTCAAAATCCTTTTTACAATACTGAATTATAACAAAATGCTTTAACATTAATAACCTCCAGAGCATGTTGTGCCGCAAGGGCCACCAATGAAGCAGTCTCTAGCCTGTCTCCGCCACAGTCAGGCATGCCTCCTGCACCACACAGCTCACAAAGGCGACCCAGGCTCTCACTAGCTGTAGAAAAAAACAAAGACATGAGTACACACGTTACTATAAAATCTATAGTCTGCTGCTAGGGCTACCAAGCACTGTTTAGCCTGTCTTGCACACAGCTAGCCTTTTCCCCCCCAAGTCAGTCGTGCATCCTGCAACACACAGCCAACATAGATTTTATCAAATCATTCAAGTAAAACTTAAAAACTAAACAAGGGCTGTCACAGTATTTGACCAATGCCCCCGATTGTGACATTGACCTATGAACAAGGTCAGTACATGAAAAGTTGATCTTGCCTTTACATGTCAAATACATATGGCAAGTTATTTTAAATTGCCTCTAAACATAAAAAATACCACCCACAGTTGACAACCCACACTGTTATGTCCTTATATATGCAGCATTCCATTGTGAATAAACACCCAAGTGTGACCTTGACCTTTGAGATAGGGACACGGGTCTTGCACGCGACACCTCATCTTGGTATGTGGAACACATGTGGCAAGTTATTTTAATATCTGTCCATACAAGGGAAAGTTACAGCCCGGACACGACAACCTATACTCTATGTCCTTATATGCAGCACTCCATTGTGAATAAACACTAAGTGTGACCTTGACCTTAGAGGTAGGGACACGGGTCGTTCACGCGACACGTTGTTTTGGTATGTGGAACACATGTGGCAAGTTATTTTAAAATCTGTCCATACATGGGAAAGTTACAGCCCGGACACGAGAATCTATACTCTATGTCCTATATGCAGCACTCCATTGTGAATAAACACTAAGTGTGACCTTGACCTTTGAGGTAGGGGCACAGGTCTTGCACGCTACACGTCGTCTTGGTATGTGGAACACATGTGGCAAGTTATTTTAAAATCTGTCCATACAAGGGAAAGTTACAGCCCGGACACGACAACCTATACTCTATGTCCTATATGCAGCACTCCATTGTGAATAAAGACTAAGTGTGACCTTGACCTTTGAGGTAGGGACACGGGTCTTGCACGCGACACGTCGTCCTGGTATGTGGAACACATGTGGCAAGTTATTTTAAAATCTGTCTATACAAGGGAAAGTTACAGCCCGGACACGACAACCTATACTCTTTGTCCTAAATGCAGCACTCCATTGTGAATAAAGACTAAGTGTGACCTTGACCTTTGAGGTAGGGGCACGGGTCTTGCACGCGACACGTTGTCTTGGTATGTGGAACACATGTGGCAAGTTATTTTAAAATCTGTCCATACAAGGGAAAGTTACAGCCCGGACACGAGTTATTGAGCCGGACACACGGACGGACGGAAGGACGGAGGGACGGACGGTGCGATTTTAATATGCCCACCTTTGGGGGCACAAAAAAAAGTTCTGAATTTTATTGTGAGATGAGCATGTTTTGTTTGAGCATTTTTGTCATTGTCTTCAATATCTATAGTGGTGACAAGGTAAAGTATTCCACCACTTATGCAAAATTTTCATTGAGTTATTCTGCTTGTGTGCTATGTGAACAAGTGTGACGTTAAGCGCTCACAAAATGGCGAGTTCTTCATAAGTTTTAACCTACTGCGTCAAACATTCTCAAACATTTACCAACGACAATATTTTGATGCTTGTTGACCCTGAATTTTTAATGTTTTTTTAATTATGTAGTGTGTATGTGGACAGTAACGTTTGCATTTCAGGGAGAATATGATTGTTTCTTCAACCTGAAAAGCTCAAAATGCATGCTTTATACTGTCATCCTATATACCTTTTCCAGAGTCATTCTGCTGAAGTGCCAGTGTGAACATGATGTAGTGGGTCTGTGGACAGCTGGGGTCACACTTTAGGGAGACACTTATAGCTTCTTCAGCCTGTAAAGTCAACTTGAAAAGTAGAGTTATCTCGAAAGGCATTTAAAACAAACTGTTTTTTTCTTGTTATTTTAATTTGAAAAAAGTGCAAGGTCTTCCAAACAAATGTTACTACTTAATTATTGCTTTATAACAACAATTTAAAAAAGTTCATAAGACTTATTCGAAAATTGAGAACAATTAGTAAGTTTCAAAGTAGTTTGCTTATTCTAGATTTACTGTTTTGCAGAATCATAATAAGTTTGGATTCAAAATAAGTTGTCATTCATTTAAACAGTGGAGCATTAAATACAAAAATAACGCATTACCAACATCTAACACTTTACTTTTAAGACTTTAAATGAGAATATATTTTTACACTTTTAGCTGAAACAACTGCTACTGTCACCTTGCAATGGAGTTTAAGAGCTATGTAGCAGTTAGTCCTGTTCCTGTGTAGTTTAGCAAGAGTTACGTCCCCTGGGTCAGACTGGCCATAGAGAGCCAGAGAATAGTTGTACCACTCCAATGCATCCTGGTAATTCTCTTTCTAAAGAATAAAACATCCATTCTTCAGGCCTGTCTTTTGTTTTGTTTTTTGGTTTAATACTCAGACTTCTAAAAAAACATGATCTGCAGAATGAAGAAAAATAAAGATCAAAAAGTTTCACTTTGTGCCTAGTTTTTCCCGATTTGATCAACTTAAAAGTGGACATTTTTAATACTTTGTCAGCAACAATCCTCATTTTGGAGTTCCATTTTGTCAAATTTATGTCTAGTTCTTTAAATATGCTAAAGTCTTAATGAAATATACCAAAATGCAACTAGCTGATATCAGACAGATTTACAGCATAAGCAATGGCATAGGGTTGACATTTTATTTTCAGTGGGTCTGAGTAACAAAAGATAAAAAAATAAATATTGCCTTAACAAGACAAATGGTGAGAACAAAAGAGTTCTTTTGTAAAACTATTTTTTAAAATTGGAAACTCATGAACTTCTACTGCATTGTTTAGATTTTCACTATGAAACAAAATGCTATACATTTACCTCGTAGGCCACAGCAGCCTGTTCCCAGAACAAAATATGGAATCTTTTCTTTATTGCAAAGTCCAAAGACTTCCCTGTGTGGTGGGCTGTCAGGGAAAACATTTACCATAAATGAATGGGTATTAGACACACTTTTTTCCCTCAGATTTCGATGCAAAAAATGCCTGCGTATAATACCCAGTAACAATTTTTTGAAAGTTTTTTCTGAGGTCAATTTCAAGCCGAGAGTTTGTTTAGATTTATGTAGAAAGGGATGTTATATTGATCGAGTATATACGGGTTAAAACGGCAGTTGAAGATCGGGATACAGTATATCGCAAGATGTTTATAATTTCAACAAAAATATTTTTCGATTAAAGTTATTCAATATTATTTTGAATAATAAATTGAATTGAACAATAATCGAACTTGCATATAAAAAAGCAAAGTTGGGCACTGTCAAAATATTTTTTGTCAGTTGTACGATAAGGTATGAAAAACTCGACTGCCTTTACTCTGTTTAACATACCAATACTACAAACTGTTGTGATAATGGTCTTGTTCTTTCGCACTTTGTCACATTCTTTATTCTTTTCTGCAGGTGTTGACATTTTGAGAATGAACCCGTACAATATAAGGTTTTTGCATAACTTAACTTTTCATTCTCGACAGTATGGTTGTATGGTTTTAAAGATAACCATCGCCATTTTCACGAAAAAAATTTTTTTGTCACTGTCAACAAACATGGTGGCCAAAAATACCGGACAATTTTGACATTTTTTCTATGCATCTTTTAATCAAAAACATAGATTAAAAGTTTTTTCTCTGACTTTTCACAGATTTTTTTCCCTGCGTCTAATACCCCCTATCGTCTTATACCCAGTCATTTACGGTATTTTAAATTTGGTCCGTCATTAATGATGACTGTGCTTTTCAAGAAAAACAAAAAATAAATGTGTACTTAACATTGTCTGCATACGAAAATAATAATACTGAAAGCAAATGAACATAGGTTTCAAGTTTTTGAAGCATTGAATGATCATGGCTTTTTTGTCATAATCCATTAAAATGAATTTCAAATTAAGTTCGACATCTCCTAAGCCTGTTGATTGACTCTACCTATCAATGAAACCCACTGCCTACAACAAGTTTTGGTGAGTACTTTAATGTTATCATGTGAGTTATCTACTAAAGAGGCCAGATCATAGCCCTGCAAAGCATCCTTAGTTTGCACTGGCTTCAAATAAAAAACAAACCAAAGAAATCATAGCTTTAAATGAAGCTTTCAATTGTTGGAACTGACTGTGAACTCACCATTGATACAGAATTCTACAAACTCCTTGACTTCCTTGATCATTCCAGCCTGCAGGAGAACCTCAGTATTGGTCACCAGTAGTTTACCCAGGTCCGGGGAATGCTCAAACCTCTGTAACAGCTTCTCTATCAGCCACATCACAACATTCATCCTAAATATGAATGATAGAATAGTTTCATTTATCAAGATATGGTACAACAATTGTTCTATCCACTTGACTTCAATGGATATATTGATACTTGATAAATCACCACACCTTTGCATCTGTATAATTACTAGTATCATTATTAATACATACATATTCATGACAAAGAAAAGTAGTTAGTTTCAAAATTGTCCAATGTCCCTTACATTATCAATAACTGACCCAAAATTAATTTTAATGCATCCAATTTGTCTTAAGCTTTGTAATCACAGATATAAACATGTAAATTTTAAAGCTATCTAAAAAATTGTTGCTGTAACAACCGTTTTTATTTTGTAACCAAACATTGTTTTCTATTTTTTCCATTGATCAGAAAATACATGTTTACACCTCATCTTTGCCAACACAACAAAAAGTTTACCTTTTATGTTTATTGATGAGCTGTAGTGTGTGCAGACAAAGGTCCACAGTGAGCTCTGGAACCTTCAACAGTTCCTCCACACCTGTAAAATGAGAGATTCTCTCAGACATGTTTACACCTTTAGCCACTCAACTTTGGACACTTTATTCTATCAAGTTTTATTGATGAGCTGTAGTGTATGCAGACAAAGGTCCACAGTGAGCTCTGGAACCTTCAACAATTCCTCAACACCTGCAAAACAAGAGATACTCTCAGATATGTTTATACCTGTGGCCATTCAACTTTGGACACATAGGCATAACGACATTTATTTTTAGGAAATAAACGGCTCTATTTAAGTTCTGTAAGAATTGTTTATGTAGTCGCAGTAATACACAACTTTGTAATTTTGACGCATTGTGGTCGTTTGTTTACACTTTCTGACAGCCGGAAGTGCAATTAACTTTTATAGACTGCTTTCGATTCTGGGATCGAATGTAATCAGATATCAAGATTTAAGGCTGAAATTATTAACCAGTCTGTCATAGCTCTTCCTTTCCGTTTTCGTCGTCTGTAGGATAGCATACAAAAATTTACACCCGCCCTCCCACTCCCCATTGTTTTTCACATGTAGAGTAAACAGTGAAGTTTTTTATAGCATCAAGGCATTCAACGGTGTTCTTGCTGTCCTTTTTCTGCTTGTGTATTTTCAGTGCGCTCGGTGTTGTAATAATGATTGAGAGAATTGTGCGTGGAGATGAAAAAACTTGCCAGGAGCACAAACGGCGTCGCTGTGTTTGATCGTTGTCCCCTCGAGTGACACACAGACAACGGGACCTATTACTACAATATGCGCCAAGGATAAGACTGGGAGATTCGTTTATATTTTATATAGTGCCAGTCTTTTAACATAAGTTGTTGTACTCATTCACATGTCTTCTTTTTATTACAAGTCGCAAAGAAAAATTCAGCCAGCTGAGAGTAGGGCAACATTTAATCTACATGATCACTATATCAGTCAATAATCTTTTTGGTTAAATCTAATATTTTTTATGTTTGTTCCCAACTTGAAACTTGATGGCCGGGCTAAGCCCCATACCCATCGGTGAATTGGTGGTTACAGACAAACGGGCAAAAACATGTTAAGACGATAATTTAACGCAATATAATATACAAGTCCTTAGGTTGTTGCTCTTGTGTTATGGTAACACCTATGTTGCGTAACCCTGCAGGTTCTTGCGTGTTGTGTCTAGTAATTTGTGCGTTTAACCTTTAAACGCTGTGGAAACAGGTTGCTTTGCGTTTTGATTGCGTGTCAGCAGGTTCTTGCGTGTTTTGTCCAGTATTTTTTGCGTTTAACCTTTAAACGCTGTGGAAACAGTTTGCTTTGCGTTTTAATTGCGTGTCAGCAGGGTGTGTATTGCGTACAAACATTGCGTTAAGTTTAACTTTAATTATTTAGCAAAGGGGGGTAAAAATACAAATTATCTGCCCTTATCTCGGCTGGTTGTATTTTTAACGGACTGCTTGGCGCCTTAAAGCAAACCCTTGCAGTTCCGTTTTTTGCGGCCGCATATGTCCACTTTTTGTTTTGAATTTTATTACAATAAGTACGTAGTACATTGATGTTATATATTGCGATGTCATCCACGATATTTTCTCTGTTTAAAAAGTTGCAACTCAATAAAATGATATGTTTAAGAGCTGGCGTTTGTTACAGTTTATTTCACTTATAAAATAAAGGTCCATTTTAGCTCTGGTACCCTCAGCAGCTTCTCAACATCTGTAAAACCAGACACATGTATGCATGTTGTCATTGGACTGTGGTTTAAACATATTTTTTTACAACGATTATGGAACAAGTTATTACATTCAACATTATATTAATCACTCTCGTTGGCACGATTTTACGCGAGATTGTGGTCTTTTGTTGAGGGGGAAATAGAGAACCCCTGAGAAAACCCACTTGTCCGGCTTGGTGACCACAAACCAAACACCCATGCGCCCAAGCAGGGAATCGAACCAAGGTCGCCTAGGTGAGAAGCGAGTGTGCTAACCACTGCGCTAACCGGACGGTGGTCACATTGCAATATACACAAGTGTTCATTAACCTTTGTCAGACTGCAACACATTAAGATCAGAATTTTAGCTTTTAGTGTCAAATAAATATTGTTTGAATGTTTTGTTTTGTTATTTTGAATTATACCCATTTAATGAAAGAGATAATGATCAAAGCTTTATCCCGCCCACTTCGCTATGTTAACAAAGTAAGCTAGTTAATTAGCTCAACATACCAATTCAACTCTTGAACCTATCTAAAACAAGAGCACCGCGTTGCAAACTTTCTCTTGTGTGTAATTTTGGTTGAACAAGGGGAATAATTCAAAAATTATTAAAGCTAAGTTGATGAGCCATGCTGTACATGTGTGTACTAATTTTGGCAACGTGTACCAAGTCTCAATTTTTTAGTTTATTATATGGAGAAGGTTACTTTTTTCCATCAAAATGTCAATGACAGCAAAAAGAAAACAGACAAGCACAAAATGAGTTTTGTGTACATGGACTCGAATGAATAGAATGGAAACATTACATCTCTTGACATGTGCTGTGTCGGCACTCTGTAGCATGAGGATCCGCAGCTTCAGAAACAGGCCAGCTGGGTGACTGTGCTCCTGGAATGGTGGGACACATTTTTAAATACTTTACAAGAGCGCTGTGGAACAAATGCCAATGCTTGTCTGTTTTTTTTCAACAATTATTTAAGCCAATTGCTTAAAACATGGAAACATGTTTCCCAATTTAACTTGAATATCTTAGAACGTTTTTTTAGTTATGGCCGAAGTTAAAGTTTTTGCACAATAAAGTCATTGCCGCTATCAATGACTTAAAAATCTCAGGTCACACTATGCGGTTAATGATAATGACATTCTGCATATATGCAAAAAGAGAATAGGTGGTTCTGTCCTTGTCATGCACAGATTGTCAAATAACTTGTTTGGCACACAAAGTTGAGGTGTCTCAGGCAGACCCACGTCCCTACCTTGAAGGTCAAAGTCACACTTAGAGATTAATAATTATGGAATGCTGCATATATTCACATAGAGTATAGTTGGTCATGTCCAGTTGTAACTTTGTCATGCAGGGGAGAGATTATGAAATAACAATGCACAGATGTTGACACATAAAGGAAATCTGTCACATACAAGACCCACGTCCCTTCTTCAGAGGTCAAGGTCACAAAATAAAATTCACAAATAGCTATCTGACCTTCAAGCCCCAATCGCGGGCATTTGTCACATTCCTGTGACAGCTCTTGCATTAATCAAACAGTGGCATAATAGTGGCCTTACTACACATGTTTGTATTGTGTCTGGAAACATGTGTACAAAGTTACAGTTGAATATCTTGAATGGTCTTTATATTAAGAAAAAGGTTTATGTTTCAACATGCCACCACCAGTGATGAAGCTGCTGATGACATATGACACCAAGAATATCACAATTATACCAAGAGCTTTCTTCTTCCAATACTGATGAAAATCACATGAAATATCAATGAAGAAAAACACTTATGAAGACAAAATTAATGATTCAAATAATGATTAGTTATTGTATCAACATACAGTGTTGGCCAGGCTGACGGCATTCAGGGCATTCTGCATCTCCTCTTCTGGGTTGTTGTCCAAGTAAACTGTGGCAAGCAGGCGCAGGGTGCGGGCCTGAGGCGCGATACGGAATGATAATTGACATCATATGGATTAAACTAGAGGAAAAGATCCGTCTCCCCCCAAAATGACAACGGTACAGGAACAGTGATTTCTGGCCAGCGGTTGCTGAGAACAAATGTGGCAGACAACAAAGGACAAAGGGAGATAATTCAAAACTAATTGATGGTCATATTAATTAGAAAAAAAATGTATATACTAATATAGGGCTATATATGCAGGTATGTTTTCTCTTATAGAAGTCTTTGAAACTTAAATGTTTAAAGAAAGAATCACAATAGGTTTAAGACATGTTTTAAAAAACACACTATTTACTAGTTATATCGTCAATAAGACAAACTCAAGCCAACTTACATTTAAAACTCAATTAACAGTCCCCTTAAACTCAGGTACATATTCTCGATTCCACCCTCCAATACAACATAAATACATTCCTGCCCTTACCTGGTTCCTGGGCCCAGTGGTTTGCACACCCTTGCTCAGCTTATAACTTTCACAGAGCCAGAGGATGGTTGGGCTGCCAAGCTTTTGACAGTGCATCTCTCTAGACAACCCCATCCACCCCATCCAACACAATATTAATAAGTCCCTGCCCTCACCTGGTTCCTGGGCCCAATGGTTTGCACACCCTTGCCCAGCTCATAGCTTTCACGGAGCCAGAGGATGGTTGGGCTGTACAGCTTTTGTTGGTACAGCTCTACACCGCAGTTGTAGCATAGCATGGATAGGAATCCTGCCTGCAATAACAACTACACATGTCTCTAATTGTAAACAGTAAAGTACTTCAAGACAAGAGGAGCTGACAAGAGTGCTGTTGGGAGAATGCCAATGCACCTGTTTTCTTGTTGTTTCTCACTGAAACAAGGGGGCATAACTTGTCAATTATTATACCTAGAGTTACAAGCCTTGTTACACATACATGTTGTACATGTGTGTATTGTCTTTAAAAGACAAACAAGCTCCAAAACATTTTCAATGATTAGGGATTAACTCCTTACTTCAGACTTCATTCATCTCAATCTATGTGTGTTATGGTATTTTGAAAGTCAGCAAATTTGTATAGCTTAGATGATCACTTCCTTAACCTATAAGTATAAAACTCATTTAAAGTGGTAGAAATTAGCAACGCTGCAGTGGTAAAATTATAAGTTTCCAGGCTTGCTATTATTGTGGGAAATGTATAGGCGGGCTTGTTAGATTTTTTATGCCAAGCAGCAGTGTTAGACTTAGTTGTTTTCATCCCAAGTCTTATTACAATGACTGCATTTATAAACAAGACAGTATTAAATGCACATGGCACTTAAATTGCCTTCCTCAATATTATAAGACCCTTTGACTGGACCAGATTTCACCCAATGTTTACATTATGAATTAAACTGTTAGCTAACACCTACACCTAATTGTAATGTTTATTAAACACAAATAACCTAAAGCCAATAACCAAATATGAAGAGAAGAACTGGTACTGGTACATGAAATATATCAATCATGAATGAATAAATGAAAATGACATTCAAAATTTACAGCAAGAAGTAATGAAATGCCATCCTTACAATGCCTCACATACATCTCCAACTTTAGTAGTCAAATATTTATAAACCATATACAATGGAAGCTTTCCACTTTCAATTTCTCCAAGTTTCTGAACAATTATTGTTAAATAATAAACACAAGACAAATAAAATCATGATGCTTCACTATTTTCTTTGCAATATGTGAGCATTTAGTTCATAGTTCAATAAACCCTGAAAATGTAAATATCAATGCCCATTCTGACCATGTAGATTCCGTACTTGTGTGGGAGATTGATCAGTGAATGACCGTATTAAACCCTCGCGCAAACACATATCTTTATACAATAACAAACACCATTGTCTTTAAATGTCACTAATGAAACAGTTCTCTTCCACAACATTACAACGGTCACTGTATCTATTGTAGGGAGGAAACATCAACATAAGATTGATTCAAACAAGCATTGTCATAGTTTTCAAAAAAATAATTGACAATGTCTAGTATTCATAACTCTACAATGATACTGAATGTTTTTTACATTGACAGTATATTTGGTTTTTAATTCACAACTGGATTGAGACTTTGGGTGGAATTCAATATAGTTCTTATCCTTAGACAGGCCTCAGTGATTCCATTATTGGTAGATTTGTTAATTAATTTTACGGCCCAATCAAAACACACAGACTCTACTCTTAAATTTAAGATTGATCTAAGTTGTTTATCGAATACGGCCCAAGAAGTATGGGGTATTGGTGCAAACAAGCCCCAGCAAAGTTGATCCAAACTGCAGTAAGTAATATATATATACAAAATGCATGTGTTTACCTGTTTTGGGAACTTGGGTACCAGATCTTTGGCCATCATCATGTAGTGCAATGCCTCGTCAGGACAGTGCATAGCGACATACTGCAATGTTAAATAATTACCCGCATAAACGGTCAAAATGCAACAAAATCCCCTTGGATATTTCATGCAAACAATTTAACAACCGTCACCACTTGGGTAGAGCTGTTCTAACACATCCCTTTGACTCACATTTTCTAACCATGAGTCCTGCAAAATGTTTAAGGCATACTTTTGTGCACTCATTACTTTAAATTTATGCATCTTGCTGATGCACATGTTGAAGAATAATATCCTCTGAAAAAACAGTGAGTACATGATGCAGAGCAAAATTAATTTGTAACTAGAGACATCAACCATGCTCTTAGAAATTAACATTAGAGACAAGATTATACACTAAATTGTGGACTACCATCTATGTCAATAAATACTGGGTACTAACGGTCTCAGCCCTGTAGCAGGCCAGTGTGAAGGTGTCCTGGTCCAGCTGAAGTTTTCCCCTGTCCACTGCCTCCTCTCCTGGCCCAGCCTGGCCACCCTCCACCAAACCTCTTCGTACTCTCTGAATTATCTGTGGACACATGTAGAAGCATATTGTTATTCAGGTACCATGGGATAACTGATTGAAATAGTATCATAGTCATATGAATACTTCAAGTAAAAACAATTGACAAAATGTTGACATTTTGATAAGACTCAACCCTATGGTTTTTGGCCTTAATGCACCCCATGGTACCGACACAGCTAATGGGGTAAACCATATTTGAGTATGATAAGTTTACCTATATATATTTCTAAACCTAATTTTTGTTCACACATGTCTTTGTCATGGTACTGCAAGCTTGGAAAAATTTGGAGGCAATCATGTCCGAACAAAAGTGTGTAAATAAAATGTCCATCAGTACATGCTGAAGCACATGATTTCATCTAATTTTACCAAGCTTTGTACCCTAACATAAAAACATATGGCATTTTTTTTGGAAATTAGTCAAATAAAAGATATTACTATAGTTAGACAGGGCAAACTTTCAAGCCTTGAGCAACATCATGCCAATGTTCAAAATAAGCACAAGAAAGCCGTGCAATGGTTAAATGTTGGTGGAGCCTCTTCAAATTCATTCTGACTTAAATACTGCAAGACTTGCATGGTCAAATTGTTTGTCCCAAAGTTCAAGTTCAAATGACTTAAACAACTGTTCTGAAAGTAAAATTTTGATGACTAAAACAATTTTTTGTATGAAAGTCAAATTTCGATGACTAAAACTAATCTTTTTACCTTCTCTGTTGTAGATAAGACCTTCTCTGACATCTGAGGCACTCCTGCATCTGAATAAGTAAACTATTTATAATGAACAAATTATACGAACAAATTTCCAAAGCAACCCAATACATGCATTGCAGCAAACTTTCAATCTCAATTATTTTAGAAATGTACGTCATACATGTATTGGAGGATTCTCCTTGTGGCAGATAATGGTCCTCCTAGATATATATTTCAGGAAATGTTACCATACACATGCTTTTGTCTCCTACCTTTCATTTTACTATATTTCTGAAAGTTATTTTTATGGCATTAATAAATGCCATATTCTCATTCAAAGCTTGTGATACATTTTCCCTTCTTTCTTACGAGTTCAAACCGGTCTATGACTTATTACCTTGACCTTGGACAATACATCAATAAACATAAATCTTATGACAGGATCAAAACCGTCAGGAAAATAAGCTTTAACACATTAACAAACACTTAAATAGATGAAAAAGTAAACATGTCAGAGAAACTCAAAAAGAAACACAAAAAGCATCTCAATGTTTGACCTAGTCTTGCTCGTTTTATCAAGGGGGATAACTTAATATATAAGCCAGGGTATTGGAACTTCCAAACTTTATTTTATGTTAGTTAAAAAACACCTTATCAAACCAAAGTAAAACAACAACAAGAGAGCCGCGGAGCAAATACCAATGCTTGTTTGTTTTAGTTGAAAGAACTTATATGTAAACTATTAAGTAAAAACTAATTAAAGTCAAGTTATGGGCCTTGGTATACATGTGGGTATTGTCCCAAGCAACCTTTTCACCAAGTTTCATTTGAATTTTTTCCACCTTTTTTGAGTTATGGCCAAGGTTTAAGATTTTGCACTAGGACACATCTGACATTACACCAAGGCTAGGATAATAACATTACTTTTTTTCGGGCATAAAAACATGCAAGATAAAAAATGAAAAACTAAAATAATAGCAACATCAACGAGTCTTTACCTAACCAAGCTCTGCCAGTTTTAAGACCCATCTTGAAAAAAAGACAAGAAAATCACATTTCAAGTAATTAAATAATTTAATTATCCAATTCCATGCACAATTTTTTTGTGACATTAAAGAGGTAATTACTTTCAAGATAGAGACTTCTCACATAATATCTTACCATAATCAGCCTCTTAGTAGACGCATCATTTTCATTCCCCTGTCCACACAATTCCAGCACGGTGAAGGCGATGTGGCGAACTTTAAAAGTGAAATGTAATGTAGTTACCGGTAAACATTCCTTTTCAATTACACAACATACAATTTGTTTTTAACTGTTCTGACATAAAGCAACAATAAAATTCTTATGACTGAACAAAACACATTTTAATAAACTTTTTGATCTATAGTTATAATACGATTGAATATCTTCTACCATTCGCTTATAGTTTACCATCACTTGAATCAATATCACACTTAGTAACTTCTTACTCTTTGCATTTGAAGCATTGGAAATTGAACCCTTTGTTTTCTGAGTGACAGAAAAATTCCAGAGCCCCACTGCCTGACTTTCTAGCTGGAAAAAAATAATTAAAAAGAATTTGTGTTTATTCGAAGCATTATTGCCAGAAACTGTCATGTTTCACCACTGCTACATGGAGCTGCTACTTGTGGTCTAGCCGAGCTTTACAATACCTTTAAAAATGAATTACCAATATGAATATAATATAAAACAATAAATCTTTAAAAATGAATTACCAATATGAATAGAATATAAAACAATAAATCAGTAGTTGAAATAAGCACAAGCCTGCAAGCACGGCACTGATGTAATGCTTTCTGGGCATGCTCAAATTTGAATTTATAATATAGCAGGGCTTGTTGCAAATATCTGATGCCAAGTACTATTGTAAGACTTTAAACTTGTTCACCCAACAGTCTCATTCCCTGGTATATATGTATATATATATATATATATATATATATATATATATGACTGAATAAATAAGATTCCTTTGCAAATGATATTTTTGCTTGCCATTCAGCTCCATTCCTAATGCCAAAACATTTTTTATTTTTTCAAAAATTATAATTAAATAGCCTAATTACCTATTTTTATTGTGTTGGAAAAAATGCACTCAATTAGGTCTTTTGTGAGAAAGGATCATTGTTTTTATTATTTAAACCTTCAAAAAAATGCCGAAGCTAACAAAAATTTTAATGAGTTTTATTTTCTTCCAATTATCTTGCTTAAATATGATTGTGATCATATTCAGTAGCAATTAATATGATAATTACACAACCCATGCTTCATCAACAACCTTGATTCTGTCCCACATGATTTATTTTCACTGAATTAATAGTGTCTGTTTCAAATGGCAAAATTATTCAAAAATTACTACAGTGAATTATTAAACAAATGTTTATAAATTAATGTATCTTAAGGATTATGTTAAAGGATAAAAACAAAATTTATCATAGCATTGATTTTTTAATAAAGATAACGATATGTTAATTTTGCCTATCATTTCAAAAGTGTACTCATGTGTGTGACGTCAAATCAAACATTTGAAACGTGCAATGCATGGTCTTAAAATTGTAACATATATCTTCCACAAATTTAGAGATATTTCAATATTGCTGAAATTTAATCAAATTAAAATAACCAATAAAGCCAATGTACATCTTTAGGCAAAAAATTGCGCTTTGCAACTCTTGAATATATATATATACATTGACTGAATAGTACCTCAGTAATTGCAGTAGCATGTTCTGTTGGGCAGAGGTTGACGTCTGACAAGGATGTGTCACAGAGTTGAACACCTGCATCAAGACTGGACACCCAACTCTCACCGGAGGGATCTTTGGTGACCTCTGAACACAATGCTGTAAGATGTCATACAATTAAATAATCTAGTTTGGTCAAGAAGTGCTTATTGTTTAACATTCTTTTATAATACAGTCATAGTGTTTTCCAGGTCCATTTAGGTTGTGGCTGGTACGCCATCTCTGTAAAGGCACTTTGACAACCTTTCATTGCCACTAAATGCCTTATCCTGGCACACGAGATGCCACAAAACTTATGTAAGACCTCATTCCAAATGACAAATTCTGTGACATACATGTTGCTTGAAGGTAAAAGGCATGTCGTATTAAACCCATAAACAGTCTTGGTAGTCACACTAAATGTTTATAACAATGCTAAGTAATTTAATCAGTGGCATACATGATTGACGTAAGATATAATGAGAAGGGAAGTTACAGCTGATTTGAATTCACATAAAATAAGATCTCAGTATTTTATATTCACACCAGCTGACAGAATTAAAATTGGAATTAAAGATAGGGATAATGTGGAAACCTCATTAATAAAGCCTGAATTTTCATCTTGACAAATGCTATTTTGCAGTTGGATGTATGTTTATACAGTAAAAAGTATATAATACTTTTCATGAGCATGTATTACATTGCTTGGAGCATTATGACACTTGTATTCTGATGACTATCAGACATATATATCATATATATATACATATGGTCCTTTAGCATGAGTGGTAGTCAGTGGTTTCTCACAGAGGCGATTGCTTTAGATGTTATTTATTTTGGAACTATTTTCACCGCCTGTGCCTTCCAAATTTGGAAAAATTCAAAATCATGCCAAAATAGCTCAAAATAAATACTATACCAATATAAACAGGTTATTATGCAAACTTTTGCTGTAAAAGAGCTAATCTTGTCAAGATTTTCAAGAAATATTTTTTTTTAATTATTCACAGAATTTGTATTTATGGAAATGGAAAAATGTTATGATTTTTAAGGGAAATCATGCTGACAAATATTCTGGCCAAGTTCCATTAAGATCGGGTTATAACTGTTGTATAAATTTATGACACAGACAAAAAAGCAATAAAGACACCAAAACCCCAGCCCAAACACCATCCACATCTCTGGCTGCCAATTTTTCAAAATCTATACCCCGGGATAATTCCAGAAAGTGATTTTTGCGATTTCTTGCATAAAAATCGTTCAAATCACATTGAAAATATGCAAATGCAAGATATTCTCACACTTGTTGCAGCTTTAGAGTTAATGTTTTTTGTGCCTTTTTGCTTTTGTTGTTTATTGAATTACAAGCGCCTATGGCCTGTCTCTGTTGCGCGTTGAATTACAACATGACTGTTCTATGGTCTGCCCGTGGCTTTTGGAATTTCTTCATCGATATCAGCTACATACTTGTTTTCAATTGTTTTTTTCAACCCATTTCTGTATTTAAAAAACATCTACAATATCGGAGGAATTCTTTAAACCTCACAAAATGTCAGGTCAGAAATTTTCATTCATTCTTTTATTAAAAATCTCACTGAAATAAAAATTCTCTCATCCATTTTGGACAAATGGGCGCAATTATATCACTGAAATGTGACATAGAATTTATCCTGTATAATCTGGAATTTCAGTAAAAAATCTGGCTAAAAATGGACATGATTTATTTAAGCATTTAAATCAGAATCGAATACCAGACTTTGGAATCTGAGATATCCTTCACCCTATGAGGCACTGGGAAAAATACTGTGTGATTGATACTATAAAATATCATTCAAAAAGAACTTTATGTAGAATTTTTATGAAACAAATTTTAATATTCTGTTTATTCCATTCAAGACTTTTAACTCAAACTTGTAAGTATTTTGAAAATAGAGGGGGGAATTTGAATGATTGGCATCATCATCATCATCATCATCATCATCATCATCATCATCTCAAGTGATTGCATCACTCAGCAAGGAGTATACTCCCAATTGGCTTAAACTGTATACTGGCTATGGTCACAAATCCAAACACTTTTTGAGGTTTTTCACAATTATCTTGGAGAGTTTTTGTTGTAGTAAGTTAAAATTGCGTATGAAACATCTTTAGTTAATGTGACAACATCTGTCATTTTTATGTCGAAAATCATTCATTTTATAGACAGTAAATCACCCTTAAATTTATGCTATGGAGGGCACAAATACCGAACACTTGAAAAGCGAAAATACATGGTCATACAATTATAATTAATAAGTATGCTATATTAAATAAACACTTAGCTACAAAGTTGTTAATTGTTTCCAATGTTTTTCAAAACATGAAATTCAAATGTAAAGCGCGATTTCTATTTATAAATATCTTGAATGTAGGTCAACATAACTGCAAAACCTAAAGATGCGCGTGGGCATTCTGACGTCATTCCCCCGTGTGCTACATTTTGATCTTTAAGCGTATAAACATTGAATGGCATTTTTTTAGAAAAATCAAATAATCAATCACGGTAAACAAACACGCTTTTTAGCCGGTGTTCTGGATTTGTGCCCTTTTCGGAAATGTACCGTCAACCAGTATCCATACGCAGCAGGCAGGACTGACAGTTTTTCAAAAATAAAAGTCCACTATTGAAAATTCCTACCTAAAAATGATAAAAAACATCACCAGCACCATAAAGCTGTCGTTTTTTTTCATGACTTTCCGGGACAAACATGCACCCTCCGTGACTCCGTGACAGAGATACGATTTCCGGGACAATCCCGGACGTGCAGGACGTTATCACATGTATGTCATAACTTACCGAAGAACATGATCAAACAATATTAAACATCCGAGAAGAATTACCTTTTAACTGAGCAACAAATGTAAGGGGATCCACGGCCATTCTTGTGCAACAACTTGATACTGCAAAAAACACTTATCGTCAGGATAACATAACTTGCTGATCCACCTTTTCAATTTGGCATGTCAAAATACTTTTTAACAAAACTGTTTTAAGCATCAAACTGAATGTGTGACATCCACCAATGTTTATTGTTATAACTGTTATATGTTGATTACATTACTGCTACTGTTTTACTTATAACTTTAAACTTCTTTCATTAGTCCGAAAAGCATGCAACTAACGAATTTTTTTTAATTATAAACAAGACCATAATTTTTCTATTTTCATCAAACTTGAACTGAAAAAAGAGTCATAAGCTATTCCGGAAAGGAATGATATTGAACTGTATTGATTTGATGTGTTACAAAACTAGAAAAAAAAGTTTTAAATACAACAATTTGTGTCTTCTGCAATTTGACAGCACGTTTTATTCTGCTTGAATTGTCGTTATCAACCAGGTTAGCTTCTACTGGATACAAGGTTAATCTCAACCAATAATTCATGTCTACATAGTGACTAGATATTACCTGCCCCTGCTACGTGGTAATAATGAAATACATGCTTGGTTTCTGTGTGCTTCTTGTCAGGCTTTAAATCATGTTTCGGTGGAGAAAGCATTTGTCCGGGACCCCCCCCCCCCCCCGCGGCAAACAAGTTTAAGAAGCATCGCTACCCGCCTAATGTAACATAATTATATATATCAAGTTTGATAAATGCTAAAGCAATGTAGATTTTGATGTCTGCATTTTTGTTTGGGCCAACTTGTTAATCGAGGATGTTTTAAAATTTCTGTTTTCATTAATTCTATATCGATCGAATGTAACGAATGCACCAAATTAGTTTCATTGAGTTCTTTTCCGAGTCAGTCTATTTTTCCACCAAGACTAACTTCTTAAAATAGTGTCAGTAGTTAAAAGTAGTATATAATTAGTGTTTACATTTTCGTGTGTGTCAATGAATATCGCGGATTATTCAGATTTTCTTTTCATCAAATTTACGTAGATCGATTCTGACGAATTTACAAAAACTCCAAATACAGTCTCTGTGGCGCGTAAGTCGGAGTCCAATTTTGACGATCTATCGAAAATATAATCATGAATTGCTGTCAATATATGTCCATTAACGTCAAATGTTATACTTTTATATATGTATGAAGCATGAACTAGAGGCCCTTCGATATGTGGGCCTAGGGTTTGTAGAAAACGTTTGTACTCCTAAGATTGTCTCTCCGTATTTGAAGGTAATAAAGAATATCTCTCCCTTGTACTTTCTGATCCTTGAACATTGATCCATAACCGCAGACAGTCGGTGGGTCACACCTTATATACTCGCACTGGCGACAGATTTATAGAAACCAAATATCTTTATGAAAATATAAATAATATCATACCAATTGGCATGTGTACAGAACAGACAGACATGAAAGCGTAGTGTTTGAGTTACACTACAGTCCTGTTTACCTTTGTGTTGACTTTGGTTCTATTATATACTTAATATACAATAGACTGGCCTTATCTTAATAATAAAATTGTGAACGTGAAATAGGATGAACACATTTATCTACAGCGAGGGTTGAACTTGTCAAAAGATTGAATGAATACATCAAAAGACTAGCAATTTTAAAACTTATAAACAGCAACAAATATCCATTGGGGCAGGTGTTTTAAAAGATTTTACTTGTATCTTTTCAAGCATTTGTAAGCTTTACTCATTTTTTTATTTAATTGAAAATCTACTTTATTCTTGGGTACCACTTCATCTTCTATCTGTATATCATTCACGGATAACAATGGAAGGATTCAATGACTGGTTTATTTGCCGATCTATTCGGAAATAAATTAGAGGAAAACATTGAAGACAACGTTGTAATATAGTTACATTGGTTGGAAAACTGCTAAAGGATTTCTAAAACATTGTGGCATAGTTGTGATAAATGGAGTTACATGGCGAAAAGCAATATTTGACATAAGGCAGTTACAAAATAAGGATTTAAAACACAAAAATATATCAGAAAATTCGTGCAGAAACCAATAAGAAAAACTCGTGTGATATATAGCATCACTGACCCCTTGTGATATATAAATGACAAATGATAATGCAATGCAGCGACATTCTTGACGGAAGAAAATTGGAATTATGTAAAATATCAAGGATTTTATAAGAAAGTAAGTACAGAAATAACGTTTTAGACATTCGGGCTATGTGTTGAGTGCATGCTATTCGATTCGCAAAATTTGTTGTTTTTTTTCGCATGCGTATTCATGTATCAATAAGTTATAGTAAAACAAGAGCGCCACGGAACTCACGCTCAGGCTCGCCTGTTTTTTCTTCTTCAATGGAACAAGAAGTGTAATTCAGCACCAATTAAAGCTAGATTTATGGGCACTGCTTATCATATGCGTTTTTTCTATTGGGACATGACTTTGTGTACTTTATTTCGTCTGAATGTATTGAACTGTTTAATTCATGACCAAGGTTGGAGTTTTGAGCTCCGACAACAACACTAATACAAGAACGAACAGACTTGGAAAGAGCAATTTTTTGCGTAAATATCTGCAAACCAGGGCAATGATATCAGATAGCTGACAAAAATCAGGTCGTAGATTGTCATACTTCCGTTCGAAAATTAATGTTTTATGGCTCAAACCGTTACTAACGGTTTCAGAAAAAATGCATAAAACATCAATTTTTGAACTTCAATATAAAAATCTGCGATCTAATTTTTTGTCAGCAGGCTCATATAACTGGTTTCCATGGATTTTCGCCAAAAAAATGGCTCATTCTAAGACAAAAAAGGTGTCAAAATGTCCAATCTGTGAGAGTGCAGCTTTAAGCAATCATAATTATTTTGTAATAATCATTCATCATATTTTATTATAATGTAATTAATACACTCGTTTAATAATGTGGATCTATATCTTCAACCATGCATTTCGTTACTTATTATATTGTATATCTCTTACTTATAATATTGTTTCATATGTATGGTTGATCAACTGTAAATAAATCACATTTTTATTAGGAATATGTTTCCATGATCACCGTAGCTGATCAGCACCATTTTTAACTGAAATTATCCACCACCCGTTACCGCTTTTAGGCACCTATAAAATAATTCGTAGATTTTCACACATTCACCCCCCCCCCCGACCCCTCTTTTTCCGCCGCCTCTTAAATTGTTATGACCAAAAAAAATGTTGACTTAGAGTCTGTGTTTGCGTACCGGTCCGATACTGTACGAAAACAGGGCGTTTATTCATACCTATGGTGTCAATGCGTAATAATCACATGTAAAAAGGAGACTTGTTACAATCGTTATAATGGGTCGTCTAGAAACACTTGTACATTTATATAGTCCTTTATGAACGCATATTCAACGGTGAAACAGTCGACCCCGCCCCCATTTAAAAACGGATGACAAACTAGCAATTAATTTATATCTTAAAGCAGTTTGTTTTCTGATCCTTGAGGTGTGGGTGTTGGCGAACGTCCTCACTGGCAGGTTTCAGACGTTTTTCTAACGTAAAATCCTGGAGCCGCCTCTAATAACAGATCTTTAGTTGCATAGACCAAAACGTGTAATTACAAGTAGTGAGTGTCAGTCCTAATGTGATATATACATAGAAATGAATGGTTTTACGAAACACGATACAATACCCCTGTGCGCCACATAGCAGACCTCCACCTTGTTTTCTCAAACATTACAGAACTAAGTTGGAACCACTGATGTCAACAAAACATACTCTTGTTAACGACTGCTTGCACGCAACGTATTCTTTGTATTCACACGTCATATTAGAACGAAGTGTTCCTTTATATTGAAAACCAATTGGCAACTGTCACGCCATAGAGGCTGTATATATAAAGATGTAATCAAAAGGCGTCGTCATTTGAGTAAGATCCGTCGTTACTATAAGAAAACAGGTATAAGAATGCACATTTGTCATATAAGGTACATTTCCAGTGAATATGTTCAAACGTAAAATCACTTCTTCAAGTGTAAGGGGAGATAACTTACTTTGCTAGCTTGACCTCAAAATTGGTTTGCTAGAAAACAAAAATGCACGTGACCCGTTTAGTCTAAATTTGCATACCCCCCCCCCCCCCAGACACACACCCGCACACACACAACCCTGTATTTATTTTTAGTACTGGCTTAAGTTCAACTCACTCAGATATGTAGCAAACTAATGAAATCAAGACACCAGAATAATTGTAATTTACGACCTAAATCAACTAATAAATGTATTGAAATGATCCCATAGGTAGAGTAAACTTATATATTAACAAGCAAGCCACCGTATGGAGTCTACTGCATCATTAGGGAATGCAACCTAAATATAATGTGATTAGTTGATTTACCTGATGGAGTCTGATTTATCATCCGGGAATGAAACCACGATACTCTATGTATCTAATGGGTGTTTACTTTAACTGCTTTAAGTTACTGTATCACTGGGGAGTGAAACCACGATACTCTATTGGTGTTTAGTTTATCTGCTTTAACTTACTGTATCATCGGGGAGTGAAACCACGATACTCTATGGGTGTTCCATTTAACTGCTTTAACTTACTGTATCATCGGGGTAGAAATCACGATACTCTATGTGGGTTTAGTTTAACTGCTGTTACTTACTGTATCACTGGGGAATGAAACCACGATACTCTATGTGTGTTTAGTTTAACTGCTGTTACTTACTGTACCATCGGGGAATGAAACTACGATACTCTTTGTGTGTTTAGTTTAACTGGTTTTACTTACTGTATCATCGAAGAATGAAACCACGATACTCTTTGTGTGTTTAGTTTAACTGCTGTAACTAACTGTACCATCAGGGAATGAAACCACGATACTCTTTGTGTGTTTAGTTTAACTACATTAACTTACTGTATCATCGGGGAATGAAACCACGATACTCTTTGTGTGTTTAGTTTAACTACATTAACTTACTGTATCATCGGGGAATGAAAGCACGATATTCTATGTGTGTTAAGTTTAACTGCTGTCACTGTATCATCAGGGAACAAAACAACGGTACTCTATCAGACTATGAGTGTTTAGTTTAACTGCTTTAATTAACTGTATCATCGGGGAATGAAACCACAATACTCAATGTGTGTTTAGTTTAACTTCAGTTACTTACTGTATCACTGGGAAATGCAACAACAATACTATGTGAGTTATTATGTTTGCTTTCATAAGCATGCCATTTTTTTTTGCATTTTTAACGACACTTTCTTTTTTCGGTTTGTCCGGAGATAAATATGCATTTATTGTTCCTTATGCCACAGTGTCCTTGTTATGAAGGGAATTACGAACAACATCTTTGAATTATATAAGCACGGCAAAGCCAACCACTGACGAAAACGTGTGACTGAATAATTGGATTACCTGTTGCGTGGAATCCATACTTGTGTTCCCATTCCTTTTATGTTCCTGGATACATGCGATGATCAGACATGTATTATTAATGAGAGCAAGAACAATACGGTTTCCAAGGTGGATATTTCACCCAAACATAGAAATCAAGGAGGCAATATCGAATGGCTCAAATTACACTTTCAGATTTAGCCAGATAAAGGAATGCATCGCAAGTTACAGTTGCTATTACATGGAAATTTCACATGACTTTGGATTCTTGTTAAAAGGAGCATAAAAGGTTCAAGTTTCATCGAAATGGGAGTGGATTAATACTAAAGAGAAACTCCAGATGAATTTTAGTTTCTTTTTTTTATGAACATATTTTTTTATTTAACTGTCTGAGGTTTCAATTTCTTATATTCATTCTTTAAAAGAGTGATACCTTTGGACTATTTGTTAATGGACTATAGTAATGTCTTTTGAAAACCCTTTCAAAGAAAATAAGAAATTTATATATGTAAATCGCGTGAAGAGATAATTTAGATATACGCGTGATTTCAATCCAAAGCTGTTGTTACGCAAATTTCTGTAATACTTAGAATGAAAACTCATTTTATGGTCGAAAGCAGCATTGTGACATTTTCAATAATGTACTACGCGAGTTGTTCATTTTTGTGAGAAAAGCGGATTACCGCACGCTTTTTGTATTGATTAAAGGAATATAACTTACCTATAAAACTAGGTATAACTCAAGCTCAATAGGGCTTCATTGTGAGATGAAATACAATATTCGTGAACAACACTGATTTGTGCGGATTTGCATTTTTTCATGCCTTTCTTACACGGCTCAAAACCTTGTTAGGTCGCTAATTTGAAATCTATACCAATTTAGATCGAGGTTGTAATAGAACATGCGGCTGATAACGCAGATGGAACGGTTAAACATTGTGTGTGGATGCCTTTTTCATACTGAAAAATGAAAACAAACTCATTGATTCTGTTGTGAACTTATTCACATATATGGGATTTTACCAGTTACTAAGATAATACGATTCCCCTCATGTTGGCTCAGAATCTCAAGGTGTATAATCAACGGTATGTATTCTCGATTACACTAAGTTGTTTTAGCTCGATTGTGCGAAAAGCGTGTTTGTTATAGAATCCTGCCCGAGTCCGTTTGTACTGGTGTCCATTTTAGAGATTATGAGAAAGTGGTGGGGGTCGAACCCAAAACCTTTGGGATGAGAGGCGGACACGTAGACTACTAGACCACTCTGACCCTAGTGGCTATCGAGCCCACAGTCTCTTGGATGAGAGGCGGACACGTAGACTACTAGACCACTCTGACCCTAGTGGCTATCGAGCCCACAGTCTCTTGGATGAGAGGCGGACACCTAGACAACAAGACCACTCTGACCCTAGTGGCTATCGAGCCCACAGTCTCTTGGGTGAGAGGCAGGCACATAGACCACTAGTCCACTCTCACCTTAGTGGCTATCGAGCCCACAGTCTCTTTGGTGAGAGGCGGACACCTAGACCACTATTCCACTCTCAACTGTTGGCGATCGAGCCCACAGTCTCTTTGGTGAGAGGCGGACACATAGACAACAAGACCACTCTCACCTTAGTGGCGATCGAGCCCACAGTCTCTTTGGTGAGAGGCGGACACCTAGACAACAAGACCACTCTTACCTTAGTGGCGATCGAGCCCACAACCTCTTTGGTGGGAGACGGACACCTAGACCACTAGTCCACTCTCACCTTAGTGGCGATCGAGCCCACAGTCTCTTTGGTGAGAGGCGGACACCTAGACAATAAGACCACTCTCACCTTAGCGGCGATCGAGCCCACAGTCTCTTTGGTGAGAGGCGGACACCTAGACAACAAGACCACTCTCACCTTAGTGGCGATCGAGCCCACAACCTCTTTGGTGGGAGACGGACACCTAGACCACTAGTCCACTCTCAACTGTTGGCGATCGAGCCCACAACCTCTTGGGTGAAAGGCGGACAATTATACTACTAGACCACTCTCATCTTGGTGGCGATCAAACCCACAACCTCTTGGGTGAGAGGCAGACACCTATACCACTAGACCACTCTCATCTTGGTGGCGATCAAACCCACAACCTCTTGGGTGAGAAGCAGACACCTATACCACTAGACCACTCTCATCCTGGCGGCGATCAAACCCTCATCCTCTTGGGTGAGAGGCAGACACCTATACCACTAGACCACTCTCCTCCTGGCGGCGATCAAACCCACATCCTCTTGGGTGAGAGGCGGACACATATACCACTAGATCACTGTCACCCTGGTGAGGATCAAACCCACAACCTCTTGAGTGAGAGGCGGCACCGATATCGAACGACCACACTCCTCCTGATGGCGATCGAACCCACATCCTCTAGGGTGTGAGGCGGGTACCTATACCACTAGACCACTCTCCTCCTAGTGACGTGCGAACCCACATCCTCTTGGGTGAAAGGCGGACACCTATACTACTAGACCACTCTCATCTTGGTGGCGATCAAACCCACAACATCTTGGGTGAGAGGCGGCACCGATACCGATCGACCACTCTCCTCCTGGCGGCGATCGAACCCACATCCTCTTGGGTGAGAGGCGGACACCTATACCACAAGAACACTCTCACCCTGGTGAGGATCAAACCCACAACCTCTTGGGTGAGAGGCGTCACCGATACCGAACGACCCCTTTCCTCCTGGTGACGTCCGAACCCATATCCTCTTGGGTGAGAGACGGTGACCTATACCACTAGACCACTCTCATCCGGGTGACGTCCGAACCCACATCCTCTTGGGTGAGAGACGGTGACCTATACCACTAGACCACTCTCCTCCTGGTGACGTCCGAACCCATATCCTCTTGGGTGAGAGACGGTGACCTATACCACTAGACCACTCTCACCCTGGTGGGGACTGAGGCCACATCTCCTTCGGTGAGAGGCGGGACCTATACCACTAGACCACTCTCACCCTGGTGGCGATCTTACCCACAACCTCTTGGGTTAGAGGCGGACACCTATATTACTAGACTTTTCGCGCCCTCATAATGCTAATTAGTCTGGCGTGTTCTTAAATACGTTGTTCATATTTAAGTAAAGCACGTGTTGAAACAACGTGCCATAGTGAAGTCACGTTATACAGCTTAAGAACGCAAACCATATAATTGCAAGGGATATGTTTAATTACACTTTTAAGATATCACGTTTGGTTTCCCAAGTAACAACAACAACAACAACAATAACAACTACACGCATATTGTTTATGCATCATTTATGAATTGTGTTACAGAATCAGTGGTATTGTTTAAGCTCAATTGAATAAATAATTTAGTTCGTTGCTTGCATACTGTATATAGAATAATTTGTTATTGCATTCTTCACAATGTATGGAATTGTTATTGCCTTTCGAAAGTTCATTTTCCGATAAATAATTGAACTGAACATCGTTGTTTGCATTGTGGTATTAAAACGCATTTTGACAAACCCATGATAGATGTCATTCACTTTTGCCGTATCGTGTTCTTACTTCATCATTAATTGTTTGAATAGCGTTTTGCAAACAAGAGTTTCGCTATATAAACCGACTGATAGGAATCTTTGTACTTACCTTTTTGACGCTTGATTCGCAATTATACTTCAAAAACTAGTTTTTAAATCGTAAATGCATAAATGTATTCAAGATAAGTTGTACACTTATCGATTGCATTGTATATTATACTTTGAAAATTTACAGCCGCGTGCACAAAGAAACACCCACGGGTAGAGCCGGCCGTCTGTGCGACCCTCGGGCAAAATGACCGTGACCTCAATGATTTCCAATGACACGCCATTTCTACCACCAAAAGTGACTGATGTCCCAAAGGAAATCCTACGAAACTTCCAACACTCAAAGAAGGTGGGAAATTATCTCCTGGGCAATACCCTGGGCGAGGGCTCGTTTGCGAAGGTCAAGGAGGCTCTGCATATACCCACGGGGGAACGGGTAAGTCACATGTCATGTGGAGGTTAATCCTTTCTTTGCATTAACGGGACTCTCAAACGTTAAATATGTAAAGACGTTCTGTTTTTGCGTGTTTAATTTTATTAAAACGCATGTAATTGAGATAAGTCTTCATCAGAAGTTCAAATCAGTTATACATTGATATTGATATTCATACATGTAAATATTAAAATAGTGCTAACATCGAGCATTGTCTATACATCTTTACCGTATGTGATACATAAATCACTCTCTATAGCTCTCTACCGTATGTGATAACATCGATCATTGTCTGTAGCTCTCTACCACATGTGCTAACATCGATCATTGTCTATACCTCTCTACCGTATGTGCTAACATCGATCATTGTCTATACCTCTCTACCGTATGTGCTAACATCGATCACTGTCTATACCTCTCTACCGTATGTGCTAACATCGATCACTGTCTATACCTCTCTACCGTATGTGCTAACATCGATCACTGTCTATACCTCTCTACCGTATGTGCTAACATCGATCATTGTCTATACCTCTCTAGCGTATGTGCTAACATCGATCACTGTCTATACCTCTCTACCGTATGTGCTAACATCGATCACTGTCTATACCTCTCTACCGTATGTGCTAACATCGATCACTGTCTATACCTCTCTACCGTATGTGCTGACATCGATCACTGTCTATACCTCTCTACCGTATGTGCTAACATCGATCACTGTCTATACCTCTCTACCGTATGTGCTGACATCGATCACTGTCTATACCTCTCTACCGTATGTGCTAACATCGATCACTGTCTATACCTCTCTACCGTATGTGCTGACATCGATCACTGTCTATACCTCTCTACCGTATGTGCTGACATCGATCACTGTCTATACCTCTCTACCGTATGTGCTAACATCGATCACTGTCTATACCTCTCTACCGTATGTGCTAACATCGATCATTGTGTATACCTCTCTACCGTATGTGCTAACATCGATCATTGTGTATACCTCTCTACCGTATGTGCTGACATCGATCATTGTGTATACCTCTCTACCGTATGTGCTAACATCGATCATTGTCTATACCTCTCTACCGTATGTGCTAACATCGATCATTGTCTATACCTCTCTACCGTATGTGCTAACATCGATCATTGTCTATACCTCTCTACCGTATGTGCTAACATCGATCATTGTCTATACCTCTCTAGCGTATGTGCTAACATCGATCATTGTCTATACCTCTCTAGCGTATGTGCTAACATCGATCATTGTCTATACCTCTCTACTGTATGTGATAGTCTATATCACTCTACCGTATGTGTGACTCTTGCTGCTTTATCACGAACGTTATATAATAAGAAAATAAGATCAAATTTATGTTTCTTATTTTAGAGAACAATACGTACTACATGTTTTCTTATAAGATTGTATGTACGCCAATGACAACCCATGTACCAACTATAACTTCTATACGCTTTTAATATAGCTGTACTTCTGCGACTATTGTCGCCGTCTTCCGGGTTTCCTTCATCAATATTTGTACATCAAGCAGAAAAATACCAAAAATACATTCCTCATTTTAATAACTGACTTATAAGGGCAATATTCTAATAAATATAGATTTTTACATAAAGCAAAATCAAATTTACATGAACATGAAGTGATGCTTATTTCTTTATAGTTTTCGGATCAAGCTACTCAAAAGCTATTTATTCAACACTAGTGTAAATACTTTGCTTTCATTTTACAAGAGTATTGTTGACATTTAAAGGACAAAGCCCAGCTCTGAGACAAACATCAAATTCTCCTTTGCCTTTTTAAGGACAGAGAAACACATATTCAGATTCTCATCCTGTCCGCCCCTGTCCGACTCCACCCCAAACCCCATTATTTTAGATTGTAGTCAACAATCTTGGAAATTGGAACCGACGTTTAAAGGCCCGTGAGCTGCGGTTTTGATGTCATCAAATATCAAACAGTTTAGAACATTTTGTAAATACTTTTACAGCATGAAATAAAAATAAATAACAAAATAAATAAATAATAAGTTAATAAGGATTCGATCCCGAGGGATGTAACACTTTAAATACATTTCATAATTATATCATATTTTTTCCACATTGCAAAGAAAATTGTCAACACTCAAATGTTTATGGTTATGTTTAACCTGTTTATTGAACTTACTTAGAACAAAGTCATATTTCTTGTCCAAAAGTTTCGCTATCAGGAAAACGTTAATAAAAATCGCAATATGTTTCTTTGTGCATGAATTACAAATAAACTATCTAAAGCAGACAGTGTAGCTTTAACGTAACGTTTCTCATACTCTATAAATATATTTTACTCTGCCCGGCCTATCATTTCTTTTAAAGAATGGACGAGAATCTCACATTTATTTTTTTGGTCCTAACTCTCAAAAACTTAAGTTTATAACATTGTAAATCGCGGATAATGCCCTTGAAATGACGAGGATCTAATTGTTCGGCAAATAGATGAAGTATTTGAATGTTCTTTTAATTCCAAATATGAAGTTATAAAGGCATATATTTAATAATTATGGCAAGGCAATACATAAATACAAAGCTCATTTTTCTATCATGACTTCCGTGTATCTTATTCACCATGGTGGTATCGACTGGAAATAATTCTGTCTTTTATGACATCAGGTAGCACAGTCACCATAGTTTCAACAGAATAAAAATGATCTATCATGACTTCTATGTAGCCTAATCGCCATAGTTTCAAATGAAAAAATAATACATCAACTATTACTGAATCTAGATTCAAAATTTGTATTCAACTCATCTTGTAAAAGTTGGTTTTTTTCATCTATTCAAAATAAATTATTTCTGCATTTATCAAATAGTTTTAAAACTTCTGGGTCTTTAAGTACAAACTAAGTGATAAAGCTACATATTTCAATATTTTGTTCGGAGCAGCGTGATTGCGACCATGGCAGGGATATGTTCACCTATCCACCAAACTAATACCAACATATTAAAGGTTCACCACACATAAACATGGCCTTTTGTTGGTTGAATACCTTAAAGCTGCACTCTCGCCGAAATACCATTTTTACAACCTTTTTTTATTTTTTTGTCTTGGAAAGAGCAAATTTCAAACCAATGATATATGATTGCTTACAAAAAAAATCAGACCGTAGATTTTCATATTTCGGTTCTAAAATTAATGTTTTATGGCTTAAACCGTTACTAATGGCTTAAGAAAAATGCACAAAACATCAATTTTTAAACTTAAATATAAAAATCTGCGATCTATTTTTATCAACAGTGTTATATAACTGGTTTACATGGATTATCGCAAAAATTTGCTCGTTCCAAGACGAAAAAAATAAAAAGTTGCCAAAACGTTTAATCTGTGGGAGTGCAGCTTTAACATCAATGCAAACAAGATCATTTTCGTTTCTATGGTGAAGTCTTATGTTTAGTATATATATATATCGAGGCAAAATGCCCATGAGTATATAGCGCTTTTACAATGACGAACATAATAACATAGTGATCAAGGTACAATAATACATATTCATACAAACATATATACACATACATTCTACACAAATACGCACACATATGTAAGAAATTGCAATAAAGGTATGTGAATATATGTATCACAATTATGAAAAAGACCGTTAAAGGACATTATGGACATAGCGTAAATAATTTTTAAACTTTATCTTATATGGAATATATTTTATGAAAAAGTATTCATTCCATACGGTCTTTATGAAACTATTTTTCTAAAATTGATAAAAAACAAACCTTTACATTGAAACTGTCTTGGGAAATTAATGATTATTTTCTAATTATTTCCTTTATACTTTAACTTTCTGAACTAAAAGCCTGCATCGCGAGTATTTGGTGCAATTTGGTTAATTTATTTGGGCTAAAAGCCTTCTAATATTTCTTCGTTTTCTTCATCAAGGCTAATCAACTATTTATAAAGTCATTTATCAGTTAGAATGAACTCATGTGTACAAATTAAAGCTTCGATTATCTGAAATAGGCGGTTTGTCGTCTAAATTTGTAATTTCGTTCATTTGAAGCAATTCAATTTCCCTTTCTATATGCGTCTATTTGCGGTTCACAAATCGAATGTATTGAAATTAGTTGTTCATTTGATCTGATCGCTACATGAACTGATTTGATTCGATTTGTTAAGCACGGTAAGTAGGATATGTAAGTGCTTTGTAGTGCAATTGTTCTCTTACTTCAGATCATTTTATGCTGTGTGTGCATCATTGAATATCTCAAACATTACTTTCTTATAGCCCTATATATTGACATATAGTATTTGCAATTACAAATAATAAGTCTAGTTTGCAGAAAAAAAATCACATGTGCACTATCATTGAACATCACTATCAGGCGCGTAGCTGACTGTACATGCATCGATCTACGTAAACCCATATTGGCCCTAGCTACGCGCCTGACTTTACACATTTGTTTCCTCGTGGAGGGGGGGGGGGCAAAATCCGGAAACAAGAACTTGTTTAAAACTGGTTATGTTTTCGGTTTCCGAGAGAAAGGGGAGGGGGGGGGGGGGGCATGCTATAGAAAATGCATTCCTCAAACGTCAACCTGAAACTGCGATGTCATAAGCGTACAATAGTTTCGGCGATTTTATTGCTGGCTTTATCATTAGTTATTGTTAGAAGCCTTGATAAAAAATTCTATGTAACATCGATTTCAATCTTTATGAATAGAAAACATTATCATCACCATGATTAACAGGTGGCGGTGAAGATAATAGATAAGAAGAAGAGCAGAGAAGACTCGTACGTACGGAAGAACCTTCGACGTGAGGGGAAGATCCTGCAAATGGTCCGCCACGCCCACATCGTCCAGCTCCTCGAGATTATGGAGACGCAGAACAGCTATTACCTGGTTACGGAACTATGCAGGTACTCACTACTAACAGTGACGTCATCTCCGTTATAACCTCTTTTATTTTGATTGTTTCTTGATATCATGGAGATGTTATAACTGAGATGACCCTCTGCTACCTCGTTAAATAACTATGCTGGTGGCCGTTTCCGTGTCCGTGACGTATTAAACTTCCACTTTTTCACGCGAGCCTGCTTCAATGGCAAATATGTCAAGGCCATGGTGACGTTGTCGGCGTCGCCATTGGTGTCATTAAAGAAGCTTTGAATCTTATGTCAGAACTAGAAAAAGAGAAAAACGGACGAACACGATGATCTGTGTATACATTAGGGTTTTAGGCAAGTTTTAAAAATGGCGTTGTACTGCAGAACAAGATACTGGGGGGGGGGGGGGGCACATTGTGGCGGGTTGTAAAGAACTTGAACATTATGAACTGGGCAGAAAATGTTAGGAATTGAGTTTAATTGAATTCATATTAAGTTCCAACCTCGAAATATTTATAAGGTGTATGTGTTTATAATCATACTATTTATAAGTTAGAATCAAAACAAAATATACATTTAACATTCTTAAGCATTTAATTCTATGAAGGCAGAAAGGTGCCAGTGGTGTTCCCCATGAAGGCACAAGAAGGTGTTATCATGTTTGCATAAATTTATAAGTACATGTATACATTAAAAGGCATGTTTCTTCTAGGGGTGGGGATTTAATGGACTACATTTCGCAGCGGAGGAAGCTGCCTGAGTCGGAAGTGAAGAAATACATACGCCAGATTGTATCCGCCGTGGACTACTTACACAGACTCGGAATTCTCCATAGGTACTCGAAATCGACAGGTTCGTGCATAGGTGGCAGTATAAGGGGAGATGGTATTTTTGAATAAAATAAAATCACATTCTCTGACTGATACTGTCACCTATGGTTTCATGCTGTACCCGTGAAAAGTCATTTACAAGCGTTTGTGTACTTTACATATGGAACTTGCATATCCGTGAATTAACTCGAAAAGCTCGCTTTGTCAAGCAATGATCAAAAAGATAAGTCCACTTGCAATCAAATTGCAATCTCGACTACAATACTTAGTTCAAACTTACGCAATGATGACATAAAGCCCTTAGAGGACGCGAGTTTACCTGCAGTTGTTTGAAGATGAGCCAGGTCAACGTAGTACGATTGTTCAAGATTGATTGTAATTATACTTTCAGAGATTTGAAGATAGAAAATCTACTTCTGGACGAATTCAGGGACATGAAACTCATAGGTACGTTTGCTTAGCTCGTCTGTTGTTGTTGTTTTTTTCGATAAATATAAACGATGAATTGTCATAGTCTTTGTGTCGTCGACGACGTCGTACAACACCTGTAACATGAGCCACAAACAAACGCCGTTCAAAACTTTCGAATATAATTCTATACCCTGTCAGGTTTCGTCACAATCGAGCATAAAGAAATGTGTCAATACTAAGATCTTCAGATGCACATGCATTACATGTCATACTGCCTGCAATTTTACGAATTATCGCTCGTTGCTTCTGTTAATTTCGAAAGTGGGCATTATACCAGAATACAAGTGTCGATTTCTTGGTTTTGTATCACTATTAGTAATTTATATATGACCTAGATAAATTTCCGTAATATACCATTTTTAGTGGTAAAGGTGTCCAGCTTGGAGGTGATGTGCTCGATACATCAAAGAATTGGTTGTCATGAAAATGTACTCGAATACAAATAAGTTTTTAATTAAAAATAACAAGAAACTTACTTAAAAAACAACAATACCATTGTCAAGAATTCCTTGCAAGAACTAAAACTGGCCTTAAGTAAACAGCTATAAACGCCGTCTATTTTTTAGACTTCGGTCTGAGCAACTGTGTGAAGCTCGTACAGACGAAGGATGGTCCGCGCGTGCAGGACTTTTGCGTGACGCAATGTGGCAGCCCCGCGTATGCCGCCCCGGAACTGCTCGGCCGGAAGAAGTATGGGCCTCAGGTGGATGTCTGGAGCATGTGAGTGCTAATTAAATTCCTCTTCGAATCTAGGCCGGCCAAAAAGGATCCGTAACTTAAATCCGACGGAGGACCGTTCTGAAAGAAAAGAAAAACGCACAACACCACATGTCGTTTTAAATTATAATGTTGGTTACTCTGACAGGTTGCGTACGTTGATCCAGTGTCTGTTGTTTTTGTTGTTGTTTTTTTCGGGGGGGGGGGGGTGAACGGTGTGCTCTCCACCTAAAATCTCCCGAGTTAACTTTTTTCTTTCAATACAGAATTTGTTAGAATTTGTTCAAATGATCACGGGTGAGTACCACCAAAACACTCCTGCCAACACTTTAAACCAAATAAATAACGGTTCTGAGGAACGGGGGCTGGTCAATGGTTCCGCCCTCTCTAACGTCAAATCCTGGACCCGCCCCTGTTGACCATAGAACTACGTTTCTGTTTCATTCTCTTTCTGGTACCACCTATGCATAAATAAATGTTCTGATCATGAATGATTTATGGAGAACATCGCAACCACTGTAATACAACTAAAGCAAGATCAATGTGAATTTAAAATAATGAAGGACTAGACATGAAGTTGAGCGAGGCTTTCGAAACGTGTTGGCAGGCAATCCAGCCATTACTGCTATGTTTAGAGGGAACATCCGTGTCCTTACCCTTTTCAGTTTTTTTATCCAGTGTTAGGTCAGTTGTTTATAGTTTTGTGTCAAACTAAACCCTTTGTATTTCACAAATCAAAACATTGTTCGGAGGAAGACTGCCCGGTGCACCCTGTCATTTTCAAGTACGTCGCATTCGGATCAAACAATTAGTTTTATCAGCCATCACTATCGATTACATGGGGATGAAGACCATCATTTAAAGAAACAATGAAACAATTTAAGCGTTAAAACGCCCGAATACCCTTCCATTTAGATAATTATGTTATCGTAGCCCATCTAATTTATGCATCACCTATTTAAAGATATCACAGCCAGTATATGCATAACCTATTTTAAGATATCTCAGCCATTATATGCATGACCTATTTAAAGATATCTCAGCCATTATATGCATGACCTATTTAAAGATATCTCAGCCTGTATATGCATGACCTATTTATGCATGACCCATTTTAAGATATCTCAGCCAGTATATGCATAACCTATTCTAAGATATCTCAGCCATTATATGCATGACCTATTTAAAGATATCTCAGCCTGTATATGCATGACCTATTTATGCATGACCCATTTTAAGATATCTCAGCCATTATATGCATAACCTATTCTAAGATATCTCAGCCATTATATGCATCACCTTTTAAAGATATCTCAGCCAGTATATGCATGACCCATTTTAAGATATCACAGCCAGTATATGCAGAACCTATTTTAAGATATCTCAGCCATTATATGCATGACCTATTTAAAGATATCTCAGCCTTTACATGCATGACCAATATACGCATAATCTAGTTTAAGATTTCCCGTCCATTATATACGTTTAGCATCAAACCAGATTATACTTTACGGAGAATACATCAGGTTACCATGCGACGTTATGATAGACGGGTTACGTTAAATTTCCATACAAACGTTTTAGTAGTGCATGCATGGTTTAATTCGCCGCTGACCATATACAACGTCAGGAGAAAATAAAAAAAACAACATTTCTACACACTGGATAATAACACAAAAAGATAAGCCGAAAAATCACACTTAACTTGATACTATTGCATTCTGGGAATTCGTAGTGTGTTTTTGTTGTTGCTACAATGTATGTCCATGTGTCTTAGATCTATACTGTTGCTTATAAATACAGGATCAGAGCGTTTATTGGTCTAATTAGATTTCTAATGATTAGATACTGTCACTTAATGCGACTTAATTATTCATGTAAATTATTCATGTACCCGGTTGTTGAAATGCCATAGAGGTATACGAGGGATTCATTTCTATTTTTCGTGGAGTTCAATCAACGCCGAATGACGTCGCATTTGTACGATTCTTGACCTATCACAGAATGTTATTAATACACCCGCACGCCCAAGTTTCTGAAGTACCGTCTGGACTGAACAAATAAAGAAATCAAGTGAAACGTATTTTACTGAAGGTAAACGTGTCAATTATGTAGCAAAACATACTAATTCAGAGGGTTGCTGTGACCTTGACCTTAAAGGTTGAGTCAAGAGTCCTGTGCGAAGCACATCCTCATGCTATGATAGTCACTTCTGCTAAATAATTTTAAAACTCTACAATGAATGAGAATGATATGGATTAGACAAAAACTGGACGGACGTTGGAACGGACGGACGGAAGAGCGGACGTGACAAGGCGCGTGATTCCTTTATAGTCCCCACTTCACTTTGTGAAGCGGTGATATAATGAGCGTTTGAATTTTATATTAAACAATGACGTCATAACGCCAAGGGGTTTATGCCAATTGACAGTGATCTCCGTTGACTAGCGAAGGGAAGTTATCGATGTATGGCGTTTGAAAGTCATTTTCTCTATAGAGTGAAAAGACTACGGAATATAAATAGAATGTTCACTTTTTTTAGCGGCGTGAACATGTACGCGATGCTGACGGGAAACCTGCCATTTACCGTGGAGCCGTTCAACATCAAGGCACTCCACACCAAGATGCTTACCGGCCAGATGAACCCGCTTCCAGACGCCGTCTCCAGGGGTAGGTTGATACATTGACTTTACTACCGGGAGCCGCCTTCAGGGGTATGTTGCAAAATTGACTTTACTTCCGGGCGCCGTTTCCATTGGTAGGTTGCTAAATGGCCCTTTGCTTAAATTAATCTTGAAAAAGAAAACATCAGTGTTTTGTGAGCTTAAATTGCCAGCCAAGCTGTTCATCGGTCTGATCGTGCCTGTAAATAAATCGCCTGCCTGGAGTTAGCCGTTGTCAGAAGAATCTCATCAAACACTTTTTCATATTATGAAATAATAATTTAAACGATTTGTGTACAGTTTATAGAGACATAATTTTATGTCGCGCCCAAATGTACTGGTTTATTAAGTTGTTTTGTGTCATGTTGTGCAAGTATGGTCATTGTCATATCTAAACCAGTTTTATATTACGAACATCCAGATTGTCGGGACCTGATCAAGCGTCTATTAAACCCGGACCCTGAGCGTCGTATCACTGTCGAGGAGATGCTTAAGCACCCATGGATAGCCGAAGGTTGGTTTCCGGCAACTTCAACTGCAAATCAACACAAAACACACCATATTCGAAAATCCCCATCACTCAACTCAACTCAACTCATCTTTCACTTCCGCCAAGTGTGTTATTTTTTAACATAGTAACATAAATAAAACAAACGCAGATCGTTGCAAGTACCTGGCACAGAACATGCGTTAAATGGTTTGTGTGTATTAATTGTCTGCTTTTAAAACCGTTTTGTTTTATGATTAAAGACAGTTGACTCAAACTCGCTTGGCTCGATGTCCTCGTTGGCTCGAACTGGATGTAAAGGACCGATTAGCATTCCTGCTTGGGTCGAATTTTCCGAGGCTCGGGGTAATTGCCGGTTCCTGTGAGTTCGAGCCAACGAAGTTGAACTATATAAACATAATACTAGACAATCATTTCTGGCCTTGAGAGATGGGAAATTATGTAATTTCACGCCCGACGTCAGTTGAACTGAAGAACTTAATTAAAACTGCAATAAATTCAGCTTTAATGCATTTTAGTTTAGTCATTCAGTTTACTTATACGTTAACAGCATTGAATGTGACTAATATAATATGGGGGTCACCAGAGATCCAAATTTAGCGTTTTTGCCAATTGACTTGATGAGTGTACATGAGTGGAAACGTCAAAACTGGGTAATGTTCTAGATTAGAGACAGCATTAACAAAATACATTGGCAACAAATGCACAAGCATAACATCCATCGACCCAATAAACGCAAATAGACGTCGACCTTGGAGGGCGTTCAAGTGACGTCAACATCATACATAATGAATCACACCTTATGTTTTATATTGCCCGATTGTTTACACAGACGAGTTTTACACTTGGAAATGAATAACTAAGTATAGCTAGTCTTAATCAACACTTTGCAGATATTCTTTAAAGTTTTGTTTAACTGTCTTCACTCTGTAAATGTCGGAATAGGAATGAAGTTGTTTACGTCCAATGTCTAGATTTTAATGAATAATAAATAAGAGTTTCGTTGTCGTAAAATAGGAAGATGCTGAAAATAGGAAATTCTACTTTTTAAACGTGCAATTCTCAATAATAATAAGAAACTTGATAGGACTTTTATCTCGACTGTTGGTTTATTGGGTTTTTTAAAAAAGTCGAGGAAAACAAGTATTATTTTTTAACCTTGTCGTCGGCGGTGGAGGAGTTTATGTGCAAACATTAACCTTGGTCAATAATTCATTAACATCAACAACATTTACATGGGTGAGCGCAATTCGGTAGGACAACACAAGAGTCCTGCTAACCTAAGCCTCGAACTGATTCTCAAAGCGCTTTCTGCTAAAGTAGAGTTAGTTAACCAATAAAGGCAAGAGCGAGGAAGGTTAAACCCCGTCATTCTCCGCGATCCAGTCAAACTCTATAATGAGGCTAGGGAGCTAATAACCTAAGCATCGCACACATGGTCACATGATTACATTGAAAATGAGTATATGACTAACAAGTCCCCGATGATAACTCTGCCTTAAATACTGATTGACTTATGCCCTTAGTTTAGTTTTTACCGATTTATTTATGCTTGATTATTAAAACAGTTTCATTGCCGCTAAAATTATGTTTAATATCCGGTTAAATATGATTAGCATGTTTTTGTTTTATTTAGAACGAATAAGTATATTCAATCTTTCAAATTGGCTTGTAGGTCCTGGTTGTCCGCTGGTCAGGGCCCCCTGTCCCAACAAAGTGAAGGCAGACACCATTGATAACAGCATCCTGCGCCACATGGCCGAGAACCAGGGCTTCCGTATCGGTGAAGTCGTCCGCTACGTGACCGGAAATGTCCCCAGTAGCGCCACCGCCATGTACTGCCTCATACATCGGAAGTTGCAAAAGCATTATGGGAATCTGCGTGCCTCAGGGAAGATAGCGGCTGACAACAGAGCGATGAATAGGCCCAATAACATTATTGAAGCGGTAAAATGAACACGAATCTAACATAAACCAGATTTGACATCAAACCATAGTCCAACCAATAACAATTAAAATAATAATAATAAAGGGACATTTCTTTTTTTCTTTGTTTAAGGCTTTAATTTCGGTGGTTTGGTGATTTTCATTTGCTTATTTAAATAGATTGAGTACAAGATGCGTATTGGATAATCTTATATGATTAAAAATTAGATTCATAACAAACGTTCTGTATTAACCACAGAGATTGTCACGTCCGGGGACCAGCACCAAGCCTCAGCAGACACCACACCCAGTAACACCACATCCGGGGACGCCACACCCGAGCCCAATCGCTCAGCGCCATGCCACCACCACCGTCCGGCCCGCCGTTACAACGCATGCGCGAAGTAGAGACAGGGCTGGAAGTCAGGGTGACCAGGACGCTGAAAGCTTGGGCGACAGCAGTCGTGGCACAGACGATGATAAATCAGGTTGGGTGTTTTTTCGATGGTCGTTCCGCACATAAGAACGATGATTTACCAACTTTTTAGATCGCACTTAGTATAGAAGAAGCGTTCTCACAGAAATTGATTCCACATTTTTGAGTCGATATACCTGGTTTTATTTGCGTTGTGTTCATGTTCTGGCCATTCGCTTTACTTTATACATTTTGAGAACTATCCTCTTATAATTAATATTCCTGATTGTTAATTGTAGTTGTGAACGTATAACAACTTCAATGTAACATTGGGTCGATTGTTTAGAACTTTGTTTAAGTTAACAACGTCATTAACGACTTCGTTGTAAACTTTTAAACAGGAAATAGTTGATGATGTACTCATATAGTATTTAAATAAAGCGAAATACTGCAGATCATAAGTATACCCATTAAAATACCAGAACAGTAAAGATTTGAAATTTGTTAGTTAACAACGATGACGTAAACAACGTTGTTAACTTGACAACGTTCTGAACAGTCGGCCCATTGTTAAGTACCGGTGGTCGAAACACTTTTAACATTCTTTTCAAATAAACAATGCAAGTACACATTTTCCAACACTTTATCACAATTTTCCAAGTAAGTTGTCGACACTTTATTGCATTATTCGTCCAAATATATCGGGCCATTTATTGTTAACATTTTCATAATTTCACTACAGGATATTTAAGCACCTTCAAACGGCGCCGAATCCTTGCTCGAAGAAGTAACTATTTTCCTAACACCCTCCTCCCCCACCCCCATCTCCTCCCATGTATGATGCCCGCATCTAAGATCCAAAACCCGCTTACCCAAACTTAGTACAACACGTTTACCGCTTACCTAGTCGACTAATCTCAACGTCTGACTTGCGTGCTCTCTGACCCAATCATTAAAATTCGGCAATCTCCGGCAAGCTCGGGGTACAATGATCAATCGTATCAACTCGGCCATCTCCGGCAATCTCGGGGTATTTCGTGGGAGTAATAGACGACAATGACCAATCGTAACAACTCGGCCATCTCCGGCAATCTCGGGGTATTTCGTGGGAGAAATAGACGACAATGACCAATCGTAACAACTCGGCCATCTCCGGCAAGCTCGGGGTATTTCGTGGGAGAAATAGACGACAATGACCAATCGTAACAACTCGGCCATCTCCGGCAATCTCGGGGTATTTCGTGGGAGTAATAGACGACAATGACCAATCGTAACAACTCGGCCATCTCCGGCAATCTCGGGGTATTTCGTGGGAGAAATAGACGACAATGACCAATCGTAACAACTCGGCCATCTCCGGCAATCTCGGGGTATTTCGTGGGAGAAATAGACGACAATGACCAATCGTAACAACTCGGCCATCTCCGGCAATCTCGGGGTATTTCGTGGGAGAAATAGACGACAATGACCAATCGTAACAACTCGGCCATCTCCGGCAAGCTCGGGGTATTTCGTGGGAGAAATAGACGACAATGACCAATCGTAACAACTCGGCCATCTCCGGCAATCTCGGGGTATTTCGTGGGAGTAATAGACGACAATGATCAATCGTAACAACTTGGCCATCTCCGGCAAGCTTCGAGATAGTCAATTCCTGTTTGATACTGGCCGAGGTGTTCCAATTGGACAATGGCGACAGACGACAACACCTCGGCCATTATCCAACATCTCGAAGCTTGCCGGGGATGGCCAAGTTGGTACAGTTGTCAAGACGAGTGTTGCTTTTTTGACCAACTAAGACTGGTACCCTACGTTACTTTTCGTTTCAAGAACTATTTTTTTTGGAAAAAAGAGAGTTTAAATTTTACCGCTTAATTTTGAGGAGAGAAAATCTATTCCGAGAAAACCAGAGGGGTTCCGGGTATAGACAATCCTTTGGAAAAAACACAACCTACATGACCCTCCCCATGTTGGGCAGAGCTCTGATAGGTTCATACCATAAGGCAACAAACAAAATGACATTAAATGTTTAATAGGTAAAATATTTCGCTTATTCGCGCTGATTTCCATATTATTTGCATGTAAACCCATTTTCTTGCATGTAGACTTCATTATGACTTTGGTTTAGTGAGAAAATATAGCAATTATATCTGCTTTTAATATGTGATGAATTCAAGAACACATGCCATTATTCACTGATATAACAATAGTCAATTTTTAAATATTTCCGTAATCATGCTGGACCTATGGTTTAATTTCCGGCTCATTTTATTAGCTTTCATTTCTAATCCCCACACTCAATGAATATTTTCTCTGAACGGAAGACCTATTCTATTGCAATAAAACTGAATATTTTAAAACAATATTAGATTTTTGTTATTTAAGCTTTTAGCGCAATTTTCTTTAAAATACGGGGGTATTTGTATTTTGGTAATTCATTCGGGTTTGAACAAAAAGCTGCCTCAAACATACACTTAAATTGTAAAATGTATATTCGTACATGTCTCAAATATAAATGTGTTGACTGCTTACAGAAGATACAGACGACACATTTTCCGATATTCTACAAACGAAGGTTACCACTCCCGTGATGCAAATTCCTCGTGCAACCTTGACAACGAAGCCTCAAAACAAAGATGGAGGAGACGTGCACAGGGCCTCTACCAATTTACCGCGGGTAGCGAAGAAGTACGCAGTCTCAAATCGGCGGAACACTGCGCCAAACACTACCGAGATAGGAGAATCGCCTGAAAATAAACCAGAAATGGAGCAAACTCATAAAACAAGAACTGAAAAACGTTCGGCTACAGAGACGTCGGCTGAAAAGGAGGATATCTTCCGGCCGCGAGCATCAACGTTTCCGGGAAAGATTCAGCGACCGACACTAGCTATAAACAAACTCGTAAAAGACAAAAGTGATCAAGTGATGTCGAATGAAAAAGGCAAGACTGAAAACCTGTCACGAGGCAGATTATATAAGTCCAAAATGGACAATCACGTCACTAGAGAACACGTGACGTCACCCACTGGTCACGTTGGGAAAGGAAGCATGTATGTTAGAGAGTATGTGCCCTCCCCGTCACCGAGGCAGACCGGAACTAGTCAACAACTAATTCAGTTTAGAAAACACTCAGGCGTTCAGAGAAGAATAGCAATCGCCCATAAATCTAGAGACGCTGATATTGTAGGGTCACATGACTCAATCAACGAAGACGAGGCTAGTTCGCACGTGGGGAAGAGTTTTACGTCACGCCCCGCAATGACTAACCGTTTTACCCGTGTCTCGAAAGCACATAATCACAATAAAGTCGATCGTGTGGTGGAATTTGTGACAGACATTTCTCAGCCAAACACTCGTCCCGTTAGCTCCTTAAATATGCCCACATCAAACAATTTCCGCTCAGCGACCCCGATATTACCTTCACTCACGCCGTCCTTCGATTCAAACAGACGTTGAACATTTCATTTACAGAATAACGTCTGGTCAACGGAGCTAATACGGCCTTCATTCTTGTATTCATGTACATACACTATGTGCAATATAATATTTGTAATAATCGTAATCAACACGGCAGGCAGAAAATATGGTGAAACAATGTTTCAAGGTGGTCATAGCAACAAAATAAGCCTACTAATGAAGTGATTTTCTTCTCAGTTTGCTTAATACGAAAAATAATAGCATGTCAAACGTTTGTGTTTGTAAATGAAGAGGCAATCAGGTACATGTAGTTCTATTTACTGTATTTCTTGAAAGTATGTATCTGTATAAATATTGTCAGGAGAGATCACTGTGTGGGTTTTATGACTCGCATAATTATGTGAGTGACGTGTTGGATTTCACTGAATTGTCTCCCTTTTTTCGAAAATTGCCACTTTGCTGTGATAAATATCATTACATAATTCTCATATAATTATTCATTTGTACATTTTCTGCTATATATAAATATCACAATCCCTTATTATTTTGTTAGTGGGTTTTTATCCTCGGATGTATGTGCGAAAGCTGTGAGTTATGGCGGCCTACATTATACAAGGATTTTTTACTGATAAGCCCCGTGACTTAGTTTTTGAAACGGTATGGCCACAAAGAATATAATATGAAAAAACCACAACCACAACAACAATGATTTGATACTGTAACCGAGTTAAATTTCACCACGTTTGAAGAACATCAGGTTGAAAATGTTGAAAGGTATCGTTTTTCGTGAATAGTTTTACTATTAACTGAGTAATTGTCTATATCACACCTCCAACAATTATGACGCAACGCCATTGGTCCAGGACTAGTCACGCGGTGACCCCATATTTTTCCATATTCGGTCACTAAATTTATATCGTACCAAAATGGCGTCTATTTTCCGATACCGATGAATAAATGAAACATGTAAACAGGTTGTCGACGTGATATATATATATATATATATATATATATATATATATATATATATATATATATATATATATATATATATATATATATATATATATATATATATATATATATATATATACATTACGGGGTTTCTGGGTGACCCCGAAACTTATAATATTTTACCCATATTTAAAGTACGGTCGTTCTGATTAAATTACAAAATATTTGGTTGAAAACAAAAACTTCAGCAGGGCTGGCATTTACTTAATGTGACCTATTTTGTTTCAAATTAATGACCGTGTTAAGCTTTTACATCAAAATAAAAAATGAAATATTTTGCATGCTCAAGTTTCATAAATATTTGTTGCCCATAGAGAGTTAATAAAGAGAGTTTTAACAATTCATTCAACCTGGTGAACTAATTTCACCTTATTCTGAACGTGTTTCAGTTGATAAAATCAATGAGAAATAAATTTAAATTCTTCTTTGCCGAAAAACCCAAATTCACATCCTTCGAATGTTTGATTCACAAAAAATATTTTATTAGAATGCTACACGTCATGACAGAAACAGAAACGAAGGAGCGGGTAAAATCTTTAGCACGCATTTACACGTAAGACATTGACATGAATATAAAAGGAGAAATATTCAGAGATGGTGCGAAAATTAACGATATAAAAGCAGACGAGAGTGACATGCTTCGAAATATGATGGTTTCTGTGAAGGAACGACTTGAAGAATGTATATTTTTATGTATATTTGAAGAATGTATATTGATAAGCTCAATACGGCGAAAGCTACATGATTAGATGGAATAGGGCCTAATATCCTAAAACAATGTGGTGATTGTATTGTTATACCACTAACGTCCATTATAAATAATAGCATACGGCTAGGAATATTCACAGACTCATTAACAGAGGCTAAGGTTTTGCCTATATATAAATCGGCTGATCGCAATGATCCAAATAATTATAGACCAATTTCTATCCTTCCAACACTGTCAAAGGTAACGCCGATACCTTTAAATATATAAAAAAAATTAAATACATAACATTTTGGTGCATATTTTTTTATACATGTATATGATTGAGCCTTTTATAGCAATACAGGGGGCGCTTTTTTAACTCGTGCTAACCTTTCAGGCAAAGTTTCTCATATTCTAACGGAATTAAATCATCTTGCAAGAATGTTTTCTTATACTGCCGCCTGTATGTTATAACTGTACTAGCAGTTGTATTGTTTTATTCCCATTATTTGTTATATTATTTTTCGTTCAATAATGCAGTAATGCCCTATAGTGTTTACTATATTTGCAGGCTTCTTCGTTCGTTGAGTTAATAAGAAAGATTTACGAACCAACAGTTATACGAGTTTAATCTTGTATAAACTATTACAATTAAAAGTAAAACATCAATTTAAGGTTGAGGAATTTGAAAGTGAAAATGTGGTACAAAATACACGTTAAAACACTTCAATTGGTTATATTATTATTTTAAATTTACGAACTACGTCTAATGATGTTATGGCATACATCCGATGTTGTTTTTGATGAAAAAAATGGCCGAGGTGTTCCGAATGTAAAGCAAAATGAGCGTCACATTTTTCCTTGATTACAGCTTAAGGTAGTGTGAAATGTGTTTCAAAACGCTAATCAAAGGAATAATACAAATTGAATATTACCGATTCAACGTTTTTATAAAACAATTACAATTCATAAATGCGTTTTGCGCGTGAAACAGAGAACATACTTCTTTTAAGCACATGGCAGTTTTTGTCAATGTTTTTAATTGATGATTATTTTTTTTTTAAAGCTGAGCTAAATAAACACTTCTGAAGTTTTAAAACATTTACTAATAACATATTTAAGCGTACATACAATTATTTCGTTCAAAACTTTCTAATGATTGTAGTTTACAGATGCACACTGTATTAGTAGATAGTTTGGAAACGGGGCAATGCATTTAATTTGGAAATGCATAATATATTCTTGATATACCTAGGAACTGGAGCGATCGAATATCAAGAAATATGTTAATATTAGATATACTTAATGATTAAAAAAGACCCATCCGAAAATTCGTGTGTATTTCATGTGATTAAGACATAATAAAACCTTATAGGACCGAAATCTAAAACACCAAATGAAAGAAGAGATATTTTCCTATAACATTTCCAGGAGCTGGAAATATATTTTAGTAAATATCTAAGCTACGCCCGTCTGAATATGTGCCCTTATACTTTTTCATTGTAATCTGAAGCGCGATTGTAGATTCCGCATGGTCCAAAAAGTTGGACATGATGAGAATTTCTTGGATGGCCAAATATTTGGATGTACTTAGCTGGGATGAGAGAAAGAAACGGCAAGAGAATAAAAAGGCAAGGTTCAGTAACGAAATAATTTCAACCTGTATATACGTTATCCTTTATTTAGAGTTTTTATGAAAATTAATCATTCGTCTGACTTCACCAACCTTGAACGATTAATATTCATATAGACAAGCAAAAAGACAATGACCTATAATCAGAGAAAATGTCATTGAGCTGTTAAAATATACGGTATGTGTTATTTTTATCTATTTTTTTAATAAAAGTTATTTATCATATGATTCTTACAAAATCAAGAGTATGAAACACATCTATGCTTCAACCGTTCTTACGTAAGAATGGCAGTGAATAGTGCATTAATTCGAGCACAAACACAATAATGAACAAATAAGGAGCGAAAGGGAATTATAACTCGGCAAATCGGCGAAGACCTGTTGAACAGCAGTGACTGCGACGGCTAAGCCCGTTAAACAGCAGCAGATACAGCAAGGACTTAGCCTATTAAACAGCAACAGATACAGCAACGGCCAAGCCCGTTAAACAGCAGCAGCGACAGCAACTGCTTAACCCGTTAAACAGCAGCAGCGACAGCAACTGCTTAACCCGTTAAACAGCAGCAGCGACAGCAACTGCTTAACCCGTTTAACAGCAGCAGCGACAGAAACGGCTTAGCCCGTTAAACAGCAGCAGCAACAGCAATGGCTAAATCCATTAAACAGCAGCAGCGACAGCAACTGCTTAACCCGTTAAACAGCAGCAGATACAGCAACGGCCAAGCCCGTTAAACAGCAGCAGCGACAGCAACTGCTTAACCCGTTAAACAGCAGCAGCGACAGCAACTGCTTAACCCGTTAAACAGCAGCAGCGACAGCAACTGCTTAACCCGTTTAACAGCAGCAGCGACAGAAACGGCTTAGCCCGTTAAACAGCAGCAGCGACACCAATGGCTAAATCCGTAAAACAGCAGCAGCGACAGCAATGGCTAAATCCGTAAAACAGCAGCAGCGACAGCAATGGCTAAATCCATTTAACAGCAGCAGCGACAGCAACGGATAAATCCGTAAAACAGCAGCAGCGACAGCAATGGCTAAATCAATTAAACAGCAGCAGCGACAGCAATGGCTAAATCCGTAAAACAGCAGCAGCAACAGCAATGGCTAAATCCATTAAACAGCAGCACCGACAGCAATGGCTAAATCCATTAAACATCAGCAGCGACAGCAATGGCTAAATCCGTAAAACAGCAGCAGCGACAGCAATGGCTAAATCCATTAAACAGCAGCACCGACAGCAATGGCTAAATCAATTAAACAGCAGCAGCGACAGCAATGGCTAAATCCGCAAAACAGCAGCACCGACAGCAATGGCTAAATCCATTAAACAGCAGCACCGACAGCAATGGCTAAATCCATTAAACATCAACAGCGAGAGCAACGGCTAAATCCATGAAACAGCAGCAGCGACAGCAACGGCTAAATCCGTTAAACAGCAGCAGCGAGAGCAACGGCTAAATCCATTAAACAGCAGCAGCGACAGCAACGGCTAAATCCATTAAACAGCAGCACCGACAGCAATGGCTAAATCCATTAAACAGCAGCACCGACAGCAATGGCTAAATCCATTAAACATCAACAGCGAGAGCAACGGCTAAATCCATTAAACAGCAGCACCGACAGCAATGGCTAAATCCATTAAACATCAGCAGCGAGAGCAATGGCTAAATCCATGAAACAGCCAGCAGCGACAGCAACGGCTAAATCCGTTAAACAGCAGCAGCGACAACAACGACTAGGCCCGTTAAACAGCAGAGACGGCAACGGCTAAGCCCGTTTCACAACAAAGGACGCAATGACTAAGCCCGTTTAACAGCAGAGACTGCAACGGCTCAATCCGTTAAACACAGCAGTGATAGCAACGGCTTAACCCGTTAAACAGTAACGGAGACAGCAACGGCTATACCCGTTAAACAGCAGCGACAGCAACGGCTATACCCGTTAAACAGAAGCAAGAGCAATGGCTGAACCCGTTAAACAGCAGCGACAGCAACGACTTAACCCCGTTAAACAGCAGCGGCAGCAACGGCTATACCCGTTAAACAGCAGCGACAGCAACGGCTATACCCGTTAAACAGCAGAGACAGCAACGGCTATACCCGTTAAACAGCAGCGACAGCAACGGCTATACCCGTTAAACAGCAGAGACGGCAACGGCTTAACCCGTTTAAACAGTAACAGAGACAGCAACGGCTTAGCCAGTTAAAAAAGCAGCAGAGTCTGCAACGGCTAAGCCCATTAAACAACAGAGAGAGCAACGGCTAAGCCCGTTACAAAACAGAGGGAGCAATGACTAAGCCCGCTTAACAACAGAGGGAGCAACGGTTAAGCCTGTTACAGAAACTGCAATGCCTGTTAAACAACATGGGGAGCAACGACTTAACCTGTTAAACAGCAGCGACAGCAACGGATGAGCCCGTTAAACAGCAGCGACAGCAACGGCTATACCCGTTAAACAGAAGCAAAAGCAACGGCTAAACCCGTTTAACAGCAGCGACAGCAACGGCTAAACCCGTTTAAACAGAAGCAAGAGCAACGGCTAAACCCGTTAAACAGCAGCGACCGCAACGACTTAACCCCGTTAAACAGCAGTGGCAGCAACGGCTATACCCGTTAAACAGCAGCAGATACAGCAACGGCAATACCCGTTAAACAGCAACGACAGCAACGGCTATACCCGTTAAACAGCAGAGACAGCAACGGCTATACCCGTTAAACAGCAGAGACAGCAACGGCTATACCCGTTTAAACAGCAGCGACAGCAACGGCCTATACCCGTTAAACAGCAGAGATAGCAACGGCTATACCCGTTAAACAGAAGCAAGTGCAACGGCTAAACCCGTTTAACAGCAGCGACAGCAACGGCTATAACCGTTAAACAGAAGGAAGAGCAACGGCTAAACCCGTTTAAACAGCAGCACGCAACAACTTAACCCCGTGAAACAGCAGTGGCAGCAACGGCTATACCCGTTAAACAGCAGCGACAGCAACGGCTGTACCCGTTAAACAGAAGCAAGTGCAACGGCCTAAACCCGTTTAACAGCAGCGACAGCAACGGCTATAACCGTTAAACAGAAGCAAGAGCAACGGCTAAACCCGTTAAAAAGCAGCGACAGCAACAACTTAACCCCGTTAAACAGCAGTGGCAGCAACGGCTATACCCGTTAAACAGCAGAGACAGCAACGGCTATAACCCTTAAACAGAAGCAAGAGCAACGGCTTAACCCGTTAAACAGCAGCGACAGCAACAACTTAACCCCGTTAAACAGCAGTGGCAGCAACGCCTATACCCGTTAAACAGCAACGACAGCAACGGCTATACCCGTTAAACAGCAGCGACAGCAACGGCTAAACCCGTTAGACAGCAGCGACAGCAACGGCTATAGCCGTTAAACAGCAGCAGAGACAGCAACGGCTATACCCGTTAAACAGCAGAGACAGCAACGGCTGTACCCGTTAAACAGCAGCGACAGCAACGGCTATACCCGTTAAACAGCAGCAGAGACAGCAACGGCTATACCCGTTAAACAGCAGAGACAGCAACGGCTGTACCCGTTAAACAGCAGCGACAGCAACGGTTATACCCGTTAAACAGCAGCAGAGACAGCAACGGCTATACCCGTTAAACAGCAGAGACAGCAACGGCTATACCCGTTAAACAGCAGAGACAGCAACGGCTAACCCCGTTTAACAGCAGAGACAGCAACGGCTATACCCGTTTAAACAGCAGCAGAGACAGCAACGGCTAACCCCGTTTAACAGCAGAGACAGCAACGGCTATGCCCGTTTAACAGTAGAGACAGCAACGGCTATACCCGTTTAACAGTAGAGACAGCAACGGCTAACCCCGTTTAACAGCAGAGACAGCAACGGCTATAACCGTTAAACAGCAGCAGAGACAGCAACGGCTAACCCCGTTTAACAGCAGCGACAGCAACGGCTATACCCGTTTAACAGCAGAGACAGCAACGGCTATACCCGTTTAACAGTAGAGACAGCAACGGCTATACCCGTTAAACAGCAGCGACAGCAACGGCTATACCCGTTTAACAGTAGAGACAGCAACGGCTATACCCGTTTAACAGTAGAGACAGCACCGGCTATACCCGTTAAACAGCAGCGACAGCAACGGCTATACCCGTTTAACAGCAGAGACAGCAACGGCTATACCCGTTTAACAGCAGAGACAGCACCGGCTATACCCGTTAAACAGCAGCGACAGCAACGGCTATACCCGTTTAACAGTAGAGACAGCAACGGCTATACCCGTTTAACAGTAGAGACAGCACCGGCTATACCCGTTAAACAGCAGCGACAGCACCGGCTATACCCGTCAAACAGCAGCGACAGCAACGGCTATACCCGTTTAACAGTAGAGACAGCAACGGCTATACCCGTTTAACAGTAGAGACAGCAACGGCTATACCCGTTTAACAGTAGAGACAGCAACGGCTATACCCGTTTAACAGCAGAGACAGCAACGGCTATACCCGTTTAACAGTAGAGACAGCAACGGCTATACCCGTTAAACAGCAGCGACAGCAACGGCTATACCCGTTTAACAGCAGAGACAGCAACGGCTATACCCGTTTAACAGTAGAGACAGCACCGGCTATACCCGTTAAACAGCAGCGACAGCACCGGCTATACCCGTTAAACAGCAGCGACAGCAACGGCTATACCCGTTTAACAGTAGAGACAGCAACGGCTATACCCGTTTAACAGTAGAGACAGCAACGGCTATACCCGTTTAACAGTAGAGACAGCAACGGCTATACCCGTTTAACAGTAGAGACAGCAACGGCTATACCCGTTAAACAGCAGAGACAGCAACGGCTATACCCGTTTAACAGCAGAGACAGCAACGGCTATACCCGTTTAACAGCAGAGACAGCAACGGCTATACCCGTTTAACAGCAGAGACAGCAACGGCTATACCCGTTTAACAGCAGAGACAGCAACGGCTATACCCGTTTAACAGCAGAGACAGCAACGGCTATACCCGTTTAACAGCAGCGACAGCAACGGCTATACCCGTTTAACAGTAGAGACAGCAACGGCTATACCCGTTTAACAGCAGAGACAGCAACGGCTATACCCGTTAAACAGCAGAGACAGCAACGGCTATACCCGTTTAACAGCAGAGACAGCAACGGCTATAACCGTTAAACAGCAGCGACAGCAACGGCTATACCCGTTAAACAGCAGCGACAGCAACGGCTATACCCGTTTAACAGTAGAGACAGCAACGGCTATACCCGTTTAACAGCAGCGACAGCAACGGCTATACCCGTTTAACAGCAGCGACAGCAACGGCTATACCCGTTTAACAGCAGCGACAGCAACGGCTATACCCGTTAAACAGCAGCGACAGCAACGGCTATACCCGTTTAACAGTAGAGACAGCAACGGCTATACCCGTTAAACAGCAGCGACAGCAACGGCTATACCCGTTAAACAGCAGCGACAGCAACGGCTATACCCGTTAAACAGCAGCGACAGCAACGGCTATACCCGTTTAAGCCCCACATTTGTTTTATTTCCGAAATTTGATGAGGTCATTAGTTTCATCAAACACTTCGACAAACCTGTTTCCAAAATAATGTTTTGACAATGCTCCGTCAGACGGCCGTATTGTGAAAAGGTTTGTCGAAGTGTTTTAAGAAACTAAACTCGCAATCAAACTCTGGTAAAAGACCGAAGGTGGGGCTCCGTAAGCGGCGTAGACTGTGCTATGTTTCATTTAAAATTGTGAAGAAATAGTGAAGTTATCCTTGTTTAAAGTCCTTTTTCAAATCAAAATATTGCCTTTCGACGTAGCATTTATGACGCAATTTATCACGTGATATACACACACTGGTATAGCATGTGTCTTTAACGCGGTCCACGGACAATATTCACTCATTTCTGAGTTTGAGATTATGAAAAACAAATTTTAAAATAATACAAACAGTTTTTATATAATAACTTTTAACAAGATGTGTTTGTTATAAAAATCATCATCAAAACTCAACTAGAAAGAAAACAGCAATAGAATGAAGGCTTGGGACTGTATGTCATCATGGCCCATTTACTCCCATACACGTACAGTTCAAACAACAACAGCAACGACGTTAACAAACTTTAAAGAACTTTCTTTTCCTTCGCATTTAACTTTATTTCATGGTATTACACATGGTATTCATGGTATTTCATTGATACTAATTAAGTTTTGTCAGCATTAATGACGATGACACAAAACAAGTGTAGTTGGATGTAAGATCTGAAGGAAGTTTCGTGCTCGCATAAATGTCGACGAGGTGAGCGGAACATGTTACACCGTTGGTTACTGGAGATGTTTTGCACAATTAAAACTTAATTTTCATCTTGCGGTTGTATCTTATTTTGTCATTAATAGATGCCACATCTTTTGATCGCAAGATGGTTTAATTGTTTTTTTGTGATTATAGTTTTTTATAGGTTTTGAGATTTTTCTTTTTTTACTTTCACAAAAAGATGGCTGTGTGGCGAGGATTTGAGTGTTTGTTTATTTTTGTGTCTCTGTTCGCGTTATGCTGTGGCCAGTGGGGATGGAGGCTACCGCCGGGATACGCTTGTGTTGAGAGACCAGGTAGGAACTACTTTTAATAGTCTTACATTTTAAATGTCAATGTACAAGTTTGCCTGAAAACAACAATTATGTAATGTTTTTAGTGCTTAGACTTAGCTTACACTTTAAATTACTTATACCAGGTAACGGCCTTTTAATAGGTTATTTCAGGTCACGACTTTTTTGAATAGATTATACCAAATAAAAGTCTTTTAAAACAGCTTATACCAGGTAACGGCCTGCTTATACCAGGTAACGGCCTATTTAGATAGCTTAAATACCAGGCAACGGCCTATTTAGAGAGCTTATACTTGGTAACGACCTGTTTATAACAGGTAACGGCCTATTTAGATAGCTTATACCAGGTAACGACCTGTTTATAACAGGTAACGGCCTATTTAGATAGATAATACCGAGCTACGGCCTGCTTTTATCAGGTAACGGCCTATTTAGATAGCTTATACCAGGTTACGGCCTGCTTATATCAGGTAACGGCCTATTTAGATAGCTTAAACCAGATTACGGCCTATTCGGATAGCTTATACCAGGTAACGGCCTATTTATAAATATTGTACCAGGTAACGGCCTATTTAGATAGCTTATATCAGGAAACGGCCTATTAAGATTGATTATACCAGGTCACTGCCTATTTAGATAGCTTACACCAGATAACGGCCTGCTTATATCAGGTAACGGTCTATTTAGATAGATAATACCGAGCTACGGCCTGCTTTTATCAGGTAACGGCCTATTTAGATAGCTTATACCAGGTTACGGCCTGCTTATATCAGGTAACGGCCTATTTAGATAGCTTAAACCAGGTTACGGCCTATTCAGATAGCTTATACCAGGTAACGACCTATTTATAAATATTGTACCAGGTAACGGCCTATTTAGAGAGCTTATACCAGGAAACGTCCTATTTAGATTGCTTATACCAGGTCACGGCCTATTTAGATAGCTTACACCAGAAAACGGCCTGCTTATATCAGGTATCGACCTATTTAGATAGATTATACCAGGTTACGGCCTGCTTATATCAGATAACGGCCTATTAGAGATTGCTTATACCAGGTCACGGCCTATTTAGATAGTTTACACCAGATAACGGCCTGCTTATATCAGGTAACGGCCTATTAAGATAGCTTATACCAGGTAACGGCCTATTTAGATAGATTATACCAGGTTTCGGCCTATTTAGATAGATTATACCAGGTTACGGCCTGCTTATATCAGGTAACGGCCTATTTAAATAGCTTATACCAGGTAACGGCCTATTCAGATAGCTTACACCAGGTAACGGCCTATTCATATATATTATACCAGGTAACGGCCTATTTAGATAGCTTATACCAGGAAACGGCCTTTTTAGATAGCTTATACCAGGCAATGGCCTATATAAATAGCTTATACCAGGTAACGGCCTGCTTATATCAGGTAACGGCCTATTTAGATATCTTATACCAGGTAATGGCCTATATAAATAGCTTATACCAGGTAACGGCCAGCTTATATCAGGTAACGGCCTATTTAGATATCTTATACCAGGTTACGGCCTGCTTATATCAGGTAACGGCCTATTTAGATAGCTTATACCAGGTTACGGCCTATTTAGATAGCTTAAATACCAGGTTACCGCTTATTTAGATAGCTCATATCAGGTAACGGCCTGCTTATACCAGGTAACGGCCTATTCAGATAGCTTATACCAGGTAACGGCCTATTTAGATAGATTATACCAGGCAACTGCCGGTTTAGATAGATTAGATCCAATAACGGCCTTTTTAGAAATATTTTACTAGGTAACGGTCTTTTCAGATATATTATTAAAGGTAACGGTCTTTTTATATAGATTAGACCAAGTGACGGTTATTTTTAAGATAGATTATACCTGGTAACGGCCTTTTTAAAAGGTTTATACCATGTTATGACCTTTTTAAATAGCTTATACCAGGCAACAGTCTTTAAAGATAATTTATACCAGGTTACGGCCTTTTAGATATATTAGACCAGGTAAAATGGTTACACCAGGTAATGGCCCTTTTTTAATAGCTTATACCAGGCAACAGTCTTTAAAGACTATGTTTACCAGGTAACGGCCTTTTAGATATATTAGGCCAGGTAAAATTGTTCATACCAGGGAATGGCCCTTTTAAATAGCTTATACTAGGCAACAGTCTTTAAAGATAATTATTACCAGGTAACGGCCTTTTTGTTAGATATATTAGACCAGGTAAAATTGTTTAAACCAGGTAATGGCCCTTTTAATAGTATATACCAGGCAACAGACTTTAATGATAATTTATACCAGGTAACGGCCTTTTAGATATTTTATACCAGGTAAAATGGTTCATACCTGGTAATGGCCTTTTTCAATAACTTACTCCAGGTAACTGTACTTGTAGATAGCTTTTACCAGGTAAATGGTATTTCAGATATATTAGACCCGGTAACGACATAATTATTTACAATAGTTTATACCAGGTCACACACGACCTTTTTTAGATCGATCTAAATCCTTTTATCTAATAATCATAAAACAGTATTGATCTTATCAGATAAAAGGGTTCCAATCTGGAAATATTTTCGAATGTTAGACTAGAGTATGTCTTCTTTTCTTTTTTTAAATAAAAACGGTTTTAATTAGGCTTTGATCAGCTATGAAATGTTTTAATTTAATATTAGACAATTATATGATAGATGGACAAATACTATTTTGCAGTACAAGCGATATGTCGACTTCGCCCCAACCCCACCTTGATGTCGAGCGAGTATCGAGATATACAGGGAATTGTTATCTTCACTCAGCGCATCGTATGTACTCGTTAATACGTGTATCTCTTGTTTAATATTGATATCAACTGTATGAGGTTTAGCCCCCTATCTCCCCAGAATCTTCTAGAGTTACTAATGATTTAAAACCATTTTTTATTTTTATTATTGGGGGGAGGGTATGGGGGGTGCACACCGAATAGCGCCAATAATTGAGTGTCTGCCCACCACTTGACACCATCTTGAGCCCCGAGAACGCCCTTGGATACCACGTATCCAAAATGGGGAGGGGGGGGGGGGGGTGTGTGTGGTGGTATCAGCTTTCAGCTTTACCATTAATAACAAATGTTGATGACAGTTTTGTCGCAATTAAATAAATAGCGCTCTTTTTATCTTATCAGATGTAGGTAAATATTGTACAAGTTTTTTTTTTAATTAAAACACACGGTCTAACAAAGAAAACTGCCTACATTATGTAGAGCTTAAAAATTCCGAATGTGAAGGAAGTGTAACGCTACCTAATTACTAATTATCTATTAAACGTTAGATAGTGCATTAATGAATTTGCACGCCGGTTTTTACATTTACACAACCCCAAAAACCATAAATAGGAAGAAAGGAAGAAAGATCTGTGTACTAAACATTAATTAAGCAAGGTTAGAAATACAACCATATTCGATATAGTGCACCAGAGCCGGCGTAGGAATATACACAATGCGGCGAAAATGTTTACAAAAAGTAGACCATGAACAGTGTGTGTATACCACGTGATAAATTGCGTCATAAATGCTTCGTCGGAAGGCCATATTTTGCTTCGAATAAAGAATTAAAACAAAGATTACTTCATTATTTCTTAACCATTTTTAATGAAACAAAGCGCAGTCTATGCCGCTTACGGAGCCCCACCTTCGGTCTTTACCAGCGTTTGATTGAGGGTTTAGTTTCTTAAAACACTTCGACAAATCTGTTCACAATACGGCCGTCTGACGGAGCACTGTCAAAACATTATTTTGGAAATTGGTTTGTCGAGGTGTTTGATGAAACTAAACACCTTATCAAACTCTGGTAATAAAACAAATGCGGGGCTCATAAAGCGGCATAGACTGCCCTCTGTTTTATTTAAAATGGTGTAGTTAAAGAAAAGTTATCTTTGATTACAGGCTTCATTTTAAGCATAATGTTGCCTTCCGACGTAGCATATATGACGTAATTTATCACGTGGTATACATACACTGATGAAAATCCATCATGATGACGAGCGAGAACTTTTAAGTCACAAACGATCCGGCTTTAAAAACCTATTTAGATGGAAAGTAGCTGCTTTGTTGCCGTGGCATCAATCGGAACACCTCGACCATCTCCAAAATTCCTTATGTATTCTAAAGTCAATCGACCAATTTCAAGGCCTTTTCTGCCCATTTTGGGAAAGAGACCCAATACATTTTGGAAAAAATTGCGTCGCAAAAATGCCGAAATTGGGAAATTTTACAGTTAAAAGAACAAGCTTGTCTAGTCTCTACGAATGAGCAAATTACTTGACATTAGTTTCTTTTCCTTTTAAAAGACCCAAAATGACTGAAATATCAACTCTTGGGGTGTAAATATCTATTGCAATAAATCATGACAGATAATATTTCATACTGATCTCTGACTGCGATGAAAATCAATACTTTCTGAATTCAATTATCGCCAAAACTTTACATCACATAATTTATAAGGATGTTGAAAATGAGCCAGTACAGGTAAAAAGAGTTATATTTTGCTTTGGGAATGGGTCCGATTGTAGAACCCGTGGGTACATTAGAAAAAAGCCCTGAATTTGCATTAAAGATAACACTGATTTCTAGTGTTTCACGACCCCAACACCATATACGGGGAGAATTTGACTCCATGTGTGTACTGAACATTAAACAACGTTAGAAAAAAAGTTACTTTTCTCGTAAGAAAAAAAATGGTTGAATGTGACCACTGTGTATTTCGGTAAAATGATCATATCCGGTGTACTTTGCCAAAAAATGCGGTGAAAATGTTAGCAATGAAAAGTAGATCAAGTATATGTAGATCCAACATATTCAGCCTGTTTTTAAAATCACAAACCACTCAGCTTCAAAACCTATAAATATAGAAGGTAGCCAATGGTCTGATATGGTATAAGCATGCTTTAATTCAATGTCCTGTGTTAATTTAACGAAATAAGGCATGTAACAATGAGAAGACACTTCTTAATTGGTGTAATTTGCCCTGTATGCCGATGCATAGGTAAAAGTAGTATTAATAATAATACTTTTAATTATTTGTAGCGTTTAAACATGTATTTTTTACTAATAGTTAGTTCTAATTGGTTCCCAGTCAATGAAAGTAAAGTCCTAGGACTTAACTGCTAAACTGAAATTACTACGCGATCTACTTGCAAAATTCTGACATTATAAACCGTCCGTATACACCCGAGGCTGTTTCGAAGGGAAATGGCCGACGTGCTCCAATTGCAGTGACATGTGTTGGAAAAGAGACAAAAAAGAAAGCACGTAACAACTCAGCAGTTACTTCCGAGCTGGTATAATCTATAGCAATACATAAATGGACATTTCGCGCTGGTAAAACAAATATGGCTGTTACACATGTATTCCATTGTCTTGTTGGTATCAGATGGCTTCATTGATGTTGATGTTGGGAAATGTATGTAATTCTTAATGTTCAGTTGACGCAAGGTTCAAAACATTGTTTTATTACCCTGTTAACGCGTGTTCGTTTGTTGTGTTTTATTAGGGAAAGTGAAAACATTATTTATCTTGGTACACAAAGGATATGATAAATGAATCAGTCCCATTTTCAATGTCATCTTGTACTTTAAGTTACTATTTTGTTTTTAGAAATGATTTTTTTATTGAATAATTATTGTTTTACTGCCATTTGGCGCAATTACAATGCGTCGATTCGATTGTAAAAAAACAACAACACTTCATGTCACTTAAGATCATTTCATGGTGTAAATATTGTAACAGTTTCTAAATGTAAACAAAAAAAAAACAACAACACTGAAACCAGTTTACACAGTGAACAATTTAGATGGCGATACTAGTCCAAATAATTGTACGTTGACGGATTTTTTTTAGATTTTTGATATGGCAAATCCTTCAGTTAGGGATTGGAAGAATCCCGTATAACACGTCTATTATTTTAGACTAATGGCGATACATGTTGTTTTTCATGAACTTACATAAATCAATTCTAACATGTAAAGTAACTTACAAAGCAATTGAAGTGTATCAACTAATATTATAGTAAACAAATGATTGTGTTCTTTTTATGTTTGTTATCTATCATTATTGTAATGTAAACATTTCAATTAATATGACATTTTATATGTCTACAATTTCCAATGGACGGATGTCTATGCATAACTTTAAGATTGAAAGAAAAGTGATAACCACATTTCTTTAAACTATTCTTTAAGTGTGTTGTAAATAAACTATTTCAGTGTCCATAATCTGCGTAAATAGATAAAACACATTTATACAAGATGATTTATAAAGAAATGATAGTCAAACGGCTATAACGAAAATCAACAAAAGTATTCGCTTCTTTTTCAATGTGACTGGTCACCGGTCAGGCACAGTGGTTATTTCCCTTTATCAAGTCAAAGCATCGTGCTTGAAAATCGCTACATATTCATCGCATATCATCGTCGGATACCCCCGATGCACAATACGCTATGTATGAAGTGCAACGGAAGGAAGTACCGTGGATGCCGACGATGTGCGCATACCTGTCGAAAGTTACACAGGGTACTAGTAATGCGCTGACAACTCAAGTATGCCATTCATATATGCATATGTATAGTTACTTCCCTTGTTATCATAAACACTCCATCTCACAGTCACATTAAAAAGGATATGAATGCTTTTCTTGATTTTCGTTATAGCTGTTCAAATCAGGTTGCTAAATTTAAGGATTCCCTAAACACCACGAAAGTGCCTGCTTCATTTAGATTTTGTCCAATATCATTGTCCAATCAGGTGATTGGATTTCCATGGACTCCCCAAACACACAACTGTCTGCTTAATTTAGATTTTGCCCCAAACTATTGTCAAATGAGGTGACTTCATCCCCAATAAAATAAAATACTTGCCCTTGGTATATGACTTAATCTTCTCTCGAGGATCGGAGGAGCCTACCTTGCGAACAATTAGTTGCAGCATTGCATTAGAACCAAGACCTGACCGCCTCCCAATTAACCTGGGCTGGCTTCTCTTTCTTCCCTCTGTCCGTCTGTGTACTAGTTTATATGTCATTCATAGTTGTTACTCACCAACGTTTTCGGCTCTAATTAATTCTCTTCGTAGTTCATCTCAACCGGTTTTGAGCGTAAAATCCCCTCTCTGGGCTTCGAACTAGTCTTTAACACCGCACTGCGAAGCGTAGGGGTCAAATCATAATGCAGCCAATAGTCTTAAACTTTGAAACTACCATATTTCCCTTCACCAACTCGATTCAAAATAAATGAAAGTGAGTGTTTCATTAAAATATTGCCCGAAAATATATTGTCAAGTCAGATTGCTTGATTAACAATACATAAAATGATAAATGCAAACATTGACTCTTTATGGTAGGAATTTAATGCAGTTTTTATGCCAATGGAAATAGATTAACTACCATAGCATTTAAATCGGTTTGATTACACAAACTTTTTTCTAGTCTCTTTTCTAACCTGCATACTTTTGTTTCAAACCAACGAATCCAAACACACAGACGTGTTTCGGACACTACTCCCTGCAAGTGAAGATAAACATAGCCGGTCTGCCGGCGAACGGAACCTGGGATTACCACGGGATTCACGTGCACGAGTCAGGTGACATGTCACGTGGATGCGAGTCAATGGGCCCCCACTACAACCCCTACGGCACAGCACACGGATCACCGAGGGACCCTGAAAGGTAATGTCGCCTGATTTACAAAGCTTAAGATTATGGTATATGTTGTATACACATTTTTTTAAATTGAAATACATGTACATTGTACATGTATATATAAATTTACCCCCCCCCCCCATATGTTTTCAAACATGTAGTACTTGTGTAAAATGAAGAAGAATATTTGCATACAAAACTGATGAAGAAAATAAAAAAAAATGTTGATACATTAACACAATTAATCTTCGGATCTCCAAAAATGCCAACTATAAATGAATCGCCCACGAGCAACCATGGGATTAAAAGTTTGCTTATAGCGCAACAGTGGCTTTCAACGAATCGTCACAGTGCTACAGTGGGTTTAAAGGTATCGCCAAAATGTGACAGTGGGTTTGAAGGTATTGCTACAGTGCTACAGTGGGTTTGAAGGTATTGCTACAGTGCTACAGTGGGTTTGAAGGTATTGCTACAGTGCTACAGTGGGTTTGAAGGTATTGCTACAGTGCTACAGTGGGTTCGAAGGAATCGCTACAGTGGGTTTGACGGAATCGCCACAGTGCTACAGTGGGATTGAAGGAATCGCCACAGTGCTACAGTGGGTTTGACGGAATCGCCACAGTGCTACAGTGGGTTTGACGGAATCGCCACAGTGCTACAGTGGGTTTGAAGGAATCGCCACAGTGCTACAGTGGGTTTGACGGAATCGCCACAGTGCTACAGTGGGTTTGAAGGAATCGCCACAGTGCTACAGTGGGTTTGACGGAATCGCCACAGTGCTACAGTGGGTTTGAGGGAATCGCCACAGTGCTGCAGTGGGTTTGAAGGAATCGCCACAGTGCTACAGTGGGTTTGAAGGAATCGCCACAGAGCTATAGTGGGTTTGAAGGAATCGCCACAGTGCTACAGTGGGTTTGACGGAATCGCCACAGTGCTACAGTGGGTTTGACGGAATCGCCACAGTGCTACAGTTGGTTTGATTGAATCGCCACTGAGCTTCAGTGGTGGGTTTGAAGGTATAGCCTCAGTGTAACATTGGGTTTGAATGAATCGCCACAGAGCTACAGTGGGTTTGACGGAATCGCCACAGTGCTACAGATGGTTTGAAGGTATAGCCACAGTGCTACAGATGGTTTGAAGGTATAGCCACAGTGCTACAGTTGGTTTGAAGGTATAGCCACAGTGTAACAATGGGTTTGAAGAAATCGCCACAGTGTAGCAGTGGGTTTGAAGGTATAGCCACAGTGTAGCAGTGGGTTTGAAGGTATAGCCACAGTGTGACAGTTGGTTTGAAGGTACAGCCACAGTGATACAGTTGGATTGATGGTATAGCCACAGTGTAGCAGCGGGTTTGAAGGTATAGCCACAGTGTAGTAGTGGGTTTGAAGGTATAGCCACAGTGTAGTAGTGGGTCTAAAGGTATAGCCACAATGTGACAGTTGGTTTGAAGGTACAGCCATAGTGCTACAGTTGGTTTGATGGTATAGCCACAGTGTAGTAACGAGTTTGAAGGTATAGCCACAGTGTAGTAGTGGGTTTGAAAGTATAGCCACATTGTGACAGTGGGTTTGAAGGTATAGCCACAGTGCTACAGTTGGTTTGAAGGTATAGCCACAGTGCTACAGTTGGTTTGAAGGTATAGCCACAGTGTAGCAGCGGGTTTGAAGGTATAGCCACAGTGTAGTAGTGGGTTTGAAGGTATAACCACAGTGTAGTAGTGGGTTTGAAGGTATAGCCAGATTGTGACAGTGGGTTTGAAGGTATAGCCACAGTGCTACAGTTGGTTTGAAGGTATAGCCACAGTGTAGTAGTGGGTTTGAAGGTATAGCCACAGTGTAGTAGTGGGTTTGAAAGTATAGCCACAGTGTGACAGTGGGTTTGAAGGTATAGCCACATTGTGACAGTGGGTTTGAAGGTATAGCCACAGTGTAGTAGTGGGTTTGAAGGTATAGCCACAGTGTAGTAGTGGGTTTGAAGGTATAGCCACAGTGTAGTAGTGGGTTTGAAGGTATAGCCACAGTGTAGTAGTGGGTTTGAAGGTATAGCCACATTGTGACAGTGGGTTTGAAGGTATAGCCACAGTGGTACAGTTGGTTTGATGGTATAGCCACAGTGTAGTAACGGGTTTGAAGGTATAGCCACAGTGTAGTAGTGGGTTTGAAAGTATAGCCACAGTGTGACAGTGGTTTTGAAGGTATAGCCACAGTGGTGTAGTGGGTTTGAAGGTATAGCCACAGTGTAGTAGTGGGTTTGAAGGTATAGCCACAGTGTAGTAGTGGGTTTGAAGGTATAGCCACATTGTGACAGTGGGTTTGAAGGTATAGCCACAGTGTAGTAGTGGGTTTGAAGGTACAGCCACAGTGTAGTAGTGGGTTTGAAGGTATAGCCACAGTGTAGTAGTGGGTTTGAAGGTATAGCCACAGTGTAGTAGTGGGTTTTAAGGTATAGCCACAGTGTAGTAGTGGGTTTGAAGGTATAGCCACAGTGTAGTAGTGGGTTTGAAGGTACAGCCACATTGTAGTAGTGGGTTTGAAGGTATAGCCACAGTGTAGTAGTGGGTTTGAAGGTATAGCCACAGTGTAGTAGTGGGTTTGAAGGTATAGCCACAGTGTAGTAGTGGGTTTGAAGGTATAGCCACATTGTGACAGTGGGTTTGAAGGTATAGCCACAGTGTAGTAGTGGGTTTGAAGGTACAGCCACAGTGCTACAGTTGGTTTGAAGGTATAGCCACAGTGTAGTAGTGGGTTTGAAGGTATAGCCACAGTGTAGTAGTGGGTTTGAAGGTATAGCCACAGTGTAGTAGTGGGTTTGAAGGTATAGCCACAGTGTAGTAGTGGGTTTGAAGGTATAGCCACAGTGTGACAGTGGGTTTGAAGGTACAGCCACAGTGCTACAGTTGGTTTGAAGGTATAGCCACAGTGTAGTAGTGGGTTTGAAGGTATAGCCACAGTGTAGTAGTGGGTCTGAAGGTATAGCCACGGTGTATTTCTGGGTTTGAAGGTATAGCCACAGTGTAGCAGTGGGTTTGAATTAATTGTCACCGTGATACAGAGGGTTGAAGGAATTGCCACAGTGTGACAGTGAGTTGAAGGGCCAAAACACTAGCTTTTCTAGAAGTCAAGTTTAATGCCTTTTTAAGATTCAATATTTAGCATGCATAACATGTTTTAAATACCCCTTTTATTTGCAAAACTTTCTAGTACAATTAAGACATTTTTAATTGAAGTTTTTTGAATTTCAAGAACTGTTTGATAAAATTTTCGTTTGTTAAATTTGCTCAAGTCCTTTACATCTTGCAACTATTATACATGTTTAACAGTCGCACACGATTGTACCTCAAAACTAAATGAAAACTTATTATTGAAATGTGTTAGTGTTTGAACGAGAATATTGAAATAAACCTCGGGAATTTTTATTGTTTCGCAATTTTTAAAAATAATTTGATTTTTAAGATCATAATATACTGGTAAGAACCTTTTAATGGATTTAACTAGTTTATGTTAGGCCAAAATGTTGCATTTCGAATAACGGTTATTGTTTTTACTATAAAAAAAATATAATTCAATGGTGACTGCCAATTATTTCCTCTTTTCTTTTTAAGTCGGCGTCACGTGGGTGACTTTGGTAACGTGGTAAAGGATCCGTTCGGGAACATCCAGGGGGCGCTGTTCGACAACATAGCCAGCCTTGTTGGCCGAACCTCAATCTTACGCAGGGGCGTAGTCGTAAGTGTAAACACCAAGTTGGGCCTAATAAATATTTAGATCGTTCAATAAATCGGTATATTTTAGCTACTTTAACGGAAAAAATGGCAATTACGTAAATATCTCATGTATTATTGTAAAAAGTTTAACTAAAAGAGCGAAAGTGCGATGAAGTAAAACAAGAAATGGCAGCTTACGACATTTATTAATATGAAATATAAGGTGACCTGTTATCTGGGACCATGGTTACAAACAGGCTCATGTCGGAGTCTAGACTCGGACTCAGAAACGCACTTTTATTAAATAAAAAAAATAATCTCTCAGAGTTCAGACGGTTCGTTAACAAGGCTCCTGGCCTAAATCGTGTAGATGCAGCTATTTTATAATGAAGTTTTTTTTAATGTTAACAACTTGCAATAGAACGTAAGAACGTGTTAACAAATGATGTATGATGTTTAAACATCATTTATTTTGATAGAACATGTTCAAGATTTACAAAGTTAAAGCAAAATCATGGGATTTACTTATAATAAGTAATAATTACAAGTTATATTAAACAAGTGATATATGAACAAATCAAATAATGACGATAGAATTGAGAAGGTAGCTTTGTAGTTTATACTAGGTTTCGTTCTGTTTTACTTTTTTAATAATGGCTAAATGGACTAGACACCAGATGTTACAATTGCAAGAGAAAAAACAACAGATAATTGTCAAACAAACTTATGTTTATATATATATTTGTACTCTTAAACAGATACCATTGTGCGTTATTTATAAACAGGGAAACTTAGATGAGACAGCAACATAATTGTTGCGTTTTATTTATTCTTTTAATCATATAAACAAATTGTATAATCGGCCTCCTTCTAGCTCGTATAGATAATTCTAGGCTTTTTTTGAGGAAATACTGTATTTTCCAATTTTTGGACCATCTGGTGTCTAGTCCCTTTAAACCTTAATATTACACGTGTTCCAGTTGCACGAGATGCAGGACGATCTTGGCAGGGGAATCAACCGGGAGAGCCTCCGGACAGGAAACGCCGGTCGCCGCCTAGCCTGCTGCGTCATAGAACCGTTGTAGCATCGTTCCATTACTGTATATTATAATTATGATGTTGTATGCTTATATTACGTTGGGTTATTATTAACACCATATGCTGATATAAAATTTGATAAGCATTCCTTGATGTGTATCAGTTTTGTTCAAATCGCCCTTGAGCCTAAATAAAACACATTCGAATCGGGTAATCCGACCCGACTTACGAAATTGGCGCCGACCCTACTTTTTTATTGTCAGATGATTAAAAATAAATAAGTGTGTGTTTTAATCATTCGGAACTCCTCTGCCATTTTTATCGAAAACAACCTCGGATCTATGCCAGTACATCAGTTAAAGTAGTTCGTAAATTTTTGAATTATATCATTAGTTAAATGTAGTGTTTTAGAGTTGTATTTATTGATCTAAGTTTAAATTGATTGCCGGTGAAGTGTATTATTGCAAACATGATTAAGACTCCCAAGGGTTAAGTCATAAAGTTTAACTGCTAAATAAAATTACTACGCGATCTACTTGCAGCGGACTTAAACGTTCCACTGTTTGTGTACGTCCAAATACATCCGAGGCTGTTTTCGATAAAAATGGCCGAGGAGTTCCGAATGTTTTAATATGTAGTTTAAAAACTTTAAAGCTTCATGCTGGAGATTAACACCAATCTCCAGTGATGGCAATATTGGGAGGCCTTCGCATTATGATAGACAAAGAGTTGAATTGTGTTTCAAAGAAACGTATGTCGTACAGATTAGTATTTTGGCGTATTGAATTAGAACTCCTCGGACATTTTCAATCGAAATCAAACCTCTGATGTATGCCGGTTCGTCAGTTGAAGAAGTTCGTAATAATAATAACAAGAATATTAGTAATATTAATTAATTGTAGTTTTAACGTGTAAATTGTATAACTAAGTTCAAATTGATTTCATTATTAACCGTTCATATCATGCGAGGTTGTTTTCGATAAAAAAAATGGCAGAGGTGTTTCGATTGGTGTGGCATTATGCTGTTTCCATAAGATAACTTTTATTTCTAATCTTAGATCATGTAATATATGACAAGTAAATAACAATATATAAGTTATGTAGAAAACAAATCCAATCAGTAACCAAGGTTGCAATGCAAAAATCTTGATTCTGTTGTTTTAACACAAACAACAAAAGACCATCTGATCAATATCCTTTAACATGTTTTCCAGTCTTTATTTGTATCTATCAGACTGTTTTTTATTAATTTATGAGAATCAAATCAATAACGTAACAATGTATAAATGCTGTCTCAACTGAATACGCGCTGCTTCCTGATAGTATATTGTGCAGTGGATGCCGACGATATGTGTCACAAGGCTATACTGTTAAAAATGCATTCAATGCTATGCCATGTACAAAATGGTTGAACAGTGGTGGACATACACTTAAAGTCTGACGCCATAATACAGTTATCCACTATCAAAAAGCTCATTTATTCGTGATATAAGGCCAACGCCCACAACACATGACAAATTTAGACATAATACATTCGTTCAAATTTCTGATAAAATACAAATATAAAATTAGTAAATGGAGCCTCATTGTATGTAGCTAAATAATTATGTGCATAATCATGTTTTAATAGATCGAACTTTTTGCAATTTACCCTTTAGATAAAAAGCACTGTTTTACACAAACAACTTATTTACCATGTGTATCCTAAAGTACACAGGCTGCTTGTATAAAACAGTGCTTGTACTGATTTACAAGTGTAATATGACTTTTCAGGACATTTTACATAAAACAATTTAGAAGAATTTGGTTATAAGGATTCAAATGGTACAACTTTCTTGAGTCTTCATACTCTTTACCTTAATGGATAACATAAAAATTCGTCCTCTGGAGCATCAATAGTATTATTGAAATAGTAAATACATAGCCTTTCAACCCTAGAGCTGTCTTTAACAGTAGGTTCAATTAATTGTTAATCAACATTGAAGAAAGAAACACGACTCGTACATTTCCTTTACGCGTTTAAAAACAAAATTGAATGTTATAAGAAAATGACTGAGAGTAGGTTTATTAAAATGCTCATTAATCTTCAACAAGTTTTTGTTAGTCCAATCTTTTTCACTAAAATATTTGTTCAACTCATTTTCTTTTTTTAAGTCAATCTCTTAAATTGGTACGAAAAAAGCACTGTCATACAAAATAAATTTTTCATCTCTTACTTTCTTGTTATCAAGCTTAAAATTATTTAGAATTTATAATATGTATTAAGATTTGATCTTGTACCTGCACAACTGACACCGAATCCCAAAATAAACCTGACAATAAATTAACCTTTACCTTCAATTATACTGTAAAAAAATACCTTGACTGCCAATATTTACCTGGTACATTTAGGGATGTTTCCCTATGAAGCTCTTGTTGGCAGTTTGTCAAAACCATGTCCTTTCTGGTAAAACCTCAAACTCCAGTTCCATCTGAAGTTATAAAACATTCTGGTCAACAATATAGTCCATAAAATACATGGCATTGTGTCTACAATAGCAATATACTCTTTGACACAGACTTATACAGCCCAACAAGACCACCGCAAACTGAATACATATATACACGTGAAAGGAGTATCAGTAGACAGGTCTATTGGGAGGAGGGGGCGGGTGCCTTTAGATAACATGATTCCCATTTCCATACAATATTTATTTTCCCAATATGGATATGTTCAAATCTTTGAAACTAGAACTGCTGCAATGCATAAAGCAAGAATGTTTCAATTGTGAAATTTCAATTTTTGGTACATCTTAATTACTCCATTCTAACCAACTGAAATCCTATTCATTTGAGAATGCTATAGTATATACCAAGTTCATTCACTACACACTGTCATTATTCATATTATCTTAAAACCTTTTAAAAATTCTGTATTTAGCAGAAAAAAGCTCAGACTAAAGACTATTTTCATGCTGTCGTCTTGTTCTTGCATTTTAACATTACCTGATAACATAACATCACTGGAAGTTTTTTTAGTTGCAAGCA